>NC_065575.1:29035000-29658333 GCF_937616625.2 Mercurialis annua
TTACAAAACAAATCCAAACGTTTACAAACGTTAAGAAACAAATCCAAACAATTACAAAGGTTACAAAACAAATCCAAATGTTTCATCTTTTTAGCGATTTAAGACAAACTTTTTCGAATGTTACAAAACAAATCCAAGCGTTTACAAACGTTACGAAACAAATCCAAATGTTTACAAACGTTACAAAACAAATCCAAACATTTACAAACGTTACAAATCAAAACCAAACGTTTCATCTTTTTAGGAATTTAAACCAATCGTTTATAAATGTTACAAAATAAAATTAAACGTTTACAAACTTTACGAAACAAATCCAAGCGTTTCACCTTTTTAGCGATTTAAGCCAAACATTTACAAACGTTACAAAATAAATCCAAATGATTCACTTTTTTTAGCAATTTAAACCAAATGTTTACATACTTTACGAAACAAATCCAAACGTTACACCTTTTTTAGCGATTGAAGCCAAGCGTTACAAAACAATTTGAGCTAAATGTTTGCATACATAACAAAACAAATCCAAACGTTTCACCTTTTTATCGATTTAAGCCAAATGTTTACACACGTTACAAAACAAATCCAAATGTTTCACCTTTTTAGCGATTTAAGCCAAACCTTTACAAATGTTATACATAACAAAACCAAACGTTTACAAACGTTACGAAATAAATCCAAACGTTTCACCTTTTTAGAGATTGAAGCCAAAAGTTTACAAACGTTACGAAACAAATCCAAACGTTTCACCTTTTTAGGAATTTAAGACAAACGTTTACAAACGCTACGAAAAAATCCAAACGTTTCACCTTTTTAGCAATTTAAGCCAAACGTTTACAAACGTTACAATACAAATCCAAGCATTTAAAACGTTACGAAACAAATCCAAGCGTTTCACCTTTTTAGCGATTTAAGCCAAACGTTTACAAACGTTACAAAATAAATCCAAATGTTTCACTTTTTTTTAGCAATTTAAGCCAAATGTTTACGTACTTTACGAAACAAATCCAAACGTTACACCTTATTTAGCGATTGAAGCAAACGTTTACAATCGTTACAAAACAAATCCAAACGTTTAAAACTTTTTGAAACAATTCCAAACGTTTCACCTTTTTAGCGATTGAAGCCAAACGTTATAAAACAATTTGAGCTAAATGTTTACATACATTACAAAACAAATCCAAACGTTTCACCTTTTTAGCGATTTAAGCCAAATGTTTACACACGTTACAAAACAATTCCAAATGTTTCACCTTTTTAGCGATTTAAGCCAAACCTTTACAAATGTTATACATAACAAAACCAAACGTTTACAAACGTTACGAAATAAATCCAAACGTTTCACCTTTTTAGCGATTGAAGCCAAAAGTTTACAAACGTTACGAAACAAATCCAAACGTTTCACCTTTTTAGCAATTTAAGCCAAACGTTTACAAACGCTACGAAAAAATCCAAACGTTTCACCTTTTTAGCAATTTAAGCCAAACGTTTACAAACGTTACAATACAAATCCAAGCATTTAAAACGTTACAAAACAAATCCAAACGCTTATAGCGATTTAAGCCAAATGTTTACAAATGATACAAAAAAAAATCTAAGCGTTTAAAACATTTCGAAACAAATCCAAACGTTTCACCTTTTTAGCAATTGAAGCCAAACGTTGCTAAACAATTTGAGCCAAACGTTTACATACGTTACAAAACAAATTCCAACGTTTCACCTTTTTAGCGATTTAAGCCAAATGTTTACCAATATTACAATACAAATCCAAATATTTCACCTTTTTAGCAATTTAAGCCAAACGTTTACAAATGTTACAAAACAAATCCAAACGTTTACAAACGTTACGAAACAAATCCAAACGTTTACAAACGTTACAAAACAAATCCAAATGTTTCACCTTTTTAGCTATTAAAGCTAAACTTTTTCAAATGTTAAAAAACAAATCCAAGCGTTTACAAACGTTACGAAACAAATCCAAACGTTTACAAACGTTACAAAACAAATCCAAACATTTACAAACGTTACTAAACAAAACCAAACGTTTCATCTTTTAAGCAATTTGAACCAAACATTTACAAATGTTACAAAATAAAACTAAACGTTTACAAACTTTACGAAACAAATCCAAACGTTTCACCTTTGTAGCGATTTAAGCCAAACGTTTACAAACGTTACAAAACAAATCCAAACGTTTCACTTTTTTAGCGATTTAAGCCAAATGTTTACAAACTTTACGAAACAAATCCAAACGTTACACCTATTTTAGCGATTGAAGCCAAACGTTTGCAAACGTTACAAAAAAAATCCAAACGTTTAAAACGTTTCGAAACAAATCGAAACGTTTCACCTTTTTAGCTATTGAAGCAAAACTTACGAAACAGTTTGAGACAAACTTTTACATACATTACAAAGTAAATCCCAATGTTTTACCTTTTTAGCGATTTAAGCCAAACGTTTACACACGTTACAACACAAATCGAAACGTTTCACCTTTTTAGCGATTTAAGCCAAACCTTTACAAATGTTATACATAACAAAACCAAACGTTTACAAACGTTAGGAAATAAATCCAAACGTTTCACCTTTTTAGCGATTGAAGCCAAAAGTTTACAAACGTTACGAAAAAATTCCAAACGTTGCCTTTTTAGCAATTTAAGCCAAACGTTTACAAATGCTACGAAAAAAACCGAACGTTTCACCTTTTTAGCAATTTAAGCCAAACGTGTACAAACATTACAAAACAAATCCAAGCGTTTAAAACGTTACAAAACTAATCCAAATGTTTTACCTTTAAAGCAATTTAAGTGAAACGTTTACAAACGTTACAAAACAAATCCAAACACTTTTTAGCGATTTAAGCCAAATGTTTACAAACGTTACAAAACCAATCTAAGCGTTTAAAACGTTTCGAAACAAATCCAAACGTTTCACCTTTTTAGCGATTGAAGCCAAACGTTACGAAACAATTTGAGCCAAACGTTTACATACGTTATAAAACAAATCCCAACGTTTCCCCTTTTTAGCGATTTAAGCCAAACGTTTACAAATATTACAAAACAAATCCAAACGTTTCACGTTTTTAGCGATTTAAGCCAAACGTTTACAAATGTTACAAAACAAATCCAAATGATTACAAACGTTACGAAACAAATCCAAACTTTTAGAAACGTTACAAAACACATCCAAATATTTCACCTTTTGAGCGATTTAAGCCAAACTTTTTCAAATGTTACAAAACAAATCTAAGCGTTTACAAACGTTACGAAACAAATCCAAATGTTTACAAACGTTACAAAATAAATCCAAACATTTACAAACTTAACAAAACAAAACCAAACGTTTCATCTTTCTAGCAATTTCAACCAAACGTTTACAAATGTTACAAAATAAAACTAAACGCTTAAAAACTTTACGAAACAAATCCAAACGTTTCACTTTTTTAGCGATTTAAGCCAAATGTTTACAAATTTTACGAAACAAATCCAAACGTTACACCTTTTTTAGCAATTGAAGCCAAACGTTACAAAACAAATCCAAACGTTTAAAACGTTTCGAAACAAATCCAAACGTTTCACCTTTTTAGCGATTGAAGCCAAACTTACGAAACAATTTGAGCCAAATGTTTACATACATTACGAAACATATCCTAACGTTTCACCTTTTAGCGATTTAAGCCAAACGTTTACACACGTTACAAAACAAATCGAAACGTTTCACCTTTTTAGCGATTTAAGCCAAACCTTGACAAATGTTATACATAACAAAACCAAACGTTTACAAACGTTACGAAATAAATCCAAACGTTTCACCTTTTTAGCGATTGAAGCCAAAAGTTTACAAACGTTACGAAACAAATCCAAACATTTCACCTTTTTAGCAATTTAAGCCAAACGTTTACAAACGCTACAAAAAAATCCAAACATTTCACCTTTTTAGCAATTTAAGCCAAACGTTTACAAACGTTACCAAACAAATCCAAGCGTTTAAAACGTTACAAAACAAATCCAAACGTTTTACCTTTAAAGCAATTTAAGCCAAATGTTTACAAACGTTACAAAACAAATCCAAACGCTTCTTTAGCAATTTAAGCCAAATGTTTTCAAACGTTGCAAAACAAATCTAAGCGTTTAAAACGTTTCGAAACAAATCCAAATGTTTCACCTTTTTAGCGATTGTAGCCAAACGTTACGAAATAATTTGAGCCAAACGTTTATATACGTTACAGAACAAATCCCAACGTTTCACCTTTTTAGTGATTTAAGCTAAACGTTTATAAATATTACAAAACAAATCCAAATGTTTCACCTTTTTAGCGATTTAAGCCAAACGTGTACAAATGTTACAAAACAAATCCAAACGTTTACAAACGTTACGAAACAAATCCAAACGCTTAGAAACGTTACAAAACAAATCCAAATATTTCACCTTTTTAGCGATTTAAGCCGAACTTTTTCCAATGTTACAAAACAAATCCAAGCGTTTACAAACGTTACGAAACAAATCCAAACATTTACAAACGTTACAAAACAAATCGAAACATTTACAAACGTTAAAGAAAACCAAACGTTTCATGTTTTTAGCTCTTTGAACCAAACGTTTACAAATGTTTCAAAATAAAACTAAACGTTTACAAACATTACGAAACAAATCCAAGCATTTCACCATTTTAGCGATTTAAGCCAAATGTTTACAAACGTACAAAACAAATCCAAACGTTTCACTTTTTTAGCAATTTAAGCCTAATGTTTACAAACTTTACGAAACAAATCCAAACGTTTCACCTTTTTTATCTATTGAAGCCAAACGTTTAAAAACGTTTCCAAAAAAATCCAAACGTTTAAAAAGTTTTGAAACAAATCCAAACATTTCACCTTTTTAGCGATTGAAGGCAAACGTTACGAAATAATTTTAGCCAAACGTTTACATACGTTACAAAAGTAATCCCAACGTTTCACCTTTTTAGATATTTAAGCAAAACGTTTACACACGTTACAAATCAAATCCAAACGTTTCATCTTTTTAGCGATTTAAGCCAAACCTTTACAAATGTTATACATAACAAAAGCAAACGTTTACAAACGTTAAGAAATAAATTCAAACGTTTCACCTTTTTAGCGATTGAAGCCAAACGTTTACAAACGTTACGAAACAAATCCAAACGTTTCCCCTTTTCAGCAATTTAAGCCAAACATTTAAAAACGCTACAAAAAATCCAAACGTTTCGCCTTTTTAGCAATTTAATCCAAACATTTACAAACGTTACAAAACATATCCAAGCGTTTGAAACGTTACAAAACAAATCCAAACGTTTTACCTTTAGAGCAATTTAAGCCAAACGTTTACAAATGTTACAAAACAAATCCAAACACTTTTTAGCGAATTAAGCCAAATGCTTACAAACGTTAGAAAACAAATCTAAGCGTTTAAAACGTTTCGAAACAAATCCAATTGTTTCACCTTTTTAGCGATTGAAGCCAAACGTTACGAAACAATTTGAGCCAAACTTTACAAAACAAATCCCAACGTTTCACCTTTTCAGCGATTTAAGCCAAACATTTACAGATATTACAAAACAAATCCAAACGTTTCACCTTTTTAGCGATTTAAGCCAAACGTTTACAAATGTTATACATAACAAAACCAAACGTTTCCAAACGTCACGAAATAAATCCAAACGTTTCCCCTTTTCACTGATTGAAGCCAAACGTTCACAAACGTTTCCCCTTTTTAGCAATTTAAGCCAAACGTTTACGAACATTATGAAAAAAATCCAAACATTTCACCTTTTTAGCAATTTAAGCCAAATGTTTACAAACAATACAAAACAAATCTAAACGTTTCACCTTTTTAACGATTTAAGCCAAGCGTTTACAAACGTTACGAAACAAATCCAAATGTTTCACCTTTTTAGCGATTGAAGCCAAACATTTACAAACGTTATGAAACAAAACTAAACGTTTAAAACGTTTCGAAATAAATCCAAACGTTTCACCTTTTTAGCAATTTAAGCCAAACGTTTCACCTTTTTAGCGATTTAAGCCAAACATTTACAAACGTTACGAAACAAATCCAAACGCTTTTTTAGCGATTTAAGCCAAATGTTTGCAAACGTTATAAAACAAATCCAAGTGTTTAAAACTTTATGAAACAAATCCAAACGTTTCACCTATTTAGCGAATTAAGCCAAACGTGTACAAATGATACAAAACAAATCCAAACGTTTACAAACGTTACGAAACAAATCCAAACGTTTCACCTTTTTAGCTATTTAAGACAAACGTTTACAAACGTTACGAAAGACAACAAAACGTTTCACCTTTTTAGCAATTTAAGCCAAACGTTTACAAACGTTGCAGAACAAATCTCAACGTTTCACCTTTTTAGCAATTTAAGTCAAACGTTTAAAAATGTTACGAAACAAATCCAAACGTTTCACCTTTTTAGCATATTAAGTCAAACATTTACAAAAGTTACGAAACAAATCCAAATTTCACCTTTTTAGCGATTGAAGCCAAACATTACGAAACAATTTGAGCCAAACGTTTGCATACGTTACAAAACAAATCCCAAAGTTTCACCTTTTTACCGATTTAAGCCAAACATTTACAAATATTACAAAACAAATCCAAACGTTTCACCTTTTTCGCGATTTAAGCCAAACGTTTACAAATGTTATACATAACAAAACCAAACCTTTACAAACGTCACGAAATAAATCCAAACGTTTCACCTTTTCACCGATTGAAGCCAAACGTTCACAAACGTTACGAAACAAATCAAAACGTTTCACCTTTTTAGCAATTTAAGCCAAACGTTTACAAACATTATGCAAAAAATGCAAATGTTTCACCTTTTTAGCAATTTAAGCCAAATGTTTACAAACAATACAAAACAAATCCAAACGTTTCACCTTTTTAACTATTTAAGCAAAGCGTTTACAAATGTTATGAAACAAATCCAAATGTTTCACCTTTTTAGCGATTGAAGCCAAACATTTACAAACGTTATGAAACAAAACTAAGCGTTTAAAACGTTTCGAAACAAATCCAAACGTTTCACCTTTTTAGCAACTTAAGCCAAACGTTTACAAACGTTACAAAACAAATCCAAACTCTTTTTTAGAGATTTAAGCCAAATGTTTGCAAACGTTACAAAATAAATCCAAGTGTTTAAAACGTTACGAAACAAATCCAAATGTTTCACCTTTTTAGCGAATTAAGCCAAACGTGTACAAACGCTACAAAACAAATCCAAACGTTTACAAAGGTTACGAAACAAATCCAAACGTTTCACCTTTTTAGCTATTTAAGCCAAACGTTTACAAACATTACGAAAAAAAAAACCAAACGCTTAACCTTTTTAGCAATTTAAGCCAATCGTTTACAAACGTTGCAGAACAAATCTAAACGTTTCACCTTTTTAGCAATTTAAGTCAAACGTTTACAAACGTTACGAAACAAATCCAAAGGTTTCACCTTTTTAGCAATTTAAGTAAAACATTTACAAAAGTTACGAAACAAATCGAAACATTTCACCTTTTTAGCAATTTAAGCCAATCGTTAACGAACATTACAAAACAAATCCAAACATTTCAACATTTTAGCCGTTTAGGCCAAACCTTTACAAACGTTACAAAACAAATCCAAACGTTTAAAATGTTACAAAACAAATCCAAACGTTTAACCTACTTAGCGGTTTAAGACAAACATTTACAAATGTAATGAAACAAAAACCAAACGTTTCCCAAAGACAAACGATTAAAAATGTTACAAACAAAATCCAAACATTAAACCTTTTTAGCGCATTAAGCCAAATGTTTACAAACGTTACAAAACAAATCCAAACGTTTCACCTTTTTAGCAATTTAAGCCAAACGTTAACAAACGTTACGAAACAAATCCAAACGTTTCACCTTTTTAACGATTTAAGCCAAACGTTTACAAATGTTACAAAACAAATCCAAATGTTTCACCTTTTTAGCTATTTAAGCCAAACGTTTACAAATGTTACGAAACAAATCCGAACGTTTTACCTTTTTAGCAATTTAATCCAAACGTTTCACCTTTTTAGCAATTTAAGCCAAACGTTTACAAACGTTATAAAACAAATCCAAACGTTTAAAACGTTACGAAACAAATCTAAACGTTTCACCTTTTTAGCAATTTAAGCCAAACGTTTATAAACTTTACGAAACTAAACCAAACATTTAAAAAGTTTCGAAACAAATCCAAACGTTTCCCTTTTCTAGCGATTTAAGCCAAACGTTTACAAACGTTACAAAAGAAATCTAAACGTTTCACCTTTTTAGCGATTGAAGCCAAGCGTTAAAAAAGATACGAAACAAATCCAAGCGTGTCAAACCTTACGAAACGAATCCAAACGTTTCACCTTTAAAGCAATTTAAGACAAACGTTTACAAACGTTACAAAACAAATCTAAACGTTTCACCTTTTTAGCGATTTCAGCCAAATGTTTACAAACGTTACAATACAAATCCAAGCGTTTAAAACGTTATGAAACAAATCCAAACGTTTACAAATGTTATACATAACAAAACCAAACGTTTACGAACGTCATGAAATAAATCCAAATGTTTCACCTTTTCACCGATTGAAGCCAAACGTTCACAAACGTTTCACCTTTTTAGCAATTTAAGCCAAACGTTTACAAACATTATGAAAAAAAATGTTTCACCTTTTTAGCAATTTAAGCCAAATGTTTACAAACAATACAAAACAAATCCAAACGTTTCACCTTTTTAACGATTTAAGCCAAGCGTTTACAAACATGACGAAACAAATCCAAACATTTACAAACGTTATGAATACAAAACTAAACGTGTAAAACGTTTCGAAACAAATCCAAACGTTTCACCTTTTTAGCAATTTAAGCCAAACGTTTCACTTTTTTAGCGATTTAAGCCAAACGTTTACAAACGTTACAAAACAAATCCAAACGCTTTTTTAGCGATTTAAGCCAAATGTTTGCAAACGTCACAAAACAAATTCAAGTGTTTAAAACGTAACGAAACAAATCCAAACGTTTCACTTTTTAGCGAATTAAGCCAAACGTGTACAAACGTGACAAAACAAATCCAAATGTTTACAAACGTTACGAAATAAATCCAAACGTTTCACCTTTTTTGCTATTTAAGCCAAACGTTTACAAACGTTACGAAACATAACCAAACGTTTCAACTTTTTAGCAATTTAAGCAAAATGTTTACAAACGTTGCGGAACAAATCTAAACGTTTCACCTTTTTAGCAATATAAGTCAAACGTTTACAAACGTTACGAAACGAATCCAAAACTTTCATCTTTTTAGCAATTTAAGTCAAACATTTACAAAAGTTACGAAGCAAATCCAAACATTTCACCTTTTTAGCAATTTAAGCCAATCGTTAACAAACGTTACAAAATAAATCCAAACATTTCAACTTTTTAGCGATTTAAGCCAAACGTTTCAAAACAAATCCAAACGTTTAAAATGTTACAAAAGAAATCCAAACGTTTCACCTACTTAGCAATTTACGCCAAACATTTACAAATGTTACGAAACAAAACCAAACGTTTCCCAAAGCCAAACGATTACAAATGTTACAAACAAAATCCAAACATTTCACCCTTTAGCGATTTAAGCCAAATGTTTACAAACGTTACAAAACAAATCCAAACGTTTCACCTTTTTAGCAATTTAAGCCAAACGTTTACAAACGTTACGAAACAAATCCAAACGTTTCAACTTTTTAACGATTTAAGCCAAACGTTTACAAAAGTTACAAAACAAATCCGAATGTTTCACCTTTTTAGCGATTTAAGCCAAACATTTACAAATGTTATACATAACAAAACCAATCGTTTACAAACGTTACGAAATAAATCCAAACGTTTCGCCTTTTCACCGATTGCAGCCAAACGTTCACATGCGTTACGAAACAAATCCAAACGTTTCATCTTTTTAGCAATTTAAGCCAAACGTTTACAAACATTATGAAAAAAATCCAAACGTTTCACCTTTTTATTAATTTAAGCCAAATGTTTACAAGCAATACAAAACAAATCCAAATGTTTCACCTTTTTAACGATTTAAGCCAAGCGTTTACAAATGTTACGAAACAAATCCAAATGTTTCACCTTTTTAGCGATGGAAGCCAAACATTTGCAAACGTTATGAAACAAAACTAAACGTTTAAAATGTTTCGAAACAAATCCAAACGTTTCACCTTTTTAGCAATTTAAGCCAATCGTTTACAAACGTTGCAGAACAAATCTAAACGTTTCACCTTTTTAGCAATTTAAGTCAAACGTTTACAAACGTTACGAAACAAATCCAAAGGTTTCACCTTTTTAGCAATTTAAGTAAAACATTTACAAAAGTTACGAAACAAATCGAAACATTTCACCTTTTTAGCAATTTAAGCCAATCGTTAACGAACATTACAAAACAAATCCAAACATTTCAACATTTTAGCCGTTTAGGCCAAACCTTTACAAACGTTACAAAACAAATCCAAACGTTTAAAATGTTACAAAACAAATCCAAACGTTTAACCTACTTAGCGGTTTAAGACAAACATTTACAAATGTTATGAAACAAAAACCAAACGTTTCCCAAAGACAAACGATTAAAAATGTTACAAACAAAATCCAAACATTAAACCTTTTTAGCGCATTAAGCCAAATGTTTACAAACGTTACAAAACAAATCCAAACGTTTCACCTTTTTAGCAATTTAAGCCAAACGTTAACAAACGTTACGAAACAAATCCAAACGTTTCACCTTTTTAACGATTTAAGCCAAACGTTTACAAATGTTACAAAACAAATCCAAATGTTTCACCTTTTTAGCTATTTAAGCCAAACGTTTACAAATGTTACGAAACAAATCCGAACGTTTTACCTTTTTAGCAATTTAATCCAAACGTTTCACCTTTTTAGCAATTTAAGCCAAACGTTTACAAACGTTATAAAACAAATCCAAACGTTTAAAACGTTACGAAACAAATCTAAACGTTTCACCTTTTTAGCAATTTAAGCCAAACGTTTATAAACTTTACGAAACTAAACCAAACATTTAAAAAGTTTCGAAACAAATCCAAACGTTTCCCTTTTCTAGCGATTTAAGCCAAACGTTTACAAACGTTACAAAAGAAATCTAAACGTTTCACCTTTTTAGCGATTGAAGCCAAGCGTTAAAAAAGATACGAAACAAATCCAAGCGTGTCAAACCTTACGAAACGAATCCAAACGTTTCACCTTTAAAGCAATTTAAGACAAACGTTTACAAACGTTACAAAACAAATCTAAACGTTTCACCTTTTTAGCGATTTCAGCCAAATGTTTACAAACGTTACAATACAAATCCAAGCGTTTAAAACGTTATGAAACAAATCCAAACGTTTACAAATGTTATACATAACAAAACCAAACGTTTACGAACGTCATGAAATAAATCCAAATGTTTCACCTTTTCACCGATTGAAGCCAAACGTTCACAAACGTTTCACCTTTTTAGCAATTTAAGCCAAACGTTTACAAACATTATGAAAAAAAATGTTTCACCTTTTTAGCAATTTAAGCCAAATGTTTACAAACAATACAAAACAAATCCAAACGTTTCACCTTTTTAACGATTTAAGCCAAGCGTTTACAAACATGACGAAACAAATCCAAACATTTACAAACGTTATGAATACAAAACTAAACGTGTAAAACGTTTCGAAACAAATCCAAACGTTTCACCTTTTTAGCAATTTAAGCCAAACGTTTCACTTTTTTAGCGATTTAAGCCAAACGTTTACAAACGTTACAAAACAAATCCAAACGCTTTTTTAGCGATTTAAGCCAAATGTTTGCAAACGTCACAAAACAAATTCAAGTGTTTAAAACGTAACGAAACAAATCCAAACGTTTCACTTTTTAGCGAATTAAGCCAAACGTGTACAAACGTGACAAAACAAATCCAAATGTTTACAAACGTTACGAAACAAATCCAAACGTTTCACCTTTTTTGCTATTTAAGCCAAACGTTTACAAACGTTACGAAACATAACCAAACGTTTCAACTTTTTAGCAATTTAAGCAAAATGTTTACAAACGTTGCGGAACAAATCTAAACGTTTCACCTTTTTAGCAATATAAGTCAAACGTTTACAAACGTTACGAAACGAATCCAAAACTTTCATCTTTTTAGCAATTTAAGTCAAACATTTACAAAAGTTACGAAGCAAATCCAAACATTTCACCTTTTTAGCAATTTAAGCCAATCGTTAACAAACGTTACAAAATAAATCCAAACATTTCAACTTTTTAGCGATTTAAGCCAAACGTTTCAAAACAAATCCAAACGTTTAAAATGTTACAAAAGAAATCCAAACGTTTCACCTACTTAGCAATTTACGCCAAACATTTACAAATGTTACGAAACAAAACCAAACGTTTCCCAAAGCCAAACGATTACAAATGTTACAAACAAAATCCAAACATTTCACCCTTTAGCGATTTAAGCCAAATGTTTACAAACGTTACAAAACAAATCCAAACGTTTCACCTTTTTAGCAATTTAAGCCAAACGTTAACAAACGTTACGAAACAAATCCAAACGTTTCAACTTTTTAACGATTTAAGCCAAACGTTTACAAAAGTTACAAAACAAATCCGAATGTTTCACCTTTTTAGCGATTTAAGCCAAACATTTACAAATGTTATACATAACAAAACCAATCGTTTACAAACGTTACGAAATAAATCCAAACGTTTCGCCTTTTCACCGATTGCAGCCAAACGTTCACATGCGTTACGAAACAAATCCAAACGTTTCATCTTTTTAGCAATTTAAGCCAAACGTTTACAAACATTATGAAAAAAATCCAAACGTTTCACCTTTTTATTAATTTAAGCCAAATGTTTACAAGCAATACAAAACAAATCCAAATGTTTCACCTTTTTAACGATTTAAGCCAAGCGTTTACAAATGTTACGAAACAAATCCAAATGTTTCACCTTTTTAGCGATGGAAGCCAAACATTTGCAAACGTTATGAAACAAAACTAAACGTTTAAAATGTTTCGAAACAAATCCAAACGTTTCACCTTTTTAGCAATTTAAGCCAAACGTTTCACCTTTTTAGTGATTTAAGCCAAACGCTTACAAACGTTACAAAACAAATCCAAACGCTTTTTTAGCGATTTAAGCCAAATGTTTGCAAACGTTACAAAACAAATCCAAGCGTTTAAAACGTTACGAAACAAATCCAAACGTTTCACCTTTTTAGCGAATTAAGCCAAACGTGTACAAACGTTACAAAACAAAGCCAAACGTGTAAAACGTTACGAAACAAATCCAAACGTTTCACCTTTTTATCTATTTAAGCCAAACGTTTACAAACGTTACGAAACAAAACCAAACGTTTCACCTTTTTAGCAATTTAAACCAAACTCTTACAAACGTTGCGGAACAAATCTAAACGTTTCACCTTTTTAGCAATTTAAGTCAAACGTTACAAACGTTACGAAACAAATCCAAACGTTTCACCTTTTTAGCAATTTAAGTCAAACGTTTACAAACGTTACGAAACAAATCCAAACGTTTCACCTTTTTAGCAATTGAAGTCAAACATTTACAAAAGTTATGAAACAAATCTAAACATTTCACCCTTTTAGCAATATAAGCCAATCGTTAACAAACGTTACAAAACAAATCCAAACATTTCAACTTTTTAGCGATTTAAGCCAAACGTTTACAAACGTTACAAAACAAATCCAAACGTTTAAAATGATACAAAAGAAATCCAAACATTTCACCTACTTAGCGATTTAAGCCAAAGATTTACAAATGTTACGAAACAAAACCAAACGTTTCCCAAAGCCAAACGATTACAAACGTAACAAACAAAATCCAAACATTTCAGCTTTTAGCGATCCAAACGTTTCACCTTTTTAGCAATTTAAGCCAAACGTTAACAAACGTTACGAAACAAATACAAACGTTTCACCTTTTTAACGATTTAAGCCAAACGTTTACAAACAGTACAAAACAAATCCAAATGTTTCACCTTTTTAGCGATTTAAGCCAAACGTTTACAAACGTTACGAAACAAATCCGAACGTTTTACCTTTTTAGCAATTTAATCCAAACGTTTCACCTTTCTAGCAGTTTAAGCCAAACGTTTACAAACGTTATAAAACAAATCCAAATGTTTAAAATGTTATGAAACAAATCCAAATGTTTCGTCTTTTTAGAAATTTAAGCCAAACGTTTATAAACGTTACGAAACAAAACCAAACATTTAAAAAGTTTCAAAACAAATCCAAACGTTTCACCTTTTTAGCGACTTAAGCCAAACATTTACAAACGTTACAAAACAAATCCAAACGTTTCACCTTTTTAGCGATTGAGGCCAACCGTTAAAAAAGTTACGAAACAAATCCAAGCGTTTAAAACCTTACGAAACAAATCCAAATGTTTCAGCTTTGAAGCAATTTAAGCCAAACGTTTATAAACGTTAAAAAACAAATCCAAACGTTTCACCTTTTTAGCGATTTCAGCCAAATGTTTACATACGTTACAATACAAATCCAAGAGTTTAAAACGTTACGAAACAAATCCAAACGTTTCACCTTTTTAGCGATTTAAGCCAAACGTTTACAAATGTTATACATAACAAAACCAAACGTTTACAAACGTCACGAAATAAATCCAAACGTTTCACCTTTTCACCAATTGACACCAAACGTTCACATACGTTACGAAACAAATCCAAACGTTTCACCTTTTTAGCAATTTAAGCCAAACGTTTATAAACGTTACGAACTAAACTAAACATTTAAAAAGTTTCGAAACAAATCCAAATGTTTCACCTTTCTAGCGATTTAAGCCAAACGTTTACAAACGTTACAAAAGAAATCCAAACGCTTCACCTTTTTTGCGATTGAAGCCAAGCGTTAAAAAAGATTCGAAACAAATCCAAGCGTTTAAAACCTTACGAAACAAATCCAAACGTTTCACCTTTAAAGCAATTTAAGACAAACATTTACAAACGTTACAAAACAAATCAAAACATTTAACTTTTTTTAGAGATTTCAGCCAAATGTTTACAAACGTTACAATACAAATCCAACCGCTTAAAACGTTACGAAACAAATCCAAACATTTCACCTTTTTAGCGATTTAAGCCAAACGTTTATAAATGTTATACATAACAAAACCAAATGTTTACAAACGTCACGAAATAAATCCAAACGTTTCACCTTTTCACCGATTAAAGCGAAACGTTCACAAACGTTACGAAACAAATGCAAACGTTTCACCTTTTTAGCAATTTAAGTCAAACGTTTACAAACATTATGAAAAAAATCCAAACGTTTCACCTTTTTAGCAATTTAAGCCAAATGTTTACAAACAATACAAAACAAATCCAAACGTTTCACCTTTTTAACGATTTAAGCCAAGCGTTTACAAACGTTACGAAACAAATCCAAATGTTTCACCTTTTTAGCGATTGAAGGCAAATATTTACAAACGTTATGAAACAAAACTAAACGTGTAAAACGTCTCGAAACAAATCCAAACATTTCACCTTTTTAACAATTTAAGCCAAATGTTTACAAACGTTACAAAACAAATCCAAACGCCTTTTTAGCGATTTAAGCCAAATGTTTGCAAACATTACAAAACAAATTCAAGTGTTTAAAACGTTACGAAACAAATCCAAACGTTTCACCTTTTTAGCGAATTAAGCCAAACGTGTACAAACGTTACAAAACAAATCCAAATGTTTACAAACGTTACGAAACAAATCCAAACGTTTCATCTTTTTTGCTATTTAGGCCAAACGTTTACAAACGTTACAAAACAAAACCAAACGTTTCACCTTTTTAGCAATTTAAGCCAAACGTTTACAAAAGTTGCGGAAAAAATCTAAATGTTTCCCCTTTTTAGCAATTTAAGTCAAACGTTTATAAACGTTACGAAACAAATCCAAAACTTTCATCTTTTTAGCAATTTAAGTCAAACATTTACAAAAGTTACGAAACAAATCGAAACATTTCACCTTTTTAGCAATTTAAGCCAATCGTTAACAAACGTTACAAAACAAATCCAAACATTTCAACTTTTTGGCGATTTAAGCCAAACGTTTCAAAACAAATCCAAACGTTTAATATGTTACAAAAGAAATCCAAACGTTTCACCAACTTAGCCATTTAAGCCAAACATTTACAAATGTTACGAAACAAAACCAAACGTTTCCCAAAGCCAAACGATTACAAATGTTACAAACAAAATCCAAACATTTCACCCTTTAGCGATTTAAGCCAAATGTTTACAAACGTTACAAAACAAATCCAAACGTTTCACCTTTTTAGCAATTTAAGCCAAACGTTAACAAACGTTACGAAACAAATCCAAACGTTTCAACTTTTTAACGATTTAAGCCAAACGTTTACAAAAGTTACAAAACAAATCCGAATGTTTCACCTTTTTAGCGATTTAAGCCAAACATTTACAAATGTTATACATAACAAAACCAATCGTTTACAAACGTTACGAAATAAATCCAAACGTTTCGCCTTTTCACCGATTGCAGCCAAACGTTCACATGCGTTACGAAACAAATCCAAACGTTTCATCTTTTTAGCAATTTAAGCCAAACGTTTACAAACATTATGAAAAAAATCCAAACGTTTCACCTTTTTATTAATTTAAGCCAAATGTTTACAAGCAATACAAAACAAATCCAAATGTTTCACCTTTTTAACGATTTAAGCCAAGCGTTTACAAATGTTACGAAACAAATCCAAATGTTTCACCTTTTTAGCGATGGAAGCCAAACATTTGCAAACGTTATGAAACAAAACTAAACGTTTAAAATGTTTCGAAACAAATCCAAACGTTTCACCTTTTTAGCAATTTAAGCCAAACGTTTCACCTTTTTAGTGATTTAAGCCAAACGCTTACAAACGTTACAAAACAAATCCAAACGCTTTTTTAGCGATTTAAGCCAAATGTTTGCAAACGTTACAAAACAAATCCAAGCGTTTAAAACGTTACGAAACAAATCCAAACGTTTCACCTTTTTAGCGAATTAAGCCAAACGTGTACAAACGTTACAAAACAAAGCCAAACGTGTAAAACGTTACGAAACAAATCCAAACGTTTCACCTTTTTATCTATTTAAGCCAAACGTTTACAAACGTTACGAAACAAAACCAAACGTTTCACCTTTTTAGCAATTTAAACCAAACTCTTACAAACGTTGCGGAACAAATCTAAACGTTTCACCTTTTTAGCAATTTAAGTCAAACGTTACAAACGTTACGAAACAAATCCAAACGTTTCACCTTTTTAGCAATTTAAGTCAAACGTTTACAAACGTTACGAAACAAATCCAAACGTTTCACCTTTTTAGCAATTGAAGTCAAACATTTACAAAAGTTATGAAACAAATCTAAACATTTCACCCTTTTAGCAATATAAGCCAATCGTTAACAAACGTTACAAAACAAATCCAAACATTTCAACTTTTTAGCGATTTAAGCCAAACGTTTACAAACGTTACAAAACAAATCCAAACGTTTAAAATGATACAAAAGAAATCCAAACATTTCACCTACTTAGCGATTTAAGCCAAAGATTTACAAATGTTACGAAACAAAACCAAACGTTTCCCAAAGCCAAACGATTACAAACGTAACAAACAAAATCCAAACATTTCAGCTTTTAGCGATCCAAACGTTTCACCTTTTTAGCAATTTAAGCCAAACGTTAACAAACGTTACGAAACAAATACAAACGTTTCACCTTTTTAACGATTTAAGCCAAACGTTTACAAACAGTACAAAACAAATCCAAATGTTTCACCTTTTTAGCGATTTAAGCCAAACGTTTACAAACGTTACGAAACAAATCCGAACGTTTTACCTTTTTAGCAATTTAATCCAAACGTTTCACCTTTCTAGCAGTTTAAGCCAAACGTTTACAAACGTTATAAAACAAATCCAAATGTTTAAAATGTTATGAAACAAATCCAAATGTTTCGTCTTTTTAGAAATTTAAGCCAAACGTTTATAAACGTTACGAAACAAAACCAAACATTTAAAAAGTTTCAAAACAAATCCAAACGTTTCACCTTTTTAGCGACTTAAGCCAAACATTTACAAACGTTACAAAACAAATCCAAACGTTTCACCTTTTTAGCGATTGAGGCCAACCGTTAAAAAAGTTACGAAACAAATCCAAGCGTTTAAAACCTTACGAAACAAATCCAAATGTTTCAGCTTTGAAGCAATTTAAGCCAAACGTTTATAAACGTTAAAAAACAAATCCAAACGTTTCACCTTTTTAGCGATTTCAGCCAAATGTTTACATACGTTACAATACAAATCCAAGAGTTTAAAACGTTACGAAACAAATCCAAACGTTTCACCTTTTTAGCGATTTAAGCCAAACGTTTACAAATGTTATACATAACAAAACCAAACGTTTACAAACGTCACGAAATAAATCCAAACGTTTCACCTTTTCACCAATTGACACCAAACGTTCACATACGTTACGAAACAAATCCAAACGTTTCACCTTTTTAGCAATTTAAGCCAAACGTTTATAAACGTTACGAACTAAACTAAACATTTAAAAAGTTTCGAAACAAATCCAAATGTTTCACCTTTCTAGCGATTTAAGCCAAACGTTTACAAACGTTACAAAAGAAATCCAAACGCTTCACCTTTTTTGCGATTGAAGCCAAGCGTTAAAAAAGATTCGAAACAAATCCAAGCGTTTAAAACCTTACGAAACAAATCCAAACGTTTCACCTTTAAAGCAATTTAAGACAAACATTTACAAACGTTACAAAACAAATCAAAACATTTAACTTTTTTTAGAGATTTCAGCCAAATGTTTACAAACGTTACAATACAAATCCAACCGCTTAAAACGTTACGAAACAAATCCAAACATTTCACCTTTTTAGCGATTTAAGCCAAACGTTTATAAATGTTATACATAACAAAACCAAATGTTTACAAACGTCACGAAATAAATCCAAACGTTTCACCTTTTCACCGATTAAAGCGAAACGTTCACAAACGTTACGAAACAAATGCAAACGTTTCACCTTTTTAGCAATTTAAGTCAAACGTTTACAAACATTATGAAAAAAATCCAAACGTTTCACCTTTTTAGCAATTTAAGCCAAATGTTTACAAACAATACAAAACAAATCCAAACGTTTCACCTTTTTAACGATTTAAGCCAAGCGTTTACAAACGTTACGAAACAAATCCAAATGTTTCACCTTTTTAGCGATTGAAGGCAAATATTTACAAACGTTATGAAACAAAACTAAACGTGTAAAACGTCTCGAAACAAATCCAAACATTTCACCTTTTTAACAATTTAAGCCAAATGTTTACAAACGTTACAAAACAAATCCAAACGCCTTTTTAGCGATTTAAGCCAAATGTTTGCAAACATTACAAAACAAATTCAAGTGTTTAAAACGTTACGAAACAAATCCAAACGTTTCACCTTTTTAGCGAATTAAGCCAAACGTGTACAAACGTTACAAAACAAATCCAAATGTTTACAAACGTTACGAAACAAATCCAAACGTTTCATCTTTTTTGCTATTTAGGCCAAACGTTTACAAACGTTACAAAACAAAACCAAACGTTTCACCTTTTTAGCAATTTAAGCCAAACGTTTACAAAAGTTGCGGAAAAAATCTAAATGTTTCCCCTTTTTAGCAATTTAAGTCAAACGTTTATAAACGTTACGAAACAAATCCAAAACTTTCATCTTTTTAGCAATTTAAGTCAAACATTTACAAAAGTTACGAAACAAATCGAAACATTTCACCTTTTTAGCAATTTAAGCCAATCGTTAACAAACGTTACAAAACAAATCCAAACATTTCAACTTTTTGGCGATTTAAGCCAAACGTTTCAAAACAAATCCAAACGTTTAATATGTTACAAAAGAAATCCAAACGTTTCACCAACTTAGCCATTTAAGCCAAACATTTACAAATGTTACGAAACAAAACCAAACGTTTCCCAATGCCAAACGATTACAAATGTTACAAACAAAATCCAAACATTTCACCCTTTAGCGATTTAAGCCAAATGTTTACAAACGTTAGAAAACAAATCCAAACGTTTCACCTTTTTAGCAATTTAAGCCAAACGTTACGAAACAAATCCAAACGTTTCACCTTTTTAACGATTTAAGCCAAACGTTTACAAACGTTACAAAACAAATCCGAATGTTTCACCTTTTTAGCGATTTAATCCAAACGTTTACAAAAATACGAAACAAATCCGAACGTTTTACCTTTTTAGCAATTTAATCCAAACGTTTCACCTTTTTAGCAGTTTAAGCCAAACGTTCACAAACGTTATAAAACAAATCCAAAAGTTTAAAACGTTACGAAACAAATCCAAATGTTTCACCTTTTTTGCAATTGAAGCCAAACGTTTATAAACGTTACGAAACAAAACCAAACATTTAAAAAGTTTCGAAACAAATCCAAAAGTTTCACCTTTTTAGTAATTTAAGCCAAACATTTAAAAACGTTACAACACAAATCCAAACGTTTCACCTTTTTAGCGATTGAGGCCAACCGTTAAAAAAGTTACGAAACAAATCCAAGCGTTTAAAACCTTACGAAACAAATCCAAACGTTTCAGCTTTGAAGCAATTTAAGCCAAACGTTTACAAACGTTAAAAAACAAATCCAAACGTTTCACCTTTTTAGCGATTTCAGCCAAATGTGTACATACGTTACAATACAAATCCAAGAGTTTAAAACGTTACGAAACAAATCCAAACGTTTCACCTTTTTAGCGATTTAAGCCAAACGTTTACAAATGTTATACATAACAAAACCAAACGTTTACAAACGTCACGAAATAAATCCAAACGTTTCACCTTTTCACCGATTGAAACCATACGTTCACATACGTTACGAAACAAATCCAAACGTTTCACCTTTTTAGCAATTTAAGCCAAACGTTTATAAACGTTACGAACTAAACTAAACATTTAAAAAGTTTCGAAACAAATCCAAATGTTTCACCTTTCTAGCGATTTAAGCCAAACGTTTACAAACGTTACAAAAGAAATCCAAACGCTTCACCTTTTTTGCGATTGAAGCCAAGCGTTAAAAAAGATTCGAAACAAATCCAAGCGTTTAAAACCTTACGAAACAAATCCAAACGTTTCACCTTTAAAGCAATTTAAGACAAACATTTACAAACGTTACAAAACAAATCAAAACATTTAACTTTTTTTTAGAGATTTCAGCCAAATGTTTACAAACGTTACAATACAAATCCAACCGCTTAAAACGTTACGAAACAAATCCAAACGTTTCACCTTTTTAGCGATTTAAGCCAAACGTTTATAAATGTTATACATAACAAAACCAAATGTTTACAAACGTCACGAAATAAATCCAAACGTTTCACCTTTTCACCGATTAAAGCGAAACGTTCACAAACGTTACGAAACAAATGCAAACGTTTCACCTTTTTAGCAATTTAAGTCAAACGTTTACAAACATTATGAAAAAAATCCAAACGTTTCACCTTTTTAGAAATTTAAGCCAAATGTTTACAAACAATACAAAACAAATCCAAACGTTTCACCTTTTTAACGATTTAAGCCAAGCGTTTACAAACGTTACGAAACAAATCCAAATGTTTCACCTTTTTAGCGATTGAAGGCAAATATTTACAAACGTTATGAAACAAAACTAAACGTGTAAAACGTCTCGAAACAAATCCAAACATTTCACCTTTTTAGCAATTTAAGCCAAATGTTTACAAACGTTACAAAACAAATCCAAACGCCTTTTTAGCGATTTAAGCCAAATGTTTGCAAACGTTACAAAACAAATTCAAGTGTTTAAAACGTTACGAAACAAATCCAAACGTTTCACCTTTTTAGCGAATTAAGCCAAACGTGTACAAACGTTACAAAACAAATCCAAATGTTTACAAACGTTACGAAACAAATCCAAACGTTTCATCTTTTTTGCTATTTAAGCCAAACGTTTACAAACGTTACAAAACAAAACCAAACGTTTCACCTTTTTAGCAATTTAAGCCAAACGTTTACAAAAGTTGCGGAAAAAATCTAAATGTTTCCCCTTTTTAGCAATTTAAGTCAAACGTTTATAAACGTTACGAAACAAATCCAAAACTTTCATCTTTTTAGCAATTTAAGTCAAACATTTACAAAAGTTACGAAACAAATCGAAACATTTCACCTTTTTAGCAATTTAAGCCAATCGTTAACAAACGTTACAAAACAAATCCAAACATTTCAACTTTTTGGCGATTTAAGCCAAACGTTTCAAAACAAATCCAAACGTTTAATATGTTACAAAAGAAATCCAAACGTTTCACCAACTTAGCCATTTAAGCCAAACATTTACAAATGTTACGAAACAAAACCAAACGTTTCCCAATGCCAAACGATTACAAATGTTACAAACAAAA
The DNA here is from genome assembly GCF_937616625.2 of Mercurialis annua. Taxonomy (NCBI): domain Eukaryota; kingdom Viridiplantae; phylum Streptophyta; class Magnoliopsida; order Malpighiales; family Euphorbiaceae; genus Mercurialis; species Mercurialis annua. The sequence goes on from NC_065575.1 coordinate 29,057,500, forward strand.
TCCAAACATTTCACCCTTTAGCGATTTAAGCCAAATGTTTACAAACGTTAGAAAACAAATCCAAACATTTCACCTTTTTAGCAATTTAAGCCAAACGTTACGAAACAAATCCAAACGTTTCACCTTTTTAACGATTTAAGCCAAACGTTTACAAACGTTACAAAACAAATCCGAATGTTTCACCTTTTTAGCGATTTAATCCAAACGTTTACAAAAATACGAAACAAATCCGAACGTTTTACCTTTTTAGCAATTTAATCCAAACGTTTCACCTTTTTAGCAGTTTAAGCCAAACGTTCACAAACGTTATAAAACAAATCCAAAAGTTTAAAACGTTACGAAACAAATCCAAATGTTTCACCTTTTTAGCAATTGAAGCCAAACGTTTATAAACGTTACGAAACAAAACCAAACATTTATAAAGTTTCGAAACAAATCCAAAAGTTTCACCTTTTTAGCAATTTAAGCCAAACATTTAAAAACGTTACAACACAAATCCAAACGTTTCACCTTTTTAGCGATTGAAGCCAAGCGTTAAAAAAGGTACGAAACAAATCCAAGCGTTTAAAACCTTACGAAACAAATCCAAACTTTTCACCTTTAAAGAAATTTAAGCCAAACGTTTACAAACGTTACAAAATAAATCCAAACGTTTCACTTTTTTTAGCGATTTCAGCCAAATGTTTACATACGTTACAATACAAATCCATAGCGTTTAAAACGTTACGAAACAAATCCAAACGTTTCACCTTTTTAGCGATTTAAGCCAAACATTTACAAATGTTATACATAACAAAACCAAACGTTTACAAACGTCACAAAATAAATCCAAATGTTTCACCTTTTCACCGATTGAAGCCAAACGTTACAAAACAAATCCAAACGTTTCACCTTTTTAGCAATTTAAGCCAAACATTTACAAATATTATGAAAAAAATCCAAACGTTTCACCTTTTTAGCAATTTAAGCCAAACGTTTACAAACAATACAAAACAAATCCAAACGTTTCACCTTTTTAACGATTTAAGCCAAGCGTTTACAAACGCTACAAAATAAATCCAAATGTTTCACCTTTTTAGCGATTGAAGCCAAACATTTACAAACGTTATGAAACAAAACTAAACGTGTAAAACGTTTCGAAACAAATCCAAACGTTTCACCTTTTTAGCAATTTAAGCCAAACGTTTCACTTTTTTAGCGATTTAAGCCAAACGTTTACATACGTTACAAAACAAATCCAAACGCTTTTTTTTGCGATTTAAGCCAAATGTTTGCAAACGTTACAAAACAAATTCAAGTGTTTAAAACGTTACGAAACAAATCCAAACGTTTTACTTATTAGTGAATTAAGCCAAACGTGTACAAACGTTACAAAACAAATCCAAATATTTACAAACGTTACGAAACAAATCCAAACGTTTCACCTTTTCTGCTATTTAAGCCAAACGTTTACAAACGTTACGAAACAAAACCAAACGTTTCACCTTTTTAGCAATTTAAGCCAAACGTTTACAAACGTTGCGGAACAAATCTAAACGTTTCACCTTTTTAGCAATTTAAGTCAAACATTTACAAACGTTACGAAACAAATCCAAAACTTTCATCTTTTTAGCAATTGAAGTCAAACATTTACAAAAGTTACGATACAAATCCAAACATTTCACCTTTTTAGCAATTTAAGCCAATTGTTAACAAACGTTACAAAATAAATCCAAACATTTCAACTTTTTAGCGATTTAAGCCAAACGTTTCAAAACAAATCCAAACGTTTAAAATGTTACAAAAGAAATCCAAACGTTTCACCTACTTAGCGATTTAAGCCAAACAATTACAAATGTTACGAAACAAAACCAAACGTTTCCCAAAGCCAAATGATTACAAACGTTACAAACAAAATCCAAACATTTCAACCTTTAGAGATTTAAGCCAAATATTTAAAAACGTTACAAAACAAATCCAAACGTTTCACCTTTTTAGCAATTTAAGCCAAACGTTTATAAACGTTACGAAACAAAACCAAACATTTAAAAAGTTTCGAAACAAATCCAAACGTTTCACCTTTTTAGTGACTTAAGCCAAACATTTACAAACGTTACAAAACAAATCCAAACATTTCACCTTTTTAGCAATTTAAGCCAAACGTTTCCAAACAAATCCAAACGTTTAAAATGTTACAAAAGAAATCCAAACGTTTCACCTACTTAGCGATTTAAGCCAAACATTTACAAATGTTACGAAATAAAACAAAACGTTTCCCAAAGCCAAACGATTACAAACGTTACAAACAAAATCCAAACATTTACCATTTTAGCGATTTAAGCCAAATGTTTACAAACGTTGCAAAAAAAATCCAAACATTTCACCTTTTAGCGATTTAAGCCAAATGTTTACAAACGTTACAAAACAAATCCAAACGTTTCACCTTTTTATCAATTTAAGCCAAACGTTAACAAACGTTACAAAACAAATCCAAACGTTTCACCTTTTTAACGATTTAAGCCAAACGTTTACAAACGTTACAAAACAAATCCAAACGTTTCACCTTTTTAGCGATTTAAGCCAAACGTTTACAAACGTTACGAAACAAATCCAAACATTTTACCTTTTTAGCAATTTAATCCAAACGTTTCACCTTTCTAGCAGTTCAAGCCAAACGTTTACAAACGTTATAAAACAAATCCAAACGTTTAAAACGTTATGAAACAAATCCAAACGTTTCATCTTTTTAGAAATTTAAGCCAAACGTTTATAAACGTTACGAAACAAAACCAAACATTTAAAAAGTTTCGAAATAAATCCAAACGTTTCACCTTTTTAGCGACTTAAGCCAAACATTTACAAACGTTACAAAACAAATCCAAACATTTCACCTTTTTAGCGATTGAAGCCAACCGTTAAAAAAGTTACGAAATAAATCCAAGCATTTAAAACCTTACGAAACAAATCCAAACGTTTCAGCTTTAAAGCAATTTAAGCCAAACGTTTACAAACATTACAAAACAAATCCAAACGTTTCGCTTTTTTAGCGATTTAAGCCAAATGTTTACATAGGTTACAATACAAATTCAAGCGTTTAAAACGTTACGAAACAAATCCAAACGTTTCACCTTTTTAGCGATTTAAGCCAAACGTTTACAAACATTATACATAACAAAACCAAAACGTTTACAAACGTCACGAAATAAATCCAAACATTTCACCTTTTCACCGATTGAAGCCAAACGTTCACATACGTTACGAAGCAAATCCAAACGTTTCACCTTTTTAGAAATTTAAGCCAAACGTTTATAAACGTTACGAAACTAAACCAAACATTTAAAAAGTTTCGAAACAAATCCAAACGTTTCACCTTTCTAGCGATTTAAGCCAAACGTTTACAAACGTTACAAAAGAAATCCAAACATTTCACCTTTTTTGCAATTGAAGCCAAGCGTTAAAAAAGATACGAAACAAATCCAAGCGTTTAAAACCTTACGAAACAAATCCAAACGTTTTACCTTTAAAGCAATTTAAGACAAACGTTTACAAACGTTAGAAAACAAATCCAAACGTTTCACTTTTTTAGAGATTTCAGCCAAATCTTTACAAACGTTACAATACAAATCCAATCGTTTAAAACGTTACGAAACAAATCCAAACGTTTCACCTTTTTAGCGATTCAAGCCAAACGTTTACAAATGTTATACATGACAAAACCAAACGTTTACAAACGTCACGAAATAAATCCAAACGTTTCACCTTTTCACCGATTAAAGCCAAACGTTCACAAACGTTACGAAACAAATGCAAACGTTTCACCTTTTTAGCAATTTAAGCCAAACGTTTACAAACATTATGAAAAAAATCCAAACGTTTCACCTTTTTAGAAATTTAAGCCAAATGTTTACAAACAATACAAAACAAATCCAAACGTTTCACCTTTTTAACGATTTAAGCCAAGCGTTTACAAACGTTACGAAACAAATCCAAATGTTTCACCTTTTTAGCGATTGAAGCCAAATATTTACAAACGTTATGAAACAAAACTAAACGTGTAAAACGTTTCGAAACAAATCCAAACATTTCACCTTTTTAGCAATTTAAGCCAAACGTTTACAAACGTTACAAAACAAATCCAAACGCTTTTTTAGCAATTTAAGCCAAATATTTGCAAACGTTACAAAACAAATTCAAGTGTTTAAAACTTTACGAAACAAATCCAAACGTTTCACCTTTTTAGCGAATTAAGCCAAACGTGTACAAACGTTACAAAACAAATCCAAATGTTTGCAAACGTTACGAAACAAATCCAAACGTTTTACCTTTTTTGCTATTTAAGCCAAACGTTTGCAAACGTTACAAAACAAAACCAAACGTTTCGCCTTTTTAGCAATTTAAGCCAAACGTTTACAAACGTTGCGGAACAAATCTAAACGTTTCCCCTTTTTAGCAATTTAAGTCAAACGTTTACAAACGTTACGAAACAAATCCAAAACTTTCATCTTTTTAGCAATTTAAGTCAAACATTTATAAAAGTTACGAAACAAATCCAAACATTTCACCTTTCTAGCAATTTAAGCCAATCGTTAACAAACGTTACAAAACAAATCAAAACATTTCAACTTTTTAGCGATTTAAGCCAAACGTTTCAAAACAAATCCAAACGTTTAAAATGTTACAAAAGAAATGCAAACGTTTCACCTACTTAGCGATTTAAGCCAAACATTTACAAATGTTACGAAACAAAACCAAACGTTTCCCAAAGCCAAACGATTACAAACATTACAAACAAAATCCAAACATTTCACCCTTTAGCGATTTAAGCCAAATGTTTACAAACGTTAAAAAACAAATCCAAACGTTTCACCTTTTTAGCAATTTAAGCCAAACGTTAACAAACGTTACGAAACAAATCCAAACGTTTCAACTTTTTAACGATTTAAGCCAAACGTTTAGAAACGTTACAAAACAAATCAGAATGTTTCACCTTTTTAGCGATTTAATCCAAACGTTTACAAACATTACGAAACAAATCCGAACGTTTTACCTTTTTAGCAATTTAATCCAAACGTTTCACTTTTTAGCAGTTTAAGCCAAACGTTCACAAACGTTATAAAACAAATCCAAACGTTTAAAATGTTACGAAACAAATCCGAACGTTTTACCTTTTTAGCAATTTAATCCAAACGTTTCACCTTTTTAGCAGTTTAAGCCAAACGTTCACAAACGTTATAAAACAAATCCAAAAGTTTAAAACGTTACGAAACAAATCCAAATGTTTCACCTTTTTTGCAATTGAAGCCAAACGTTTATAAACGTTACGAAACAAAACCAAACATTTAAAAAGTTTCGAAACAAATCCAAAAGTTTCACCTTTTTAGTAATTTAAGCCAAACATTTAAAAACGTTACAACACAAATCCAAACGTTTCACCTTTTTAGCGATTGAGGCCAACCGTTAAAAAAGTTACGAAACAAATCCAAGCGTTTAAAACCTTACGAAACAAATCCAAACGTTTCAGCTTTGAAGCAATTTAAGCCAAACGTTTACAAACGTTAAAAAACAAATCCAAACGTTTCACCTTTTTAGCGATTTCAGCCAAATGTGTACATACGTTACAATACAAATCCAAGAGTTTAAAACGTTACGAAACAAATCCAAACGTTTCACCTTTTTAGCGATTTAAGCCAAACGTTTACAAATGTTATACATAACAAAACCAAACGTTTACAAACGTCACGAAATAAATCCAAACGTTTCACCTTTTCACCGATTGAAACCATACGTTCACATACGTTACGAAACAAATCCAAACGTTTCACCTTTTTAGCAATTTAAGCCAAACGTTTATAAACGTTACGAACTAAACTAAACATTTAAAAAGTTTCGAAACAAATCCAAATGTTTCACCTTTCTAGCGATTTAAGCCAAACGTTTACAAACGTTACAAAAGAAATCCAAACGCTTCACCTTTTTTGCGATTGAAGCCTAGCGTTAAAAAAGATTCGAAACAAGTCCAAGCGTTTAAAACCTTACGAAACAAATCCAAACGTTTCACCTTTAAAGCAATTTAAGACAAACATTTACAAACGTTACAAAACAAATCAAAACATTTAACTTTTTTTTAGAGATTTCAGCCAAATGTTTACAAACGTTACAATACAAATCCAACCGCTTAAAACGTTACGAAACAAATCCAAACGTTTCACCTTTTTAGCGATTTAAGCCAAACGTTTATAAATGTTATACATAACAAAACCAAATGTTTACAAACGTCACGAAATAAATCCAAACGTTTCACCTTTTCACCGATTAAAGCGAAACGTTCACAAACGTTACGAAACAAATGCAAACGTTTCACCTTTTTAGCAATTTAAGTCAAACGTTTACAAACATTATGAAAAAAATCCAAACGTTTCACCTTTTTAGAAATTTAAGCCAAATGTTTACAAACAATACAAAACAAATCCAAACGTTTCACCTTTTTAACGATTTAAGCCAAGCGTTTACAAACGTTACGAAACAAATCCAAATGTTTCACCTTTTTAGCGATTGAAGGAAAATATTTACAAACGTTATGAAACAAAACTAAACGTGTAAAACGTCTCGAAACAAATCCAAACATTTCACCTTTTTAGCAATTTAAGCCAAATGTTTACAAACGTTACAAAACAAATCCAAACGCCTTTTTAGCGATTTAAGCCAAATGTTTGCAAACGTTACAAAACAAATTCAAGTGTTTAAAACGTTACGAAACAAATCCAAACGTTTCACCTTTTTAGCGAATTAAGCCAAACGTGTACAAACGTTACAAAACAAATCCAAATGTTTACAAACGTTACGAAACAAATCCAAACGTTTCATCTTTTTTGCTATTTAAGCCAAACGTTTACAAACGTTACAAAACAAAACCAAACGTTTCACCTTTTTAGCAATTTAAGCCAAACGTTTACAAAAGTTGCGGAAAAAATCTAAATGTTTCCCCTTTTTAGCAATTTAAGTCAAACGTTTATAAACGTTACGAAACAAATCCAAAACTTTCATCTTTTTAGCAATTTAAGTCAAACATTTACAAAAGTTACGAAACAAATCGAAACATTTCACCTTTTTAGCAATTTAAGCCAATCGTTAACAAACGTTACAAAACAAATCCAAACATTTCAACTTTTTGGCGATTTAAGCCAAACGTTTCAAAACAAATCCAAACGTTTAATATGTTACAAAAGAAATCCAAACGTTTCACCAACTTAGCCATTTAAGCCAAACATTTACAAATGTTACGAAACAAAACCAAACGTTTCCCAATGCCAAACGATTACAAATGTTACAAACAAAATCCAAACATTTCACCCTTTAGCGATTTAAGCCAAATGTTTACAAACGTTAGAAAACAAATCCAAACATTTCACCTTTTTAGCAATTTAAGCCAAACGTTACGAAACAAATCCAAACGTTTCACCTTTTTAACGATTTAAGCCAAACGTTTAGAAACGTTACAAAACAAATCAGAATGTTTCACCTTTTTAGCGATTTAATCCAAACGTTTACAAAAATACGAAACAAATCCGAACGTTTTACCTTTTTAGCAATTTAATCCAAACGTTTCACCTTTTTAGCAGTTTAAGCCAAACGTTCACAAACGTTATAAAACAAATCCAAAAGTTTAAAACGTTACGAAACAAATCCAAATGTTTCACCTTTTTAGCAATTGAAGCCAAACGTTTATAAACGTTACGAAACAAAACCAAACATTTATAAAGTTTCGAAACAAATCCAAAAGTTTCACCTTTTTAGCAATTTAAGCCAAACATTTAAAAACGTTACAACACAAATCCAAACGTTTCACCTTTTTAGCGATTGAAGCCAAGCGTTAAAAAAGGTACGAAACAAATCCAAGCGTTTAAAACCTTACGAAACAAATCCAAACTTTTCACCTTTAAAGAAATTTAAGCCAAACGTTTACAAACGTTACAAAATAAATCCAAACGTTTCACTTTTTTTAGCGATTTCAGCCAAATGTTTACATACGTTACAATACAAATCCATAGCATTTAAAACGTTACGAAACAAATCCAAACGTTTCACCTTTTTAGCGATTTAAGCCAAACATTTACAAATGTTATACATAACAAAACCAAACGTTTACAAACGTCACAAAATAAATCCAAATGTTTCACCTTTTCACCGATTGAAGCCAAACGTTACAAAACAAATCCAAACGTTTCACCTTTTTAGCAATTTAAGCCAAACATTTACAAATATTATGAAAAAAATCCAAACGTTTCACCTTTTTAGCAATTTAAGCCAAACGTTTACAAACAATACAAAACAAATCCAAACGTTTCACCTTTTTAACGATTTAAGCCAAGCGTTTACAAACGCTACAAAATAAATCCAAATGTTTCACCTTTTTAGCGATTGAAGCCAAACATTTACAAACGTTATGAAACAAAACTAAACGTGTAAAACGTTTCGAAACAAATCCAAACGTTTCACCTTTTTAGCAATTTAAGCCAAACGTTTCACTTTTTTAGCGATTTAAGCCAAACGTTTACATACGTTACAAAACAAATCCAAACGCTTTTTTTGCGATTTAAGCCAAATGTTTGCAAACGTTACAAAACAAATTCAAGTGTTTAAAACGTTACGAAACAAATCCAAACGTTTTACTTATTAGTGAATTAAGCCAAACGTGTACAAACGTTACAAAACAAATCCAAATATTTACAAACGTTACGAAACAAATCCAAACGTTTCACCTTTTCTGCTATTTAAGCCAAACGTTTACAAACGTTACGAAAGAAATCAAAACGTTTCACCTTTTTAGCAATTTAAGCCAAACGTTTACAAACGTTGCGGAACAAATCTAAACGTTTCACCTTTTTAGCAATTTAAGTCAAACATTTACAAACGTTACGAAACAAATCCAAAACTTTCATCTTTTTAGCAATTGAAGTCAAACATTTACAAAAGTTACGATACAAATCCAAACATTTCACCTTTTTAGCAATTTAAGCCAATTGTTAACAAACGTTACAAAATAAATCCAAACATTTCAACTTTTTAGCGATTTAAGCCAAACGTTTCAAAACAAATCCAAACGTTTAAAATGTTACAAAAGAAATCCAAACGTTTCACCTACTTAGCGATTTAAGCCAAACAATTACAAATGTTACGAAACAAAACCAAACGTTTCCCAAAGCCAAATGATTACAAACGTTACAAACAAAATCCAAACATTTCAACCTTTAGAGATTTAAGCCAAATATTTAAAAACGTTACAAAACAAATCCAAACGTTTCACCTTTTTAGCAATTTAAGCCAAACGTTTATAAACGTTACGAAACAAAACCAAACATTTAAAAAGTTTCGAAACAAATCCAAACGTTTCACCTTTTTAGTGACTTAAGCCAAACATTTACAAACGTTACAAAACAAATCCAAACATTTCACCTTTTTAGCAATTTAAGCCAAACGTTTCCAAACAAATCCAAACGTTTAAAATGTTACAAAAGAAATCCAAACGTTTCACCTACTTAGCGATTTAAGCCAAACATTTACAAATGTTACGAAATAAAACAAAACGTTTCCCAAAGCCAAACGATTACAAACGTTACAAACAAAATCCAAACATTTACCATTTTAGCGATTTAAGCCAAATGTTTACAAACGTTGCAAAAAAAATCCAAACATTTCACCTTTTAGCGATTTAAGCCAAATGTTTACAAACGTTACAAAACAAATCCAAACGTTTCACCTTTTTATCAATTTAAGCCAAACGTTAACAAACGTTACAAAACAAATCCAAACGTTTCACCTTTTTAACGATTTAAGCCAAACGTTTACAAACGTTACAAAACAAATCCAAATGTTTCACCTTTTTAGCGATTTAAGCCAAACGTTTACAAACGTTACGAAACAAATCCGAACATTTTACCTTTTTAGCAATTTAATCCAAACGTTTCACCTTTCTAGCAGTTCAAGCCAAACGTTTACAAACGTTATAAAACAAATCCAAACGTTTAAAACGTTATGAAACAAATCCAAACGTTTCATCTTTTTAGAAATTTAAGCCAAACGTTTATAAACGTTACGAAACAAAACCAAACATTTAAAAAGTTTCGAAATAAATCCAAACGTTTCACCTTTTTAGCGACTTAAGCCAAACATTTACAAACGTTACAAAACAAATCCAAACATTTCACCTTTTTAGCGATTGAAGCCAACCGTTAAAAAAGTTACGAAATAAATCCAAGCATTTAAAACCTTACGAAACAAATCCAAACGTTTCAGCTTTAAAGCAATTTAAGCCAAACGTTTACAAACATTACAAAACAAATCCAAACGTTTCGCTTTTTTAGCGATTTAAGCCAAATGTTTACATAGGTTACAATACAAATTCAAGCGTTTAAAACGTTACGAAACAAATCCAAACGTTTCACCTTTTTAGCGATTTAAGCCAAACGTTTACAAACATTATACATAACAAAACCAAAACGTTTACAAACGTCACGAAATAAATCCAAACATTTCACCTTTTCACCGATTGAAGCCAAACGTTCACATACGTTACGAAGCAAATCCAAACGTTTCACCTTTTTAGAAATTTAAGCCAAACGTTTATAAACGTTACGAAACTAAACCAAACATTTAAAAAGTTTCGAAACAAATCCAAACGTTTCACCTTTCTAGCGATTTAAGCCAAACGTTTACAAACGTTACAAAAGAAATCCAAACATTTCACCTTTTTTGCAATTGAAGCCAAGCGTTAAAAAAGATACGAAACAAATCCAAGCGTTTAAAACCTTACGAAACAAATCCAAACGTTTTACCTTTAAAGCAATTTAAGACAAACGTTTACAAACGTTAGAAAACAAATCCAAACGTTTCACTTTTTTAGAGATTTCAGCCAAATCTTTACAAACGTTACAATACAAATCCAATCGTTTAAAACGTTACGAAACAAATCCAAACGTTTCACCTTTTTAGCGATTCAAGCCAAACGTTTACAAATGTTATACATGACAAAACCAAACGTTTACAAACGTCACGAAATAAATCCAAACGTTTCACCTTTTCACCGATTAAAGCCAAACGTTCACAAACGTTACGAAACAAATGCAAACGTTTCACCTTTTTAGCAATTTAAGCCAAACGTTTACAAACATTATGAAAAAAATCCAAACGTTTCACCTTTTTAGAAATTTAAGCCAAATGTTTACAAACAATACAAAACAAATCCAAACGTTTCACCTTTTTAACGATTTAAGCCAAGCGTTTACAAACGTTACGAAACAAATCCAAATGTTTCACCTTTTTAGCGATTGAAGCCAAATATTTACAAACGTTATGAAACAAAACTAAACGTGTAAAACGTTTCGAAACAAATCCAAACATTTCACCTTTTTAGCAATTTAAGCCAAACGTTTACAAACGTTACAAAACAAATCCAAACGCTTTTTTAGCAATTTAAGCCAAATATTTGCAAACGTTACAAAACAAATTCAAGTGTTTAAAACTTTACGAAACAAATCCAAACGTTTCACCTTTTTAGCGAATTAAGCCAAACGTGTACAAACGTTACAAAACAAATCCAAATGTTTGCAAACGTTACGAAACAAATCCAAACGTTTTACCTTTTTTGCTATTTAAGCCAAACGTTTGCAAACGTTACAAAACAAAACCAAACGTTTCGCCTTTTTAGCAATTTAAGCCAAACGTTTACAAACGTTGCGGAACAAATCTAAACGTTTCCCCTTTTTAGCAATATAAGTCAAACGTTTACAAACGTTACGAAACAAATCCAAAACTTTCATCTTTTTAGCAATTTAAGTCAAACATTTATAAAAGTTACGAAACAAATCCAAACATTTCACCTTTCTAGCAATTTAAGCCAATCGTTAACAAACGTTACAAAACAAATCAAAACATTTCAACTTTTTAGCGATTTAAGCCAAACGTTTCAAAACAAATCCAAACGTTTAAAATGTTACAAAAGAAATGCAAACGTTTCACCTACTTAGCGATTTAAGCCAAACATTTACAAATGTTACGAAACAAAACCAAACGTTTCCCAAAGCCAAACGATTACAAACATTACAAACAAAATCCAAACATTTCACCCTTTAGCGATTTAAGCCAAATGTTTACAAACGTTAAAAAACAAATCCAAACGTTTCACCTTTTTAGCAATTTAAGCCAAACGTTAACAAACGTTACGAAACAAATCCAAACGTTTCAACTTTTTAACGATTTAAGCCAAACGTTTAGAAACGTTACAAAACAAATCAGAATGTTTCACCTTTTTAGCGATTTAATCCAAACGTTTACAAACATTACGAAACAAATCCGAACGTTTTACCTTTTTAGCAATTTAATCCAAACGTTTCACTTTTTAGCAGTTTAAGCCAAACGTTCACAAACGTTATAAAACAAATCCAAACGTTTAAAATGTTACGAAACAAATCCAAACGTTTTACCTTTTTAGCAATTTAATCCAAACGTTTCACCTTTTTAGCAGTTTAAGCCAAACGTTCACAAACGTTATAAAACAAATCCAAAAGTTTAAAACGTTACGAAACAAATCCAAATGTTTCACCTTTTTTGCAATTGAAGCCAAACGTTTATAAACGTTACGAAACAAAACCAAACATTTAAAAAGTTTCGAAACAAATCCAAAAGTTTCACCTTTTTAGTAATTTAAGCCAAACATTTAAAAACGTTACAACACAAATCCAAACGTTTCACCTTTTTAGCGATTGAGGCCAACCGTTAAAAAAGTTACGAAACAAATCCAAGCGTTTAAAACCTTACGAAACAAATCCAAACGTTTCAGCTTTGAAGCAATTTAAGCCAAACGTTTACAAACGTTAAAAAACAAATCCAAACGTTTCACCTTTTTAGCGATTTCAGCCAAATGTGTACATACGTTACAATACAAATCCAAGAGTTTAAAACGTTACGAAACAAATCCAAACGTTTCACCTTTTTAGCGATTTAAGCCAAACGTTTACAAATGTTATACATAACAAAACCAAACGTTTACAAACGTCACGAAATAAATCCAAACGTTTCACCTTTTCACCGATTGAAACCATACGTTCACATACGTTACGAAACAAATCCAAACGTTTCACCTTTTTAGCAATTTAAGCCAAACGTTTATAAACGTTACGAACTAAACTAAACATTTAAAAAGTTTCGAAACAAATCCAAATGTTTCACCTTTCTAGCGATTTAAGCCAAACGTTTACAAACGTTACAAAAGAAATCCAAACGCTTCACCTTTTTTGCGATTGAAGCCAAGCGTTAAAAAAGATTCGAAACAAGTCCAAGCGTTTAAAACCTTACGAAACAAATCCAAACGTTTCACCTTTAAAGCAATTTAAGACAAACATTTACAAACGTTACAAAACAAATCAAAACATTTAACTTTTTTTTAGAGATTTCAGCCAAATGTTTACAAACGTTACAATACAAATCCAACCGCTTAAAACGTTACGAAACAAATCCAAACGTTTCACCTTTTTAGCGATTTAAGCCAAACGTTTATAAATGTTATACATAACAAAACCAAATGTTTACAAACGTCACGAAATAAATCCAAACGTTTCACCTTTTCACCGATTAAAGCGAAACGTTCACAAACGTTACGAAACAAATGCAAACGTTTCACCTTTTTAGCAATTTAAGTCAAACGTTTACAAACATTATGAAAAAAATCCAAACGTTTCACCTTTTTAGAAATTTAAGCCAAATGTTTACAAACAATACAAAACAAATCCAAACGTTTCACCTTTTTAACGATTTAAGCCAAGCGTTTACAAACGTTACGAAACAAATCCAAATGTTTCACCTTTTTAGCGATTGAAGGAAAATATTTACAAACGTTATGAAACAAAACTAAACGTGTAAAACGTCTCGAAACAAATCCAAACATTTCACCTTTTTAGCAATTTAAGCCAAATGTTTACAAACGTTACAAAACAAATCCAAACGCCTTTTTAGCGATTTAAGCCAAATGTTTGCAAACGTTACAAAACAAATTCAAGTGTTTAAAACGTTACGAAACAAATCCAAACGTTTCACCTTTTTAGCGAATTAAGCCAAACGTGTACAAACGTTAAAAAACAAATCCAAATGTTTACAAACGTTACGAAACAAATCCAAACGTTTCATCTTTTTTGCTATTTAAGCCAAACGTTTACAAACGTTACAAAACAAAACCAAACGTTTCACCTTTTTAGCAATTTAAGCCAAACGTTTACAAAAGTTGCGGAAAAAATCTAAATGTTTCCCCTTTTTAGCAATTTAAGTCAAACGTTTATAAACGTTACGAAACAAATCCAAAACTTTCATCTTTTTAGCAATTTAAGTCAAACATTTACAAAAGTTACGAAACAAATCGAAACATTTCACCTTTTTAGCAATTTAAGCCAATCGTTAACAAACGTTACAAAACAAATCCAAACATTTCAACTTTTTGGCGATTTAAGCCAAACGTTTCAAAACAAATCCAAACGTTTAATATGTTACAAAAGAAATCCAAACGTTTCACCAACTTAGCCATTTAAGCCAAACATTTACAAATGTTACGAAACAAAACCAAACGTTTCCCAATGCCAAACGATTACAAATGTTACAAACAAAATCCAAACATTTCACCCTTTAGCGATTTAAGCCAAATGTTTACAAACGTTAGAAAACAAATCCAAACATTTCACCTTTTTAGCAATTTAAGCCAAACGTTACGAAACAAATCCAAACGTTTCACCTTTTTAACGATTTAAGCCAAACGTTTACAAACGTTACAAAACAAATCCGAATGTTTCACCTTTTTAGCGATTTAATCCAAACGTTTACAAAAATACGAAACAAATCCGAACGTTTTACCTTTTTAGCAATTTAATCCAAACGTTTCACCTTTTTAGCAGTTTAAGCCAAACGTTCACAAACGTTATAAAACAAATCCAAAAGTTTAAAACGTTACGAAACAAATCCAAATGTTTCACCTTTTTAGCAATTGAAGCCAAACGTTTATAAACGTTACGAAACAAAACCAAACATTTATAAAGTTTCGAAACAAATCCAAAAGTTTCACCTTTTTAGCAATTTAAGCCAAACATTTAAAAACGTTACAACACAAATCCAAACGTTTCACCTTTTTAGCGATTGAAGCCAAGCGTTAAAAAAGGTACGAAACAAATCCAAGCGTTTAAAACCTTACGAAACAAATCCAAACTTTTCACCTTTAAAGAAATTTAAGCCAAACGTTTACAAACGTTACAAAATAAATCCAAACGTTTCACTTTTTTAGCGATTTCAGCCAAATGTTTACATACGTTACAATACAAATCCATAGCGTTTAAAACGTTACGAAACAAATCCAAACGTTTCACCTTTTTAGCGATTTAAGCCAAACATTTACAAATGTTATACATAACAAAACCAAACGTTTACAAACGTCACAAAATAAATCCAAATGTTTCACCTTTTCACCGATTGAAGCCAAACGTTACAAAACAAATCCAAACGTTTCACCTTTTTAGCAATTTAAGCCAAACATTTACAAATATTATGAAAAAAATCCAAACGTTTCACCTTTTTAGCAATTTAAGCCAAACGTTTACAAACAATACAAAACAAATCCAAACGTTTCACCTTTTTAACGATTTAAGCCAAGCGTTTACAAACGCTACAAAATAAATCCAAATGTTTCACCTTTTTAGCGATTGAAGCCAAACATTTACAAACGTTATGAAACAAAACTAAACGTGTAAAACGTTTCGAAACAAATCCAAACGTTTCACCTTTTTAGCAATTTAAGCCAAACGTTTCACTTTTTTAGCGATTTAAGCCAAACGTTTACATACGTTACAAAACAAATCCAAACGCTTTTTTTGCGATTTAAGCCAAATGTTTGCAAACGTTACAAAACAAATTCAAGTGTTTAAAACGTTACGAAACAAATCCAAACGTTTTACTTATTAGTGAATTAAGCCAAACGTGTACAAACGTTACAAAACAAATCCAAATATTTACAAACGTTACGAAACAAATCCAAACGTTTCACCTTTTCTGCTATTTAAGCCAAACGTTTACAAACGTTACGAAACAAAACCAAACGTTTCACCTTTTTAGCAATTTAAGCCAAACGTTTACAAACGTTGCGGAACAAATCTAAACGTTTCACCTTTTTAGCAATTTAAGTCAAACATTTACAAACGTTACGAAACAAATCCAAAACTTTCATCTTTTTAGCAATTGAAGTCAAACATTTACAAAAGTTACGATACAAATCCAAACATTTCACCTTTTTAGCAATTTAAGCCAATTGTTAACAAACGTTACAAAATAAATCCAAACATTTCAACTTTTTAGCGATTTAAGCCAAACGTTTCAAAACAAATCCAAACGTTTAAAATGTTACAAAAGAAATCCAAACGTTTCACCTACTTAGCGATTTAAGCCAAACAATTACAAATGTTACGAAACAAAACCAAACGTTTCCCAAAGCCAAATGATTACAAACGTTACAAACAAAATCCAAACATTTCAACCTTTAGAGATTTAAGCCAAATATTTAAAAACGTTACAAAACAAATCCAAACGTTTCACCTTTTTAGCAATTTAAGCCAAACGTTTATAAACGTTACGAAACAAAACCAAACATTTAAAAAGTTTCGAAACAAATCCAAACGTTTCACCTTTTTAGTGACTTAAGCCAAACATTTACAAACGTTACAAAACAAATCCAAACATTTCACCTTTTTAGCAATTTAAGCCAAACGTTTCCAAACAAATCCAAACGTTTAAAATGTTACAAAAGAAATCCAAACGTTTCACCTACTTAGCGATTTAAGCCAAACATTTACAAATGTTACGAAATAAAACAAAACGTTTCCCAAAGCCAAACGATTACAAACGTTACAAACAAAATCCAAACATTTACCATTTTAGCGATTTAAGCCAAATGTTTACAAACGTTGCAAAAAAAATCCAAACATTTCACCTTTTAGCGATTTAAGCCAAATGTTTACAAACGTTACAAAACAAATCCAAACGTTTCACCTTTTTATCAATTTAAGCCAAACGTTTACAAACGTTACAAAACAAATCCAAACGTTTCACCTTTTTAACGATTTAAGCCAAACGTTTACAAACGTTACAAAACAAATCCAAATGTTTCACCTTTTTAGCGATTTAAGCCAAACGTTTACAAACGTTACGAAACAAATCCGAACATTTTACCTTTTTAGCAATTTAATCCAAACGTTTCACCTTTCTAGCAGTTCAAGCCAAACGTTTACAAACGTTATAAAACAAATCCAAACGTTTAAAACGTTATGAAACAAATCCAAACGTTTCATCTTTTTAGAAATTTAAGCCAAACGTTTATAAACGTTACGAAACAAAACCAAACATTTAAAAAGTTTCGAAATAAATCCAAACGTTTCACCTTTTTAGCGACTTAAGCCAAACATTTACAAACGTTACAAAACAAATCCAAACATTTCACCTTTTTAGCGATTGAAGCCAACCGTTAAAAAAGTTACGAAATAAATCCAAGCATTTAAAACCTTACGAAACAAATCCAAACGTTTCAGCTTTAAAGCAATTTAAGCCAAACGTTTACAAACATTACAAAACAAATCCAAACGTTTCGCTTTTTTAGCGATTTCAGCCAAATGTTTACATAGGTTACAATACAAATTCAAGCGTTTAAAACGTTACGAAACAAATCCAAACGTTTCACCTTTTTAGCGATTTAAGCCAAACGTCTACAAACATTATACATAACAAAACCAAAACGTTTACAAACGTCACGAAATAAATCCAAACATTTCACCTTTTCACCGATTGAAGCCAAACGTTCACATACGTTACGAAGCAAATCCAAACGTTTCACCTTTTTAGAAATTTAAGCCAAACGTTTATAAACGTTACGAAACTAAACCAAACATTTAAAAAGTTTCGAAACAAATCCAAACGTTTCACCTTTCTAGCGATTTAAGCCAAACGTTTACAAACGTTACAAAAGAAATCCAAACATTTCACCTTTTTTGCAATTGAAGCCAAGCGTTAAAAAAGATACGAAACAAATCCAAGCGTTTAAAACCTTACGAAACAAATCCAAACGTTTTACCTTTAAAGCAATTTAAGACAAACGTTTACAAACGTTAGAAAACAAATCCAAACGTTTCACTTTTTTAGAGATTTCAGCCAAATCTTTACAAACGTTACAATACAAATCCAATCGTTTAAAACGTTACGAAACAAATCCAAACGTTTCACCTTTTTAGCGATTCAAGCCAAACGTTTACAAATGTTATACATGACAAAACCAAACGTTTACAAACGTCACGAAATAAATCCAAACGTTTCACCTTTTCACCGATTAAAGCCAAACGTTCACAAACGTTACGAAACAAATGCAAACGTTTCACCTTTTTAGCAATTTAAGCCAAACGTTTACAAACATTATGAAAAAAATCCAAACGTTTCACCTTTTTAGAAATTTAAGCCAAATGTTTACAAACAATACAAAACAAATCCAAACGTTTCACCTTTTTAACGATTTAAGCCAAGCGTTTACAAACGTTACGAAACAAATCCAAATGTTTCACCTTTTTAGCGATTGAAGCCAAATATTTACAAACGTTATGAAACAAAACTAAACGTGTAAAACGTTTCGAAACAAATCCAAACATTTCACCTTTTTAGCAATTTAAGCCAAACGTTTACAAACGTTACAAAACAAATCCAAACGCTTTTTTAGCAATTTAAGCCAAATATTTGCAAACGTTACAAAACAAATTCAAGTGTTTAAAACTTTACGAAACAAATCCAAACGTTTCACCTTTTTAGCGAATTAAGCCAAACGTGTACAAACGTTACAAAACAAATCCAAATGTTTGCAAACGTTACGAAACAAATCCAAACGTTTTACCTTTTTTGCTATTTAAGCCAAACGTTTGCAAACGTTACAAAACAAAACCAAACGTTTCGCCTTTTTAGCAATTTAAGCCAAACGTTTACAAACGTTGCGGAACAAATCTAAACGTTTCCCCTTTTTAGCAATTTAAGTCAAACGTTTACAAACGTTACGAAACAAATCCAAAACTTTCATCTTTTTAGCAATTTAAGTCAAACATTTATAAAAGTTACGAAACAAATCCAAACATTTCACCTTTCTAGCAATTTAAGCCAATCGTTAACAAACGTTACAAAACAAATCAAAACATTTCAACTTTTTAGCGATTTAAGCCAAACGTTTCAAAACAAATCCAAACGTTTAAAATGTTACAAAAGAAATGCAAACGTTTCACCTACTTAGCGATTTAAGCCAAACATTTACAAATGTTACGAAACAAAACCAAACGTTTCCCAAAGCCAAACGATTACAAACATTACAAACAAAATCCAAACATTTCACCCTTTAGCGATTTAAGCCAAATGTTTACAAACGTTAAAAAACAAATCCAAACGTTTCACCTTTTTAGCAATTTAAGCCAAACGTTAACAAACGTTACGAAACAAATCCAAACGTTTCAACTTTTTAACGATTTAAGCCAAACGTTTAGAAACGTTACAAAACAAATCAGAATGTTTCACCTTTTTAGCGATTTAATCCAAACGTTTACAAACATTACGAAACAAATCCGAACGTTTTACCTTTTTAGCAATTTAATCCAAACGTTTCACTTTTTAGCAGTTTAAGCCAAACGTTCACAAACGTTATAAAACAAATCCAAACGTTTAAAATGTTACGAAACAAATCCAAACGTTTCCCCTTTTTAGCAATTTAAGCCAAACGTTTACAAACGTTACGAAACAAAACCAAACATTTAAAAAGTTTCGAAACAAATCCAAACGTTTCACCTTTTTAGCAATTTAAGCCAAACATTTAAAAACGTTACAACACAAATCCAAACGTTTCACCTTTTTAGCGATTGAAGCCAAGCGTTAAAAAAGGTACGAAACAAATCCAAGCGTTTAAAACCTTACGAAACAAATCCAAACATTTCACCTTTAAAGCAATTTAAGCCAAACGTTTACAAACGTTACAAAACAAATCCAAACGTTTCACCTTTTTAGCGATTTCAGCCAAATGTTTACATACGTTACAATACAAATCCATAGCGTTTAAAACGTTATGAAACAAATCCAAACGTTTTTCCTTTTTAGCGATTTAAGCCAAACATTTACAGATGTTATACATAACAAAACCAAACGTTTACAAACGTCACGAAATAAATCCAAACGTTTCACCTTTTCACCGATTGAAGCCAAACATTACGAAACAAATCCAAACATTTCACCTTTTTAGCAATTTAAGCCAAACGTTTACAAACATAATGAAAAAAATCCAAACGTTTCACCTTTTTAGCAATTTAAGCCAAATATTTACAAACAATACAAAACAAATCCAAACGTTTCACCTTTTTAACGATTTATGCCAAGCGTTTACAACCGTTACGAAACAAATCCAAATGTTTCACCTTTTTAGCGATTGAAACCAAACATTTACAAACGTTATGAAACAAAACTAAACGTGTAAAACGTTTCGAAACAAATCCAAACGTTTCACCTTTTTAGCAATTTAAGCCAAACGTTTCACTTTTTTAGCGATTTAAGCCAAACGTTTACATACGTTACAAAACAAATCCAAACGCTTTTTTAGCGATTTAAGCCAAATGTTTACAAACGTTACAAAACAAATTCAAGTGTTTAAAACGTTACGAAACAAATCCAAACGTTTTACTTATTAGTGAATTAAGCCAAACGTGTACAAACGTTACAAAACAAATCCAAATATTTACAAACGTTACAAAACAAATCCAAACGTTTCACCTTTTTTGCTATTTAAGCCAAACGTTTACAAACGTTACGAAACAAAACCAAACGTTTCACCTTTTTAGCAATTTAAGCCAAACGTTTACAAACGTTGCGGAACAAATCTAAACGTTTCACCTTTTTAGCAATTTAAGTCAAACATTTACAAACGTTACGAAACAAATCCAAAACTTTCACCTTTTTAGCAATTGAAGTCAAACATTTACAAAAGTTACGATACAAATCCAAACATTTCACCTTTTTAGCAATTTAAGCCAATTGTTAACAAACGTTACAAAATAAATCCAAACATTTCAACTTTTTAGCGATTTAAGCCAAACGTTTCAAAACAAATCCAAACGTTTAAAATGTTACAAAAGAAATCCAAACGTTTCACCTACTTAGCGATTTAAGCCAAACAATTACAAATGTTACGAAACAAAACCAAACGTTTCCCAAAGCCAAATGATTACAAACGTTACAAACAAAATCCAAACATTTCAACCTTTAGAGATTTAAGCCAAATATTTAAAAACGTTACAAAACAAATCCAAACATTTCACCTTTTTAGCAATTTAAGCCAAACGTTAACAAACGTTACGAAACAAATCCAAACGTTTCACCTTTTTAACGATTTAAGCAAAACGTTTACAAACGTTACAAAACAAATCCGAATGTTTCACCTTCATAGAGATTTAATCCAAACATTTACAAACATTACGAAACAAATCCGAAAATTTTACCTTTTTAGCAATTTAATCCAAACGTTTCACCTTTTTAGCAGTTTAAGCCAAACGTTCACAAACGTTATAATACAAATCCAAACGTTTAAAACCTTACGAAACAAATCCAAACGTTTCACCTTTTTAGCGATTTAAGCCAAACGTTTACAAACGTTATACATAACAAAAACAAAACGTTTACAAACGTCACGAAATAAATCCAAACGTTTCACCTTTTCACTGATTGAAGCCAAACATTTAAAAACGTTACAACACAAATTCAAACGTTTCACCTTTTTAGCGATTGAAGCCAAGCGTTAAAAAAGGTACGAAACAAATCCAAGCGTTTAAAACCTTACGAAACAAATCCAAATGTTTCACCTTTAAAGTAATTTAAGCCAAACGTTTACAAACGTTACAAAACAAATCCAAACGTTTCACCTTTTTAGCGATTTCAGCCAAATGTTTACATACGTTACAATACAAATCCATAGCCTTTAAAGTGTTACGAAACAAATCCAAACGTTTCACCTTTTTAGCGGTTTAAGCCAAACATTTAAAAACGTTACAACACAAATCCAAACGTTTCACCTTTTTAGCAATTGAAGCCAAGCGATAAAAAAGGTACGAAACAAATCCAAGCGTTTAAAACCTTACGAAACAAATCCAAATGTTTCACCTTTAAAGCAATTTAAGCCAAATGTTTACAAACGTTACAAAACAAATCCAAACGTTTCACCTTTTTAGCGATTTTAGCTAAATGTTTACATACGTTACAATACAAATCCATAGCGTTTAAAGCGTTACGAAACAAATCCAAACGTTTCACCTTTTTAGCGGTTTAAGCCAAACATTTACAACTGTTATACATAACAAAACCAAACGTTTACAAACGTCACGAAATAAATCCAAACGTTTCACCTTTTCACCGATTGAAGCCAAACGTTACGAAACAAATCCAAACGTTTCACCTTTTTAGCAATTTAAGCCAAACGTTTACAAACATTATGAAAAAAATCCAAATGTTTCACCTTTTTAGCAATTTAAGCCAAATGTTTACAAACAATACAAAACAAATCCAAACGTTTCACCTTTTTGACGATTTAAGCCAAGCGTTTACAAACGTTACGAAACGAATCCAAATGTTTCACCTTTTTAGCGATTGAAGCCAAACATTTACAAACGTTATGAAACAAAACTAAATGTTTAAAACGTTTCGAAACAAATCCAAACGTTTTTTTAGCGATTTAAGCCAAATGTTTGCAAACGTTACAAAACAAATCCAAGCGTTTAAAACGTTACGAAACAAATCCAAACGTTTCACCTTTTTAGCAAATTAAGCCAAACGTGTACAAACGTTACAAAACAAATCCAAACGTTTACAAACGTTACGAAACAAATCCAAACGTTTCACCTTTTTAGCTATTTAAGCCAAACATTTACAAACGCTACAAAACAAAACCAAACGTTTCACCTTTTTAGCAATTTAAGCCAAACGTTTACAAACGTTGCAGAACAAATCTAAACGTTTCACCTTTTTAGCAATTTAAGTCAAACGTTTACAAACGTTACGAAACAAATCCAAACATTTCACCTTTTCACCGATTGAAGCCAAACGTTCATAAACTTTATGAAACAAATCCAAACGTTTCACCTTTTTAGCAATTTAAGCCAAACGTTTACAAACCTTTTGAAAAAAATCCAAACGTTTCACCTTTTTAGCAATTAAAGCCAAATGTTTACAAACAATACAAAACAAATCCAAACGTTTCGCCTTTTTAACGATTTAAGCCAAGCGTTTACAAACGTTACGAAACAAATCCAAATGTTTCACCTTTTTAGCGATTGAAGCCAAACATTTACAAACATTATGAAACAAAACTAAACGTGTAAAACGTTTCGAAACAAATCCAAACGTTTCGCCTTTTTAGCAATTTAAGCCAAACGTTTCACCTTTTTAGTGATTTAAGCCAAACGTTTACAAACGTTACAAAACAAATCCAAATGCTTTTTTAGCGATTTAAGCCAAATGTTTGCAAACGTTACAAAACAAATACAAGCATTTAAAACGTTACGAGACAAATCCAAACGTTTCACCTTTTTAGCGAATTAAGCCAAAAGTGTACAAACGTTACAAAACAAATCCAAACGTTTACAGACGTTACGAAACAAATCCAAACGTTTCAGCTTTTTAGCTATTTAAGCCAAACGTTTACAAACGTTACGAAACAAAACCAAACGTTTCCCCTTTTTAGCAATTAAAGCCAAATGTTTACAAACAATGCAAAATAATTCCAAACGTTTCACCTTTTTAGCAATTTAAGCCAAACGTTTCACCTTTTTAGTGATTTATCCAAATGTTTCACCTTTTTAGCGATTTAAGCCAAATGTTATCCAACAAATCCGAAAGTTTCACCTTTTTAGCAATTTATTCCAAACGTTTCACCTTTTTAGCAATTTAGTCCAAACGTTTCCAAACGTTATAAACAAATCCAAACGTTTCCCCTTTTTAGTGATTGAAGCCAAACGTTTACAAACGTTACCAAACAAATCCAAACATTTCACCTTTTAAGCAATTTACTCCAAACGTTTCACCTTTTAAGTGATTAAAGCCAAACGTTTAAAAACGTTGCAAAATAAGTTCAAACGTTTGTAAACGTTTCACCTTTTTTAGCGATTTAAACCAAACATTTACAAACGTTACAAAACAAATCCAATCTTTTAAAACGTTATAAAAAAATCCAAACGTTTCACTTTTTTAGCGATTTAAGCTAAATATTTATAAATTTTACAGAACAAATCCAAAATATAAGCCAAACGTTTACAAATATTACAAAACAAATCCAAACATTTCATTTTTTTAGCAATTTAAGAAAAACATTAACAAACTTTACAAAACAAATCGAAACGTTTCACCTTTTTAGCAATTTAAGCCAAACGTTTATAAAAGTTACGAAACAAATTCAAACGTTTCGCCATTTTAGCGATTGAAGTCAAATGTTACGAAGCAAAACCAAATGTTTCACCTTTTTAGCGATTTAAGCCAAATGTTTACAAACGTTGCAAAACAAATCCAAACGTTTCACCTTTTTAGTGATTTAAGCCAAACGTTTACAAACGTTACAAAAAAAATCCAAACGTTTCCCTTTTTTAGAGATTGAAGCCAAAGGTTTTAAAACTTTACGAGACAAATCCAAACGTTTACAAACGTTACATAACAAATCCAAACGTTTAAAAGTTTATGAAACTAATCCAAACGTTTCCCTTTTAAGCCAAACGTTACAAAACAAATCCAATGTTTCACCTTTTTAGCTGTTTAAGCCAAACGTTTACAAACGTTACAAAACAAATCCAAACATTTCACTTTTTTAGCGATTTAAGCCAAACGTTTCATATTTACGAAACAAATCTAAACGTTTCACTCTTTTAGAAAACAAAACCAAACGTTTAATATGTTACGAAACAAATTGAAACGTTTTACGGTTTTAGTAATATAAGCAAAACATTTACAAACGTTACGAATCAAATACAAACGTTTCACCTTTTTAGCAATTTAAGCCAAATGTTTACAAACGTTACGAAACAAAACCAAACGTTGATTTATGCCAAACGTTTACAAACGTTACAAAATAAAACCAAACCTTTACAAACGTTACGAAACAAAACCAAACGTTTTTTAATGTTTGGCTTAAATTGCTAAAAAGGTGAAACAAATCCAAATGTTTCACCTTTTTAGTGATTGAAGCCAAATGTTTACAAATGTTACAAAAAAAAGCCAAATGTTTCACCTTTTTAGCGATTTAAGCCAAACGTTTACAAATGTTACACAACAAATCCAAACGTTTACAAATGTTACGAAAAAAACCAAACTTTTAACCTTTTTAGCGATTTAAGCCAATCGTTTACAAACGTTACAAAAAAATCCAAATGTTTATAACGTTTCGAAACAAATCCAAACGTTTCACCTTTTTGGCAATATAAGCCAAGCGTTTACAAACGTTACAAAACAAATCTAAACGTTTCAACTTTTTAGCTATTTAAGCAAAACCTTAACAAATGTTAGGAAACAAATCCAAACGTTTCCCCTTTTTAGCGATTTAAGCCAAACGTTTACAAACGTTACAAAACAAATTCAAATGTTTCACCTTTTTAGCAACTTAAGCCAAATGTTACGAAACAAATCCGAACGTTTCATCTTTTTAGCAATTTAATCCAAACGTTTCACCTCTTTAGCGATTAAAGCTAAATGTTTACAAACGGTACAAAACAAATCCAAACGTTTGTAAACGTTTCACCTTTTTTAGCGATTGAAGCCAAACATTTACAAACGTTACAAAACAAATCCAAACGTTTGTAAACGTTTCACCTTTTTTAGCGATTGAAGCCAAACATTTACAAATGTTACAAAACAAATCCAAACATTTAAAACGATACGAAACAAATCCAAACGTTTCACTGTTTTAGCGATTTAAGCCAAACATTTACAAACTTTACAAAACAAATCCAAACGTTTCACCTTTTTAGCAGTTTAAGCCAAACGTTTACAAACGTTACAAAGCAAATCCAAATGTTTCCCTCTTTTAGCGATTTAAGCCAAACGTTTAGTAACGTTACGAAACAAAACCAAGCATTTTCAATTTTTAGCGATTTAATACAAACGTCTACAAACGTTACAAAACAAATCCAAAACGTTTCACCTTTTTATCGATTTAAGCCAAACGTTTACAATCATTACGAACCAAAACCAAACGTTTCACCTTTTTAGCAATTTAAGCCAAACGTTAACAAACATTACGAAACAAATCCAAACGTTTCCCCTTTTTAGCGATTTAAGCCAAACGTTTACAAACGTTACAAAACAAATTCAAATGTTTCACCTTTTTAGCAACTTAAGCCAAATGTTACGAAACAAATCCGAACGTTTCATCTTTTTAGCAATTTAATCCAAACGTTTCACCTCTTTAGCGATTAAAGCTAAATGTTTACAAACGGTACAAAACAAATCCAAACGTTTGTAAACGTTTCACCTTTTTTAGCGATTGAAGCCAAACATTTACAAACGTTACAAAACAAATCCAAACGTTTGTAAACGTTTCACCTTTTTTAGCGATTGAAGCCAAACATTTACAAATGTTACAAAACAAATCCAAACATTTAAAACGATACGAAACAAATCCAAACGTTTCACTGTTTTAGCGATTTAAGCCAAACATTTACAAACTTTACAAAACAAATCCAAACGTTTCACCTTTTTAGCAGTTTAAGCCAAACGTTTACAAACGTTACAAAGCAAATCCAAATGTTTCCCTCTTTTAGCGATTTAAGCCAAACGTTTAGTAACGTTACGAAACAAAACCAAGCATTTTCAATTTTTAGCGATTTAATACAAACGTCTACAAACGTTACAAAACAAATCCAAAACGTTTCACCTTTTTATCGATTTAAGCCAAACGTTTACAATCATTACGAACCAAAACCAAACGTTTCACCTTTTTAGCAATTTAAGCCAAACGTTAACAAACATTACGAAACAAATCCAAACGTTTCCCCTTTTTAGCGATTTAAGCCAAACGTTTACAAACGTTACAAAACAAATTCAAATGTTTCACCTTTTTAGCAACTTAAGCCAAATGTTACGAAACAAATCCGAACGTTTCATCTTTTTAGCAATTTAATCCAAACGTTTCACCTCTTTAGCGATTAAAGCTAAATGTTTACAAACGGTACAAAACAAATCCAAACGTTTGTAAACGTTTCACCTTTTTTAGCGATTGAAGCCAAACATTTACAAACGTTACAAAACAAATCCAAACGTTTGTAAACGTTTCACCTTTTTTAGCGATTGAAGCCAAACATTTACAAATGTTACAAAACAAATCCAAACATTTAAAACGATACGAAACAAATCCAAACGTTTCACTGTTTTAGCGATTTAAGCCAAACATTTACAAACTTTACAAAACAAATCCAAACGTTTCACCTTTTTAGCAGTTTAAGCCAAACGTTTACAAACGTTACAAAGCAAATCCAAACGTTTCCCTCTTTTAGCAATTTAAGCCAAACGTTTAGTAACGTTACGAAAAAAAACCAAGCATTTTCAATTTTTAGCGATTTAATACAAACGTCTACAAACGTTACAAAACAAATCCAAAACGTTTCACCTTTTTATCGATTTAAGCCAAACGTTTACAATCATTACGAACCAAAACCAAACGTTTCACCTTTTTAGCAATTTAAGCCAAACGTTAACAAACATTACGAAACAAATCCAAACGTTCACCTTTTTAGCAATTTAAACCAAACGTTTACAAACGTTACAAAACAAATCCAAATGTTTCCTTTTTTTAGAGATTTAAGCCAAACGTTACGAAACAAATTCAAACGTTTCATCTTTTTAGCGATTGAAGCCAAACGTTTACAAACGTTATGAAACAAAACCAAACGCTTCACCTTTTTAGCGATTTAAGCCAAACGTTTACAAACGTTTCAAAACAAATCCAAACGTATCACCTTTTTATTTATTTAAGCCAAACGTTTACAAATGTTACAAAACAAATCCAAACGTTTCCCCTTTTTAGAGATTGAAGCCAAAAGTTTTAAAACGTTACGAAACAAATCCAAACATTTCACCTTTTTTGCAATTTAATCCAAACGTTTCACCTTTTTAGCGATTGAAACCAAACGTTTACAAACGTTACAAAACAAATCCAAACGTTTGTAAACGTTTCACCTTTTTTATCGATTGAAGCCAAACATTTACAAACGTTACAAAACAAATCCAAACTTTTAAAACGTTACGCAACAAATCCAAACGTTTCACTTTTTTAGCGATTTAAGCCAAACGTTTACAAACGTTACAAAACAAATCCAAACGTTTCCCCTTTTTAGCAGTTTAAGCCAAAAATTTACAAACATTATAAAACAAATCCAAACATTTCACTTTTTAGCGATTTAAGCCAAACATTTACAAATCTTACGAAACAAAACCAAACGTTTCACACTTTTAGCGATTTAATCCAGACGTCTACAAAAGTTTCAAAACAAATCCAAACGTTTCAACGTTTTAGCGATTTAAGCCAAACGTTTGTAAAAGTTATGAAACAAAACCAAACGTTTAACCTAATTAGCAATTGAAGCCAAAAGTTTACAAGCGTTACGAAACAAATCCAAACGTTTCACCTTTTTAGCGACTTAAGCCAAAAATTTGCAAATGTTACAAAACAAATTCAAACGTTTCATCTTTTTAGCAATTTAAGACAAACGTTAACAAACATTAAGAAACGAATCCAAATGTTTCACCTTTTTATCAATTTAAACCAAATGTTTACAAACGTTACAAACCAAATCCAAACGTTTCACCTTTTTAACGATTTAAGTCTAACGTTTACAAACGTTATGAAAAAAATTCAAACGTTTCTCCTTTTTAACGATTGAAGCCAAACGTTTACAAACGTTACGAAACAAAACCAAATAATTCACCTTTTTAGCGATTTAAGTTAAACGTTACAAAAAATCCAAACGTTTAAAACGTTACGAAACAAATCCAAACGTTTCCCCTTTTTAACGATTGAAGTCAAATGCTTACAAATGTTACGAAACAAAACCAAATAATTCACCTTTTTAGCGATTTAAGTTAAACGTTTACAAATGTTACAAAAAAATCTAAACGTTTAAAACGTTACGAAACAAATCCAAACGTTTCACCTTTTTAGCGACTTAAGCCAAACCTTTACAAACGTTACGAAAACAAAATCAAACATTTAAAACGTTACGAAACAAATCCAAACGTTTCACTTTTTTAACGATTTAAGTTAAACGTTTACAAACGTTACAAAACAAATCCAAACATTTCACCTTTTTGGCGATTGAAGCCAAACGTTTATAAACATTACGAAACAAAACCAAACGTTTAAAACGTTACGAAAAAAATCCAAACGTTTCACCTTTTTAGCAATTTGTAAACGTTTGGCTCAAATCTCTAAAAAGGTAAAACGTTTGGATTTGTTTTGTAACGTTTGTAAACATTTGGCTTAAATTGCTAAAAAGGCCAAACGTTTGGATTTGTTTGGTAACGTTTTAAACGTTTGGTTTTTTTCGTAACTTATGTAAATGTTAGGCTCCAATCGCTAAAAATATGAACATTTAGATTTGTTTTTTAAAATTCGTAAACATTCAGATTAAATCGATAAAAAGGTGAAACATTTCGATTTGTTTTTTTAACATTTGTAAACGTTTGGCTTGAATTGCTAAAAAGGTGAAACGTTGGGATTGGTTTCAGATAACAACATAGATGAACAATCTCTGAATAGGACATAAACCAGGTAAGGCAAACCATAAAACCACCCCAACCGGCCGACCAAGATACATAAACAACAACATCTCGTCCCAACCGAGCATGATATATTGCATCACCATCTCGGGCAAGCCGAACAGAACACACAACGAGCAGCATACACGGGAATACTATCTCGCTTTCACCGAACAACAAACATGGGAATACTATCTCGGTTTCACCGAACAACATACATGGAAATACCATCTCGGTCTCACCCGTGTTCACCTTTCACTGAGTACAACGACAAAACCTGTCAGAACGTACCCTGACATTCCAGAAAATATCTGCACAAACCAAGAGAATGAAAACAGGTCTGTCGGCCCAGACAAAGAGGAACAAAAGACATAGTATAAAAGGCTAAGAAAATGTAGGTAAGAAGGTTAATTCTCTTTTTTCTCTCAACTCATTACTCACTTTCACTTCTTATTCTTTCTCTCACTAAACATCAACTAACTAGACCGTCGGAGTGGTTTGCCGGACTCCCCTTCCGGCATCCTTCTTACGGTTGTGATGTGCGTTTCAGGTACGGTCTTGAAGCTTCGGCCGGATCAGAGTTTCGCCGCCATTTCACAAGTTATCATCTGGCGCCGTCTGTGGGAAAAAAAGTAAGAAAGTTTCCCCCTTTCTATCTCACTAGAGGGCGATAGGATGAGCAGAGTAGAGGGACATGATCCCGCCACCAAAGAATATGGTACACACGATAATAGGACCGGTGAGGGGCTCAATGCGCCTCCACGACGGGCCACAAGTGAAAGCTCGTTCTGCTCGGCCACCACGTCAGGAGGAGGCACCCACTTAGGCACTACATCCGGAGTCACCACTCAATACCCATGGGGAATGCCACTGCCGGGAAACATTCCCCCAACCTCGTACTTCACACCAATGCAAAAAACTACCAAAAATGTTTCCCTAAGACCGGCGTAACTCCTATCAATCTCACATTCACTCCAAGCACAACTCCCACCCCCATACCGACCGCAACAACTGAAATTTAAAACCTCACGCCAGCACAAATACAAGAATACATCGAGTCCATGCTCGACAATTAGCTTTCCTCCAGCAAGTGCAGCAAGCCTATACTCGACCAACCGCCGCCGCCACATCTCAAGGGAATATCACCACCCCGCCATACGTACCGGCCGCACCACCCCATCCACATGAATTCTAACAAGGCCAAACAACACCTGAGGAAGCAAACCGCGAGAAAGGTCCAGCTGAGGAAAACTTAAAACAAGGGCAGGGGATACAAACCGGGCATAAAACACCAGAGGGGCAGAAAAAAGTACCAAAACGAGTAGAAATCGAAGAAAGCGTGCACAGCTGAAGTGCCGATTCACCGAAAAAAGGAATGTAGAGCAAGAAATCACTGAAAGGGTAAGAACGGAGATAGAAAAATTCAGAAGGAAAGAACCGAGAAATACAAGCTTTTTGAACATCAGCAACCCACTCTCAGCCGAGATACGAGACGAGCCTTTCCCGCTGAACTGTAAAACACCACAGTTGGACGACTACAATGGCACAGGGGACCCAGTCACACACTTAAGCTGTTTCGAGGTGGTTGTGATGGTGTAAAGCCTATCCGAAGCCGCCGTCTGCAAACTCTTCCCGACAACCCTGAATGGACCAGCTGCAATCTGGTATCAAAGCCTGAAAGAAGCCTCTATTCGAAGTTTTGATGAGCTAGCAAGAGCTTTCCGAACTCATTTCGCACCGAGCATACAGCGGAAGAAAAAGTACAGTGATCTAAAACTTTGCTACCAAAAGCCAGGGGAAAGTTTGCAAAGTTATATCGGCAGATTCAATGTCGAAGCGGTCGAAGTAGGAAACTTGAATGACGACACCATGATAGATGCAATGAAAGATAACACAACAATGATGGCATTTCGAGATAACCTAATAACAAATCCGGTGCAAACCTACTCCCAGCTCATGGACCGAGCCTAGAATTATATCAACTTGGACGAAGAACAACGACGAAAGGCTACACAGACGACTACACAATTTTAAGCACCGAGGCCCAATTTCAGTCAGATGGTTAGACAAGATTGGTTCAGGCCGAGAAATCAGCAGCAACCCGTTCCACCACGAATGGAACCACACCGACTAGTGAAGGTAGAAGACCAAGCTTTTATCCCACTCAACATACCAAGATCACACATTCTAATGTGGATCCAAAACAATAATGAACCAGTAAGATACCCACCGAAGCTACAGTATGAGGGAGACATGAAAAAATATTGCCAATTTCATGATGGCCACGGCCATGTCACCGATGAGTGTGGAAGTCTAAAGAAAGAAATTGACCGATTGGTGCAAGTCGGTCGTTTAAAAGACTTTGTAGAACAGAAAAAAAACTACAACTCGGGGGAAAGCAACCGAGGAAGCCATAGCGGAAAAAGAGAGGAGGCACCACCACCGAAGAGACAAAATGTATAAGGGCTAATTAACACCATAGCAGGCGGGATGGCGGACCCAGAATACAAGCGAGGAAGGCGCAAGAGGCAAAAAATGGTGATGAACATATCAGTAACTAAACCCATACCCGAGGTCAGTTTCGGCCCAGCCGATGGCAAAGGAATAGACTTTCCTCACCAGGACCCATTGGTAATCTCGTGGTTAATAGAAAATTTCTGGGTGATGAGACAGTTGATAGACGAAGGAAGCTCAGTCAACCTCATCACAAAGCAGGCATATCTCGGTATAAGATGCTCGGTTCTGAATCTCAAACCTGTTAAAACTCCTCTTGTCGGTCTAGGAGGAACACCGGTACAAGCAGAAGGGGTGGCGGAACTAACGGTGGAGTTAGGAAAAGACAATGGTTCACCAAAAGGAGGTTTGATCGGTATCACAAAGAAATTCAAAACACTTTTTATGGTTGTTGACATGCCACTTGCTTACAACGTCATACTCGGTAGACCAATGTTATACAACACTGGGGCTACCACATGCATCAAATACTTGTGTATGAAAATACCAACTGAAGGAGTGGTGACAGTTAAAGGAAGGCAAGACATAGCCAAACAATGCTACTTGGTATCGACGAGAGGAGTATCAGAAACCCTGGCTATTGAAACAATGGAGATACCAGACTCGGATGAAGGCAAGCTCGAGCCTCACGGAAAGTTAGAAAAGATTATTCTGACAGGAGTAACACCGAGATCGGTCCAAATAGGCGCCGCACTGCCCAAATCAATAAAACAGGAGATCACCGACATGCTAATCAGAAACAAGGTGGAATTTGTCAACACATCGGGCGAGATAGAAGGGGTAGACCCGACCATAATATCACATAAACTAAATGTTAACCCGAAGCATAAACCAGTCAAACAGAAGAAAAGAGCTTTCGCAGTAGACAAACAAATCGCCATCAAAGCCGAGGTAGACAAATTATTAGCAGCAGGTTTCAACGGAAGAGTTTATTACCCGGAGTGGCTATCAAACGTCGTGCTCATAAAAAAGCCGAATGGAAAATGGAGATTGTGCATACACTTCACCGACCTGAACCGAGCATGCCCCAAGGACAGCTACCCTTTGCCAAACATTGACCAACTAGTCAACTCAACCAGCGGCTACGGAGTCTACTCGTTCATAGATGCTGCCCAGGGATATCACCAGATCCCAATGCATAAAGAAGATGAAGTGAAAACAAGCTTTGTAACCGATGGCGGCACATACTGCTACAAACAGATGCCTTTCGGATTAAAAAACGCAAGGGCAACCTATCAACGGCTAATGAATTTCGTGTTCAAGGACCAGAACGGTCGCAACATGGAAGTTTATGTCGACGACATCATCGTCAAAATCCAAAAAAGTAGAAGACCATACGAAAGATCTGGAAGAAGTTTTCATCAAGCTAAAAATGTACAAACTCAAGTTAAACCCGGACAAGTGCGCATTCGGAGTCCCGGCGGGGAAATTCCTCGATTACCTCATCTCTCAAAAAGGCATCGAAGTAAACCCGGAAAAAACAAAGGCAATCCTAGACATGAAGGCGCCAAAGTCAGCTAAAGAAGTTCAAAAGCTCAATGGTAGAATCACTGCCCTCGGCCGATTCGTATTTAACTCGGCCAAAAGATGTTTCCCATTCTTCAAAATATTAAGAAATGTGAACAAATTTAAATGGACCGAAGAGTGTCAGCAGTCTTTCGAAGAGCTCAAAAAATTCCTAAGTTCACCACCACTGCTCGGACGACCTGAAACAGGAGAAGTGCTATACCTATACCTGAGTGTTACTAATGAAACAGTTGCATATGTACTGGTGAAAGAAGAAGCATCCAAGCAAAAGCCGGTATACTACACAAGCAAGGTGCTAAAAGGGCCCGAACTCAGGTACAACAAGATCGAAAAATTTGCACTCGCGCTAGTCTTAACGGTGGAAAAACTCAAAAGGTACTTTCAAGCCCAAACCGTGACAGTCCGAACAAACCAACCCTTGAGAAAAGCGCTGGGAAGACCAGAGACCTCGGGACGATTAATCAACTGGTCAGTTCTGATAGGATCGTTTGACATCAAATATGAACCGAGAACAGCAATGAAAGCTCAAGTCTTAGCAGATTTTGTAGCCGAGACAACGACACATGATCAACCAAGCGAGATAGACAAAGGTGTGATCAGCTGGACATTACAAGTAGATGGAGCATCAAACACAGAAGGAGCAGGGGTAGGCATGATATTAAGAGGGCCACATAAGGTCAAAATGCAAAGCTTAATCCACCTAAATTTTCCAGCAACCAACAACTCGGCCGATTACGAGGCACTGATCGGAGGATTAAGAATGGCGACAGTGGTCAAAACCGAATACATCAAAATTCAGAGCGACTTTCAACTAGTCGTTAACCAAGTACTGGAATATTTGAGGTCAAAGATCCAGAATTGAAGAAATATGTAGACTGAGTTAAAGAGCTACTCACCAAAATTACCGAAGAAGGCGGAAAATGGGAATTGGAACAAATACCCAGAGAAGAGAACACGGAGGCAGACACATTGGCAAAAGCTGGGGCAGCCAAAGAAACAACACCAGGCATACCATACTCGGTCCAAAACTTCAGCAGTATCCAAAACCCCGAAGCAACATTCCTCATCAACCTATTAGA
The DNA here is from genome assembly GCF_937616625.2 of Mercurialis annua. NCBI lineage: Eukaryota > Viridiplantae > Streptophyta > Magnoliopsida > Malpighiales > Euphorbiaceae > Mercurialis > Mercurialis annua. The sequence continues at coordinate 29,092,464 of NC_065575.1, forward strand.
CCAATGGATGGAGCACATCATATCATACATAACAAACGGAAGTCTGCCCGAGGATAAAAAGGAGGCAAGAAAAGTAAGGCGCAGAGCCCCACACTTCTCTTACCGAGACGGCACACTATACAGAAAATCATTCTCGCACCCATGGTCCAGATGCCTCACAGTGGAAGAGGGGAAATACGTCTTAGCCGAGATACACAAAGGCACGTGTGGAAGACACATCTCACATCTGGCACTGTGTCGTAAAGCCGTATTACAAGGGTACTACTTGCCGACACTAGCACAAGACGCAGTAAACCTGGTACAAAAATGCGAGAAATGTCAGTATCACCAGAACGTACACCATCAACCAACAGCTGAACATAATCCGATAGTAAGTCTCTGGCCATTCAGCATGTGGGGAATAGACATCGTCGGCCCGTTCCCAACAGAAAGCGGGCAGAGAAAATTCTTGATAGTAGCAGTTGACCACTTCTCAAAATGGGTAGAAGCCGAAGCTGTCTCCACCATAATAGCAGCACGAGTGCGAAGCTTTGTCCGAAAAGAAATCATCTGTCGTTTCGGAATCTCAAGAGTCATCATAACCGACAACGGGAAGCAATTCGACAACAAAAACTTCAGAGAATTCTGCACTGAAAAAAGAATTGACCTAAGGTTCACCTCAGTCACCCACCCCCAGAGCAATGGGATGACCGAAGTAACCAACCGAACCATCGTCAGTGGTTTGAAGAAGCGGCTAGACGAGGCAAAAGGTCGATGGGCCGACGAGCTACACAGTGTCCTATGGTCGTACAGAACCACGCCAAAAGCTGGCACAGGAAGGACCCCATATAGCCTAACCTACGGTTGTGAAGCAATGGTTCCAGTAGAGATAGACATGCCCACCATTAGAGTTCAATACTTCGATGAGCAACAAAATGAAGAAAGCACCAAACTCTGCCTCAACCTGCTGGAAGAAAGAAGAGAACAAGCCTTACTGGACATAGAAATATACAAGCAGAGGATGGCAACATACCATAACAAGAGGGTTAAACCTCTAACATTTGAAGTCGGAGATCTAGTGCTACGAAGAGCCGACATAGCAAGAGGTAATGCAGGAGTATCCAAACTCGGAGCAAACTGGGAAGGACCTTACCAAGTAAAGAAAGTGGGAAAAGGAAGAGCCTATTACTTAACATATCTATCAGGTCGAGACTTACCAAGAACCTGCAATGCCAGAGTTCTCACAAAATTTTATCAGTAGACAACATTCAGGTTAATCGAGTCAGTCAGGGGTTTTTTCACTTGCATTTGTGCCAAAGTTGGTTGTAAGCAAAAATGCAAGTTTTTCCCCTATCAATAAAAGCAAAAACAAAAAAGAAAGCAAAGTATCAAACATAGACAAACTAACACTATTCGAAGCAATAGCTTAAAACCAAGTTAAGCCATAGCTTAACACAGTTCATACTAATAGCTTAAAACCGAATTAAGCTATAGCTTAACACTATTCTAAGCAATAGCTTAAAACCTAGATAAGCCATAGCTTAACATAATCTGAAGCAATAGCTTCAAACCGAGTTAAGCCATAGCTTAACACAATTCAAAGCAATAGCTTCCAACCGATTTAAAGCCATAGCTTAACACGGCTCCAAGCAATAGCTTAAAACCGAGATAAGCCATAGCTTAACATAATTCGAAGCAATAGCTTCAAACCGAGTTAAGCCATAGCTTAACACAATTCAAAGCAATAGCTTCCAACCGATTTAAAGCCATAGCTTAACACGGCTCCAAGCAATAGCTTAAAACCGAGATAAGCCATAGCTTAACATAATTCGAAGCAATAGCTTCAAACCGAGTTAAGCCATAGCTTAACACAATTCAAAGCAATAGCTTCCAACCGAGTTAAAGCCATAGCTTAACACGGCTCCAAACAATAGCTTAAAACCGACATAAGCCATAGCTTAACATAATTCGAAGCAATAGCTTCAAACCAAGTTAAGCCATAGCTTAACACAATTCAAAGCAATAGCTTCAAACCTAGTTAAAGCCATAGCTTAACCCAGCTCTAAGTAATAGCTTAAAACCGAAATAAGCTACAGCTTAACACGGTTAAAAGCAAAGGCGTAAAACCGAGTACGGCCTTAACCCATTATAATTAAAACAATCGTTTAAAGCCGATTTAAATCATGGGGCCGAAATAAACAAAAATAAAGCACAAATCAACAAAAATTAAAACACATGACAGGAATAAGATAACCGATATATTACTTAGCCAAAAATTCTTTACAAAATACACTGGAAATCTAGTCTATCACAGCATTGCTAACATGCTCGGGAACTGACAAACTAGCCCCAGATGAAGTACCATCATTCTCACTCAAGCCCGCCTCCTCATAATGCCGGACTTCCAATAACAAAGTCGGAGACGAGGCAGCAACGGCGTCACCCTCTTTCGGAGTAGTAGCACCGGACACCTCAATCCTGGCATCACTGACCTTTTCGGTCACAACACCATCAGCACCTTGAGCCAACAAACCATCCTTCGAAGGAGCAACAGAATCTTCAAGCTCTCTCCTCAACTCAGCGGCAAAATCTTCGGCATATCGCTCGGAAGCAACCACCTCATTCGCCTTGGAAAGTTCCCGCTTGGCTTGAATCGTCTGATACATGCCTTCCATATCAAGATATAAACAGATCGGATCAACATCAGCTCGGAGAAGTGGCCCGACATGCTCCTTAAGATCATCTTCCATAACATCGGTCAGGTAGGTAAACTCCCTCAGCAAATCATCCCGCTGAGTCTCTACCACCTTAGTCGTGTCATCAAGAATGTCATGCAATCGCATATAACTTTGATGATGCCCTTCGATAGTATTTTGAAAGTCAGCTTTTTCTTTATCAAACTTCTCGGTCAGCTGCACACGAAGCTCCTCTTTTTCTTTGTCAAAAGCAGTCTTTGCAAGAGCAAGCTCGTCCCGTTCCTTGACCAAAATGGATATCTCCTCATTCAGCTTCTCGATATTGGCATTAAACTTCTATGTATTGCTCGCCAAGACCGATTCAACATTGGCCCTTTGAAGCTGCTCTTTCTCCAGGTCAGCAAGAGTAGTGGTCAATTTCTCCCTATCTTCCGAAGCCTGAGCAGCCAAATCTTCTTGGAAGGACCGATCTCCCAATAAATGGTTAATCAGCTAAGAAAAAAAAAGGGAGGAAACATAAAACAAATAAAACTTAGCCAAAGTTAACGAAAGAAACACAAAAAAGACAATAACCGAGTAAAACAAACCTGGAAGGACAAAGAGACACTAGTGTCAAGGAAGTCTTTTTGTGGAGTAGCCGAGATAGCTTCTCGATCTCGAGGAAGAGACACCATTTTCCCCAAAAAGACAGAGGTCGTCAGCGAGTCAACAATATCCTCCATGGATTTAGACTTCAGGAAACGAGCAAGAATCTAAGGAGTCAATTTCACCTCTTCAGCATCAACACGGGTAACTCCCAAATCACCCGTCTTAGCCTTCTTTAAAGGAAGCGACAAATTCTTGTCCATCCCGGACACAGCAAAGGTAGAGGCCTCCAACCCCACAACCACATCTGAACCGCCAGGGAGAGTAGTGGCACCCTTCACTTCGGCGGTAGAACAAGGAACTTTACCCTTATCCAAATTCTTCCGCTTAACAGGTTTAACCGAGGGAAGCACAGTTGATAAAGGCTTAGCAGGGGTTATAACAGGAAGACCCGAAGCAGCCTTCTCCCCAGAGGTTTTTGCGGCAACCTTAACATCAGCAGAAGACCCTTTCTTAACGGTAGCACCATCGCCCTTTCGCCGAGCAGCGTTAAAGGCAGCCATATTAAACACTATAAGAAACAAAAAAAAACCCGATAAGAAAAAAAAAACAAGATAACACAAAAATTCAAAATAAAAAATAAGCAAAGACCGAGAACAACCTTCTCGCTTCGGGTCAAACTTAACAATAGGCAGTTTCGGTATAAGAGAATAAGTATTTATTGGACCAGTCGTCTTCAAAACGTTCTAGAGAAGTCTATGGTTCTCATTACCAGCAGCATCCCGCCTCAATAGAGTCACGGGAAAAGTACACAACCACTATTAAGGCAGGCCAGCGAAGGCAGTAGGATGGTAAATCTGAAACCAGTCTTCCCTAAACCTCTTAACCGAGGCAGACACTTTCTCTATAACATGCCTAGGTTCCGACTTAAGAATTTTGAAAGAAGAAAAGTCATAAGCACCGCCAAAGATAAGGCCATAAATACTGGCAAAGAACTCTACCGAGAAAGGAATTTTACGCCGTCTACATAGCCGACGAAGACATAGGAAATGCCTAATACCATTCGGGTGGAACTGACTAAGAGGCATATTATAAATCTTTAGAAAAGCCACAAAGTCGGATTGTAGAGGAATGCGAACACCCGAATGAAGGTGTTCTACGCTTACTACTATATAATCCGGTTCGGCCGGAGTGTTTATGGTTAGACCAGGAGGGGACAGTTCAAACCGATACCCCTCACGTAAGTTTATTTGAGAAAGAAGATAATCTAAATACCCTTGGTTCAACTCGGTAAACGCGTTCTCCATCCTAATTCTCCGAGACTCAACTGTTTTGCTACTCCTAGGTCTAATTCGTCTCGGTTTAACAAAAGAGGTTGCTTCTGAACAACCTACTTCCTCTACTTTACGAGGAACATCAACATACCGTCCCTTAGCCGAGCCAGACAGCTCGGCCTCCGATTTATCACCTCCAGAGGTACATCCGTTCGAGTTACCCTCTCCATCATCATAAACGTCTACAAAATCGTTCTGGGAATCCTCCTCAGAAGACATTATTCAACCGAAACAAAAAAAACAAAATCAAAAGATCAAACTACCCACCTATTCTAACCCAGAAGATGAACGCTCAAGAAACACGAAGAACAAACAAAAAAGATGAAGAAATAACAATAAATAAGATCAAAACTAAGGAAAAGAATCAACTTACTGATGAATATCTTCGAAAGTGGAAAGGTAGGCACCAACAAGACAAACGAAAGAGAAACGAGAGCAAAGAAAGGAAAAAGAAAACTAAACAAAGGAAAAAATAAGGGTTTTTATAGGAACCGAAGCAAGGCAACTGAAACGACGCCTCAATAAATGTGCTAGTGGATACCAGATGTCAAACGATAGCATTAAAGGGAAGACACGTGTCAAGTAAGCGTGTTGGGTAAGAAAACAAACCAAAAGGCACCAAAAGACGACCTAGCAAGCTTACAACCGACCAAGATCAAAACCAAGCAAGCAGAAATACCAAACACAACCACACTCGGACATAAATATCCGAACAGACAAGGGGGGACTTGTGATAACAACATAGATGAACAATCTCTGAATAGGACATAAACCGGGTAAGGCGAACCATAAAACCACCCCAACTGGCCGACCAAGGTACATAAACAACACCATCTCGTCCCAACCGAGCATGACATACTGCATAACCATCTCGGGCAAGCCGAACAGAACACACAGCGAGCAGCATACACGGGAATACTATCTCGCTTTCACCGAACAACATATATGGGAATACTATCTCGGTTTCACCGAACAACATACATGGAAATACCATCTCGGTCTCACCCGAGTTCACCTTTCACTGAGTACAACGACAAAATCTGTTAGAACGTACCCTGACATTCCAGACAATATCTGCATAGACAAAGAGAATAAAAACAGGTCTGTCGGCCCAGACAAAGAGGAACAAAAGACATAGTATGAAAGGCTAAGAAAAAGTAGGTAAGAAGGTTAATTCTCTTTTTTCTCTCAACTCATTACTCATTTTCACTTCTTATTCTTTCTCTCACTAAACATCTACTAACTAGACCGTCGGAGTGGTTTGCCGGAATCCCCTTATTGCATCCTTCTTACGGTTGTGTTGTGCCTTTCAGGAACGGTCTTGAAGCTTCGCCCAGATCAGAGTGTCGCCGCCATTTCACAAGTTATCAGTTTCGTAACGTTTGTTGACGTTTGGCTTAAATTGCCAAAAGGTTAAACTTTGTTTCGTAACGTTTGTAAACGTTTGGTTTTGTTTTGTAACATTTGTAAATGTTTGACTTAAATCGCTAAAAATTGAAAAGTTTGGTTTTGTTCTGTAACGTTTGGGAACGGTTGCGATCTATTTTGTAACGTTTGTACACGTTTGGCTTAAATAGCTAAAAAAGTGAAACGTTTGGATTTGTTTTGTAACATTTGTAAAAGTTTGGCTTAAATCGCTAAAAAGGTGAAACAAATTCAAACGTTTACAAACGTTACGAAACAAAACCAAACGTTTGGATTTGTTTTGTAACATTTGTAAACGTTTGGATTAAATCACAAAAAAAGTGAAACGTTTGGTTTTGTTTGATAACATTTGTAAACGTTTGGTTTTGTTTCGTAACGTTTGAAAATGTTTGGTTTTGTTTTGTAACGTTTGTAAACGTTTGGCTTAAATCGCTAAACGTTAGGCTTAAATCGCTAAACGTTTGGCTTAAATCGCTAAAAAGGTGAAACATTTGGATTTGTTTTGTAACGTTTGTAAACGTTTGGCTTAAACTGCTAAAAAGGTGAAACGTTTGAATTTGTTTTGTAACGTTTGTAAACGTTTGGCTTAAATCGCTAAAAAAGTGAAACATTTGGATTTATTTCGTAACGTTTTAAACGTTTGGATTTGTTTTGTAACGTTTGTAAATGTTTGGCTTCAATCACTAAAAAAGGTGAAACGTGTACAAATGTTTTGATTTGTTTTATAACGTTTGTAAACGTTTGGCTTCAATCGCTAAAAAGGTGAAACGTTTGGATTAAATTGCTAAAAGGGTGAAACGTTTGGATTTGTTTCGTAACGTTTTAAAACGTTTGGCTTCAATCGCTAAAAAGGGGAAACATTGGATTTGTTTCGTAACGTTTTAAACGTTTGGTTTTGTTTCATAATGATTGTAAACGTTTGGCTTCAATTGCTAAAAAGGTAAAATGTTTAGATTTGTTTTGTAATGTTTGTAAACGATTGGCTTCAATCGCTAAAAGGTGAAACGTTTGGATTTGTTTTGAAACGTTTACAAATGTTTGGCTTAAATCTTAAAAAAGGTGAAACATTTGGATTCATTTTGTAACGATTGTAAACGTTTGGCCTAAATCGCCAAATATGTGAAACGTTTGGTTTTGTTTTGTAACGTTTGTAAACGGTTGCGATTTGTTTTGTAACGTTTCTACATATTTGGCTTAAATAGCTAAAAAGGTGAAACGTTCGGATTTTTTCGTAACATTTGTAAACGTTTGGCTTAAATCGCTAAAAAGGTGAAATAAATCCAAACGTTTACAAACGTTACGAAACAAAACCAAACGTTTAGATTTAATTGCTAAAAAGGTGAAACGTTTAGATTTAATTGCTAAAAAGGTGAAACGTGTGGATTAAATCGCAAAATATGTGAAATGTTTGGTTTTGTTTCGTAACGTTTGTAAACGTTTGGTTTTATTTTGTAACGTTTGTAAATCTTTGGCTTAAATCGCTTAAAAAGGTGAAACGTTTGGCTTTGTTTTGTAACATTTGTTAACGTTTGGCTTTGTTTCGTAACGTTTATAAACGTTTGGGATTTGTTTTGTAATTTTTTAAACGTTTCGCTTAAATCGCTATATAGGTGAAACATTTGGCGGAAATCGCTAAAAAGTTTGGATTTGTTTGGCTTAAATCGCTAAAAACGTGAAACATTTGGATTTGTTTCGTTACGTTTTAAAGGTTTGCTTTTGTTTCGTAATGTTTTAAACGCTTAGATTTGTTACGTAACGTTTGTATACGTTTGGCTTAAATCGCTCAAAAGGGGAAACATTTGGTTTTGTTTCGTAACATTTGAAACGTTTGGCTCAAATTGCTAAATGTTAGGAAACAAATCCAAACGTTTCACCTTCTTAGCGATATAAGCCAAATGTTTACCAACGTTACGAAACAAATCAAAACGTTTCACCTTTTCAGCAATTTAAACCAAACGTTTACAAATGTTACAAACAAAACCAAATGTTTCACATTTTTAGCGATTTAATTCAAACGTTTACAAACGTTACAAAACAAATCCAAACGTTTAAAATGTTACGAAACAAAACCAAATGTTTCCCCTTTTTACAAATTTAAGCCAAACGTTTACAAACGTTATAAAACAAATCCAAACTTTTAAAACGTTGCGAAAAAAATCTAAACGTTTCATTTTTTTAGCGATTTAAGCCAAACGTTTGTAAACGTTGCGAAACAAATCCAAACGTTTCCCCTTTTTAGCGATTGAAGCTAAACGTTTATAATTGTTACGAAACAAAACCAAACGTTTCACCTTTTTAGCGATATAAGCCAAACGTTTACAAACGTTACTAAACAAAGCCGAACGTTTCGCCTTTTTAGCGTTTGAAGCCAAATGTTTACAAACGTTATGAAACAAATCCAAACGTTTCACCTTTATAACGATTTAAGCCAAACGTTTACAAACGTTACAAAACAAATTCAAACATTTAAAACGTTACGAAACAAATCCAAACGTTTAAAACATTTCGAAACAAATCTGAACGTTTAACCTTTTTAGCGATTTAAGCCAAATATTTATAAATGTTAAAAACAAATCCAAACGTTTAAAATGTTACAAAACAAATCCAAACGTTTCACCTTTTTAGCGATTGGAGCCAAACGTTTACAAACGGTACGAAAAAAATCCAAATGTTTCACCATTTTAACAATTTAAGCCAAACGTTTACAAACGTTACAAAACAAATCCCAAGCGTTTAACCTTTTTAGCAATTAAATCCAAAAGTTTTCAAAAATTATAAGACAAATCCAAGCGTTTAAAACGTTTCCCCTTTTTAGCGATTTAAGCCAAACGTTTACGAATGTTATTAAACAAAGCCAAACGTTTCCCATTTTTAGCGAATTTAAGCCAAACGTGTACAAATGTTACAAAACAAAGCCAAACGTTTCCCATTTTAGCAAATTAAGCCAAACGTTAACAAACGTTACAAAATAAATCCAAACGTTTCACTTTTTTAGAGATTTAAGCCAAACGTTTACAAACGTTACGAAACAAAACCAAACGTTTCACCTTTTTAGCGATTTAATAGAAAAGTCTTACTTAAATCGCTAAAAATGTGAAATGTTTGCAAACGTTTGGCTTAAATTGCAAAAATGTATTTGTTTTATAACATTTCTAAACGTTTCGTTCAAATTTCTAAAAAGGTGAAACGTTTGGATTTGTTTTGTAACGTTTTAAACGTCTGGCTTAAATCTCTAAAAAAAGTGAAACGTTTGGATTTGTTTTGTAACATTTGTTAACGTTTGGCTTAATTTGCTAAAATGGGAAACGTTTGGCTTTGTTTTGTAACGTTTGTACACGTTTGGCTTAAATTCGCTAAAAATGGGAAACGTTTGGCTTTGTTTAATAACGTTTGTAAACGTTTGTCTTAAATCGCTAAAAAGGGGAAACATTTTAAACTCTTGGTTTGTTTTGTAACGTTTATAAACTTTTGGATTTAATTGCTAAAAAGGTGAAACGCTTGGGATTTGTTTTGTAACGTTTGTAAACGTTTGACTTAAATTGTTAAAATGGTGAAACATTTGGATTTTTTTCGTTCCGTTTGTAAACATTTGGCTTCAATCGCTTAAAATGTGAAACGTTTGGATTTGTTTTTAACATTTCTTAATGTTTGGCTTAAATCGCTAAAAAGGTGAAACGTTCGGATTTGTTTCGACATGTTTTAAAAGTTTGCAACCCTTGGATTTATTTCGTAATGTTTCTAAACGTTTGGCTTAAATCGTTAAAAAGGGGAAATGTTTGGATTTATTTTGTAACGTTTGTAATTGTTTGGCTTCAATCACTAAAAAAGGTGAAACGTTTGGATTTGTTTTGAAATGTTTTAAACGTTTGGTTTTGTTTCGTAACGTTTTAAACGTTTGGTTTTGTTTTGTTTCGTAACATTTTATACGTTTGGTTTTATTTCGTAACGTTTGTAGCCGTTTGACTTAAATCGCTAAAAAAATGAAACGTTTTGATTTGTTTCGTAATGTTTGTAAACGTTTGGCTTAAATCGCAAAAAAGGTTAAACGTTTGGATTTGTTTCGTAATGTTTGTAAACGTTTGACTTAAATCGCTAAAAAGGTGAAACGTTTGGATTTGTTTAGTAACGTTTGTAAACGTTTGGCTCAAATCGTCAAAAAGGGGAAACGTTTGGATTTGTTTTGTGACGTTCGTAAACGTTTGGCTTAAATCGCTAAAAAGGTGAAACGTTTCTATTTGTTTTGTAACGTTTGTAAATGTTTGGCTTAAATCGCTAAAAAGTGAAACGTCGTAACGTTTGTTAACGTTTGACGTAAATCACTAAATAGGTGTAACGTTTGGTTAAATCGCTAAAAAGGGGAAACGTTTGGTTTTGTTGCGTAGCGTTTGTAAATGTTTGGCTTAAATCGCTAAAAAGGCGAAACGTTTGGATTTGTTATGTAACGTTTGTAAACGTTTGGATTAAATCGCTAAAAATATGAAACATTTGGTTTTGTTTTGTAACGTTTGAAAACGTTTGGTTTTGTTTTGTAACGTTTGTAAACGTTTGGCTTCAATCGCTAAAAAGGTGAAATGTTTGGCTTTGGTTTGTAACGTTTGTAAACGTTTGGCTTAAATCGCTAAAAAGGTGAAACTTTTGAATTTGTTTTCTAACATTTGTAAACTTTTGGATTAAATCGCTGAAAATGTGAAACGTTTGGTTTTGTTTCGTAACGTTTGGTTTTGTTTTGAAACGTTTGGATTTGTTTAGAAACGTTTGTAAACGTTTGGCTTAAATCGCAAAAAAGGTGAAACGTTTAGATTTGTTTCGTAACATTTGTAAATGTTTGGCTTAAATCGCTAAAAAGGTGAAGCGTTTGGATTTGTTTCGTAATGTTTGTAAACGTTTGGCTTAAATTGCTAAAAAGGGGATACCTTCGGATTTGTTTAGTAACGTTTGTAAACGTTTGGCTTAAATCGCTAAAAAGATGAAATGTTTGGATTTGTTTTGTAACGTTTGTAAACGTTTGGCTTGAATCGCTAAAAAAGTGAAACGTTTGGATTTGTTTCGTAACGTTTTAAACGTTTTGTTTATTTTCATAATGTTTGTAAACGTTTGGCTTCAATCGCTAAACAGGTGAAAAGTTTGACTTTGTTTTGTAACATTTGTAAAAGTTTGGCTTAAATCGCTAAAAAGGTGAAATGTTTGGATTTTTTTCATAACATTTGTAAACGTTTGGCTCAAATTGCAGAAAAGGGCAAACGTTTGGTTTTGTTCAATAACGTTTACAATTTTTGGGTTTGTTTCGTAATGTTTGTAAACTGTCACGACCCAAATTATTGAGCCGAGACCGACGCTAGGGAATGGGAGTGGTAGCTCCAAAACCCGTAGCAAGCCTAAAACCACTAATAATTTTTCGCATTTAAAAATATAATATTGTATATAAAACATTTTCAGAAAACTCCTTTAAATAATATATTTAAATATTTTAAAATATCATATCAGAGTTTACATTAAAAATCAATCATTTGAAGTCAACTCACAAATCTGCTACTGACTCCTATTGACTACTGCAGCTCTAGGACCTCATACTTGTGCAAGTTCAACGACTTCTGGCACAATGAATATGATTTGTCTGATCCGACTTCTACTACCTGCAAACATCAGAGTGAGGGGTCAGTATTTGGGAAAATACTGAGTGAGTATGCAAAATACTAACGGTATTATTAAATTTATAATATCGCATACTCAGAATATAATTCATGACTTTTCATTTCATAACTATCGTACTTAACCTCATCCTCCTGACATCGATAGCGAAGCCAACCGATGTATCGTACATGCCTGACATCGATAGCAAAGCCAACCGATGTATCCTATATGCCTGACATCGATAGCAAAGCCAACCGATGTATCTCATACGTATGGCATCGATAACAAAGCCAACCGATGTATCAGATATGTCTGACATCAATAGAAAAGCCAACCGATGTATCCGATTTAACTTATACAAACAAATCTAATATATCATGCAGACCGTAAACATCACTACAAGGTTGATGTATCAAAGCAATCAAACATAACAAAAGCCCATACAAACAAATCATATAAATGCGATGTATAGATATCAACACTCACAATATATGAAAATAATTTTTATAATAATAATACGCGAAAGTAAATTGCCACTCACTGTGACCGCTATCCAAAAATGCATTATTATAATCCCGCAAGTGTAAGCTCCATGCGTTGTCCAATCACGTGCCCACTCCAGTTAAATGGCTTGGTAGCTTGTCGATGCGTCAGTTACTTAGTCGAGTTACCTATACAATTAATCCATAAACGTAGGCTTAATATCAAAATCCTAAGTTATAAACTTAGGTTAATATAATAGTATTTCAAATACGATACTTAACTTAATCGTACTCTAATACCTAATCAAGATATTCGACATATCTCTTATTCATCGATTTATGAACTTAGGGTTCTTATATCTAGAAACCCTAATCGAACACGTTATGTTCGATATCCAAATTTCTCATTTTAGGGGTATGTATTTCAATTTTAATATCCGACGTACATAAGGTCGGAAATCTAAGTCAAAACGAGTCAAAATATTCAAACAGGTGCGATAGCCGGCTGTGCGAGCGCACAAAAGGGTCTCGTGCGTTCACACGGTCTGGTGTGCGTCCGCACACCAGCAGGTGTGCGTTCGCACACATAGGTGTGCGTCCGCACACCGTGTGCGCGTCCGCACACCGTGTGCGCGTCCGCACACCCGCGACAGCTCCAGAAAAATCCATTTTCCGGGAGCTTCGCCGCTCGTCGACATGCTCCCACTTCATTATAACACATATTCCAATCCAACTCTCACTAAAAACGACTATAGAAACGCGATTACGATTCGTTTAATTCGTTAAAACAAAAGAACCTTTATTTACTAATTCTCGCAAGAAAAACGTCAAGCTTACCTCGATTTGAAGTTTAACGATGATAGAGAATCGAATTCTGAACGAATCGATATAAAGAACTCGCGATTTTGACGAGAAACGGCGAAACGGCAGCGGAACGAATCGATCGCCAAAACCTTTCTTCGTCTCTCTGTTTCCTTTCTTTGTCTCTGGAATCATCTGATTCCTTTCTTTAATTTATATACATATTGGCTAATGTGCCACTTTGATCCTTCATTTCTTTATCTTAAACGATTTCTCTTTTAAACTTTCTAATTTAACCAAACGATTAAATTATTCTTTTAACTCAATTACTTACGTATTATTTATATCCAATAAATAATACTAACCCAATATTTTATTTTTCCATCATCAGTCTTCAAATTGCTATTCTCTAAGCTTAATTGGCTAATTTACACTTTAGCCCTTAAACTTCTCAAAAGTTGCAATTTAGCCTAAAACGCATCCGCGTCCAAATTTTAAAAGGTCTCCGAGTGACCCGAAACTTTTACCACATATACTATAAAACATTTCGCGGACCTTGGCGAAATAATTTTCACTTCGGAATTTATATGGATAAATTACCATTTTAGTCCCTGTACTTTATTTTGTGACTTTCTTAACATTTTTCTTTTCTAATTCCAATTCCAACTTTTGAACTGAAATGTAATGTTAAATCTCTCGCAATAATCCTTTCAAATTCGTCCTGTTAAAATTTAATATTTATCTTAATTTCGCGGAAATCTTTCCGATATTGCCACTCCGACGACTTAACACTGGACACGTGGTCCAATTACATAATTAAATCTTTTGGGGTATTACATTCTTCCCCCCTTATAAAAATTCGTCCTCGAATTTTCATATTCCTTTCTTACTTTAATCCCCTTAAGATTTTGAACTTTCTTCATAGTAGGAATACCGTGTTTAGTTTATGACAGTAATCAGCGTAAGGAATCATCATTTTAATTTCCGTACTTCTTGTACTTTGATGTCAGTTATCACTGACAACTTTACTTTTGATTTCTTCTCTTTAAACTTTCAGTTATTTACTGATATCCAATGGTAGTTCGTCTTAATGACGTCTTATCATTAAAGATGACGAACTAGTAGTACTCTTATGTACTTACCATTCTATGTCCTTGATTCTTTACTTTCGTTCAATACGTCTAATCTTATTATCGTTCCTTGTTGAGTAATGTGAATACTCAATTAGCTTATGCTTCTCTACTTACGTGGTTTCTTTTGTATTACTGTTGCTGTCGTCCGATTGTTATTTGTTGTGCTGCTAGGAACTTATCTCATTATCCGCTATCCTCTTTTGTCTCATTATTTCTCTTCTTGTATGAAGATTCCTTCGTTATTGTTGCTTATCATGGTTGTCCATGAGGTGGATCTCCATGGTGTATCCTTATAAGGTTTCTGTTTACTCTCCTTATAAGGCTTACTTGCCTTTCTTCTTGCATCTAGATATATCGTATACCTCTTTATTCGTTTGCATATCCATTGATCTATTTCCTTTAAGCATGACGTACTATTCTTTGAAAATCCTCGTCTCTTCTTACCTTACATCGATCTGCATCATCAATCTGGTTTTCAGCCAGATAGGATTGTCATATTGGTCGCTGAATTCTTATTTTAATAAGACAGCGTGTGACCAATGCTTTGATAAGCTTCCTTTGCTTATAATTCTTAAATGAGAATTTTAATCCTCTTCCAATTATATACTTACGTCAGAATGTCCTCTGATGATATCGTTACTTGCTCTATACTTGATCTTTTTATTCATCATCCCTTCTCATTTCGTCTACATTTTTCTTCTTTTTGTCACCCTCTTAATATTGTTCGTCTTTTGACCTTCCAAGATGCTTTTAGCACTTATTGTCATAATCCAACTTTTTCCTATCTATATCCTCTTTCAATTTCTCAGTCTTAGTTTGACTCTTAGCTTCCAAATCATTTATCTTTACTATCACGTAGCGTTAATCTTACTTCTTACTATTATCTGTAATCTTGCTATTCCTCTTGTTATTCCTACTTTTGTCCATATCGTAGATGTACTTCTTCGAAAATTTTCTTTGACTTCTTGTCCTTTGTCAATCAATAGGATTCATAGTCTAACTGTAATGATCCTATGGTATTCCTTTTGCGATCCTTATTCATGCTCTTATCGTGTTTCTTGATTATTTTCTATTTTATTCTTTGCTTTCCTCCTCAGCGCCTTTTGTACATCATGTACTACTTGCTTTTAATATCCACAACATCGATCATTAATAGAGAGTTGTGGCCTTCTTCATCTGAATTTCCCGATGTAGTGCGTTCTTAATCGTATATATATCGTCTTATCGTATTTGTACTATCATCATGGCCGTCTGTAAAGTTGCTCTTATGCTGGTATCACCTTTATCGTATCTCGTATTTCTGATTTTTTTTTCAGCACTCTGAACGTCGATCAATAATTTAAACAATGGGTCGCAGTTCCCTTTTTTCCTGAATTACCGACGTAGTGCGCCCTTGATTACTTACATATTGTTCTATTGTACCCTTACTGACATCTTAACTGTCAGTGGACCCGATCCTATGACTCTGTCATCTTTATCCCTTTTTGTTTCTATGGATTCACGACTACATAGAGTTTAATCCATCCGATCCTTTCGTCATCCTTTTACGTGACTTTCTCTTTTTCGTATCTCAATAACGCTTATTGAGTCCCTTGCGTCATACACAGGTTGTTCGTACTTTTCTTAACTCTAATTACTTTATCACACACGTCATTTACCTTTGGCATTCCCTCGAATCATACGCAGAAAGCCAGTGGAATACAGTTCCACTGATAGCATTCCTCGTGAAAAGGGCACATTTTCTTCCCAACCTAATTCAAGGCCGTTTATGTCTGACTATTGGCTGTCTCTGCATCCTTCCTCGGATTGCGATACTTTCGTACACGGAACCAGAAATGCTCACTCTGGTACTCCTCGACATCGGACTCGTTCGATAACTCTTCTTTCCTGACGTCCTCTTCCTAAGAATCTTCTTTTAGGAATATATCAAACAAGTTTGATCGTGTCTAACACATCTTAATCCTTTAAGGATCACAATCAGTCTCCTATATCGATTACATTATACACTTTGCTCTTTATTTGACCTAACTTGAAGTTTAAGGTTTAATGTTTCATAAGCATTCATTGCTTTTGTACCTCTCACGGCCTATTATTCTGTTTCATAATTGATACCTTGCGGTGGAAGTTTCAACTCTTAATCCACCGATTGCAGTTCTTGTAATTTAATTCTCGATCTTTCCTATTGTATACTTCAATTATTCATTTTCATCGTAACTTCTGATCTAATTACTTTGATCTTTCCTGATTATTCTTAATCGGAGCTAATAGTCAAAAGAATTTCCCAAATCGGCTTACAAACTTAATTCATATTATCTGGTCTATCACTGCTCTAATTGCTTGTCGAAATTAATCATGGGTTGAACCTTTCATCAAGACCCTAATTCGACAATACAGTTTGTCCTTTATCCGCTCGATGTATACGAGCATCTTACTTTACTTCTTCTAAAAGGTCTAGCATACCGCTTACTCCATCACTCTTTGCGTCTTAACTTATGTATACTAATATCAAACCTGTATAGGGGTTCCTATCTTTATATCCATCATCTTATTATTGGCATACAATTCCTTATATCAGTTGCCTTTCCAGCTAACTGATTCATATTGACGTTGGGTTGTTACAGCATTCCCAATGCCTGTACATTCCTACTTTGTCTTGCTAGGTTCCCCTTGACCTTCATCTCGTTTCTGGCCTTTACTGGTCAACTGGACTAGGTTGCATTCGCTTTTGTTACCTCGATCTTCTTCTCTCGCCTCATATACTTGTTGTGCAACAGCACGCGTTCGTGCCGTTCTTTATTCATAGGATGGCGAATATATAAAGGAATTCTGATGAATTCCTTAAAATATAACACTTATTAATCGTCACGACTATTCGCTGTCCACGTACGTTGGACTTTAGGAATATCTCCTTCTATGATTACGCCTCTTATTGCTAGTATTCTGAGTGTTCTAACTCATTGTAGACTTAGCAAATTATCAAAACACATACTCGCGTTGTATATGTTTAAACGCATGTTACTATCGTAGCTATAAGCATCTACGTTGACCGGATTCAAGAAAATCAGTGTCCCCTAGATTTTCTTGATTACGTATCGCATCTTAAGTCTTGCGAGCATTCCGCTCCCATAGACTTAATCAAACATCATGAGTATCAAAACATATCATACATGTTCTATACGTTGTTAATCGGAATTGCTTTACTATCCGAACATATCTACTATCTAGTCGTATACTAGTCTACTTAATCAAGGATAAGTTCATATTCTAGAAGTATAACTTCTATATTCTCGCAATTATACATATTCGATCTTCTCGTGGCCTTGACCGCAGCTTGCTCGCGAGCACTTCACTTCCGTCACAGAGTTCTGGTCTAGGTATAATTACATAAAAACAAAACTTCTTGAAAACTCTTTCAAATAAACGACTAATTTGAAAATTTCATTTAAATCTCCGCAGAATTGTGCACTAGGGTGATGACGTCTCTCATCCCCAAAAAGTTGCCACATCTCACCTCTTCGTCTGAACATGATGCATATGATGCATGTCCTATGAATGCATGTATTGATGTGTGCAGTGATGCATTTTCTATCGATGTCGTGGAAATTATCAATGGCTATTACGGGTCTAGGCACAATTATGCTTTTAGAATGGTTAAACAATAACTTTAACAAGTTATAAACTTTACGTTTTGTAAGTTCTCTAGACCTTAAAATTTTGTCTCCGACAAGATTCTCCCACTTCTATAACTTTGCATTCCTCCTTCACACTCTTTCTGAAATTTCGATCGATCGAATTCTATTGCATCTATCACGTTATCTGATGCTAAGCACACATATATATGATATCAATTCACAATCATATCAATTATATTCTATTCATAGGGGGCAATACCTCTCCTAGAAGCTTCATCTCAAAAAGCATATCATGTATGCCTGTCTCATCGAAACAACATATACGTATATACCTCGTATATACGTGTCACAAAAAAAACAAATATGCATTTCACAAATCAATCTGTTATACCGATCACAAAGCAAATCACACGAACAACGTGAATCAGACAAACCTCAACTCTAAAGTTGCAGTAGTTCCTAGGTTACTTGACCGACAAACGCATCTTAGCAGAGGTAACTGGACCAACTACTCTGATACCACAATTGTCACGACCCAAATTATTGAGCCGAGACTGGCGCTAGGGAATGGGAGTGGTAGCTCCAAAACCCGTAGCAAGCCTAAAACCACTAATAATTTTTCGTATTTAAAAGTATAATATTGTATATAAAATATTTTCAGAAAACTCCTTTAGATAATATATTTATAGATATTAAAATATCATATCAAAGTTTACATTAAAAATCAATCATTTGAAGTCAACTCACAAATCTGCTACTGACTCCTATTGACTACTGTAGCTCTAAGACCTCATACTTGTGCAAGTCCAACGACTTCTGGCACAATGAATATGATTTGTCTGATCCGACTTCTACTACCTGCAAACATCAGAGTGAGGGGTCAGTTTTTGGGAAAATAATGAGTGAGTATGCAAATTACTAACGGTATTATTAAATTTATAATATCGCATACTCAGAATATAATTCATGACTTTTCATTTCATAACTATCGTACTTAACCTCATCCTCCTGACATCGATAGCGAAGCCAACCGATGTATCTTACATGCCTGACATCGATAGCAAAGCCAACCGATGTATCCTATATTCCTGACATCGATAGCAAAGCCAATCGATGTATCGGATATGTCTGACATCGATAGCAAAGCCAACCGATGTATCCGATTTAACTTAGACAAACCAATCTAATATATCATGCAGACCGTAAACATCACTACAAGGTTGATGTATCAAAGCAATCAAACATAACAAAAGCCCATACAAACAAATCATATAAATGCGATGTATAGATATCAACACTCACAATATATGAAAATAACTTTTATAATAATAATACGCGAAAGTAAATTGCCACTCACTGTGACCGCTATCCAAAACTGCATTATTATAATCCCGCAAGCGTAAGCTCCATGCGTTGTCCAATCACGTGCCCACTCCGGTTAAATGGCTTGGTAGCTTGTCGATGCGTCAGTTACTTAGTCGTGTTACCTATACGTTTAATCCATAAACGTAGGCTTAATATCAAAATCCTAAGTTATAAACTTAGGTTAATATAATCGTATTTCAAATACGATTCTTAACTTAATCGTACTCTAATACCTAATCAAGATATTTGACATATCTCTTATTCATCGATTTATGAACTTAGGGTTCTTATATCTAGAAACCCTAATCGAACACGTTATGTTCGATATCCAAATTTCTCATTTTCGGGGTATGTATTTCACTTTTAATATCCGACGTACTTAAGGTCGGAAATCTAAGTCAAAACGGGTCAAAATATTCAAACAGGTGCGATAGCCGGCTGTGCGAGCGCACAAAAGGGTCCCGTGCGTTCGCACGGTCTAGTGTGCGTCCGCACACCAGCAGGTGGGCGTCCGCACACCGTGTGCGCGTCCGCACACCGTGTGCGCGTCCGCACACCGTGTGCGCGTCCGCACACCGTGTGCGCGTCCGCACACCGTGTGCGCGTCCGCACACCGTGTGCGCGTCCGCACACCGTGTGCGCGTCCGCACACCGTGTGCGCGTCCGCACACTACGGTGTGCGTTCGCACACCCGCGACAGCTCCCGGAAAATCCATGTTCCAGGCGCTTCGCCGCTCGCCGGCACTCCCTACATGCTCCCACTTCATTATAACACATATTCCAATCCAACGCGATTACGATTCGTTTAATTCGTTAAAACAAAATAACCTTTATTTACTAATTCTCGCAAGAAAAATGTCAAGCTTACCTCGATTTGAAGTTTAACGATGATAGAGAATCGAATTCTGAACGAATCGATAGAAAGAACTCGCGATTTGGACGAGAAATGGCGAAACGGCGGCGGAACGAATCGATCGCTAAAACCTTTCTTCGTCTCTCTGTTTCCTTTCTTTCTCTCTGGAATCATCTGATTCCTTTCTTTCTTTTATATACATATTGGCTAATGTGCCACTTTGATCCTTCATTTCTTTATCTTAAACCATTTCTCTTTTAAACTTTCTAATTTAACCAAACGGTTAAATTATCCTTTTAACTCGATTACTTACGTATTATTTATATCCAATAAATAATACTAACCCAATATTTTATTTTTCCGTCATTAGTCTTCAAATTGCTATTCTCTAAGCTTAATTGGCTAATTTACACTTTAGCCCTTAAACTTCTCAAAAGTTGCAATTTAGCCCAAAACGCATCCGCCTCCAAATTTTAAAAGGTCTTCGATTGACCCGAAACTTTTACCACATATACTATAAACATTTTGCGGACCTTGGCGAAATAATTTTCACTTCGGAATTTATATGGCTAAGTTACCATTTTAGTCCCTGTACTTTATTTTGTGATTTCTTAATATTTTTCTTTTCTAATTCCAATTCCAACTTTAGAACTGAAATGTAATGTTAAATCTCTCGCAATAATCCTTTCAAATCCGTCCTGTTAAAATTTAATATTTATCTTAATTTCTCGGAAATCTTTCCGATATTGGCACTCCGACGACTTAACACTGGACACGTGGTCCAATTACATAATTAAATCTTTTGGGGTATTACATAAACGTTTGGCTTAAATCGCTAAAAAGGGGAAACGTTTGGATTTATTTTATAACGTTTGTAATTGTTTGGCTTCAATCGCTAAAAAGGTGAAACGTTTGGATTTATTTCGAAACGTTTTAAACGTTTGGTTTTGTTTTATAATGTTTTAACGTTTGATTTTGTTTCGTAACGTTTTCCACGTTTGCTTTTATTTCGTAACGTTTGTGAACGTTTGACTTAAATCGCTAAAAAGGTGAAACGTTTGGATTTGTTTTGTAACGTTTGTAAACGTTTGGCATAAATCGTTAAAAAGGTGAAACATTTGGATTTGTTTCGTAAAGTTTGTAAACATTTGGCTTAAATCGCTAAAAAGGTGAAACTTTTGAATTTGTTTCGTAACATTTGTAAACGTTTGGATTAAATAGCTGAAAATGTGAAACGTTTAGTTTTGTTTCGTAACGTTTGTAAACGTTTGGTTTTGTTTTGTAACGTGTGGATTTGTTTTGCAACGTTTGTAAACGTTTGGCTTAAATCGCTAAAAGGGTGAAACGTTTTGATTTGTTTCGTAACGTTTGTAAACGTTTGGCATACATCGTTAAAAAGGTGAAACATTTGGATTTGTTTTGTAAAGTTTGTAAACATTTGGCTTAAATCGCTAAAAAGGTGAAACTTTTGAATTTGTTTCGTAACATTTGTAAACGTTTGGATTAAATAGCTGAAAATGTGAAAAGTTTAGTTTTGTTTCGTAACGTTTGTAAACGTTTGGTTTTGTTTTGTAACGTTTGGATTTGTTTTGCAACGTTTGTAAACGTTTGGCTTAAATCGCTAAAAAGGTGAAACGTTTTGATTTGTTTCGTAACGTTTGTAAATGTTTGGCTTAAATCGCTAAAAAGATGAAGCGTTTGGATTTTTTCGTAACGTTTGTTAACGTTTGGCTTAAATCGCTATAAAGGGGACACCTTTGGATATGTTTTGTAACGTTTGTAAACGTTAAGCTTAGATCGTTAAAAAGATGAAACGTTTGGATTATTTTTGTAAGGTTTCTAAACGTTTAGCTTAAATCGCTAAAAACGTGAAACGTTTGGATTTGTTTCGTAACGTTTTAAACGTTTGGTTTACTTTCGTAACGTTTGTAAGCGTTTGGCTGCAATCGCTAAACAGGTGAAACGTTTTGTTTTGTTTTGTAACATTTGTAAAAGTTTGGCTTGAATCGCTAAAAAGGTGAATCGTTTGGATTTTTTTCGTAACGTTTGTAAACGTTTGGCTCAAATTGCAAAAAAAGGGGGAAACATTTGGTTTTGTTTCGTAACACTTACAGCGCTTGGATTTGTTTCGTAATGTTTGTAAACGTTTGGCTTAAATCGCTAAAAAGGCGAAACGTTTAGATTTGTTTCGTAACATTTGTAAATGTTTGGCTTAAATCGCAAAAACGGTGAAGCGTTTGGATTTGTTTCGTAACGTTTTTAAACGTTTGGCTTAAATCGCTAAAAAGGGAAAACCTTTGGATTTGTTTTGTAATGTTTGTAAACGTTTGGCTTAAATCGCTAAAAATATGAAACGTTTGGATTTGTTTTATAACGTTTGTAAACGTTTGGCTTGAATCGCTAAAAAAGGAAAACGTTTGGATTTGTTTCGTAAGGTTTTAAACGTTTGGTTTATTTTCGTAATGTTTGTTAACGTTTGGCTTCAATCGCTAAACAGGTGAAACGTTTGGCTTTGCTTTGCAACATTTCTAAAAGTTTGGCTTAAATCGCTAAAAAGGTGAAACGTTTGGATTTTTTCATAACGATTGTAAACGTTTGGCTCAAATTGCAAAAAAGGGGAAACGTTTGGTTTTGTTTCATATCGTTTACAACGCTTGTATTTGTTTCGTAATGTTTGTAAACGTTTGGCTTAAATCGCTAAAAAGGTGAAACGTTTGGATTTACTTTATAACGTTTGTAATTGTTTGGCTTCAATCGCTAAAAAGGTGAAACATATGGATTTGTTTTGAAAAGTTTTAAACGTTTGGTTTTGTCTGGTAACGTTTTAAACGTTTGGTTTTGTTTAGTAACGTTTGTGAACGTTTGACTTAAATCGATAAAAAGGTGAAATATTTGGATTTGTTTTGTAATGTTTGTAAACGTTTGGCTTAAATCGTTAAAAAGGTGAAATATTTGGATTTGTTTCGTAAAGTTTGTAAATGTTTGGCTTAATTTGCTAAAAAGGTAAAACTTTTAAATTTGTTTCGTAACGTTTGTAAACGTTTGGTTTTGTTTTGTAACGTTTGGATTTGCTTTGTAACGTTTGTAAACGTTTGGCTTAAATCGCTAAAAAAGGGAAACGTTTTTAGATTTGTTTCGTAACATTTGTAAATGTTTGGCTTAAACAGCTAAAAAGGTGAAGCGTTTGGATTTTTTTCGTAACGTTTGTAAACGTTTGGCTTAAATCGCTAAAAAGGAGAAACGTTTTTAGATTTGTTTCGAAAGGTTTGTAAATGTTTGGCTTAAACACCTAAAAAGGTGAAGCGTTTGGATTTTTTTCGTAACGTTTGTAAACGTTTGGTTTAAATCGCTAAAAAGAGGAAACCTTTGGATTTGTTTTGTAAGGTTTGTAAATGTTTAGCTTAAATTGCTAAAAAGATGAAACGTTTGGATTTGTTTTATAACATTTGTAAACGTTTGGCTTAAATCGCTAAAAAAGTGAAACGTTTGGATTTGTTTCGTAACGTTTTAAACCTTTGGTTTATTTTCGTAACGTTTGTAAACGTTTGGCTTCAATCGCTAAACAGGCAAAACGTTTGGCTTTGTTTTGTAACATTTGTAAAAGTTTGGCTTAAATCACTAAAAAGGTGAAACATTTTGATTTTTTTCGTAACATTTGTAAACGTTTGGCTCAAATTGCAAAAAAGGGCAAACGTTTGGTTTTGTTTCGTAACGTTTATAACGCTTGTATTTGTTTCGTAATGTTTGTAAACGTTTGGCTTAAATCGCTAAAAAGGTGAAACGTTTGGATTTGTTTCGAAACGTTTTAAACGTTTGGTTTTGTTTCGTACCGTTTTAAACGTTTGGTTCTGTTTTGTTTCGTAACGTTTTAAACGTTTGTTTTTGTTTCGTAACGTTGTGAACGTTTGACTTAAATCGCTAAAAAGGTGAAATGTTTGGATTTGTTTTGTAACGTTTGTAAACGTTTGGCTTAATTCGTTAAAAAGGTAAAACATTTGGATTTGTTTCGTAAAGTTTGTAAACGTTTGGCTTAAATCGCTAAAAAAGGTGAAACGTTTGGATTTGTTTAGTAACGTTTGTAAACGTTTAGCTTAAATTGATAAAAAGGGGAAACTTTTGATTTGTTTTGTAGCGTTCTAAACGTTTGGTTTAAATCGCTAAAAAGGGGAAATATTTGGATTTGCATTGTAACGTTTGTAAATGTTTGGCTTAAATCAGTTAAAATGTGAAACGTCGTAACGTTTGTTAACGTTTGGCTTAAATCTCTAAAAAGGTGAAACGTTTGGATTAAATCACTAAAAAGGCGAAATGTTTGGTTTTGTTTCGTAGCGTTTGTAAACGTTTGGCTTAAATCGCTAAAAAGGTGAAACTTTTGAATTTGTTTTCGTAACGTTTGTAAACGTTTGGGTTAAATCGCTAAAAATGTGAAACGTTTAGTTTTGTTTCGTAAGGTTTGTAAACGTTTGGATTTGTTTTGTAACGTTTGGATTTGTTTTGCAACGTTTGTAAACGTTTGGTTTAAATCACTAAAAAGGTGAAACGTTTTGATTTGTTTCGTAACGTTTATAAATGTTTGGCTTAAATCGCTAAAAAGATGAAGCGTTTGGATTTTTTTCGTAGCGTTTGTAAACATTTGGCTTAAATCGCTAAAAAGGGGACACCTTTGGATATGTTTTGTAACGTTTGTAAACGTTTAGCTTAGATCACTAAAAAGATGAAACGTTTGGATTATTTTTGTAACGTTTCTAAACGTTTGACTTAAATCGCTAAAATTGTGAAACTTTTGGATTTGTTTCGTAACGTTTTAAACGTTTGGTTTATTTTCGTAAGGTTTGTAAGCGTTTGGCTGCAATCGCTTAACAGGTGAAACATTTTGTTTTGTTTTGTAACATTTGTAAAAGTTTGGCTTAAATCGCTAAAAAGGTGAAACGTTTGGATTTTTCTCGTAACGTTTGTATACGTTTGGCTCAAATTGCAAAAAAAGGGGGAAATGTTTGGTTTTGTTTCGTAACGTTTTCAGCGCTTGGATTTGTTTCGTAATGTTTGTAAAAGTTTGCCTTAAATCGCTAAAAAGGTGAAACGTTTAGATTTGTTTCGTAACATTTGTAAATGTTTGGCTTAAATCGCAAAAACGGTGAAGCGTTTGGATTTGTTTCGTAATGTTTTTAAATGTTTGGCTTAAATCGCTAAAAAGGGGAAACCTTTGGATTTGTTTTGTAACATTTGTAAACATTTCGCTTAAATCGCTCAAAAGATGAAACGTTTGGATTTGTTTTGTAACGTTTGTAAACGTTTGGCTTGAATCGCTAAAAAAGGGAAACGTTTGGATTTGTTTCGTAACGTTTTAAACGTTTGGTTTATTTTTGTAATGTTTGTTAACGTTTGGCTTCAATCGCTAAACAGGTGAAACGTTTGGCTTTGTTTTGTAACATTTGTAAAAGTTTGGCTTAAATCGCTAAAAAGGTGAAACGTTTGGATTTTTCTCATAACGTTTGTATACGTTTAGCTCAAATTGCAAAAAAAGGAGGAAATGTTTGGTTTTGTTTCGTAACGTTTTCAGCGCTTGGATTTGTTTCGTAATGTTTGTAAAAGTTTGGCTTAAATCGCTAAAAAGGTGAAACGTTTAGATTTGTTATGTAACATTTGTAAATGTTTGGCTTAAATCGCAAAAACGGTGAAGCGTTTGGATTTGTTTCGTAATGTTTTTAAACGTTTGGCTTAAATCGCTAAAAAGGGGAAACCTTTGGATTTGTTTTTTAACGTTTGTAAACATTTCGCTTAAATCGCTCAAAAGATGAAACGTTTGGATTTGTTTTGTAACGTTCGTAAACGTTTGGCTTGAATCGCTAATAAAGGGAAACGTTTGGATTTGTTTCGTAACGTTTTAAACGTTTGGTTTATTTTTGTAATGTTTGTTAACGTTTGGCTTCAATCGCTAAACAGGTGAAACGTTTGGCTTTGTTTTGTAACATTTGTAAAAGTTTGGCTTAAATCGCTAAAAAGGTGAAACGTTTGGATTTTTTCATAACGATTGTAAACGTTTGGCTCAAATTGCAAAAAAGGGGAAACGTTTGGTTTTGTTTCATATCGTTTACAACGCTTGGATTTGTTTCGTAATGTTTGTAAACGTTTGGCTTAAATCGCTAAAAAGGTGAAACGTTTGGATTTACTTTATAAAGTTTGTAATTGTTTGACTTCAATCGCTAAAAAGGTGAAACGTATGGATTTGTTTCGAAAAGTTTTAAACGTTTGGTTTTGTTTCGTAACCTTTGTAAGCGTTTGGCTGCAATCGCTTAACAGGTGAAACATTTTGTTTTGTTTTGTAACATTTGTAAAAGTTTGGCTTAAATCGCTAAAAAGGTCAAACATTTGGATTTTTCTCATAACGTTTGTATACGTTTAGCTCAAATTGCAAAAAAAGGGGGAAATGTTTGGTTTTGTTTCGTAACGTTTTCAGCGCTTGGATTTGTTTCGTAATGTTTGTAAAAGTTTGGCTTAAATCGCTAAAAAGGTGAAATGTTTAGATTTGTTTCGTAACATTTGTAAATGTTTGGCTTAAATCGCAAAAACGGTGAAGCGTTTGGATTTGTTTCGTAATGTTTTTAAACGTTTGGCTTAAATCGCTAAAAAGGGGAAACCTTTGGATTTGTTTTTTAACGTTTGTAAACATTTCGCTTAAATCGCTCAAAAGATGAAACGTCTGGATTTGTTTTGTAACGTTTGTAAACGTTTGGCTTGAATCGCTAAAAAAGGGAAACGTTTGGATTTGTTTCGTAACGTTTTAAATGTTTGGTTTATTTTTGTAATGTTTGTTAACGTTTGGCTTCAATCGCTAAACAGGTGAAACGTTTGGCTTTGTTTTGTAACATTTGTAAAAGTTTGGCTTAAATCGCTAAAAAGGTGAAACGTTTGGATTTTTTTCGTAACGATTGTAAACGTTTGGCTCAAATTGCAAAAACGGGGAAACGTTTGGTTTTGTTTCATATCGTTTACAATGCTTGGATTTGTTTCGTAATGTTTGTAAATGTTTGACTTAAATCGCTAAAAAGGTGAAACGTTTGGATTTACTTTATAACGTTTGTAAATGTTTGGCTTCAATCGCTAAAAAGGTGAAACGTATGGAATTGTTTCGAAAAGTTTTAAACGTTTGGTTTTGTTTCGTAACGTTTTAAACGTTTGTTTTTGTTTCGTAACGTTTTTTAACGTTTGACTTAAATCGATAAAAATGTGAAACGTTTGGATTTGTTTTGTAACGTTTGTAAACGTTTGGCTTAAATCGTTAAAAAAGTGAAATATTTGGATTTGTTTCGTAAAGTTTGTAAATGTTTGGCTTAAATTGCTGAAAAGGTAAAACTTTTGAATTTGTTTCGTAACGTTTGTAAACGTTTGGTTTTGTTTTGTAACGTTTGGATTTGTTTTGTAACGTTTTTAAACGTTTGGCTTAAATCGCTAAAATGGGGAAACGTTTTTAGATTTGTTTCATAACGTTTGTAAATGTTTGGCTTAAATAGCTAAAAAGGTGAAGAGTTTGGATTTTTTTCGTAACGTTTGTAAACGTTTGGCTTAAATCGCTAAAAAGAGGAAACCTTTGGATTTGTTTTGTAACGTTTGTAAATGTTTAGCTTAAATCGCTAAAAGGATGAAACGTTTGGATTTGTTTTGTAACATTTGTAAACGTTTGGCTTAAATCGCTAAAAAAGTGAAACGTTTGGATTTATTTCGTAACGTTTTAAACCTTTGGTTTATTTTCGTAACATTCGTAAACGTTTGGCTTCAATCGCTAAACAGGCGAAAGTTTGGCTTTGTTTTGTAACATTTGTAAAAGTTTGGCTTAAATCATTAAAAAGCTGAAACTTTTGGATTTTTTTCGTAACGTTGTAAACGTTTGGCTTAAATTGCAAAAAAGGGGAAACGTTTGGTTTTGTTTCGTAACGTTTACAACGCTTGGATTTGTTTCGTAATTGTTGTAAAAGTTTGGCTTAAATCGCTAAAAAGGTGAAACGTTTAGATTTGTTTCGTAACATTTGTTAATGTTTGGCTTAAATCGCAAAAACGGTGAAGCGTTTGGATTTGTTTCGTAATTTTATTAAACGTTTGGCTTAAATCGCTAAAAAGGGGAAACCTTTGGATTTGTTTTTTAACGTTTGTAAACATTTCGCTTAAATCGCTCAAAAGATGAAACGTTTGGATTTGTTTTGTAACGTTTGTAAACGTTTGGCTTGAATCGCTAAAAAAGGGAAACGTTTGGATTTGTTTCGTAACGTTTTACACGTTTGGTTTATTTTTGTAATGTTTGTTAACGTTTGGCTTCAATCGCTAAACAGGTGAAACGTTTGGCTTTGTTTTGTAACATTTGTAAAAGTTTGGCTTAAATCGCTAAAAAGGTGAAACGTTTGGATTTTTTTCGTAACGATTGTAAACGTTTTGCTCAAATTGCAAAAAAGGGGAAACGTTTGGTTTTGATTCATATCGTTTACAACGCTTGGATTTGTTTCGTAATGTTTGTAAACGTTTGACTTAAATCGCTAAAAAGGTGAAACGTTTGGATTTACTTTATAACGTTTGTAATTGTTTGGCTTCAATCGCTAAAAAGGTGAAACGTATGGATTTGTTTCGAAAAGTTTTAAACGTTTGGTTTTGTTTCGTAACGTTTTAAACGTTTGTTTTTGTTTCGTAACGTTTTTTAACGTTTGACTGAAATCGATAAAAAGGTGAAACGTTTGGATTTGTTTTGTAACGTTTGTAAACGTTTGGCTTAAATCGTTAAAAAGGTGAAATATTTGGATTTGTTTCGTAAAGTTTGTAAATGTTTGGCTTAAATTGCTAAAAAGGTAAAACTTTTGAATTTGTTTCGTAACGTTTGTAAACGTTTGGTTTTGTTTTGTAACGTTTGGATTTGTTTTGTAACGTTATTAAACGTTTGGCTTAAATCGCTAAAATGGGGAAACGTTTTTAGATTTGTTTCATAACGTTTGTAAATGTTTGGCTTAAATAGCTAAAAAGGTGAAGAGTTTAAATTTTTTTCGTAACGTTTGTAAACGTTTGGCTTAAATCGCTAAAAAGAGGAAACCTTTGGATTTGTTTTGTAACTTTTGTAAATGTTTAGCTTAAATCGCTAAAAGGATGAAACGTTTGGATTTGTTTTGTAACATTTGTAAACGTTTGGCTTAAATCGCTAAAAAAGTGAAACGTTTGGATTTATTTCGTAACGTTTTAAACCTTTTGTTTCTTTTCGTAACGTTCGTAAACGTTTGGCTTCAATCGCTAAACAGGCGAAACGTTTGGCTTTGTTTTGTAACATTTGTAAAAGTTTGGCTTAAATCATTAAAAAGCTGAAACTTTTGGATTTTTTTCGTAACGTTGTAAACGTTTGGCTTAAATTGCAAAAAAGGGGAAACGTTTGGTTTTGTTTCGTAACGTTTACAACGCTTGGATTTGTTTCGTAATGGTTGTAAAAGTTTGGCTTAAATCGCTAAAAAGGTGAAACGTTTGGATTTTTTTCGAAACGTTTTAAACGTTTGCTTTTGTTTCGTAACGTTTTAAACGTTTGGTTCTGTTTTATTTCGTAACGTTTTAAACGTTTGGTTTTGTTTTGTAACGTTTGTGAACGTTTGACTTAAATCGCCAAAAAGGTGAAATGTTTGGATTTGTTTTGTAAAGTTTGTAAACGTTTGGCTTAAATCGTTAAAAAGGTGAAACATTTGGATTTGTTTCGTAAAGTTTGTAAACGTTTGGCTTAAATCGCTAAAAAAGGTGAAACGTTTGGATTTGTTTAGTAACGTTTGTAAACGTTTAGCTCAAATTGCTAAAAAGTGGAAACTTTTGGATTTGTTTTGTAACTTTTGTAAACGTTTGGCTTAAATCGCTAAAAACGGGAAACATTTGGATTTGTTTTGTAACGTTTGTAAATGTTTGGCTTAAATCGGTTAAAATGTAAAACGTCGTAACGTTTGTTAACGTTTGGCTTTAATCTCTAAAAAGGTGAAACGTTTGGATTAAATCGCTAAAAAGGTGAAGCGTTTGGTTTTGTTTCGTAGCGTTTGTAAACGTTTGGCTTAAATCGCTAAAAAGGTGAAACGTTTGAATTTGTTTTGTAACGTTTGGATTAATTCGCTAAAAATGTGAAACATTTTGTTTTGTTTCGTAACGTTTGTAAACGTTTGGCTTAAATCGCTCAAAATGTGAAACGTTTGGATTTGTTTTGTAAACGTTTGGCTTAAATCACTAAAAAGGTGAAACGTTTGGATTTGTTTTGTAACGTTTGTAAATGGTTGGTTTAAATCGCTAAAAAAGTGAAACGTCGTAACGTCTGTTATCGTTTGCCTTAAATCGCTAAAAAGGTGAAATGTTTGGATTAAATCGCTAAAAAGGTGAAACGTTTGGTTTTGTTTCGTAGCGTTTGTAAACATTTGGCTTAAATCGCTAAAAAGGTGAAACGTTTCGATTTGTTTTTTAACGTTTGTAAACGTTTGCATTGAATTGCTAAAAATGTGAAACGTTTGGTTTTGTTTCGTAATGTTTGTAAACATTTGGCTTTTATCACTAAAAATGTGAAATGTTTGAATTAAATGTTAGTAGTATGTGCCCTAGGGCCATTTGATCATGTATATTTGTAGAACTAATCCCAATGGCAAAGATATATATGTTCTAATTAAACTAAGTGTCTCATCAACTAAGTGTTCATTTATTATGTATTGTCCTTATCACATTGTGATAGAATCTATTCTTAAGTTGTTAAGAATATGAGTTACAGATTCTATTATACAAGTGATCTAAATAACAGTTCACGATCGATGGGGTCCTACGAATAAGGGCATTGTATTATACCGGAAAGATTGTCACCTCTGTTTATTCTCCTGATTAGTAAGGTGTTACTAATTATAGGAAGTAGTGAGTCTCATACTACTTGATGGGGATCAGGATAAACATGTGGACACTCAAGATGTTGAGTGGGTCGAACAAGTGACGCTAGATGACATACATGGTATTTCATCAAAGTCAATTTAATGTCATCTAGTTCATAATTGTACATATGTCCTTTGACTTGCGGTGACACTATCTTATATATAGGTGATTAGAGTTTGATACTCCTTATCCCTAGATCTTTCATGAGCTAGGGTCGCGGGATGTGTTGGCTCTAGTTAGTTGTATATGGAGATAGGGGTTTAACCAAAAGAGGATTTATCTCAAATTGTTCTTGATGGATGATATAACCTGCGCAGGTGTATATGACTTACTTAGAAAGTTGTTTCTAGTGGAAGTCATATTTATCAAGAATAAGAACTAAATGAGGTCATATGATCAAGACAAACAGTGTTTGACTTAACCATGACACTAGTCGAGATCGAAATCTTAGATGAAGGGAATTTTGAGTGTACGGTAATTATGAACATTGGTTCATAAAGAATGCATCAACACATTCATATCTATTTGGGGGTCGTGATATGTTGCTAAACGTTACTCACGATCTAAAAAAATTAATAGTTAATGGGATTTAATTATTTAATATAAGAAAGGCGTTTCTTATGACTCTCGTTGCCATATAGATGTGAACCTAGTTAGTCACACACAATAGGGTGTGCAACCGATTGGGTTTATGAGAGATCGATTTCATATAGATACTAGCATATCTCGGAAATTAATCTAAGATGAAAAAACAAGTATAAATTAGGGACTAATTTGTAAGAGTTATAAATTAGTAGGCACCTAATTGTATTTTATCCAAGTTAATATGATGATGTCACGATGATGTCATGTGATGATATCACGATGATGTCATGTGATGATGTCATGATGATGTCATACGATGATGTCACGTGATGATGTCATGTATATCTCTGTGTGTGACACCTAGCATCCGACGTGTCAGAAAGTGGCAACACCTATGCTTGATGTGTGACACCAAGCATGTGATGTGTCAGATGGTGGTAACACCTATGCTTGGTGTGTGACACCTAGCATGTGAGGTGTCGAATGGTGGCAACACCTTTGCTTGGTGTGTGACACCTAGCATGTGAGGTGTTGCCTATAAATAGAGGTTGCCTTTGCTCATTCTAAAAACACCACACTTAAGAGACCATATTTGAAGGAGTTCAAGTAGTCATCAATCACATAAAAGCTTGGAGAAAGGTTTTCATACATCCCAGCAAAGACGTAATCGAGGCGAGAGTTAGAGCTTAGGGTTGCTCGGCAAGAGGAACTCTTGCATATTACTTCAACGCGAGGATTCAATCGGGCGCATACTCGTGTGGACGAGCTTGAGGTCGCCGTACTATCGGGACTACAAGAATCGTTGGAGAATAGACATAGGTAGTCTTCTTGCGGTTTCTAGATGCGTTTTTTAATTACTAGATGATACGACGATCCATTTGTTATTGATATGGTCAATTTCTGGATCCGAATTGTTGGAATTCCAATTTTGAATTGAAATATATGATTCGGACCCTCACGTCCCGTTGCACCAACATTAAATCGCTAAAACAGTGAAACGTTTGGATTTGTTTTGTAACGTTTGTAAACTGTCACGACCCATTTTCATGAATTGCGATCGGCGCTAGGGTATGGGTATGGTCGTACCGAAACCCGTAGCAAGCCTCGCGGAAAACAATAAACATAAAAACCTGCAGAAGATTCAATGCTCGGGGGAAACACAGACTCCAACTTAAACTCACAGTTTAGTTATAATTAAATCTAATAAATAATATTTAACCAGAGTTAAACAAATAAATATGCCCAAGCATTAATAAAACCAGTCAGACCAATCTGACAAACAACTAAAATAGTATAGACTTCTAGTTTACTACTGCGGTCTAAAAATAAAATCAGTTTGACAATTTATTAAAATAAAATAAACCTCCGAGAAATCAAAGGATCGGAGTTGACCAGCTTTCAAATCATAAACCATGAAAATTTGGGAAAACAACGGGGTCAGATATACTGAGATGAGTTTGCAATGCTATTAACATTTATTAAGTTTAAAACCCTTAAATTAAAACCTTTTATACTAATATAATATGATTATGGAAATACATTATTGAAATGATCCCAGCGTGAGTATGACATATCAAATCGAAAATAAACCCAGAGTGGACGGGAACAATTCCTCGTCAAACTACCAGAGTAAGCAAAACCATAGTATGTCGATCCCAGAGTATATACCGGTGCACACAGTCTCGATACAAGCCTATCGAGTAGCTCGTTTCAATCCAGATCCATAATCGCTCGAAACAATTCAAAACATTTATAATACTCCCTCCGTCCCGTAAAGATAGAAAAAGCACCCATTTTACAAGAATTAAGAAAGTAGTTATTTATAGGTAACTTGTGATAATTTGTCTAAATTACCCTTTGTAATCAATTAGTTATGTACATTTCCCAAAGCCACTTTACTAATTATAGCACTTACAACTCATTTATTTATCTTTTCAAAATATGCATTTAATGTTTTATGATAAGCATGTAGGGGTATGTTGATAATTTTTGACTTAACTAACTCCACTTTTTCTATTTTTATGGGACAAAAAAAGGTGGTACTTTTTCTATCTTTACGGGACGGAGGGAGTACTAAAATATGATGTGGTACTTAATAAAGCGGTAAATAGCACTACAAACTCACTGCTTGTTTATCCACGTGAATCTTGCAAACAGCTAACTCTGCATAGACTCCGAAGCACGAGCAGTCAACGGGTCTAAAACAATATAATTTAAAATCAATTCATCCCTAACTCTAAGAATACTAGACACCACATAGAACTAGCACAATACCAAGTCTCGCACAAGTATAGCCAAAACAGAATGGACAATTAATTTCATAATGACCCGAGTCAAAAACACGAACCACATCGAGTAACAAAATACTCAAAAATAATAAATAAGTCATGTCTATTAGGTTCCCGCTTTAAAATTCGTTCCGGAAAAATATTACTTAATAATATTTAAATAATAACTTAAATCCATTTCCTCGATTATTAGGTTAGCCGAGTTACCAATAACTACTAAGCTACCTCACATGTTGGGTGACCCAAGTCTAACCCGACCCAAAATATTTTATTAAAATATAAATCAGAGTTTATAATTTCCAAAAACAACTTTGATAAAATAAATATAAATATATCCAATTATAAACCATAGTTTATAATTATAGAATCAACTTTGATAAAATAACAAATTAATATTTAAAACGGAACTCAATAACTTGAAACTGAAGTAACCAATAGTTAATGACAAATTACTTAACTAAAATAAGTTAAGAAAAATATTTAATACTTAAAGCGTAAAATTTAATAATAAAATTGTAGTTTAATCGATTTGGCACACCAAGTTAAAATTTAAAATAAATCGTAATTACCGAAATAATTATACGAATGTAGATTAAATATATAATTGTCGTTTTCCGATTATAATTATTAAAATAATTTAAATTAGAAACAAAACTAACATTATTTTCATATTTAAATAATGCTATCAAATTATCAAATTAAAAATTAAAACAATATTCGAAAGTCCGCTTTAAATTTCAGCATTTAACCAACTAATAATCCAAATTATTCAAATTTTAAACAATACCATGAATATTAATCATCAACCCACTACTGTCAATCATCATTACAAAATACGTGAACCCATAAATAATATATGCAACCCACAACCTATTAGTGCCAAAACTCATAATCAAGCCACAATTCAATATAACAATTTCACTTGAATATCTTTCAACATAACGAATCCAAAGATATTAAGGCAAGGATAAGAACAACTGAAGCTGCCAACAATATGACATAGCCAAATAAATAATCAAATTCTAATCTAATTTCATAAGGCAATCTTAACTAAGCATTAATCAAAACATGAGGATGAATAGGAACATTTATTGAACAAGATTAGTGAACAAAAAGATGTACAACGATTGATGAACATGAAGAACAACCAATAAACTAGATCCGAAAACAAAGCAACAAACCGGTGAAAGAAAAAGAGATCAAACGTAACACTATCGAATCAGTAAAAAACAACACATATCAGGCTATAATTTTTAATAATCACATGAATATCACATTAGCAAGATTAAGAAATAACGGCAGCAACAATGATAAAGTACTACAGTAGAGTTATCACAAAAACGATGAATCAACGATGCTTATAACAGAATTATTTACATACCGTTTGGCGAGAACAAAGATGAGAATCGTAGAGGCGTGAGTCTACTTCAACTAGGACAAGACGAATCCAAATATAACGCTAAAACGAAAGAGAATGATTCAAAATACGGAGGTGCCGATTATAAACTTAAAACAGAAAATTAAGAACAACTCTTACCGAATGAACACAAGAGTTTGATGATGATTTGTTCAAAGATTCTCAGAGATTAAAAACTAATGATGATGGCTAGGGATATAAGAAAATGATTGAAACAAAATAGGGTTGAATAGGGTTATAGAAATAGAAAGAATAGAAGAATAAAATCGTAGCAGTATAAATATTTACAACTGCCTCCAATTTGAAGAATAAGGAATATGCCTTAATTGGGCTTGAAGATGTACGTACATCATGTGCATGGGCCTAACTATAATTGTAAGCAATTTAATCATGTGCCTACCAAAAGCATGAGAAAATTATAATTTAAAATGAATGGATTTTTGCATGGGCTTGTATGGTCTAACCAAAGAATTTAAACAAAACATGGCTAACCTGATCCAACACAAACCAGACACGAAATTGAACCACGAAACTGCAAAAGACAACAAAAATTACCGGACACTCATCGAAACAAATTTAAATTTTTTACGGGGTATTAAATTCTCCCTAACTTATTAAAAATTCGTCCTCGAATTTATCACAACCAAAATTAATATAAATTTAATTATAGCACGCATGAAAACAAACGTAACTAAAATTACGGAACAACGCATCCCCAACGGAATGAAAGAAAACCACTAATCAAACAATTTATGATTCCCAAAATTTCCCAATGGTCGAATGACAGCTGAACGGAAACAAATAAATACCGCCTTAATCAACCAAAGTAAAACACCACCGCAAATTCAATAGATTAAACCAAACTCTTATCCACTGTAATTCTATCACAAAGACAACTGAGGAAAGCCAAGCGAAACGAAAAAAAATATAACTGAAAACACGCTGAAAAATATGCGGGGATACATTCTCCCCAATTTAAGGAAATACGACCTCGAATTTAAAACTGATTTGAAAACTCGAAAGATCACCACATGCATACGTGAAAATTTCTTAGTTCAACTATCTGGTATCTCAAACGACTCTCCAAACACCAATGTGAGTGAATAAGAATTTATTCCCAACCGGGAATATAACCAACACGCTAACGAGGAAAATATTTTAAAAAACTGGCTTAATTCTCAAAAACTACCAAAGTAAAACTACAGTGTGAGGACAATCCAAAAAAAATTATATCTTAAACTTACTAAGCCAAACTCCAATGCTATAACCCGAAATATACAGACACTCTCAAATAGAAATAATTCTACATTGCTTAACGCCTACGCACTATATCACTTTTAGTGGTCACAACAACAATTGCCTCATATGAGAAAACTTAAACGGCTAAAAACTAAACATTACTAAAATCGTCTCGATTCAACTAATTAGGATCAGTTCAACAATTTCATCAACTTTTCAAATCCAGATGTAAGAAAGCACACCAATTCTAAGGAATACATAACTTAAACTTTTGATAGTAAAAATTTTTCATCCTCCAAAATTTTTCTCAATCACTAACACCTCGAATCCTACCAAAGATCATTTAGATCAAATCGCTATAAATCGGTTTGTTGGTTATGCTCAAAACAAAAAATTTATATTAAAACGCTTTTCGCAACCACAAAATATTTAATAATACATCCGCTTTTAATTTGAAATTACTAACATCTCCAGTTTAATTTCATTTCCAACCGAAAATAATTAACCCGATGAAAAAAAAAATTGTTGTTTTGTAAATGCATCCACAAGATAAAACACCCTCAATTTGAAATCATAACCAAACCTTACTTTCAAAATAATTTTTACAATTTTATAAAATTGTTCATTTAGAAAAATCTTAAAATCCACTTTTAGTCAAAACTGACAAAATTTCATCATTTTCTCGAAAAGATAAAATTTTCGCAAACAAGGATCCTTCGTTTACGAAATAATTATCACACCGGTATCAAAGCCTTTTAAACAGAAATCGAATCTATAAAAACAGAATTTCTTTTAAGTTTTTTGTAAACACAAACAGAGCATAACCAAATTTCTTAAATCATAAATCCTTAAATAACATACTCTATGCTGACACAATTCTTTAATCCGAACTCAATATTTTTCCGCACCTACCACAACTAAACCTCGAGTGCAACTTATAACCATAGCTCCTATTTACCAAACGCGATACTCCAACAATATAGAATAAATCCTTACAATGCAATTTCTCTTAAATCACTACCGTCGTCACAGAGTATTTGTCTAGTTTCCAACCAAAATTTCAAAGCCGTTTGAAATTTAACAACCTTTCAAACACCATTTTCACAATATAATTCGCGAGTTTATAACAAAATATTTATCTTTAAAAGGCTTACTGATAAAATTTATTTTACATAATTGTGTAGGGTGATGACAGCTCTCATCCCCAAAGAGTTGCATTCAACCCTAGTAATTTAATACCGTGATGAATGTTCTAAATGCATGTATCAATTATTTATTTCTCTTTTAATTAGTGATCATACTCAATGCTCAATGCAGTTTCCTATTCGTGACATTTCAAATGCATGTTCATGACATGTCAGGGCACAATTATGTGATAAAAATATTTCAATTACTTTAGCAAGTTAACATTTGAAATCAATTTTCCTTCGAAATATTTTTCTAGACATTACACTCCGTTAGACGGGCACTCGTCCATCTTGACATGTTTCGTAACGTTTGGAAATGTTTGGCTTAAACGTTTGGATTTGTTTTGTAACGTTTGTAAACGTTTGGCTCAAATTGCTAAAAAGGCGAAATGTTTGAATTTGTTTTGTAACGTTTGTAAACGTTTAGCTCAAATTGCTATTAGGGTGAAAAGTTTGTAAACGTTTGAAACGTTTGTAAACGTTTGAAACGTTATGAAACAAATCCAAACGTTTCACCTTTTTAGTAATTTAATTCAAACGTTTCACATTTTTAGCGATTTAAGCCAAACATTTACAAACGTTACAAAACAAATCCAAACGTTTCACCTTTTTAGCGATGTAAACCAAATGTTTGTAAACTTTATGAAACAAATCCAATCGTTTCACCTTTTTAGCGATTGAACCCAAACGTTTATAAACCTTACAAAACAAATCAAAACGATTAAAACGTTACGAAACAAATCCAAATGTTTCTCTTTTTAAGATATTTAAGTCGAACGTTTACAAACGTTACTAAATAAATCCAAACGTTTCACTTTTTTAGCGATTGAAGCCAAACTTTTACAAACGTTACGAAAAAAAACCAAACGTTTAAAACGTTACGAAACAAATCCAAACGTTTCACCTTTTTAGCAATTTAATCCAAACGTTTACAAACGTTACGAAACAAATCCAAACGTTTCACCTTTTTAGCAATTTAAGAAAAACGTTTACAAACGTTACAAAACAAAACCAAACGTTTACAAACGTTACGAAACAAAATCAAACGTTTCCTCTTGTTTTAGCAACTTAAGCCAAACGTTAACAAACGTTACGAAACAAATCCAAAATTTTCACCTTTTTAGCGATTTAAGCCAAACGTTTACAAACGTTACAAAACAAAACCAAACATTTCACCTTTTTAGCAATTTAGTCAAACCGTTTCACCTTTTTAGTGATTTAAGCTAAACGTTTACAAACTTTACGAAACAAACCCAAGCGTTTAAAACGATACGAAAAAAACCAAACGATTAAAACGTTTCGAAATAAATCCAAACGTTTCACCCTTTAAGCGATTTACACAAAACATTTTCAAACGTTACAAAACAAATCCAAACGTTTCACCTATTTAGCGATATAAGCCAAACGTTTCACATTTTTATCGATTTAAGCCAAACATTTACAAACGTTACAAAACAAATCCAAACGTGTCACGTTTTATCAATTTGAGCCAAACGTTTCATCTTTTTAGCGATTTAAGCCAAACGTTTAGAAACGTTACAAAACAAATCCAAACATTTCACCTTTTTAGCGATTTAAGCCAAGCGTTTAAAGCATCACGAAACAAATCCAAACGTTTCATCTTTTTAGCGATTTAAGCCAAACGTTTGCAAACGTTACAAAACAAATCCATACGTTTAAAGAAACAAATCCAAATGTTTCACCTTTTTAGCGATTTAAGCCAAACGTTTAAAAACGTTACGAAACAAAACCAAACGTTTAAAACGTTACGAAACAAAGCCAAACGTTTCACCTTCTAGCAATTTAAGCCAAACGTTACAAAACGAATCCAAACGTTTTACCTTTTTAGCAATTTGAGCCAAACATTTCACCTTTTTATCAAGTTAAGCCAAACGTTAACAAATGTTACGAAAAAATTCAAGTTTAAATTGCTAAAAAGGTGAAACGTTTGGATTTGTTTCGTAACCTTTGTAAACGTTTGGCTTAAATCGCTAAAAAGGTGAAACGTTTGGATTTGATTAGTAACGTTTGTAAACGTTTGGCTTCAATCACTAAAAATGTGAAACGTTTGGTTTTGTTTCGTAACGTTTGTAAACGTTTGGCTTAAATCGCTAAAAAGGTGAAACGTTTGGATTTTGTTTAAAAACGTTTGTAAACGTTTGGCTTAAATCGCTAAAAAGGTGAAACGATTGGTTTTGTTTCATAACTTTTTAAACGATTTGTTTTGTAACATTTATAAACGTTTGGATTCAATCGCTAAAAAGGTGAATTGTTTGGATTTGTTTTGTAACGTTTGTAAACGTTTGGCATAAATCGCTTAAAAAGTGAAATATTTTGATTTGTTTCGTAATGTTTAAACGTTTTGTTTTGTTTCATAACGTTTGTAAACGTTTGGCTTAAATCGCTACAAAGGTGAAACGTTTGGATTTCTTTCCAAATGTTTTAAAAGTTTGGATTTGTTTTGTAACGTTTGTAAACGTTTGGCTTAATTTACTAAAAAGGTGAAACGTTTGGATTTGTTTCGTAATCGGTAAAAAGGTGAAACATTTGGATTTGTTTCGTAATGTTTTAAAAATTTAGTTTTGTTTCGTAACGTTTGTAAACATTTGGCTTCAATCGCTATAAGGGAAAACGTTTGGATTTGTTTTGTAACATTTGTAAACGTTTGGCTTACATCGCTAAAATGGTGAAATGTTTGTAGACATTTGGTTTTGTTTCGTAACGTTTGTAAACGTTTTGCTTAAATCGCTATAAAGGTAAAACATTTGGATTTATTTTGTTACATTTGGATTAAGTTGATAAAAAGGTGAAACTTGGTTTTGTTTCGTAACGTTTGCAAACGTTTGTATTTGTTTTGTAACGTTTGTAAACGTTTAGTTTAAATTGCTAAAAAGGTGGAAGGTTTTTATTTGTTCTGTAAACGTTTGGTTTTGTTTCGTAACGTTTGGCTGCAATCGCTAAATAGGTGAAACGTTTCAATTTGTTTCCTAACGTTTGTAAAGGTTTGGCTTAAAATGCTAAACGTTTGGATTTGTTTTGTAACGTTTGTAAAAGTTTGGCTTAAATCGCTAAAAAAGTGAAACGTTTAGATTTGTTTCAAAATGTTTTAAACGTTTGGTTTTGTTTCGTAACGTTTGTAAACGTTTGGCTTAAATTGCTAAAAACGTGAAACGTTTGGATTAAATCGCTGAAAAAGTGAAACGTTTGGATTTGTTTCGTAACGTTTTAACGCTTGGTTCTGTTTCGTAACGTTTTAAACGTTTACAAACATTACGAAACA
Organism: Mercurialis annua; assembly: GCF_937616625.2. Taxonomy (NCBI): domain Eukaryota; kingdom Viridiplantae; phylum Streptophyta; class Magnoliopsida; order Malpighiales; family Euphorbiaceae; genus Mercurialis; species Mercurialis annua. The sequence continues at coordinate 29,133,281 of NC_065575.1, forward strand.
AATCCAAACGTTTACAAACATTACGAAAGGAATCCAAACTTTTCACCTTTTAGCAATTTAAGCCACACGTTTACAAACATTACAAAGAAAATCCAAACGTTTCACCTTTTTAGCGATTGTATCCAAACGTTTACAAATGTTACAAAACAAATCCAAACGTTTCACCTTTTTAGCGATTGAAGCCAAATGGTTACAAACGTTACAAAACAAAGCCAAACTTTTACGAATGTTACGAAAAAAAACCAAACATTTACGAACGTTACAAAACAAATCCAAACGTTTGGTTTTGTTTCGTAACGGTTGTATACGTTTGGCTTAAATTGCTAAAAAGGTGAAACGTTTGGATTTGTTTTGTTACGTTCGTAAACGTTTCGCATAAATTTCTAAAAAGTTGAAACGTTTGGTTTTGATTTGTAACGTTTGTAAACGTTTGGCTTCAATCGCTAAAAAAGTGAAACGTTTGGATTTGTTTTGTAACGTTTGTAAACGTTTAGCTTAAATCGCTAAAAAAGTAAAACGTTTGGATTTGTTCTATTACATTTGTAAACGTTTGGGTTAAATCGCTAAAAGGTGAAACGTTTGGATTTGTTTTGTAACATTTGTAAATGTTTGGCATAAATCGCTAAAAAGTTGAAACGTTTGGATTTGTTTAGTAACGTTTGTAAACGTTTGGCATAAATCACTAAAAAAGTGACATGTTTGGATTAGTTTCGTAACGTTTTAAACGATTGGTTTTGTTTCGTAACTTTTGTAAACATTTGGCTTAAATCACTAAAAAATGTAAAATGTTTGGATTTGTTTCGTAATGTTTGTTAACATTTGGCTTAAATTGCTAAAAAGGTGAAACGTTTCGATTTGTTTTGTAACATTTGTAAACATTTGTCTTCAATCGCTAAAAAGGTGAAATATTTTGGATTTGTTTTGTATAGTTTGTAAACGTTTGGCTTCAATCCCTAAAAAGGTGAAACGTTTGGATTTCTTTTGTAACGTTTGCAAACGTTTGCCTTAAATTGCTAAAAAGGTGAAACGTTTAGATTAGTTTAGTAACGTTTTAAACGTTTGGATTTGTTTCGAAACGTTTGTAAATGTTTGGCATAAATCACTTAAAAGGGGAAACGTTTGGCTTTGTTTTCTAATATTTGTAAACTTTTGGCTTAAATCGCTAAAAAGGTGAAACGTTTGGAGTTGTTTTGTAGCGTTTGTAAACATTTGGCTTAAACCGCTAAAAAGGTGAAACGTTTGGATTTGTTTCAAAACGTTTGGTTTTGTTTTGTAACGTTTGTAAACGTTTGGCTTAAATCGCTAAAAAGGTGAAACGTTTGGATTTGTTTTGTAACATTTGTAAATGTTTGGCTAAAATCGCTAAAAAAGGTAAAACGTGTGGATTTCTTTCGTAACGTTTGTAAACGTTCGTCTTAAATCGTTAAAAAGGTGAAACATTTTGATTTGTTTCGTAACATTTGTAAATATTTGGCTTAAATTGCTAAAAAGGGGAAACGTTTTCTTTTCTTTCGTAACGTTTGTAAACGTTTGGATTAAATTGCTAAAAAGGTGAAACATTTGGATTTTTTTCGTAACTTTTGTAAACGTTTGGTTTAAATTGCTAAAAAGATGAAACGTTGTGTTTTGTTTCGTAATGTTTATAAAAGTTTGGTCTTGTTTCGTAACGTTTGTAAACGTTTGGCTTAACTTGGTAAAAAGGTGAAATGTTTGGATTTATTTTATAACGTTTTAAACGTTTGGTTTTGTTTCGTAACATTTGTAAACGTTTTGCTTCAATCGCTAAAAAGGTGAAACGTTTGGTTTTGTTTCGTAACGTTTGTAAATGTTTGGCTTAAATCGCTAAAAATGGGAAACGTCTGGATTTGTTTCGTAACGTTTTAAACGTTTGGATTTATTTCGTAACGTTTGTAAACGTTTTGCTTAAATCGCTAAAAAGCAGAAACGTTTGGATTTGTTATGTAACGTTTGTAAATGTTTGGCTTAAATCGCTAAAAAGGTGAAACGTCTAGATTTGTTTGTAAACGTTTGGCTTAAATCGCCAAAAAGGTGAAACGTTTGGATTTGTTTCGTAACGTTTGGCTTAAATCGCTAAAAAGGTGAAATGTTTGGATTTGTTTTGTAACATTTGTAAACGTTTGGATTTGTTTTGTAATGTTTGTAAAATCTTGGCTTAAATTGCTATTAAGGTGAAACGTTTGGATTTGTTTCGTAACGTTTTAAACATTTGGTTTTGTTTCGTAATGTTTGTAAATGTTTGGCTTAAATCGTTTGGAAAAGGTGAAATGTTTGGATATGTTTTGTAACGTTTGTAAACGTTTGTCTTAAATTGCTAAAAAGGTGAAACGTTTGGATTTCTTTCATAATGCTTTAAATGCTTGGATTTGTTTCATAACGTGTGTAAGTGTTTGGCTTAAATCGGTAAAAAGGTGAAATATTTGGATTAAATCGGTAAAAAGGTGAAACGTTTGGTTTTGTTTTGTAACGTTTGTAAACGTTTGGCTTATATCTTTAAAAAGGTGACACGATTGGATTTGTTCTGTAACGTTTGTAAACATTTGGCTTAAATCGCTAAAAAGGTGAATGTTTGGATTTATTTTGAAACGTTTGTAAACATTTGGCTTCAATCGCTAAAAAGGTGAAATGTTTGGATTTGTTTCGTGACGTTTGTAAACGTTTGGCTTAAATCGCTAAAAAGGTGAAACTTTTGGATTTGTTTCATAACGTTTGGAAACGTTTGGATTTCTTTTGTAACGTTTGTAAATGTTTGGCTTAAATCGCTAAAAAGGTGAAACGTTTGGATTTGTTTCGTAATATTTATAAACGTTTCGCTTAAATCGGTAAAAGGTGAAACGTATGGATTTATTTCGTAACTTTTGTAAACGTTTGGCTTCAATCGCTAAAAAGGTGAAACGTTTGGATTTATTTGGAACGTTTGTATATGTTTGGCTTCAATCGCTAAAAAGGTGAAGCGGTTTGGATTTGTTTCGAAACATTTTAAAAGTTTGGTTTCGTTTCGAAACGTTTTAAATATTTGGTTTTTTTTCGTAACGTTTGTAAACATTTGGCTTCAATTGCTAAAAAGGTGAAACGTTTGGATTTCTTTCGTAACATTTGTAAACGTTTGGCTTAAATTGCTAAAAAGGTGAAATGTTTGGATTTGTTTTGTAACGTTTGGCTTAAAACGCTAAAAAGGTGAAACATTTGGTTCTGTTTCGTAAAGTTTTAAACGCTTGGATTTGTTTTGTAACGTTTGTAAACGTTTGGCTTAAATCGCTAAAAAGGTGAAACATTTGGATTTATTTTATAATGTTTTAAACGTTTGGATTTGTTTCGTAACGTTTGTAAATGTGTGGCATAAATCGCTACAAAGGGGAAACGTTTGGCTTTGTTTTCTAATATTTGTAAACTTTTGGCTTAAATCGCTAAAAAGGTGAAACATTTGGAGTTGTTTTGTAGTGTTTGTAAACGTTTGGCTTAAACCGCTAAAAAGGTGAAACGTTTGGATTTGTTTCGAAACGTTTGTAAACGTTTGGTTTTGTTTTGTAACATTTGTAAACGTTTGGCTTAAATCGCTAAAAAGGTGAAACGTTTGGATTAAATTGCTAAAAAGGTGAAACATTTATAATTGTTTCATAACGTTTGTAAACGTTTGGCTTAAATCACTAAAAAGGGGAAACGTTTGGATTTATTTTGTAACGTTTGTAAAGTTTTTAAATGTTTGGCTCCTATTACTAAAAAGAGGAAATGTTTAGATTTCTTTCATAACGTTTTAAACGTTTGGTTTAAATCGCTAAAAAAGGGAAACATTTGGATTTCTTTCGTAACGTACGTAAACGTTTGGCTTAAATCGCTAAAAAGGGGAAACGTTTGGATTAAATCGCTAAAAAGGTGAAACGTTTGGATTAAATCGCTAAAAAGGTGAAACGTTTGGATTTGTTTCGTAACGTTTTAAACGTTTGGTTTGTGACGTTTGTAAAACGTTTGGCATCAATCGCTAAAAAGGTGAAACGTTTCGATTTGTTTCGTAACGTTTGTAAAAGTTTGGATTTGTTTCCTAACGTTTGTAAACGTTTTGCTTATATCGCTATAACGGTGAAACATTTGGTTTTGTTTCGAAACGTTTTTAAACGTTCGGCTTAAATCGCTAAAAAGGCGAAACGTTTGGTTTTGTTTCGCAACGTTTGTAAATGTTTTGCTTAAATTGCTAAAAAGGTGAAACGCTTGGATATGTTTCTTAACGTTTGTAAAAGTTTGTCTTTGTTTCGTAATGTTTGCCAGCGTTTGGCTTAAATCGCTAAAAATGTGAAAAGGTTGGATTTGTTTTGTAAAGTTTGAAAATATTTGGCTTAAATGGCTAAAAAGGTAAAACTTTTAGATTTATTTCATAACATTTTTAAACGTTTTGCTTAAATCGCTAAAAAAGGGAAACGTTTGGATTTGTTTCGTAACTTTTGTTAACGTTTGGCTTAAATTGCTAAAAAGGTGAAACGTTTGTATTTGTTTTGTAACGTTTTGTAAACGTTTGGCTTCTATCGCTAAAAAGGGAAACATTTGGATTTATTTTGTAACGTCTGTAAATGTTTGGCTTCAATCGCTAAAAAGGTAAACATTTGGATTTGTTTTGTAACGTTTGTAAACGTTTGGCTTCAATCGCTAAAAAGGGGAAACGTTTGGATTTGTTTCGTAACGTTTTAAACGTTTGAATTTGTTTCATAAAGTTTTAAACTTTTTGATTTGTTTCGCAACGTTTATAAACGTTTGTCTTAAATCGCTAAAAAAGTGAAACGTTTGGCTTTTTTTGTAACGTTTGTAAAAGTTTGGTTTTGTTTTGTAACGTTTGTAAACGTTTGGCTTAAATCGCTAAAAAGGTGGAACGTTTGGATTAAATTGCTAAAAAGGTGAAACATTTGGATTTGTTTCGTAACGTTTTTAAACGTTTGGCTTAAATGACTAAAAAGAGGAAACATTTGGATTTGTTTTGTAACGTTTGTAAAGTTTTTAAATGTTTGGCTCTAATTGATAAATAGGTGAAACATTTGGATTTGTTTAGTAACGTTTTTAAAGTTTGGATTAAATCGCTAAAAAAGTGACACCTTCGGATTTTTTTCGTAACGTTTGTAATTGTTTCTCTTAAATCGCTAAAAAGGGGAAACATTTGGATTAAATCGCTAAAAACGTGAAACATTTGGATTTGTTTCGCAAAGTTTTAAACATTTGGTTTTGTTTCGTAACGTTTGTAAAACGTTTAGCTTCAATCGCTAAAAAGGTGAAACGTTTGGATTTGTTTCGTATCGTTTGAAAACGTTTAGATTTGTTTCGTAACGTTTGTAAACGTTTGGCCTATATCGTTAAAAAGGGGAAACGTTTGGCTTTGTTTCGTAAAGTTTTTAAACGTTCGGCCTAAATCGCTAAAAAGGCGAAACGTTTGGTTTTGTTTCCTAACGTTTATAAACATTTGGCTTAAATTGCTAAAAAGGTGAAACTCTTGGATTTGTTTTCTTAACGTTTGTAAACGTTTGGCTTTGTTTCATAACATTTGTAAACGTTTGGCTTAAATCGCTAAAAATGTGAAAATGTTGGAATTGTTTTGTAACGTTTGGCTTAAATCGCTAAAAAGGTGAAACTTTGGATTTGTTTTGTAAAGTTTTGTAAAGGTTTGGCTCAAATCGCTAAAAAAGTGAAACGTTTGGATTTGTTTCGTAACTTTTGTTAACGTTTGGCTTAAATTGCTAAAAAGGTGAAACATCTGTATTTGTTTTGTAACATTTGTAAACGTTTGGCTTCAATCGCTAAAAAGGGAAACATTTGGATTTATTTTGTAACGTTTGTAAATGTTTGGCTTCAATCGCTAAAAAGGTGAAATGTTTGGATTTGTTTGGTAACATTTGTAAACGTTTGGCTTCAATCGCTAAAAAGGTGAAACGTTTGGATTTGTTTTATAACGTTTTAAACTTCTTGATTTATTTCGCAGCGTTTATAAACGTTTGTCTTAAATCGCTAAAAAAGTGAAACGTTGGCTTTTTTGTAACGTTTGTAAAAGTTTTGTTTTGTTTTGTAACGTTTGTAAACGTTTGGCTTAAATCGCTAAAAATGTGGAACGTATGGATTAAATTGCTAAAAAGGTGAAACATTTGGTTTTGTTTTGTTAAGTTTGTAAACGTTCGGCCTAAATCGCTAAAAAGGCGGAACGTTTGGTTTTGTTTCCTAATGTTTATAAACGTTTGACTTAAATTGCTAATAAGGTGTAACGCTTGGATTTGTTTTCTTAACGTTTGTAAACGTTTGGCTTTGTTTCATAGAGTTTGTAAACGTTTGGCTTAAATCGCTAAAAATGTGAAAATGTTGGATTTTTTTTGTAACGTTTGAAAACATTTGGCTTAAATTGCTAAAAAGGTGAAACGTTTGGATTTGCTTTGTAATGTTTTTAAACGTTTGGCTCAAAATGCTAACAAAAGTGAAACGTTTGGATTTGTTTCGTAACATTTGTTAACGTTTGGCTTAAATTGCTAAAAAGGCGAAACGTTTGGATTAAATCGCTAAAAAGGCGAAACGTTTGGATTAAATCGCTAAAAAGGTGAAATATTTGGATTTTTTCGTAACGTTTTAAACGTTTGGTTTTGTTTCGTAACGTTTGTAAAACGTTTGGCTTCAATCGCTAAAAAGGTGAAACGTTTGGATTTTTTTAGTAACGTTTGGATTTGTTTCGTAACGTTTTTAAACGTTCGGCTTAAATCGCTAAAAAGGCGAAACGTTTGGTTTTGTTTCGTAACGTTTGTAAACGTTTGGCTTAAATTGCTAAAAAGGTGAAACGCTTCGATTTGTTTCTTAACGTTTGTAAACATTTGGCTTTGTTTCATAACGTTTGTAAACGTTTCGCTTAATCGCTCAAAATGTGAAAAGTTTGGATTTGTTTTGTAACGTTTGAAAACGTTTGGCATAAATCGCCAAAAAGGTGAAATGTTTAGATTTGTTTTATAATGTTTTTAAACGTTTGGCTTAAATCGCTAAAAAGTGAAACGTTTGGATTTGTTTTGAAACGTGCGTAAACGTTTAGCTTCAATCGCTAAAAAGTGAAACTTTTGGATTTGTTTTGTAACGTGTGTAAACGTTTGACTTCAATCGCTAAAAAGGTAAACATTTGGATTTGTTTTGTAACGTCTGTAAACGTTTGGCTTCAATGGATAAAAAGGTGAAGCGTTTGGATTTGTTTCGTAACGTTTTAAACGTTTGGATTTGTTTCATAACGTTTTAAACTTTTTGATTTGTTTCGCAACGTTTATAAACGTTTGTCTTAAATCGCTAAAAAAGTGAAACGTTTGGCTTTTTTTGTAACGTTTGTAAAAGTTTGGTTTTGTTTTGTAAAATTTGAGTTTAATTTCTTAAAAAACCCCCACCTTGCAGTTTTTCTTCGTTTATACCCTGACCTTGTAAAAACACCGTTTGTACCCAATGTTGGCTTAAATCGCTAAAAAGTGGAACGTTTGGATTAAATTGCTAAAAAGGTGAAACGTTTGGGTTTGTTTCGTAAGGTTTGTAAAAGTTTGGCTTAAATTACTAAAAAGGGGAAACGTTTGGATTTATTTTGTAACGTTTGTAACAGTTTGTAACATTTTAAATTTTTTGGCTCTAATCGCTAAAAAGGTGAAACGTTTGGATTTGTTTCGTAACGTTTTAAACGTTTCGATTAAATCGCTAAAAAGGTGAAATATTTGGATTTGTTTCGTACCGTTTGTAAACGTTTGGCTTAAATCGCTAAAAGGGTGAAACGTTTGGATTAAATCGCTAAATAGGTGAAACGTTTGGATTTGTTTTATAACGTTTGTAAATATTTTGGCTTCAATTTCTAAAAAGGTGAAACATTTGGATTTGTCTCATAAAGTTTTAAACGTTTGGATTTGTTTTGTAACGTTTGTAACATTTGGCTTAAATCGCTAAAAAGGTGAAACGTTTGGGCTTTGTTTTGTAACGTTTATAAAAGTTTGGTTTTGTTTTGTAACGTTTGTAAAAGTTTGGCTTAAATCGCTAAAAAGGGGAAACATTTGGATTAAATTGCTAAAATGAGGAAACATTTGGATTTGTTTCGTAATGTTTGTAAACATTTGGCTTAAATCTTTAAAAAGGGGAAACGTTTTGATTTGTTTTGTAACGTTTGTAATAGTTTGTAACGTTTTAAAATATTTGGCTCTAATCGCTAAAAAGGTGAAACTTTTGGATATGTTTCGAACGTTTTAAACGTTTCAATCAAATCGCTAAAAAAGTGAAACGTTTGGATTTGTTTCATAATGTTTGTAAACGTTTGGCTTAAATCGCTAAAAAGGGGAAACGTTTGGATTAAATCACTAAAAAGGTGAAACGTTTGGATTTATTTCGTAACGTTTTAAACGTTTGGATTTGTTTCGTAACGTTTGTAAACGTTTGATTTAAATCGCTAAAAAGGTGAAACGTTTGGCTCTATTTTGTAATGTTTGTAAAAGTTTGGTTTTTTTTGTAACGTTTGTAAACATTTGGCTTAAATCATTAAAAAGTTGAAACGTTTGGATTAAATTGCTAGAAAGGTGAAACGTTTGAATTTGTTTTGTAACGTTTGTAAACATTTGGCTCAAATTGCTAAAAAGGTGAAACGTTTGGATTTGTTTCCTAACGTTTGTAAACGTTTGGCTTCAATCGCTAAAAAGGTGAAATATTTGGATTTGTTTTGTAACGTTTATAAACGTTTGGCATAAATCGCTAAAAATGTGAAACGTTTGAAAATGTTTTGTAACGTTTGTAACGTTTGGCTTAAATCGCTAAAAAGATGAAACATTTGGTTTTGTTTCGTAAAGTTCTAACGCTTGGATATGTTTTGTAACGTTTGTAAACGTTTGGCTTAAATCTCTAAAAAGGTGAAACGTTTGTTTTTGTTTTGTAACGTTTGTAAACGTTTGTCTTAAATCGCTATAAAGATGAAACGTTTGGATTAAATTGCTAAAAAGGTGAAACGTTTGGATTTGTTTCGTAATGTTTGTAAACGTTTGGTTTAAATAACTGAAAAGGGAAACGTTTGGATTTGTTTTGTAACATTTGTAAACGTTTGTAACATTCTTAAATGTTTGGCTCCAATCGCAAAAAAGGTACAACGTTTAAATTTGTTTCATAAAGTTTTAAACGTTTGGATTAAATCGCTAAAAAAGTGAAATGTTTGGATTTGTTTCGTAACGTTTGTAAACGTTTGGCTTAAATCGCTAAAAAGCTGAAACGTTTGGATTAAATCGCTAAAAAGGTGAAACATTTGGATTTTTTTCGTAGCGTTTTAAACGTTTGGTTTTCTTTTGTAACGTTTGTAAAACGTTTGGCTTCAATCTCTAAAAAGGTGAAACGTTTGGATTTGTTTCGTAACATTTGTAAACGTTTGGATTTATTTCGTAACGTTTGTAAACATTTGGCTTATATCGCTAAAAATATGAAAAGTTTTGTTTTGTTTCGTAATGTTTTTAAACGTTCGGCTTAAATCTCTAAAAAGGCGAAACTTTTGGTTTTGTTTCGTAACGTTTGTAAACGTTTGGCTTAATTTGCTAAAAAGGTGAAACAATTGGATTTGTTTCATAACGTTTGTAAAAGTTTGGCTTTGATTCGTAACATTTGTAAACGTTTCGCTTAAATCGCTAAAAATGTGAAAAGGTTGGAATTGTTTTGTAACTATTGAAAACGTTTGGCTTAAATCGCTAAAAAGGGGAAACGTTTGGATTTGTTTTGTAATGTTTTTAAACGTTTGGCTTAAATCGCTAAAAAAGTGAAACGTTTGGATTTGTTTCGTAACGTTTTTAAATTTTTGACTCCAATCGCGAAAAAGGTGAAACGTTTGGATTTGTTTCGTAACGTTTTAAACGTTTGGATTCAATTGCTAAAAAGGTGAAACGTTTGTATTTATTTCGTAACATTTGTAAACGTTTGGATTTGTTTCGTAACGTTTGTAAACGTTTGATTTAAATCGCTAAAAAGGTGAAACGTTTGGCTCTATTTTGTAATGTTTGTAAAAGTTTGGTTTTGTTTTGTAACGTTTGTAAACATTTGGCTTAAATCATTAAAAAGTTGAAACATTTGGATTAAATTGCTAGAAAGGTGAAACGTTTGAATTTGTTTTGTAACGTTTGTAAACATTTGGCTCAAATTGCTAAAAAGGTGAAACGTTTGGATTTGTTTCGTAACGTTTGTAAACGTTTGGCTTCAATCGCTAAAAAGGTGAAATATTTGGATTTGTTTTGTAACGTTTGTAAACGTTTGGCATAAATCGCTAAAAATGTGAAACGTTTGAATATGTTTTGTAACGTTTGTAACGTTTGGCTTAAATCGCTAAAAAGATGAAACATTTGGTTTTGTTTCGTAAAGTTCTAACGCTTGGATATGTTTTGTAACGTTTGTAAACGTTTGGCTTAAATCTCTAAAAAGGTGAAACGTTTGGTTTTGTTTTGTAACGTTTGTAAACGTTTGTCTTAAATCGCTATAAAGATGAAACGTTTGGATTAAATTGCTAAAAAGGTGAAACGTTTGGATTTGTTTCGTAATGTTTGTAAACGTTTGGTTTAAATAACTGAAAAGGGAAACGTTTGGATTTGTTTTGTAACATTTGTAAACGTTTGTAACATTCTTAAATGTTTGGCTCCAATCGCTAAAAAGGTACAACGTATAAATTTGTTTCATAAAATTTTAAACGTTTGGATTAAATCGCTAAAAAAGTGAAATGTTTGGATTTGTTTCGTAACGTTTGTAAACGTTTGGCTTAAATCGCTAAAAAGGTGAAACGTTTGGATTAAATCGCTAAAAAGGTGAAACATTTGGATTTTTTCGTAGCGTTTTAAACGTTTGGTTTTCTTTCGTAACGTCTGTAAAACGTTTGGCTTCAATCTCTAAAAAGGTGAAACGTTTGGATTTGTTTCGTAACATTTGTAAACATTTGGATTTGTTTCGTAACGTTTGTAAACATTTGGCTTATATCGCTAAAAATATGAAAAGTTTTGTTTTGTTTCGTAATGTTTTTAAACGTTCGGCTTAAATCTCTAAAAAGGCGAAACTTTTGGCTTTGTTTCGTAACGTTTGTAAACGTTTGGCTTAATTTGCTAAAAAGGTGAAACAGTTGGATTTGTTTCATAACGTTTGTAAAAGTTTGGCTTTGATTCGTAACATTTGTAAACGTTTCGCTTAAATCGCTAATAATGTGAAAAGGTTGGAATTGTTTTGTAACTATTGAAAACGTTTGGCTTAAATCGCTAAAAAGGGGAAACGTTTGGATTTGTTTTGTAATGTTTTTAAACGTTTGGCTTAAATCGCTAAAAAAGTGAAACGTTTGGATTTGTTTCGTAACGTTTTTAAATTTTTGACTCCAATCGCGAAAAAGGTGAAACGTTTGGATTTGTTTCGTAACGTTTTAAACTTTTGGATTCAATCGCTAAAAAGGTGAAACGTTTGTATTTATTTCGTAACGTTTGTAAACGTTTGGCTTAAATCGCTAAAAAGGTTAAATGTTTGGATTAAATCGCTAAAAAGGTGAAGCATTTGGATTTGTTTCGTAACGTTTTAAACGTTTGGTTTTGTTTCGTAACGTTTGTAAAACGTTTGGCTTCAATCGCTAAAAAGGTGAAACGTTTGGATTTTTTTCGTAACGTTTGGATATTTTTCATAACGTTTGTAAACGTTTGGCTTATATCACTAAAAAGGGGAAACATTTGGTTTTGTTTCGTAACATTTTTAAACGTTCGGCTTAAATCGCTAAAAAGGCGAAACGTTTGGTTTTGTGTCGTAACGTTTGTAAACGTTTGGCTTAAATTACTAAAAAGGCGAAACTCTTGGATTTGTTTCCTAACGTTTGTAAACGTTTGGCTTTGTTTCGTAACGTTTGTAAACATTTCGCTTAAATCGCTTAAAATGTGAAAAGGTTGGATTTGTTTTGTAACGTTTGAAAACGTTTGGCTTAAATCGCTAAAAAGGTGAAACGTTTGGATTTATTTTATAATGTTTTTAAACGTTTGGTTTAAATCGCTAAAAAAGTGAAACGTTTGGATATGTTTCGTAACGTTTGTTAACGTTTGGCTTAAATTGCTTAAAAGGTGAAACGTTTGGATTTGTTTTGTAACGTGTGTAAACGTTTGGCTTCAATCGCTAAAAAGGGAAATGTTTGGATTTATTTTGTAACGTCTGTAAATGTTTGCCTTAAATTGCTAAAAAAATGAAACGTTTGGATTTTTTTTATAACGTTGGTAAACATTTGCCTTAAATTGCTAAAAAGGTGAAACGTTTGGATTTGTTTCGTAACGTTTGTAAATGTTTGGTTTTGTTTTATAACGTTTGTAAATGTTTGGCTTAAATCTCTAAATAGGGGAAACGTTTGGATTTGTTTTGTAACGTTTGGCTTAAATCGCTAAAAGGGGAAATATTTGGATTAAATTGCTAAAAAGGGGAAATGTTTGGATTTGTTTTGTAACGTTTGTAAACGTTTGGCGTAAATCACTAAAAAGAGGAAACGCTTGGATTTGTTTTGTAATGTTTTTAAACGTTTGTAACGTTTTTACATGTTTGGCTCCAATCGCAAAAAATGTGAAACATTTAAATTTGTTTCGTAAAGTTTTAAACGTTTGGATTAAATCGCTAAAAAAGTGAAACGTTTGGATTTCTTTCAAAATGTTTGTAAAGGTTTGGCTTAATTCGCTAAAAAGGTGAAACGTTTGGATTAAATCGCTAAAAAGGTGAAATTTTTGGATTTGTTTTGTTACGTTTTAAACGTTTTGTTTTCTTTCGTAACGTTTGTAAAACAATTGGCTTCAATCGCTTAAAAGGTGAAACGTTTGGATTTGTTTCGTAACGTTTGTAAACATTTGGCTTATATCGCTAAAACTATAAAACGTTTGGTTTTGTTTCGTAACGTTTTTAAACGTTCGGCTTAAATCTCTAAAAAGGTGAATCTTTTGGTTTTGTTTCGTAACGTTTGTAAACGTTTGGCTTAATTTGCTAAAAAGGTGAAACGCTTGGATTTGTTTCTTTATGTTTGTAAACATTTGGCTTTGTTTCGTAACGTATGTAAACGTTTCACTTATATCGCTAAAAATGTGAAAAGAATGGATTTGTTTTGTAACTATTGAAAATGTTTGGCTTAAATCGCTAAAAAGGTGAAACATTTGGATTTGTTTTGTTTTTTTTTAAACGTTTGGCTTAAATCGCTAAAAAAGTGAAACGTTTGGATTTGTTTCGTAACGTTTTTGAATGTTTGACTTCAATCGCTAAAAAGGTGAAACCTATGGATTTGTTTTGTAACGTTTTAAACGTTTGGATTAAATCGCTAAAAAGGTTAAACATTTTGATTTATTTCGTAACGTTTGTAAACGTTTGGTTTAAATCGCTAAAAAGGTGAAACGTTTGGATTAAATAGCTAAAAAGGTGAAACATTTGGATTTGTTTCGTAACGTTTTAAACGTTTGATTTTGTTTCGTAATGTTTGTAAAACATTTGGCTTCAATCGCTGAAAAGGGGAAACATTTGGATTTGTTTCGTGACGTTTGTAAACGTTTGGATATGTTTCATAACGTTTTTAAACATTTGTCTTATATCACTAAAAAGGGGAAACATTTTATTTTGTTTCGTAACGTTTTTAAACGTTCGGCTTAAATCGCTACAAAGGCAAAACGTTTGGTTTTGTTTCATAACGTTTGTAAACGTTTGGCTTAAATTACTAAAAAGGTGAAACTCTTGGATTTGTTTCTTAACGTTTCTAAACGTTTCTCTTTGTTTCGTAACATTTGCAAACGTTTCGCTTAAATCGCTAAAAATGTGAAAAGGTTGGATTTGTTTTGTAACGTTTGAAAACGTTTGGCTTAAATCGCTAAAAAGTTGAAGCGTTTGGATTTGTTTTATAATGTTTTTAAAGGTTTGGCTTAAATCGCTAAAAAATTGAAACGTTTGGATTTGTTTCGTAACTTTTATTAACGTTTGGCTTAAATTGCTAAAAAGTTGAAACATTTAGATTTGTTTTTTTAACATGTGTGAACTTTTGGCTTCAATCGCCAAAAAGGGAAACGTTTGGATTTATTTTGTAACGTCTGTAAATGTTTGGCTTCAATCGCTTAAAAGGTGAAACATTTTGATTTGTTTTATAACGTTTGTAAACATTTGGCTTAAATTGCTAAAAAGGTGAAACGTTTTGATTTGTTTCGTAACATTTTAAACGTTTGGATTTGTTTAGTAACGTTTGTAATGTTTGGCTTAAATCGCAAAAAAGGTGAAACGTTTGGCTTTGTTTTGTAACATTGAAAAAGTTTGGTTTTGTTTTGTAACGTTTGTAAACGTTTGGCTTAAATCGCTAAATAGGGGAAACGTTTGGATTTGTTTTGTAAAGTTTGTAAAGGTTTGGCTTAAATCTCTAAAAAGGGGAAACATTTAAATTAAATTGCTAAAAAGGGAAACATTTGGATTTGTTTCATAATGTTTGTAAACGTTTGGCTTAAATCACTAAAAAGGTGAAACATTTGAATTTGTTTCGTAACGTTTGTAACAGTTTGTAACGTTTTAAAATGTTTGGCTCTAATAGCTAAAAAGGTGAAACGTTTGGATTTGTTTTGTAACGTTTTTAACGTTTGGATTAAATCGCTAAACAAGTGAAACGTTTGGATTTGTTTGTAACGTTTGTAAATGTTTGGCTTAAATCGCTAAAAAGGTGAAACGTTTGGATTAAATCGCTAAAAAGGTGAAACGTTTGGATTTATTTCGTAACGTTTTAAACGTTTGGATTTGTTTCGTAACGTTCATAAACGTTTGGTATAAATCGCTAAAAAGGTGAAACGTTTGGCTCTTTTTTGTAATGTTTGTAAATTTTTGGTTTTGTTTTGTAACGTTTGTAAACATTTGGCTTAGATCGCTAAAAAGGTGAAACGTTTGGATTAAATTGCTAGAAAGGTGAAACGTTTGAATTTGTTTGGTAACGTTTGTAAACATTTGGCTCAAATTGCTAAAAAGGTAAAACGTTTGGATTTGTTTCGTAATGTTTTTAAACGTTTGGCTTCAATCGCTAAAAAGGTGAAATGTTTGGTTTTGTTTTTTAAAGTTTGTAAACGTTTGGCTTAAATCGCTAAAAAGGTGAAACGTTTGAATTTGTTTTGTAACGTTTGTAACGTTTGGCTTCAATCGCTAAAAAGATAAAACGTTTGGTTTTGTTTCGTAACGTTCTAACGCTTGGATTTGTTTTGTAACATTTGTAAACGTTTTGCTTAAATCGTTAAAAAGGTGAAACTTTTGGATTTGTTTTGTAACGTTTGTAAACGTTTGGCTTAAATCGCTCAAAGGATGAAAGGTTTGGATTAAATTGCTAAAAAGGTGAAACGTTTGGATTTGTTTCGTAACGTTTGCAAACGTTTGGTTTAAATCGCTAAAATGGGAAACGTTTGGATTAGTTTTGTAACGTTTGTAACGTTTTTAAATGTTTGGCTCCAATCGCTAAAAAGGTGAAACGTTTAAATTTGTTTCGTAAAATTTTAAACGTTTGGATTAAATCGCTAAAAAAGTGAAATGTTTGGATTTGTTTCGTAACGTTTGCCTTAAATCGCTAAAAGGTGGAACGTTTAGATTAAATCGCTAAAAAGGTGAAACATTTGGATTTTTTTCGTAACGTTTTAAACGTTCGGTTTTCTTTCGTAACATTTGTAAAACGTTTGGCTTCAATCGCTAAAAAGGTGAAACGTTTGGATTTGTTTTGTACACGTTTGGATTTATTTCGTAACGTTTGTAAACATTTGGCTTATATCACTAAAAATGTGAAACGTTTGGTTTTGTTTGTTAACGGTTTTAAACGTTCAGCTAAATCTTTAAAAAGGCGAAACGTCTGGTTTTGTTTCGTAACGTTTGTAAACATTTGGCTTAATTTTCTCAAACGGTGAAACGCTTGAATTTGTTTCTTAACGTTTGTAAACGTTTGGCTTTGTTTCGTAACGTTTGTAAACGTTTCGCTTAAATCGCTAAAAATGTGAAAAGGTCGGATTTGTTTTGTAACTATTGAAAACGTTTGGCTTAAATCGCTAAAATGGTGAAAAGTTTGGATTTGTTTTGTAACGTTGTTAAACGTTTTGATTAAATCGCTAAAAAAGTGAAACGTTTGGATTTGTTTCGTAACATTTGTTAACGTTTGGCTACAATCGCAAAAAAGGAGAAACGTTTTGATTTGTTTCGTAACGTTTTAAACGTTTGGATTAAATCGCTAAAAAGGTGAAACGTTTGGATTTATTTCGTAACGTTTGTAAACGTTTGGCTTAAATCGCTAATAAGGTGAAATGTTTGGATTAAATCGCTAAAAAGGTGAAACATTTGGATTTGTTTCGTAACGTTTTAAAATTTTGGTTTTGTTTCGTAACGTTTGTAAACGTTTGGCTTAAATCGCTAATAAGGTGAAACGCTTGGATTTATTTCGTAACGTTGTAATCGTCTGGATTTGTTTTGTAACGTTTGTAAACGTTTGGCTCAAATTGCTAAAAAGGTGAAACGTTTGGATTTCTTTTGTTACGTTTGTAAACGTTTGGCTTCAATCGCTATAAGGTGAAACGTTTGGATTTGTTTTGTAATGTTTGTACACGTTTGTCTTAAATCGCTAAAAAGGGGAAACGTTTGGATTTGTTTCATAACGTTTGTAGACGTTTGGATTCAATCGCTAAAAAGGTGAAACGCTTGGATTTGTTTCGTAACATTTTAAACTCTTGGATTTGTTTTGTAATGTTTCTAAACGTTTGGCTCAAATTGCTAAAAAGGTGAAACGTTTTAATTTGTTTTGTAACGTTTGTAAACGTTTGGCTTAAATCGCTAAACGTTACGAAACAAATCCAAACCCAATTTCATGAGCCGAGACCAGCGCTAGGGAAAGGGAGTGGTAGCTCCAAAATCCGTAGCAAGCCTCAAAACGTATAACAATTTTTCACAAACATCATGCATGACGAACATAAACACGTGTCATGCTGAAAACATGCCTGGCTATACATTACCCTCTGGCAATCACAAACGTTAAAACGCAGCAAGCGTCATATATATAAACATAATTTTGAAAACATCAGAGTAAAAATTAAAGACAACCTTTGGTACAGCCTAAGTACAAACATCTATCTACTACTGCTCTAAGAGTAAAGTACTGTTTCTTTACATACTATAAAAAATACAGACTTCTGAAAGTATTTATATAAAACACAAAACATTTCAATAGAATTCTATTCATATGCAGCCAAGTATAAGACCTGATTGAAACCTTAATCCTCGAACTGCTAAACGTATGTATCCAAATCAAAACTCATCCAATAGTCCGACCCGGGAGTGTTCACACTCGACCACGTCAGTCGCGACAATTCTCTTAATTCCAATGGTGGGTCCAACCCACTAGTAGGTCCAACCTACTAGATACGGGGCTCAGGTTACTCTAACCGAGTTCACTGTCATATCGCATTCGTATATCCAACTCCGAAATTCGTATTCACAGTTGTATTAAATTAAAACTGGTGATTACGCATTGCTATTGCCGCTCAATAGGTAGCACGTTCCATCAGATCATTACTGGTTTCAAATCAAACATATATGCAATTCATATAAAGATTTCGCATTGCAAATATGAAAATCAAATATAAAGCAATATAAGATAATTGCTTGAGTAAATACTTTAAAAGTAAACTTATATAAACTCAC
This sequence comes from Mercurialis annua, assembly GCF_937616625.2. Taxonomy (NCBI): domain Eukaryota; kingdom Viridiplantae; phylum Streptophyta; class Magnoliopsida; order Malpighiales; family Euphorbiaceae; genus Mercurialis; species Mercurialis annua. The sequence continues at coordinate 29,150,957 of NC_065575.1, forward strand.
AAAAAACGCTTATCCAAAAATACGTCGGGACTTAGAAACGTCAAGCTTCCCGTGCTCCTGGTCCAGCAGCTTCTTGCCTCGCCGGATCTAAAACAATTTCAAAACATTTGACTCACATCAGAATCCTATTCTGAGATTAACTCTAGACTAGAGACACGACACACCACTCTTATTAATCGTTGTGCTTCTCACGTATATCCCGATAAACGGTTTCTAACTCGTTTACAGATCGAATATCATTTCAAAATCAATTAACGTTTAATCTCATTAGGTTAACTATTCAAATTAATCGATAATCAATCGATTTCAAATCTCGATATGCGAATACGAAACGGGTATCAAAACGAAACAAGCGGGGGAAAGGTCTGGTGCACGTTCGTGCCTTGGAGTGCACGATCGTGCACTTCCTGGTGGTGCAAGTTCGTGCATCTTAGTGCACGGTCGTGAACCTTATGTTGGTGCACATTCGTGCACCATTGATGGTGCACGATCCCCGGAATCCGTTTTTTGGGGCTCCGGACATGCTACTAGCGTAAAAACGCTCCTAACGCATCCAAAACGCTTAATTTAACTTCAAAACATCCAAATACGATTCTATAATCGTTAAAACGATAAAATCGTTTCATTGCCTAAAACATTAACTCGATATATAATGAAATTCATCCACCCAAACGTTAAAACGTCAAGCTTACCATTATTCGCCACTGAAATACAATCAATTTGAGCTATTGAACGTCGGAAATGGACAAGAAACGGCTATCGAGCGACGGAAACGGTGTTAACGTGGAAAATGAAATGAAAGCATCTGATAAGGGTTTCTGGACGATTCCTATATCTGAAGGAAATTATATATATATATCGGCTAAATTGCACTTTGGTACTTGAAACTTTTCAAAAGTTGCAATTTAGTCCAAAATATATTCGCGTCAAAATTTTAAACAGTCTCCGATTGACTCGAGATTTTTACCACATATACTATAAAGTATTTCACGGACTTTGGTGAAATAATTTCCGTCACGGGATTTATATTTTATTTTATATTAATTTTTGAAGTTATTTCCTTAAATCCCAGTAAATTACTTAATAAAAATTATTCTAAATTCCCGATATAATTAAATTAAACCCATTTTCACCTTTTTCGCAATTTAAGCCAAACGTTTACAAATGTTACAAAACAAATCCAAACATTTCCCCTTTTTAGCGATTAAGCCAAACGTTTACAAACGTTGCAAAACAAATCCAAGCGTTTTACTTTTTTAGCGATGTAAGCCAAACGTTTACAAACATTACAAAACAAATCTGACCGTTTCACTTTTTTATCGATTTAAGCCAAAAATTTACAAACGTTACAAAATACATCCAAATTTATCACCTTTTTAGCGATTGAAGTCAAATGTTGACAAACGTTACGAAACAAAACCAAAGCTTTAAAACATTACGAAACAAATCCAAACGTTTCCCTTTTTTAGCAAACAAACACAAACCTTTAAAATGTTACAAAATAAATCGGAACGTTTACAAACGTTAAAATATAAATCCAAATGTTTCGTAACGTTTGTAAACGTCTTGCTAATATTGCTAAAAAGATGTGATGTTTCGATTTGTTTCGTAACGTTTTAAACGTTTGGTTCTGTTTCGTAACGTTTGTAAACGTTTGGTTTCAATCGCCAAAAAGGTGAAACGTTTGGATTTGTTTTGTAACGTTTGTAAACTTTTGGCTTAAATCGCTAAAAAGGTGAAACGCTTGGATATGTTTCGTAACCTTTGTAAACTTTTGGCTCAAATTGCTAAACGTTACGAAACAAATCCAAACGTTTCACCTTCTTAGCGATTTAAGCCAAACGTTTACAAACGTTACGAAACAAATCAAAACGTTTCACCTTTTCAGCGATTTAAACCAAACGTTACAAAACAAAACCAAAAGTTTACAAACGTTATGAAACAAAACCAAATGTTTCGTATTTTTAGCGATTTAATCCAAACGTTTACAAATTTTACAAAACAAATCCAAACGTTTAAAACGTTACGAAACAAAACCAAATGTTTCCCCTTTTTAGCAATTTAAGCCAAACGTTTACAAACGTTACAAAACAAATCCAAACGTTTAAAACGTTACGAAACAAATCCAAACGTTTCACTTTTTTATCGATTTAAGCCACACGTTTGTAAACGCTGCAAAATAAATTCAAACGTTTCGCCTTTTTAGCGATTGGAGCCAAACGTTTACAAACGTTCCAAAACAAATTCAAACGTTTCACCTTTTTAGCGATTTAAGACAAACGTTTACAAACGTTACAAAACAAAGCCGAACGTTTCACGTTTTTAGCGACTGAAGCCAAACGTTTACAAATGTTACGAAACAAATCCAAACGTTTTGTTGGACCTTAATTGATTCAATATCCCTTCTATTTTGAACATGACAATTAACACCAAAAGGTTCTAATATTCTATTTAAGTGTGTAGGAACCCCCCGGAACACTAGGAAAGCAAATCGGACATCTCTAGCGATAAGCAAATTTTTCGATTACGAAGCTGTCCAGTGGAAGTTGGCGGGCGCTAACTTAAGTTCGCGGGCGTGAACTTTCTCAGCCATGAAATTGGCTGAAGCTTGCGAGTGCCAAGTTTCACAAGCACTGAGAGCAAAATTTAGTTCGCGGGCGCCAACATCACTTAGCAGGCGCGAAGTTTAAATTTTTTGGAAGCTGATTTACAACGGTCATTAATTACACCCAACGAGGTGCTGACACTTCAGCAGAGGACCGTTGAGAAATTTCCCCAAGGATCCGTTCGCGGGCGCGAACCAGGGTTGGCAGGCGCGAACTTTGTCTAGCAAGCCTCCTTGGAAAAGGTGATTTGTTACTCTTTTACTTCACACAAAAGGAGTAACGGGAAGAATTGTTTGGAGGCCTATGTATATATCATACTGTTGTCTCTGAAAAAGGATTGACAACCAAAGCTTTAAAACCTCTTAAGCAATCTTCAAATCTTGTGTGAAAAAACCATTGAATTTGTTAGTTTAAGAGTGAACCCTAGAAACTCTTGTAGTTGTTTGGTTTGTAGTTTTGCCTAGAAAAACTATAGGTTGTTGTTGGTTGTTTGTTTGGGTTGAGCCTTTGAAAACCTAAGTTGGGAGTGAACTTGTAAAAACTCCAAGTTTAGTGGAAACTTATAGTTTGAGGGAAGTCGATGTAGGTAAATGTGTTAATCACCGAACCACTATAAATTTTGTGTGTTCTTCTTCCTCAAACCTCAATTAGATTAGTTGCAATCAATTATTAATCCGCAAACGTTTTTAGTGGCAAATATTCAACCCCCCCCCCCCTTCTAATTGCTATTGGTTTACATGTTTCACCGTTTTAGCAATTTAAGCCAAACGTTTACAAACGTTACAAAATAAATCCAAACGTTTCACCTTTTTAGCAATTTGAGCCATACGTTTACAAATGTTACAAAACAAATCCAAAGGTTTAAAACGTTACGAAACAAATCCAAACGTTTAAAACATTTTGAAACAAATCCAAACGTTTCAACTTTTTAGCGATTTAAGCCAAACGTTTACAAACGTTAAAAACAATTCTAAACGTTTAAACGTTACGAAACAAATCCAAACGTTTCGCCTTTTTAGCGGTTGGAGCCAAACGTTTACAAACGTTACGAAAAAATCCAAACGTTTCACCATTTTGACACTTTAAGCCAACGTTTATAAACGTTACAAAACAAATCCCAAGCGTTTCACCTTTTTAGCAATTAGATCTAAACGTTACGAAAGAAATCCAAGCGTTGAAAACGTTTCGAAACAAATCCAAACATTTCGAAACAAATTTAAACGATTCGAAACAAATCCAAACGTTTCACCTTTTTATCGATTTAAGCCAAACGTTTACAAACGTTATAAAACAAAGCCAAACGTTTCCCATTTTTAATTAAGCCAAACGTTAACAAACGTTACAAAACAAATCCAAACGTTTCACCTTTTTAGCGATTTAAGCCAAACGTTTACAAACGTTACGAAACAAAACCAAACGTTTCACCTTTTTTAGCCATTTAATCAAAACGTTTGACTTAAATTGCTAAAAATGGGAAACGTTTGTAAATGTTTGGCTTAAATCGCTTAAAAGGCGAATCGTTTGGATTTGTTTTGCAACGTTTGTAAACGTTTGGTTTTGTTTTGTAACATTTGTAAACGTTTGGCTTAAATCGCTAAAAAGGTGAAACGTTTGGATTTGTTTTATAAACGTTTGGCTTCAATCGCTAAAAAGGTGAAACGTTTGGATTTGTTTCGTAACGTTTGTAATTGCTTGGATTAGTTTCGTAATATTTGGATTTATTTTGTAACGTTTGTAAACGTTTGGCTTAAATCGCTAAAAAGGTGAAACAATTGTATTTATTTTGTAACGTTTATAAACGTTTAGATTAAATCACTAACCAAACGTTTCACCTTTTTAGCGATTGAAGCCAGACGTTTACAAATGTTACGAAACAAAATCAAACGTTCAAAACGTTACGAAACAAATCGAAACGTTTCACCTTTTTAGCAATTTAAGCCAAACGATTACAAACGTTACGAAACAAAACCAAACGTTTAAAACGTTTTGAAACAAATCCAAACGTTTCACCTTTTTAGCGATTTAAGCCAATCGTTTACAAACGTTTCAAAATAAATCCAAATATTTCATTTTTTTAGCGATTGAAGCCAAACGTTCACAAACGTTACGAAACAAATCCAAACGTGTCACCTTTTCAGCGATTTAATCCAAACGGTTACAAAACAAATCTAAATGTTTCACCTTTTTAACGATTTAAGCCAAACGTTTACAATCGTTAAAAAATAAATCCTAACGTTTCACCTTTTTAGCAATTTAAGCCAAGCTTTTACAAACGTTATGAAAATCCAAACGTAAATCCAATCGTTTCACCTTTTTAATAGTATAAGACAAACGATTACAAACCTTACAAAACAAAAAACAAACGTTTACAAACGTTACGAAACAAATCCAAACGTTTACAAACGTTACAAAACAAAACAAACGTTTCTCCTTTTTAGCGATTTAAGCCAAACGTTTACAAACGTTACGAAATAAAACCAAACGTTTCACCTTTTTAGCAATTTAAGAGAATTTTTTTACATTATTTAGCGATTTAAACCAAACGTTTACAAACGGTACGAAACAAGACCAAACGTTTAAAACGTTTCAGAAAAAATCAAAACGTTTCGCCATTTTAGCGATTTAATCCAAACGTTTACAAACGCTACAAATCAAATCCAAGAAACAAATCCAAACGTTTCACCTTTTTAGCAAAACTAAACATTTCACCTTTTTAGCGATTTAAACCAAAAGTTCACAAAATTTACAAAAAAAATTCAAACGTTTTACCTTTTTAGAAATTTAACAAACGTTAACAAACGTTAAGAAACAAATAGAAAAGTTTAACCTTTTTAGCGATTTAAGCCAAACGTTTACAAATGTAATAAAAAAAATCCAAATGTTTCACCTTTATAGGGATTTAAGCCAAACGTTTACAAACGTTACAAAACAAATCCAAACGTTTCACTTTTTTAGCAATTTAAGCCAAACGTTTACAAATGTTATAAAACCAATCCAAAAGTTTCACTTTTTTAGCGATTTAAGCCAAACGTTTACAAACGTTACAAAACAAATCCAAACGTTTCACCTTTTTCGCAATTTAAGCCAAACATTTGCAAACTTTACAAAACAAATCCAAACATTTCCCCTTTTTAGCGATTTAAGCCAAATGTTTACAAACGCTGCAAAACAAATCCATGCGTTTCACCTTTTTAGCGATGTAAGCCAAACGTTTACAAACGTTAAAAAATAAATCCAACCGTTTCACTTTTTTAGCGATTTAAGCCAAAAGGATACACACGTTACAAAACAAATCCAAACGTTTCCCATTTTTGGTGATTGAAGCCAAACATTTTCAAACATTACGAAACAAAGCCAAACGTTTAAAACGTTTCGAAACAAATCCAAACATTTCACCTTTTTAGCGATTGAAACCAAACGTTTTAAAACAATACGAAACAAATCCAAACGTTTCACCTGTTTAGAAATTTAATCCAAATGTTTCACGTTTTTAGCGATTTAAGCCAAACGTTTACAAATATTACGAAACAAATCCAAACGTTTCATCTTTTTAGTGATTTAAGCCAAACGTTTACAAACATTACAAAACAAATCCAATTGTTTCACCTTTTTAGCGATTGAAGCCAAATGTTTACAAACATTACGAAACAAGACCAAATGTTTCACCTTTTTAGTGATTTAAGCCGAACGTTTACAAACATTACAAAACAAAGCCAAACGTTTCTCCTTTTTAGCGAATGAAGCCAAACGTTTATAAATGTTACGAACTAAATCCAAACGTTTTACCTTTTTAGCGATTGAAGCTAAACGTTTACAAACGTTACGAAACAAATCCAAACGTTTTACCTTTTTAGTGATTTAATCCAAACCTTTACAAACGTTACTAAAAAAATCCAAATGTTTCCCCTTTTTAGCGATTTAAGCCAAACGTTTACAATCGTTAAAAAACAAATCCAAAACGTTTCACTTTTTTAGAAATTTAAGCCAAGCGTTTACAAACGTTGTGAAAATCCAAAAGTAAATCCAATTGTTTCACCTTTTTAACAGTTTAAGACAAACGTTTACAAACGTTACAAAACAAAACCAAACGTTTACAAACGTTACAAAACAAATCCAAACGTTTCACCTTATTAGCGATTTAAACCAAACGTCTACAAACGTTGCAAAACAAATCAAAGTGTTTAACCTTTTTAGCGATGTAAGCCAAACATTTACAAACGTTACAAAACAAATCCAACCGTTTCAATTTTTTAGCGATTTAAGCCAAAAATTTACAACGTTACAAAACAAATCCAAACGTTTCCCCATTTTCTCGATTGAAGCTAAACGTTTTGAAACGTTACGAAACAAAACAAAATGTTTAAAATGTTACGAAACAAATCCAAACGTTTCACCTTTTTAGTGATTGAAGCAAAACATTTTAAAACGTTACGAAACAAATCCAAAAGTTTCACCTGTTTAGCAATTTAATCCAAACGTTTCACGTTTTTAGAAATTTAAGCCAAACGTTTACAAACATTACGAAACAAATCCAAACATTTCATCTTTTTAGCGATTTAAGCCAAACGTTTACAAACGTTACAAAACAAATCCAAATGTATCACCTTTTGAGCGATTGAAGCCAAACGTTTACAAACGTTACGAAACAAAACCAAATGTTTCACCTTTTCAGCGATTGAAGCCAAACTTTTACAAACGTTACGAAACAAAACCAAATGTTTCACCTTTTTAGCGATTTAAGCCAAACGTTTACAAACGCTACAAAACAAAGCCAAATGTTTCACCTTTTTAGTGAATGAATCCAAACGTTTATAAACGTTACGAAACAAATCCAAAAATTTCACCTTTTTAGCGATTAAAGCCAAATGTTTACAAATGTTACCAAACAAATTCAAACGTTTCACCTTTTTAGCGATTTAAGCCAAATGTTACCAAACGTTTATAAATATTACGAAACAAAACCAAACGTTTAAAACGTTTCGAAACGTTTAGATTTGTTTCGTAACATTTTTAACGCTTGGCTTTAATCGCTAAAAAGGTAAAACGTTTGGATTTGTTTAGTAAACGTTTGCCTTCAATCGCTAAAAAGGTGAAATGTTTGGATTTGTTTCGTAATGTTTGTAAATGTTTGGTTTTGTTTTGTAACGTTTGTAAACATTTGGCTTAAATCGGTAAAAAAGTGAAACATTTAGATTTGTTTTGTAACGTTTGTAAACGTTTGGCTTCAATCGCTAAAAAGGGGAAACGTTTGGCTTTATTTGAAATGTTTTAAACATTTGGTTTTGTTTCGTAATGTTTGTAAACATTTGGCTTAAATCGCTAAAAAGGTGAAACGTTTGGATTTGTTTTGTAACGTTTGTAAAACATTTGGCTTAAATCGCTAAAAAAGTGAAATGTTTGGATTCGTTTCAAAACGTTTTAAACGTTTGGTTTTGTTTCGTAAGGTTAGTAAACGTTTGGCTCCAATCACTAAAAAGGTAAAACGCTTCGATTTGTTTCCTAACGTTTTTGACGTTTGGATTTGTTTTGTAACGTTAGTAAAATTTTGGCTTTTAAATGTTACAAATGTAACAAAACAAATCCAAACGTTTCACCTTTTTAGCGATTGAAGCCAAACGTTTACAAACATCATGAAACAAAACCAAACGTTTCACGTTTTTAGCAATTTAAGCCAAACGTTTACAAACGTTACCAAACAAAGCCAAACGTTTCCCCTTTTTAGCGATTGAAGCCAAACGTTTACAAACGTTACGAAACAAATCCAAACGTTTCCCCATTTTAGCGATTGAATCCCAACGTTTACAAACGTTACCAATCAAATCCAAACGTTTCACCTTTTTAGCGATTTAAGCCAAATGTTTATAAACGTTACAAAACAAAACCAAACGTTTAAAACTTTTCGAAACGTTTGGATTTCTTTCGCAACATTTTAAACGCTTGGCTTAAATCGCTAAAAACGTGAAACGTTTGAATTTGTTTTGTTAACGTTGGCTTCAATCGCTAAAAAGGTGAAACGTTTGGATTTGTTTTGTCACGTTTGTAAACGTTTTGTTTTATTTTGTAATGTTTTTAAACGTTTGGCTTAAATCGCTAAAAAGGTGAAATGTTTAGATTTGTTTTGTAACGTTTGTAAACGTTTGGCTTCAATCGCTAAAAAGGTGGAATGTTTGGCTTTGTTTCGGAACGTTTTAAACGTTTGGTTTTATTTCGTAATGTTTGTAAACGTTTGGCTTAAATCGCTAAAAAAGTGAAATGTTTGGATTTGTTTTGGAACGTTTGTAAACGTTTGGCTTAAATCGCTAAAAAAGTGAAACCTTTGGATTCGTTTCAAAACGTTTTAAACGTTTGGTTTTGTTTCGTAACATTTGTAAACATTTGGCTCTAATCGCTATAAAGGTAAAACATTTGGATTTGTTTCGTAACGTTCTAAACATTTGCATTTGTTTTGTAACGTTTGTAAACGTTTGGCTTAAATCGCTAAAAAGGTGAAATGTTTGGATTTTTTTTGTAACGTTTGTAAACATTTGGCTTAAAATTGCTAAAAAGGGGAAACGTTTGGATTTGATTTATAACGTTTGTAAACATTTGGCTTAATTTGCTAAAAAGGTGAAAAGTTTGGATTTTTTTTTGTAACGTTTGTAAAGTTTGGCTTAAATCGCTAAAAAGGTGAAACGTTTGGATTTTTTTTGTAACATTTAAAAACGTTTGGCTCAAATTGCTGAAAAGGTGAAACGTTTGGATTTGTTTTGTAACGTTTGTAAACGATTGGCTCAAACTTCTAAGAAGGTTAAACGTTTCGATTTGTTTCGTAACGTTTGTAAACGTTTGGCTTCAATCGCTAAAAAGGTGAAACGTTTGAATTTGTTTTGTAACGTTTTTAAACGTTTGGCTTAAATCGCTAAAAAGGGGAAATGTTTGGATTTGTTTTGTAACGTTTGTAAACGTTTGGCTTAAATCGGTAAAAAGGGGAAACGTTTGAATTTGTTTTGTAACGTTTGTAAATGTTTGGCTGATATTTCTAAAAAAGGGATACGTTTGGATTTGTTTTGTAACATTTGTAAACGTTTGGCTCAAATTGTTAAAAAGGGGAAATGTTTGGATTTGTTTCCAAACGTTTGTAAACGTTTGGCTTCACTAACTGAAAAGGTTAAATGTGTGGATTTGTTTTGTAACTTTTGTACACGTTTGGCTTAAATCACTAAAAAGGTGAAACATTTGGATTTGTTTTGTAACGTTTGTAAACGTTTGGCTCAAATTGCTAAAAAGGTGAAATGTTTGGATTTGTTTTGCAACGTTTGTAAACGTTTGGCTTAAATTGCTAAAAAGGTGAAACGTTTGGATTTGTTTCGTAACGTTTGTAAACGTTTGGCTTCAATCACTAAAAAGGTGAAACGTTTGGAATTGTTTCGTAACATTTGTAAACGTTTGGCTTAAACCGCTAAAAAGCTTAAACGTTTGGATTTGTTTTGTAACGTTTGTAAACGTTTGAATTTGCTTTGTAAGGTTTGTAAACGTTTGGCTTAAATCGCTTAAAAAGTGAAACGTTTGGATTAAATCGCTAAAAAGGGGACACGTTTGTATTTGTTTTGTAACGTTTGTAAACATTTGTAAACGTTTGGCTTAAATCGCTAAATATGGGAAACGTTATGGATTTGTTTTGTAAACGTTTGGCTTTAATCGCTAAAAAGGTGAAACGTTTGGATTTGTTTTGTAACGTTTGTAAACATTTGGCCTAAATCGCTAAAAGAGGGAAACGTTTGGATTTGTTTCTAAACATTTGGCTTCAATCTCTAAAAAGGTGAAAGGTTGGGATTTGTTTCGTAACGTTTACAAACGTTTTACTTAAATCGCTTAAAAGGTGAAACGCTTGGATTTGTTATCTAATGTTTGTAAACATTTGGCTTAAATCGCTAAAAAGGGGAAACATTTGGATTTGTTTCGTAACGTTTGTAAATGTTTGGCTTATATCGCTAAAAAGGTGAAACGTTTTGATTTGTTTTGTAACGTTTGTAAACGTTAGGCTTCAATCGCTAAAAAGGTGAAACGCTTGGATTTGTTTTGCAACGTTTGTAAACGTTTGGCTCAAATTGCTAAAACGGTGAAACGTTTGATTTGTTTTGTAACATTTGTAAACATTTGGGTTAAATCGCTAGAAAGGTGAAACGTTTGGATTTGTTTCGTAACGTTTGTAAACGTTTGGCATAAATTGCTAATAAGGTGAAACGTTTGGATTTGTTTTGTAATATTTGAAAAAGTTTGGCTTAAATCGCTAAAAACGTAAAACATTTGGCTTTGTTTTGTAACGATTGTAGACGTTTGGCTTAAATCGCTAAAAAAATGTAACATTTGGATTTGTTTTGTAACGTTTGTAAACGTTTGGCTTAAATTGCTAAAAAGGTGGAACATTTTGATTTAGCAATTTCATCCAAACGTTTGGTGAAACGTTTACAAACGTTACGAAACAAATCAAAACGTTTAACTTTTTTAGCGATTTAAGCCAAACGTTTGGCTTAAATCGCTAAAAATGTGACACGTTTGGATTTTTTTTTGTAACGTTTGGCTGAAATTGCTAAATAGGTGAAACGTTTGTTTTTTAACGTTTGTAAACGTTTGTCTCAAATTGCAAAAAAGGCGAAACGTTTGGATTTATTTCGTAATGTTTGTAAACGTTTGGTTTTATTTTTAACGTTTGTAAACGTTTGGCTTAAATTGCTAAACGTTTCGCTTAATTTGCTAAAAAAGGGAAAAGTTTGGATTTGTTTTTGTAACGTTTGTAAAGTTTGGCTTAAATCGATAAAAAGGTGAAACGTTTGGATTTTTTTTGTAACATTTGTAAACGTTTGGCTCAAATTGCTGAAAAGGTGAAACGTTTGGATTTGTTTTGTAACGTTTGTAAACGATTGGCTCAAACTTCTAAGAAGGTTAAACGTTTCGATTTGTTTCGTAACGTTTGTAAACGTTTGGCTTCAATCGCTAAAAAGGTGAAACGTTTGGATTTGTTTTGTAACGTTTTTAAACGTTTGGCTTAAATCGCTAAAAAGGGGAAATGTTTGGATTTGTTTTGTAACGTTTGTAAACGTTTGGCTTAAATCGGTAAAAAGGGGAAACGTTTGAATTTGTTTTGTAACGTTTGTAAATGTTTGGCTGATATTTCTAAAAAAGGGATACGTTTGGATTTGTTTTGTAACATTTGTAAACGTTTGGCTCAAATTGTTAAAAAGGGGAAATGTTTGGATTTGTTTCCAAACGTTTGTAAACGTTTGGCTTCACTAACTGAAAAGGTTAAATGTGTGGATTTGTTTTGTAACTTTTGTACACGTTTGGCTTAAATCACTAAAAAGGTGAAACATTTGGATTTGTTTTGTAACGTTTGTAAACGTTTGGCTCAAATTGCTAAAAAGGTGAAATGTTTGGATTTGTTTTGCAACGTTTGTAAACGTTTGGCTTAAATTGCTAAAAAGGGGAAACGTTTGGATTTGTTTCGTAACGTTTGTAAACGTTTGGCTTCAATCGCTAAAAAGGTGAAACGTTTGGATTTGTTTCGTAACATTTGTAAACGTTTGGCTTAAACCGCTAAAAAGCTTAAACGTTTGGATTTGTTTTGTAACGTTTGTAAACGTTTGAATTTGCTTTGTAAGGTTTGTAAATGTTTGGCTTAAATCGCTTAAAAAGTGAAACGTTTGGATTAAATCGCTAAAAAGGGGACACGTTTGTATTTGTTTTGTAACGTTTGTAAACATTTGTAAACGTTTGGCTTAAATCGCTAAATATGGGAAACGTTATGAATTTGTTTTGTAAATGTTTGGCTTTAATCGCTAAAAAGGTGAAACGTTTGGATTTGTTTTGTAACGTTTGTAAACATTTGGCCTAAATCGCTAAAAGAGGGAAACGTTTGGATTTGTTTCTAAACATTTGGCTTCAATCTCTAAAAAGGTGAAAGGTTGGGATTTGTTTCGTAAGGTTTACAAACGTTTTACTTAAATCGCTTAAAAGGTGAAACGCTTGGATTTGTTATCTAATGTTTGTAAACATTTGGCTTAATTCGCTAAAAAGGGGAAACATTTGGATTTGTTTCGTAACGTTTGTAAATGTTTGGCTTATATCGCTAAAAAGGTGAAACGTTTTGATTTGTTTTGTAACGTTTGTAAACGTTAGGCTTCAATCGCTAAAAAGGTGAAACGCTTGGATTTGTTTTGCAACGTTTGTAAACGTTTGGCTCAAATTGCTAAAACGGTGAAACGTTTGATTTGTTTTGTAACATTTGTAAACATTTGGGTTAAATCGCTAGAAAGGTGAAACGTTTGGATTTGTTTCGTAACGTTTGTAAACGTTTGGCATAAATCGCTAATAAGGTGAAACGTTTGGATTTGTTTTGTAATATTTGAAAAAGTTTGGCTTAAATCGCTAAAAAGGTAAAACATTTGGCTTTGTTTTGTAACGATTGTAGACGTTTGGCTTAAATCGCTAAAAAAATGTAACATTTGGATTTGTTTTGTAACGTTTGTAAACGTTTGGCTTAAATTGCTAAAAAGGTGGAACATTTTGATTTAGCAATTTCATCCAAACGTTTGGTGAAACGTTTACAAACGTTACGAAACAAATCAAAACGTTTAACTTTTTTAGCGATTTAAGCCAAATGTTTGGCTTAAATCGCTAAAAATGTGACACGTTTGGATTTTTTTTTGTAACGTTTGGCTCAAATTGCTAAATAGGTGAAACGTTTGTTTTTTAACGTTTGTAAACGTTTGTCTCAAATTGCAAAAAAGGCGAAACGTTTGGATTTATTTCGTAATGTTTGTAAACGTTTGGTTTTATTTTTAACGTTTGTAAACGTTTGGCTTAAATTGCTAAACGTTTCGCTTCAATGGCTAAAAAGGCGAAACTTTTGGATTTGTTTCGTCACGTTTGTAAACGTTTTTCTTAAATCGCTAAAAAGGTGAAACTTTTGAATTTGTTTTGTAACGTTTGGATTTGTTTTGTAACTTTTGTAAACGTTTGGCTTCAATCGCTAAAAAGGTGAAACGTTTGGATTTTTTTTTTAATGTTTTTGGCTTAAATCGCTAAAAATATGAAACGTTTGGATTTGTTTTGTAACGTTTGGCTCAAATTGCTAAAAAGGTTAAACGTTTGGCTCAAATTGCTAAAATGGGGAAACGTTTGGATTTGTTTCGTAACGTTTTTAAACGTTTGGTTTTGTTTTGTAATGTTTGTAAAGGTTTGGCTTAAATCGCTAAATGTTTCGCTTCAATCGCTAAAAAGGTGAAACATTTGGATTTATTTCGTAACGTTTGTGAACGTTTGGCTTAAATCGCTAAAAAGGGCAAACGTTTGGTTTTGTTTCGTAACGTTTAAAACGTTTGGTTTTGTTTTGTAACCTTTTTAAATGTTTGGCTTAAATCGCTAAAAAGGTGAAACATTTGGATTTGTTTTGTAAACAAAACAAATTTCTAAAAACCAAATGTTTGTAAACGTTACTAAACAAATCCAAACGTTTCACCTTTTTTGGGATTTAATCCAAATGTTTTGATTAAATCGCTAAAAAGGTGAAACATTTGGTTTTGTTTCGTAACGTTTGTAAACGTTTGGCTTAAATCGGTAAAAAGGGAAACGTTTGGATTTGTTTTGTAACGTTTGTAAACATTTGGCTTAATGTAATACCCCAAAATATGTAATTATCTAATTGGACCACGTGTCCAGTCTGGACTTGCCAGAGTGGCAAAATCAGAAAGTTTTCTGATAAATAAGTTTTTGTAGGTCGGATTTGGGAAATTAATTATGAGAAAATTAAGGTTATATTTCAATTCTAAAGTTAGAATTGGAATTAAAAAGGAATAATGTCAAGAAAAGCCCAAAATAAAGTACTGGGACCAAAGTGGTAATTTAGCCACTTTGTATTGAAAATGAAAGTTTATAAGTTTTGACGGGAAGTACTAATATCGAGCTTCGTATTATTTATCGGGTATAAATAATACGTATAAGTATTGATAAAAGAATTTATCGATTTAGTTATGACTAAATCGTACAAAAGAAAAGTTTAAAGGATAAATGGTAGTAAATAAAAAAAATAATGATAAAAATGGCACTTTAGCCATTCAATATATAGAAATCAGATTTGAAAGAACAAGGAGCAGAAAAGAAAAGAAGAAGCCAGAAGCTTGAAATGTCGATCACGATCGTTTCGCCGCCGTTCGACGTTTGATTCGCGTGATTTTCGCGGCACTCTCTTCACAATCGTGAGCCCTATCGTTCCTAAGCTTCGTTTCAAGGTAAATCATTAAAAAATTTGTTTGAAAATGGATATTAGAGGGCTGTTTTATGTTTTAAAGTTAAGGATTAAGAATTTGACGTTTTTGGATCGTTTTTAGTGTTGAAAACGGAGTTGTGGGTTTTGAGTATAAATATGTTTAGCACATCGAGATGGTTCCGAAACCCCGGAAATCGCATTTCCGGGGCTGTGCACGTGGTGCACAACCGTGCACTAGAAGTGCACGAACGTGCACCCAGCAAGGTGCACAAACGTGCACCAGTGAGGTGCACGAACGTGCACTTGGTTGCACGATCATGCACCCGCCATAGGGCACGCCCGTGCACCCCAAATCGTATCCACGTGTATATGACGTTTATTCGATTTAGAAATTTGACGTTTTGAGCAATTTGACTCTAAAGGACGGATTTCGGAGTTTGAGAATCATAGGTCTCAAGATTAGCTCGACGTTTTAGATAATTAATAATAATGGAAAACGTCAAGGATGTTATGCGATTTTCGAATATAACAAGTGGTATTCGCTAGGTCGTCGATACGACTGAAGTTATCGAATACATAAATAAGTATAAGAATGAAACTAAACCCTAAAACTTAGAAGTATAACACGTGTAAAAATACGAGTTTCACGTCTAACTATTCAACAATTTATTAGACGTGTCAGCGAGTAGTGGGATCAGTAGACGCGGACTAGCGAGAGCGTACTATCAGATCGACCACGTCATTGATGATAGCGGTCACTGTGAGTTGCAATTTACTTCATGTATTATATATATAAAGTTATTTTATATAGATATGTATATTGTTTTTACGCATCACATGTTATATGATTTGATTAGATGTTATATGTTTCTATCAAGTATATACGAGAACTAGTATGCAATCCGAAGAAACTAGCTACCTATTGGGTGTCAATAGGCTGTGTGATCACCAGTATTGAGTCGGTCTAGTGTGTTTGCATTTGAGAAATGATTTGGTATGTATGGCATGATGTGATTATGAAATTCAAGATTGGGTATATGATTTCGATACGAATGCGCACTCGGCTACGGTGTAACCTGGAGTCCCCGTATCTAGTGGGTTGGACACACCAGTGAGTTGGACTCACAACTTGAGATTTATGATTTGGTTGAACGATATATGATTATTCAAGAGATGTGTCGCATGCTAGGATATTAGTTTCGTACGGATCAAATACCTTTTTATATGTTTTACATTATCGATTTCTTAAGATGCCATGCTATGTTTTTATATTAATACAGTTAGTAAATGCAAACTCACTCAGTATTTTTCCAAATACTAACCCCTCACCTTTGATGTTTTAAGGTACTTAGTTTGTGGACCTAGCTAGAGGCCAAATTTTGAAGTCCAGAAGTCAGCTGTGTGTGTATAGTATCTGACTTCTGTAAATGCTGCAGTAGTGGTCCAGTGTCGACAGGGTCGTAGCCTAGACAACAGTACATTTTGATTGTACATATTACTTGCTGTCCTGTTTATATGTTTCTGTAGGCTACTTTTTTTATATGTTGTGCACGGCACCAGATGCCGGTGATATGTATACACTAACTGATGTATATAGTACCGCGAGGCCAGTTTGTACAGGGTACGGTAACTAGAGCCCGCGAGGTTTTTTAACAGTTAGCGTAAATGTTTGTATATACATGTTATGAATATTTGCTTCTGTTGCTTTATGTTATTTGTTTATTATTTGCGAAAAATTAATAGTGATTTAAGGCTTGCTACGGGTTCCGGAGCTACCACTCCCGTTCCCTAGCGCCGGTTGCGGCTCAATAATTTGGGTCGTGACAATGTTGGTATCAAAGCAGTTGGTCCAGTTACCACTGTAAGTTTGTTTCAGTGCTTGTTTGAAAGCAGTTGATCTAGTTACCACTGCCAGTTTTGTCTGAATACTCTGTCAATAAGTAAACCTAGGAACTACTGCAGCAAGAGTTGGACCTTAGTTGTCTGCATTTGGGTGATATATGCATTAGTAGTATGGTTTATAGCGCGCGAACCAGGACTATTAAGCTAGTAAGTGACTAGTATATGTTTATATGGATGACTAAGGCAATTAAGTATACGTTGCTTACGCTAAGAGATAGAAAATGGTTATGTGCTTGAAAATTACGGGCGACTGAGATAACTAAGTGTTTATTACTTGCGCTAGGATTGTTAAATGGTTATCTGCTTGCAAACTACGAGCGGCTGGATTAAATGCTAAATGTTTACATCATTTTATAAGTTGACATTGGAATTGCGTGTGGAAATGGGCTCAGATGGTCGCTTATGTTTGAAATTGTTTCTGTTCAGCATGTCTGGGCAGAACGGAGCTCAGTCACATGCTGAGGAAGAACGGGAGGAAGCGCCTCCTATATTTAAAAATGGGTTTCATAATGAAGTAGGCGAACCATCTGGGGTCCATCAGAACGGATTCCACGCAGATAATAGGAGATCGCCAGAAATTTATCAGAATGGATATATGTCTGTATCGAAGATTGGTAGTTCTTCTGTCAACAGAGGTAGAGTACACTCGCCAGAAATAGAATATAGTGAAGACGATGAAGAGGAACCGGAGGAGGATCTGGAAGAGGATCCTGAAGAAGATATAGAGGAGGATCCTAAGGAGGATATAGAAGAAGAGGCAGAAGAAGAAGATCCTCAGGAAGAAGAGTATGAAAAAGAAGAACTGTTAGATGAATCAGATGTGGAACAGTACAGAAGCGAGCATTTTTGGTCCAGGGTGCAGAGATATCGTGATTTGAGAGAAGATGCAGATATAGCAAATGGTCAGGCACAGATAGCTCTAGACCAAGTCAGGAGACAGATTCGCTCCTTTTCTCGAGGAATGCTAACAGTAGGAATGTATTCTACTGATTTTCTACGAATGGTTGAGGGAGTCCCTAATCTGAATGAAGGTAATAGAACCATCAACCGTAGGTATATCAACGGCTTAGGACCTGAGTTTGAGGAGCTATATGAACACGTAGGTGAACATTTTGGCACGCTCACTACAATGGCTCGTAGGATCGAGACTGAGCATGAGTGGGCGGGTGATACAGTACGACCCTTCTATTTTAGACGTGAGTATCATCCGGACTACGTCAGTACATCCTCCAGAGTTAGGACAAACCCCGACTTTGTGCAAAGAGGCGGAAGTAACTCTGGTAGAACAGCTAGGGGTCGACACACAGGCGTAGTCATTAGGGAACCTAGCGTTCTGTATCAGGCACCTCCAGGTATTAGCTATTTATATGCTTTGAATATTATGTTTGTGTGTTTGCATCACTGTGTATATATGTTTGGTGCATTGCATAATAGAGCATTGGTATTAAGATACGCCTATAGGATAATACCTCAGAGAAGTGAGAACCTATAGGAAGCGCTGCTGTTAAACACGCGACTAATAAAAGAATATATAAACATAATTTACAAAAGCAATAATATAATAGACACCATATAATACATTTATCGTGAACGTAATTCCTATATTACGTTCTAGAAGCTGTAAGGAAAAGATAGATTACTAGAAGAGGAAACCGATGTGGAACATCGGTGCTTGCGTCTGTATATAACATGGTACAGAGTGTTGAAGAAGTAGAAGTAATGATTACAGCAATAAAGAACTTTGAAATGAATTGAGTTATCGGAGACATGGAGAAAAAAGTGATGTGACAGAAGAATAGTTAGGAAAATGACAGAAAAATGACAGCAATATAAAGAAATTTGAAATATACTCAATAAGTAAAAAGAAAGCCTTTGATAGTCGCAGAGTGTACAATCTAGAGTAAACTTACGATTTCATGAAAATTTTGAAAATTTTAAGATTTTTCAAGGTACAATTGTGCTCAAACATCGTATGTGACATTGTATAATCACGATAGGAATGCATAAAAGAACGATTTTCAAACTTTAGATCATGCATCATATCTTTACAATAATGAAGAAAAAAATGCAATTTTGAACAACTCTTTGGTGATGAGAGGTGTCATCACTCTGATCTACAATTGTATTAATCATTTCAAACGATTTATGAAAAGTGATTTAAAAGAGCTGGCCAGCCAAAGAATGTTTTGAAATCTTTTATTTGATAATGTGAAACTCTGCGATGAAAAATAAAATATTCTTAATAAATAAGAATAAAATTTTAAAAGAAACCCCAATAACGGAACAAAGCCATGTTAATGATTAATTGTAACAAAGCTAACGAGGCTAAAGTAAAATGGGAATAAGGAATTATCGCCGGAAAGCGTACGCAGTCAAGATGCGACGCATTAGCAATGTCTAAGGATACAATATTTATCCTTATCTTGAGGTAAAGGACGAAATGACAAAGAGTCATGTTAGACGAAAAAAACGTAACAAATACGAAAGGATGAAGAATATAAAGATTATTCTTATGTCAAGATAAGTAATGTAACAATCGAGGAACATATTGGAGGAGAGAGATTAAATGTATGAAGAACAAAAAGATGATACTATGAATGATGAACATGAAGCGATATTTAAAGGATATATAACCTTATCAATATCAGTGTTTGAAGATACAAAAGTAGAAAGAGAAAGGATACGAAACGACGGAGCAGACGATTTTGCAAAAAGTGAAGGTTTAAGGTTAGATAGATCAAGAGAGATAATGATGCTATATGACTGATATTAAGTAAAGTTACTAATATCAGCATTAAGAGTTATAAGTTGCGTTAATAGAAAGGAGAAAAGTTAAGTTGTAAAATTCTAGCATAAGGAGAAAAGCACACATATAGGAATACGTGTCAGTAAATTTAAGACTAGTGGGTAACATGAAAGAGAAAGTAATGAGGACATTCATATAACCTCGAGGATTAGTAAGATGAATAAAGAAATGGAAAATTCTAGAAGCATATCGGAAGGATTGACAGAATAAAACAGCAGCAATCAAGCTGTTATAAATGGAAGGGGGACGTAACAGATATAGCAAATAAAAGACAAAATGAAAATCGACATAAGTACAGAGAAATCAAGTAATTTAAAAGGACAATTAGAATCATGATATAAGTGCTAAGGAAACACTACGAGACAAAGACGAAAGACAGAATAAGGACAAACTAAGGAATGACCATAACTAGTATTACGACGATACCTTGAAGAGTAAGAATAAGGTCGTGGAATTACTCGAAAGTAAGAAGAAGAAGTATAAGACGAGAGAGGAATTTGATTATATAGTACCAATCTTCGATAAGAATACGAGAAGGAATGACGATTAAGAAAATAAATAAGTTATTAAGGATCTACTGAATCCGTTAAGGATGAAAGTTAAAGATGACGTTAATTAAAGGTTAAAGATAAGAAAGAAGTTTAGTGAAAGTTAATTAACGAGAAAGATTCTCGAAACAGTTAAATGATAAAGAAACATATGAGATTCTTATGAGGTCATCATGAATACGAAACTGTGACGTAAAGGAAGAACATCATTGACTAAAAAGTCAATAAGAGATTCGAGATGAACCTCAAAGGAACAACTAGAGGAAAGGGAAGAGGATAAGAATACGAGTAGGACTAGTAAACAAGGGCAACTATATAAGCTATACGATTGAAAATAACGTAAAATGAGACGTTTAAGACAATGATAAAGGATGAAGGATCACGACCAACAGAGTGACGTGAAGTTCACGATAGTTTAAAGAAGCAAAGAAAGGAGTGAGAAATGACAAGAACCAGTTAAGAAAGGAAAGTGATAATTACAGACGATAGTAAAGATCATAACTGCAGGTTATGATTACGAGAGAAAATATCCATAGGAATACGCATAAAGTAAGTACGTCATTAAGATGAAATTGGCACGTCGTGACTATTCACGTATAAAGAAGACGAGTAGCAACCCCATGGCTACTAGGAATGAAATGATGGAATGAAAAAACATAAAACAATGATTAGTGACAACCAGGTCGCAATGATGCAAGGACAACGACATCAAGAATACATCCAAAGGCTATTCTATTTTTGGGAAGGGCAACAAATAAGACGAAAGTATAAGAAAAAGGATTCTCAACGACATAACAGCAAGTAGCTATTAAGAGTTAGATAGATAATCGATTAGCAACAAGTATGAAGTTGTAGCTGTGCATGGAAAACTAAGAGTTAAGTAAAAGGAAGAAGCTGCGATCAAAACGTATTAATGGACGTCAAGGAAACTGTAATAATAAGTTAAGATCCCAACAAATTTTATGAAAATTCGAGGACAAATTTTATAAGGGGGGAAGAATGTAATACCCCAAAATATTCAATTATATAATTGGACCACGTAACCAGTCTGGACTTGCCAGAGTGGCAAAATCGGAAAGTTTTCCGATAAATAAGTTTTAGTAGGTCGGTTTTGGGAAATTAATTATGAGAAAATTAAGGTTATATTTCAATTCTAAAGTTAAAATTGGAATTAAAAAGGAAAAATGTCAAGAAAAGCCCAAAATAAAGTACAGGGACCAAAGTGATAATTTAGCCACTTCGTATCGAAAATAAAAATTTATAAGTTTTGACGGGAAGTACTAATATCGAGCTTCGTATTATTTATCGGGTGAAACATTTGGATTTGTTTCGCAACGTTTGTAAACGTTTGGCTTAAATCGCTAATAAGGTGAAACGTTTGGATTTGTTTTCCAATGTTTGTAAACATTTGGCTTAAATCGCTAAAAAGAGGAAATGTTTGGATTTGTTTCGTAAAGTTTGTAAACGTTTGGCTTATGTCGCTAAAAAGGTGAAACGTTTGAATTTGTTTTGTAACGTTTTTAAACGTTAGGCTTCAATGGCTAAAAAGGTGAAACGTTTGGATTTGTTTTGTAACGTTTGGAAACGTTTTGCTCAAAATGCTAAAAAGGTGAAACGTTTGATTTGTTTTGTAACGTTTTTAAACGTTTGGTTTAAATCGCTAAAAAGGTGAAATGTTTGGATTTGTTTCGTAACGTTTGTCTTAAATTGCTAATAAGGTGAAACATTTGGATTTGTTTTGTAACATTTGTAAAAGTTTGTCTTAAATGGCTAAAAAGCCAAAACGTTTGGCATAAATTGATAAACGTTTAGCTTTAATCGCTAAAAAGGTGCAACGTTTGGATTTGTTTTGTAACGTTTATAAACATTTGGCTTAAATTGCTAAAATGGTGAAACATTTGGATTTACCAATTTGATCCAAATGTTTGGTGAAACGTTTACAAACGTTACTAAACAAATCCAAATGTTTTACTTTTTTAGCGATTTAAGCCAAACGTTTAGATTCGTTTTGTAACGTTTTAAATGTTTGGATTTGTTTTTTAACGTTTGTAAACGTTTGGCTTAAATCGTTAATAAGGTGAAACGTTTGCATTTGTTTTTTAACGTTTAGCTTAAATCGCTAAAAATATGAAACATTTGGATTTGTTTTGTAACGTTTGGCTCAAATTGCTAAAAAGGTGAAACGTTTGTTTTGTAACGTTTGGCTCAAATTGCTAAAAAAGTGAAACGTTTGGATTTGTTTCGTAATGTTTTTAAACGTTTGGTTTTGTTTTGTAATGTTTGTAAACATTTGGCTTAAATCGCTAAACGTTTCGCTTCACTCGCTAAAAAGGTGAAACATTTGGATTTGTTTCATAACGTTTGTAAACGTTTTGCTTAAATCGCAAAAAAGGTCAAACGTTTGGTTTTGTTTCGTAACGTTTAAAACATTTGGTTTTGTTTTGTAACGTTTGTAAACGTTTAGCTTAAATCGCTAAAAAGGTGAAAAGTTAAACAAAACAAATTGCTAAAAACCAAGCGTTTGTAAACGTTACAAAACAAATCCAAACGTTTCACCTTTTTTGCGATTTAATCCAAACGTTTTGATTAAATAGCTAAAAAGGTGAAATGTTTGGTTTTGTTTCGTAACGTTTGGCTTAAATCGGTAAAAAAGGGAAACGTTTGGATTTTTTTTGTAACGTTTGTAAACGTTTGGCTTAAATCGATAATAAGGCGAAACGTTTGGATTTAATCGCTAAAAAGGTGAAATGTTTGGATTTATTTTATAACGTTTGTAAAGGTTTGGCTTAAATCGCTAAAAAGGTGAAACGTTTGGATTTGTTTTGTAACGTTTGTAAACGTTTGGATGAAATCGCTAAAAAGGGGAAACGCTTGGATTTGTTTTGTAACGTTTGTAAACGTTTGGCTCAAATTGCTAAAAAGTTGAAATGTTTGGATTTGTTTTGCAACGTTTGTAAACGTTTGGCTTAAATCGCTAAAAAGATGAAACGTTTGTCTTTGTTTTGTAACGTTTGTAAACGTTTGGCTTAAATCGCTAAAAAGGAGAAACATTTAAATATGTTTCGAAATGTTTGTAAATGTTTGTCTTAAATCGCTAAAAAGGTAGAACGTTTGGATTTGTTTAGTAACGTTTGTTAAAGTTTGGCTTAAATTGCTAAAAAGGTGAAACATTTGGATTTGTTTTGTAACGTTTGTAAACGTTTGGCTTAAATCGCTGCAAAGGTAAGACATTTGGATTTGTTTTGTACTGTTTGTTAACGTTTGGCTTAAATCGATAAAAAGGTGAAACGTTTGGATTTTTGTTGTAATGTTTGTAAACGTTTGGCTTAAATAGCTAAAAAGGGGAAACGTTTTGATTTGTTTCGTAACGTTTGTAAACGTTTGGCTCAAATTGCTGAAAAGGTGAAACGTTTGGATTTGTTTTGTAACGTTTGTAAAGGTTTGGCTTAAATTGCTCAAAAGGTGAAACGTTTTGATTTGTTTCGTAACTTTTGTAAACATTTTGCTTAAATCTCTAAAAAGGTGAAACGTTTGGATTTGTTTCGTAAAGTTTGTTAACGTTTGGCTTAAATTGCTAAAAAGGGGAAACATTTAGATTTGTTTTGTAACGTTTGTAAACATTTGGCTTTAATCGCTAAATAGGTGAAATGTTGGATTTGTTTTGTAATGTTTGCAAACGTTTAGCTTAAATCGCTAGAAATGTGAAAAGTTTGGATTTGTTTTGTAACGTTTGTAAACGTTTGGCTCAAATTGCTAAAAAGGTGAAACAATTGGATTTGTTTTATAACGTTTGTAAACGTTTGACTTAAATCGCTAAAATGGCAAAACTTTTGGCTTTGTTTTCTAACGTTTGTAAACGTTTGGCTTAAATCGCTAAAAAGGTGAAACGTTTGGATTTGTTTTGTAACGTTTGTAAACGTTTGACTTAAATCGCTAAAAAATGTGAAACGTTTAGATTTGTTTCGTAACGTTACGCCTTTTTAGCAAATCCAAACGTTTACAAAGGTTGCAAAACAAAACCAAACGTTTCCCCTTTTTAGCAATTGAAGCCAAACGTTTACAAAGGTTGCAAAACAAAACCAAACGTTTAAAAAGTTTGAAACAAATCCAAACGTTTTGCCTTTTTAGCGATTGAAGCCAAACGTTACAAAGCACAACCAAACGTTTAAAACATTACAAACAAAATCCAAATGTTTCGCTTATTAGGGATTTAAGCAAAAACGTTAAAAATGTTACGGAACAAATTCAAACGTTTCACCTTTTTTGCGATTTAAGCCAAACGTTTACAAACGTTACAAAACAAATCCAAACGTTTCGCCTTTTTAGCGATTTAAGCCAAACATTTACAGACATTACAAAATAAAACCAAACGTTTCGCCCTTTTAGCAATTTGAGCCAAACGTTTACAAATGTTACAAAATAAAACCAAACGTTTACAAACGTTACGAAACAAATCCAAACGTTTTATCTTTTTAGCGATTAAGCCAAACGTTTCACCTTTTTAGCGATTTAAATCAAACGTTTACAAACGTTACGAAACAAATCTAAATGTTTAAAACATTACGAAACAAATCCAAACGTTTCCCCTTTTTAGCGATTTAAGCCAAACGTTTAAAAACGTTACAAAACAAATCCAAACGTTTCAACTTTTTAGCGATTGAAGCCAAACATATACAAACGTTTTGAAACAAAAGCAATCGTTTCAGACGTCTAAAAACAAATCCAAACGTTTCACCTTTTTAGCGATTGAAGCCAAACGTTTCAAATGTTACAAACAAAACTAAAACGTTTAAAACGTTAAAGAAAAAATCCAACCGTTTCCACTTTTTAGCGATTTAAGCCAAGCGTTTACAAACGTTACGAAACAAAACTAAACGTTTCACCTTTTTAGCGATTTAATCCAAACATTTCCCCTTTTTAGCGATTTAAGCCAAACGTTACAAAACAAAAGCAAACGTTACAGAACAAATCCAAAAGTTTTGCCTTTTTAGCGATATAAGCCAAAACGTTTAAAACGTTACGAAACAAATACAAACGTTTCACCTTTTTATCGATTGAAACCAAACGTTTACAAACGTTACAAAACAAATCAAAACGTTTCACTTTTTAAGCAATTTAAGCCAAACGATTACAAACGTTACAAAACAAATCCAAACGTTTCCCCATTTTAGAAATTTAAGCCATACGTTAACAAACGTTACGAGACAAATCCAAACGTTTCACCTTTTTAGCAATTTAATCCAAACGTTTACAAACGTTACAAAACAAATCCAAACGTTTCACGTTTTTAGCAATTTAAGCCAAACGTTTACAAACGTTACAAAACAAATCCAAACGCTTAAACTTTTTAGCGATTTAAGCCATACGTTTACAAACGTTTCCCCTTTTTAGAAATTTAAGCCAAACGTTTACAAATGTTACAAAAAAGATCAAAACGTTACACCTTTTTAGCAATTTGAGCCAAACGTTTACAAAAGTTACGAAACAAATCCAAGCGTTGTAAATGTTACGAAACAAAACCAAACATATTAACTTTTTAGCGATGTAAGCCAAACATTTACAAACGTTACAAAAAAATCCAAACGTTTCACCTTTTTAACGATTTAAGAGAAAAGTTTACAAGCGTTACGAAACAAGTCCAAACATGTCACCTTTTAGTGATTTAAGACAAACGTTTACAAACTTTACCAAACAAATCCAAACGTTTCACCTTTTTAGCGATTTAAGCCAAACGTTTAAAAACGTTACGAAACAAAGCCATACATTTATAACGTTTCGAAACAAATCCAAATGTTTCATCTTTTTAGCCATTTAAGCCAAAAGTTTAAAAACGTTACCAAAAAAAAAACGTTTCCCCTTTTTAGCGATTGAAACCAAACGTTTACAAACGTTACGAAACAAATTCAAACGTTTTCCCTTTTTAGCAATTTGAGCGAAACGTTTACAAACGTTACGAAACAAATCCAAACGTTTCAGCTTTTTAGCGATTTAAGTCAAACGTTTACAAACGTTACGAAACAAATCCAAATGTGTCAACTTTTTAGCGATTTAAGTCAAACGTTTGCAAACGTTACAAACAAATCCACACGTTTCACATTTGTAGCGATTTAAGCCAAACATTTACAAACGTTACAAAACAAATCCAAACGTTTCCCCTTTTTAGCGATTTAAGCCAAACGTTTAAAAATGTTACGAAACAAATCCAAACGTTACGCCTTTTTAACGATTTAAGCCAAACGTTTGCAAACGTTACAAAACAAATCCAAACGTTTCACCTTTTAAGCGATTTAAGACAAACGTTACAAAATAAATCCAAACGTTTAAAACTTTACGAAACAAATCCAAACGTTTCCACTTTCATTGAAGCCAAACGTTTACAAACGTTACGAAACATAACAGAACATTTAAAAAGTTAAGAAACAAATCCAAACGTTTCACCTTTTTAGCGATTTAAGCCAAACGTTTACAAACGTTACAAAACAAATCCAAACGTTTCACCTTTTTAGCGATTGAAGCCAAGCGTTAAAAACGTTACGAAACAAATCCAAGCGTTTAAAACGTTACAAAACAAATCCAAACGTTTCGCCTTTAAAGCAATTTAAGCCAAACGTTTACCAACGTTACAAAACAAATCCAAACGCTTTTTTAGCTATTTAAGCCAAGTGTTTACAAACTTTACAAAACAAACCCAAGCGTTTAAAACGTTACGAAACAAATCAAAACGTTTCACCTGTTTAGCGATTTAAGCCAAATGTCTAGAAACGTTACAAAACAAATCCAAACGTTTCAAACGTTATGAAACAAATCCAAACGTTTCCCCTTTTTAGCGATTTAAGCCAAACGTTACAAAACAAACCTTTTTAGCAATTTAAGCCAAACGTTTCCCCTTTTTAGCGATTTAAGCCAAACGTTTAAAAACGTTTCACCTTTTAAGCGATTGAAGCCAAAAGTTTACAAATGTTACCAAACAAAACCAAACGTTTGTACGGTTACTAAACAAATCCAAATGTTTCTCCTTTTTAGCGATTGAAGCCAAACGTTTACAAACGTTACAATACAAATACAAACGTTTCACCTTTTTAGTGATTTAAGCCAAACGTTTACAAATGTTACAAAACAAATCCAAACGTTTACAAACGTTACGAAACAAATCCAAACGTTTACAAACGTTACAAAACAAATCCAAATGTTTCACCTTTTTAGCGATTTAAGCCAAACATTTTCAAATGTTACAAAACAAATCCAAGCGTTTACAAACGTTTACAAACGTTAAAAAACAAATCCAAACATTTACAAACGTTACTAAACAAAACTAAAAGTTTCATCTTTATAGCTATTTGAACCAAACGTTTACAAATGTTACAAACTAATACTAAACGTTTATAAACGTTACGAAACAAATCCAAGCGTTTCACATTTTTAGCGATTTAAGCCAAATGCTTACAAACTTTACGAAACAAATCCAAACGTTACACCTTTTTTACCGATTGAAGCCAAACATTTATAAATGTTACAAAACAAATCCAAACGTTTAAAACGTTTCGAAACAAATCCAAACGTTTCACCTTTAAACGTTACGACACAATTTGAGCCAAAAGTTTACATACATTACAAAACAAATTCCCACATTTCACCTTTAGCGATTTAAACCAAACGTTTACACACGTTACAAAACAAATCGAAACATTTCACCTTTTTAGCGATTTAAGCCAAACCTTTATAAATGTTATACATAACAAAACCAAACGTTTGCAAACATTATGAAATAAATCCAAACGTTTCACCTTTTTAGCGATTGAAGCCAAAAGTTACAAACTTTACGAAACAAATCCAAAAGTTTCACCTTTTTAGCAATTTAACCAAACGTTTACAAACGCTACGAAAAAATCTAAACGTTTCACCTTTTTAGCAATTTAAGCCAAACGTTTACAAACGGTACAAAACAAATCCAAGCGTTTAAAACATTACAAAACAAATCCAAACGTTTTACCTTTAAAGCAATTTAAGCCCAACGTTTACAAACGTTACAAAACAAATCCAAACGCTTTTTTAGCGATTTAAGCCAAATGTTTATAAACGTTACAAAACAAATCTAAGCGTTTAAAACTTTTCGAAATAAATCCAACGTTTCGCCTTTTTAGCGATTGAAGCCAAAGGTTACGAAACAATTTGAGCCAAACATTTACATATGTTATAAAACAAATCCCAACGTTTCCCCTTTTTAGCGATTTAAGCCAAACGTTTACAAATATTACAAAACAAATCCAAACGTTTCACCTTTTTAGCGATTTAAGCCAAACGTTTACAAATGTTACAAAACAAATCCAAACGTTTACAAACGTTACGAAACAAATCCAAACGTTTACAAAAATTACAAAACAAATCCAAATGTTTCACCTTTTTAGCGATTTAAGACATACTTTTTCAAATATTACAAAACAAATCCAAGTGTTTACAAACGTTACAAAATAAATCCAAACATTTACAAACGTTACAAAACAAAACCAAACGTTTCATCTTTTTAGGAATTTGAACCAAACGTTTACAAATGTTACAAAATAAAAGTAAACGTTTACAAATTGTACAAAACAAATCCAAGCGTTTCACCTTTTTAGCGATTTAAGCCAAACGTTTACAAACATTACAAAATAAATCCAAATGTTTTACTTTTTTAGCAATTTAAGCCAAATGTTTACAAAATTTACGAAACAAATTCAAACGTTACACCTCTTTTAGCGATTGAAGCCAAACGTTTACAATCGTTACAAAACAAATCCAAACGTTTAAAAATTTTCGAAACAATTCCAAACGTTTCACCTTTTTAGCGATTGAAGCCAAACGTTACAAAACAATTTGAGCTAAACGTTTACATACATTACAAATCAAATCCCAAGGTTTCACCTTTTTAGCGATTTAAGCCAAATGTTTACACACGTAACAAAACAAATCGAAACGTTTCACCTTTTTATCAATTTAAGCCAAACCTTTACAAATGTTATACATAACAAAACAAAACCTTTTCAAACGTTACGAAATAAATCCAAACCTTTCACCGTTTTAGCGATTGAAGCCAAAAGTTTACAAACGTTACGAAACAAATCAAAACGTTTCACCTTTTTAGCAATTCAAGCCAAACGTTTACAAACGCTACGAAAAAAACCAAACGTTTCACCTTTTTAGCAATTTAAGCCAAACGTTTACAAACGTTACAATACAAATCCAAGCGTTTAAAACATTACAAAACAAATCCAAAAGTTTTACCTTTAAAGCAATTTAAGCCAAACTTTTACAAACGCTACAAAACAAATCCAAACGCTTTTTAGCGATTTAAGCCAATTTTTTACAAACGTTACAAAAGAAATCTAAGCGTTTAAAACGTTTCGAAACAAAATCCAAACATTTCACCTTTTTTGCGATTGAAGCTAAACGTTACTAAACAATTTGAGCCAAACGTTTAAATACGTAACAAAACAAATCCCAACGTTTCACCTTTTTAGCGATTTAAGCCAAACATTTACAAATATTACAAAACAAATCCAAATATTTCACCTTTTTAGCAATTTAAGCCAAACGTTTACAAATGTTACAAAACAAATCCAAACGTTTACAAACGTTACGAAACAAATCCAAACGTTTACAAAGGTTACAAAACAAATCCAAATGTTTCACCTTTTTAGCGATTTAAGACAAACTTTTTCAAATATTACAAAACAAATCCAAGCGTTTACAAACGTTACGAAACAAATCCAAATGTTTACAAACGTTACAAAACAAATCCAAACATTTACAAACGTTACAAAACAAAACCAAACGTTTCATCTTTTTAGCAATTTGAACCAAACGTTTACAAATGTTACAAAATAAAAGTAAACGTTTACAAATTTTACGAAACAAATCCAAGTGTTTCCCCTTTTTAGCGATTTAAGCCAAACGTTTACAAACGTTACAAAATAAATCCAAATGTTTCACTTTTTTAGCAATTTAAGCCAAATGTTTACAAAATTTACGAAACAAATCCAAACGTTACACCTTTTTTAGCGATTGAAGCCAAACGTTTACAATCGTTACAAAACAAATCCAAACGTTTAGAAATTTTCGAAACAATTCCAAACGTTACACCTTTTTTAGCGATTGAAGCCAAACGTTTACAAACGTTACTAAAAAATCCAAACGTTTAAAACGTTTCGAAACAAATCCAAACGTTTCCCCTTTTTAGCGATTGAAGCCAAACCTACAAAACAATTTGAGCTAAACGTTTACATACATTACAAATCAAATACTAACGTTTCACCTTTTTAGCAATTTAAGCCAAACGTTTACACACGTTACAAAACAAATCGAAACGTTTCACCTTTTTATCGATTTAAGCCAAACCTTTACAAATGTTATACATAACAAAACCAAACGTTTACAAACGTTACAAAATAAATCCAAACGTTTCACCTTTTTAGCGATTGAAGCCAAAAGTTTACAAACGGTACGAAACAAATCTAAACATTTCACCTTTTTAGCAATTCAAACCAAACGTTTACAAACGCTACGAAAAAAACCAAACGTTTCACCTTTTTAGCAATTTAAGCCAAACGTTTAAAAACGTTACAATACAAATCCAAGCGTTTAAAACGTTACAAAACAAATCTAAGCGTTTAAAACCTTTCGAAACAAAATCCAAACATTTCACCTTTTTAGCGATTGAAGCTAAACGTTACTAATCAATTTAAGCCAAACGTTTACATACGTTACAAAACAAATCCCAACGTTTCACCTTTTTAGCGATTTAAGCCAAACATTTACAAATATTACAAAACAAATCCAAATATTTCACCTTTTTAGCAATTTAAGCCAAACGTTTACAAATGTTACAAAACAAATCCAAACGTTTACAAACGTTACGAAACAAATCCAAACGTTTACCAACGTTACAAAACAAATCCAAATGTTTCACCTTTTTAGTTATTAAAGCCAAACTTTTTCAAATGTTAAAAAACAAATCCAAGCGTTTACAAACGTTACGAAACAAATCCAAACGTTAACAAACGTTACAAAACAAATCCAAACATTTACAAACGTTACTAAACAAAACCAAACGTTTCATCTTTTTAGCAATTTGAACCAAACGTTTACAAATGTTACAAAATAAAACTAAACGTTTACAAATTTTACGAAACAAATCCAAGTGTTTCTCCTTTTTAGCGATTTAGGCTAAACGTTTACAAACGTTACAAAACAAATCCAAACGTTTCACTTTTTTAGCGATTTAAGCCAAATGTTTACAAACTTTACGAAACAAATCCAAACGTTACACCTTTTTTAGCGACTGAAGCCAAACGTTTACAATCGTTACAAAAAAAATCCAAACGTTTAAAACGTTTCGAAACAAATCCAAACGTTTCACCTTTTTAGTGATTGAAGCCAAACTTACGAAACAATTTGAGCCAAACGTTTACATACATTACAAAGCAAATCCCAACATTTTACCTTTTTAGCCATTTAAGCCAAACGTTTACACACGCTACAAAACAAATCGAAACGTTTCACCTTTTTAGCGATTTAAGCCAAACCATTACAAATGTTATACATAACAAAACCAAACGTTTACAAACGTTACGAAATAAATCCAAACGCTTCACCTTTTTAGCGATTGAAGCCAAAAGTTTACAAACGTTACGAAACAAATCCAAACATTTCACCTTTTTAGCAATTTAAGCCAAACGTTTACAAACGCTACAAAAAATTCCAAACATTTCACCTTTTTAGCAATTTAAGCCAAACGTTTACAAACGTTACAAAACAAATCAAAGCGTTTTAAACGTTACAAAACAAATCCAAACGTTTTACCTTTAAAGCAATTTAAGACAAATGTTTATAAACGTTACAAAACAAATCCAAACGCTTTTTTAGCGATTTAGGCCAAATGTTTTCAAACGTTACAAAACAAATCTAAGCGTTTAAAAAGTTTCGAAACAGATCCAAACGTTTCACCTTTTTAGCGATTGAAGCCAAACATTACGAAACAATTTGAGCCAAACGTTTACATACATTACAAAACAAATCCCAACATTTTACCTTTTTAGCCATTTAAGCCAAACGTTTACACACGCTACAAAACAAATCGAAACGTTTCACCTTTTTAGCGATTTAAGCCAAACCTTTACAAATGTTATACATAACAAAACCAAACGTTTGCAAACATTACGAAATAAATCCAAACGTTTCACCTTTTTAGCGATTGAAGCCAAAAGTTACAAACTTTACGAAACAAATCCAAAAGTTTCACCTTTTTAGCAATTTAACCAAACGTTTACAAACGCTACGAAAAAATCCAAACGTTTCACCTTTTTAGCAATTTAAGCCAAACGTTTACAAACGGTACAAAACAAATCCAAGCGTTTAAAACATTACAAAACAAATCCAAACGTGTTACCTTTAAAGCAATTTAAGCCCAACGTTTACAAACGTTACAAAACAAATCCAAACGCTTTTTTAGCGATTTAAGCCAAATGTATACAAACGTTACAAAACAAATC
This sequence comes from Mercurialis annua, assembly GCF_937616625.2. Taxonomy (NCBI): domain Eukaryota; kingdom Viridiplantae; phylum Streptophyta; class Magnoliopsida; order Malpighiales; family Euphorbiaceae; genus Mercurialis; species Mercurialis annua. The sequence goes on from NC_065575.1 coordinate 29,183,590, forward strand.
TAAGCGTTTAAAACTTTTCGAAATAAATCCAACGTTTCGCCTTTTTAGCGATTGAAGCCAAAGGTTACGAAACAATTTGAGCCAAACGTTTACATACGTTATAAAACAAATCCCAAAATTTCCCCTTTTTAGCGATTTAAGCCAAACGTTTACAAATATTACAAAACAAATCCAAACGTTTCACCTTTTTAGCGATTTAAGCCAAACGTTTACAAATGTTACAAAACAAATCCAAACGTTTACAAACGTTACGAAACAAATCCAAACGTTTACAAAGGTTACAAAACAAATCCAAATGTTTCACCTTTTTAGCGATTTAAGACAAACTTTTTCAAAAATTACAAAACAAATCCAAGCGTTTACAAACGTTACGAAACAAATCCAAATGTTTAGAAACGTTACAAAACAAATCCAAACATTTACAAACGTTACAAAACAAAACCAAACGTTTCATCTTTTTAGGAATTTGAACCAAACGTTTATAAATGTTACAAAATAAAAGTAAACGTTTACAAATTTTACAAAACAAATCTAAGCGTTTCACCTTTTTAGCGATTTAAGCCAAACGTTTACAAACATTACAAAATAAATCCAAATGTTTACTTTTTTAGCAATTTAAGCCAAATGTTTACAAAATTTACGAAACAAATCCAAACGTTACACCTCTTTTAGCGATTGAAGCCAAACGTTTACAATCGTTACAAAACAAATCCAAACGTTTAAAAATTTTCGAAACAATTCCAAACGTTTCACCTTTTTAGCGATTGAAGCCAAACGTTACAAAACAATTTGAGCTAAACGTTTACATACATTACAAATAAAATCCCAAGGTTTCACCTTTTTAGCGATTTAAGCCAAATGTTTACACACGTTACAAAACAAATCGAAACGTTTGACCTTTTTATCGATTTAAGCCAAACCTTTACAAATGTTATACATAACAAAACCAAACCTTTTCAAACGTTACGAAATAAATCCAAACGTTTCACCTTTTTAGCGATTGAAGCCAAAAGTTTACAAACGTTACGAAACAAATCAAAACGTTTCACCTTTTTAGCAATTCAAGCCAAACGTTTACAAACGCTACGAAAAAACCAAACGTTTCACCTTTTTAGCAATTTAAGCCAAACGTTTACAAACGTTACAATAAAAATCCAAGCGTTTAAAACGTTACAAAACAAATCCAAAAGTTTTACCTTTAAAGCAATTTAAGCCAAACTTTTACCAACGTTACAAAACAAATCCAAACGCTTTTTAGCGATTTAAGCCAATTTTTTACAAACGTTACAAAAGAAATCTAAGCGTTTAAAACGTTTCGAAACAAAATCCAAACATTTCACCTTTTTTGCGACTGAAGCTAAACGTTACTAAACAATTTGAGCCAAACGTTTACATACGTTACAAAACAAATCCCAACGTTTCACCTTTTTAGCGATTTAAGCCAAACATTTACAAATATTACAAAACAAATCCAAATATTTCACCTTTTTAGCAACTTAAGCCAAACGTTTACAAATGTTACAAAACAAATCCAAACGTTTACAAACGTTACGAAACAAATCCAAACGTTTACAAAGGTTACAAAACAAATCCAAATGTTTCACCTTTTTAGCGATTTAAGACAAACTTTTTCAAATATTACAAAAAAATCCATGCGTTTACAAACGTTACGAAACAAATCCAAATGTTTACAAACGTTACAAAACAAATCCAAACATTTACAAACTTTACAAAACAAAACCAAACGTTTCATCTTTTTAGCAATTTGAACCAAACGTTTACAAATGTTACAAAATAAAAGTAAACGTTTACAAATTTTACGAAACAAATCAAAGCGTTTCACCTTTTTAGCGATTTAAGCCAAACGTTTACAAACGTTACAAAATAAATCCAAATGTTTCACTTTTTTAGCAATTTAAGCCAAATGTTTACAAAATTTACTAAACAAATCCAAACGTTACACCTTTTTTAACGATTGAAGCCAAACGTTTACAATCGTTACAAAACAAATCCAAACGTTTAGAAATTTTCGAAACAATTCCAAACGTTACACCTTTTTTAGCGATTGAAGCCAAACGTTTACAAACGTTACAAAAAAATCCAAACGTTTAAAACGTTTCGAAACAAATCCAAACGTTTCCCCTTTTTAGCGATTGAAGCCAAACCTACAAAACAATTTGAGCTAAACGTTTACATACATTACAAATCAAATCCCAACGTTTCACCTTTTTAGCGATTTAAGCCAAACGTTTACACACGTTACAAAATAAATCGAAACGTTTCACCTTTTTATCGATTTAAGCCAAACCTTTACAAATGTTATACATAACAAAACCAAACCTTTTCAAACGTTACGAAATAAATCCAAACGTTTCACCTTTTTAGCGATTGAAGCCAAAAGTTTACAAACGTTACGAAACAAATCCAAACGTTTCACCTTTTTAGCAATTCAAGCCAAACGTTTACAAACGCTACGAAAAAAACCAAACGTTTCACCTTTTTAGCAATTTAAGCCAAACGTTTACAAACGTTACAATACAAATCCAAGCGTTTAAAACGTTACAAAATAAATCCAAAAGTTTTACCTTTAAAGCAATTTAAGCCAAACTTTTACGAACGTTACAAATCAAATCCAAACGCTTTTTAGCGATTTAAGCCAATTTTTTACAAACGTTACAAAATAAATCTAAGCGTTTAAAACGTTTCGAAACAAAATCCAAACATTTCACATTTTTAGCGATTGAAGCTAAACGTTACTAATCATTTTAAGCCAAACGTTTACATACGTTACAAAAAAAATCCCAACGTTTCGCCTTTTTAGCGATTTAAGCCAAACATTTACAAATATTACAAAACAAATCCAAATATTTCACCTTTTTAGCAATTTAAGCCAAACGTTTACAAATGTTACAAAACAAATCCAAACGTTTACAAACGTTACGAAACAAATCCAAACGTTTACAAACGTTACAAAACAAATCCAAATGTTTCACCTTTTTAGCTATTAAAGCCAAACTTTTTCAAATGTTAAAAAATAAATCCAAGCGTTTACAAACGTTACGAAACAAATCCAAACGTTAACAAACATTACAAAACAAATCCAAACATTTACAAACGTTACTAAACAAAACCAAACGTTTCATCTTTTTAGCAATTTGAACCAAACGTTTACAAATGTTACAAAATAAAACTAAACGTTTACAAATTTTACGAAACAAATCCAAGTGTTTCACATTTTTAGCGATTTAGGCCAAACGTTTACAAACGTTACAAAACAAATCCAAACGTTTCACTTTTTTAGCGATTTAAGCCAAATGTTTACAAACTTTACGAAACAAATCCAAACGTTACACCTTTTTTAGCGATTGAAGCCAAATGTTTACAATCGTTACAAAGAAAATCCCAACATTTTACCTTTTTAGCCATTTAAGCCAAACGTTTACACACGCTACAAAACAAATCTAAACGTTTCACCTTTTTAGCGATTTAAGCCAAACCTTTACAAATGTTATACATGACAAAACCAAACGTTTGCAAACATTACGAAATAAATCCAAACGTTTCACCTTTTTAGCGATTGAAGCCAAAAGTTACAAACTTTACGAAACAAATCCAAAAGTTTCACCTTTTTTGCAATTTAACCAAACGTTTACAAACGCTACGAAAAAATCCAAACGTTTCACCTTTTTAGCAATTTAAGCCAAACGTTTACAAACGGTACAAAACAAATCCAAGCGTTTAAAACATTACAAAACAAATCCAAACGTTTTACCTTTAAAGCAATTTAAGCCGAAAGTTTACAAACGTTAGAAAACAAATCCAAACGCTTTTTTAGCGATTTAAGCCAAATGTTTACAAACGTTACAAAACAAATCTAAGCGTTTAAAACTTTTCGAAATAAATCCAACGTTTCGCCTTTTTAGCGATTGAAGCCAAAGGTTACGAAACAATTTGAGCCAAACGTTTAGATACGTTATAAAACAAATCCCAACGTTTCCCCTTTTTAGCGATTAAAGCCAAACGTTTACAAATATTACAAAACAAATCCAAATGTTTCACCTTTTTAGCGATTTAAGCCAAACGTTTACAAATGTTACAAAACAAATCCAAATGTTTCACCTATTTAGCGATTTAAGCCAAACGTTTACAAATGTTACAAAACAAATCCAAACGTTTACAAACGTTACGAAACAAATCCAAACGTTTACAAAGGTTACAAAACAAATCCAAATGTTTCACCTTTTTAGCGATTTAAAACGTTACAAAATAAATCCAAACGTTTTACCTTTAAAGCAATTTAAGCCAAATGTTTATAAACGTTACAAAACAAATCCAAACGCTTTTTTAGCGATTTAAGCCAAATGTTTTCAAACGTTACAAAACAAATCTAAGCGTTTAAAACGTTTCGAAACAGATCCAAACGTTTCACCTTTTTAGCGATTGAAGCCAAACATTCCGAAACAATTTGAGCCAAACGTTTACATACGTTACAAAACAAATCCCAACGTTTCACCTTTTTAGTGATTTAAGCCAAACGTTTATAAATATTACAAAACAAATCCAAACGTTTCAAATTTTTAGCAATATAAGCCAAACGTGTACAAATGTTATAAAAGAAATCCAAACGTTTACAAACGTTACGAAACAAATCCAAACGCTTAGAAACGTTACAAAACAAATCCAAATATTTCACCTTTTTAGCGATTTAAGCCGAACTTGTTCAAATGACACAAAACAAATCCAAACGTTTACAAACGTTACGAAACAAATCCAAACGTTTACAAACGTTACCAAACAAATCGAAATATTTACAAACGTTACAAAACAAAACCAAACGTTTCAAGTTTTTAGCAATTTGAACCAAACGTTTACAAATGTTACAAAATAAAGCTAAACGTTTACAAACATTACAAAACAAATCCAAGCGTTTCACCATTTTAGCGATTGAAGCCAAACGTTTACAAACGTACAAAACAAATCCAAACGTTTCGCTTTTTTAGCAATTTAAGCCTCACATTTACAAATTTTACGAAGCAAATCCAAACGTTTCACCTTTTTTAGCGATTGAAGCCAAACTATTAAAAACGTTTCAAAAAAAATCCAAACGTTTAAAACGTTTCGAAACAAATCCAAACGTTTCACCTTTTTAGCGATTGAAGCCAACGTTACGAAACAATTTGAGCCAAACGTTTACATACGTTACAAAACTAATCCCAACGTTTCACCTTTTTAGCGATTTAAGCAAAACGTTTACACACGTTACAAATCAAATCCAAACGTTTCACCTTTTTATGGATTTAAGCCAAACCTTTACAAATGTTATACATAACAAAACCAAACGTTTACAAACGTTACGAAATAAATCCAAACGTTTCACCTTTTTAGCGATTGAAGCCAAACGTTTACAAACGTTACGAAACAAATCCAAACGTTTCCCCTTTTTAGCAATTTAAGCCAAACATTTACAAACGCTACGAAAAAATCCAAACGTTTCACCTTTTTAGCAATTTAAGCCAAATGTTTACAAACGTTACAAAACATATCCAAGCGTTTGAAACGTTACAAAACAAATCCAAACATTTTATCTTTAAAGCAGTTTAAGCCAAATGTTTACAAACATTACAAAACAAATCCAAACACTTTTTTAGCGAATTAAGCCAAATGCTTACAAACGTTACAAAACAAATCTAAGCGTTTAAAACGTTTCGAAACAAATCCAATTGTTTCACCTTTTTAGCGATTGAAGCCAAACGTTACAAAACAGTTTGAGCCAAACGTTTGCATACGTTACAAAACAAATCCCAACGTTTCACCTTTTTAGCGATTTAAGCCAAACATTTACAAATATTACAAAACAAATCCAAACGTTTCACCTTTTTAGCGATTTAAGCCAAACGTTTACAAATGTTATACATAACAAAACCAAACGTTTACAAACGTCACGAAATAAATCCAAACGTTTCACCTTTTCACCGATTGAAGCCAAACGTTCACAAACATTACGAAACAAATCCAAACGTTTCCCCTTTTTAGCAATGTAAGCCAAAGTTTATAAAGATTATGAAAAAAATCCAAACGATTCACCCTTTTAGCAATTTAAGCCAAATGTTTACAAAAAATACAAAACAAATCCAAACGTTTCACCTTTTTAATGATTTAAGCCAAGCGTTTACGAACGTTAGGAAACAAATCGAAATATTTCACCTTTTTAGTGATTGAAGCCAAACATTTACAAACGTTATGACACAAAACTAAACGTTTAAAACGTTTCGAAACAAATCCAAACGTTTCACCTTTTTAGTAATTTAAGCCAAACGTTTCACCTTTTTAGCGATTTACTTTAATCGTTTACAAACGTTACAAAACAAATCCAAACGCTTTTGTAGCGATTTAAGCCAAATGTTTGCAAACGTTACAAAACAAATCCAAGTGTTTAAAACGTTACGAAACAAATCCAAACGTTTCACCTTTTTAGCGAATTAAGCCAAACGTGTACAAACGTTACAAAACAAATCCAAACGTTTACAAACATTACGAAACAAATCCAAACGTTTCACCTTTTTAGCTATTTAACCCAAACGTTTACAAACATTACGAAGCAAAATCAAACGTTTCACCTTTTTAGTAATTTAAGCCAAACATTTACAAAAGTTACGAAACAAATCCAAACATTTCACCTTTTTAGCGATTGAAGCCAAACGTTACGAAACAATTTGAGCCAAACATTTGCATACGTTACAAAACAAATCCCAACGTTTCACCTTTTTAGCGATTTAAGCCAAACGTTTACAGTTATACATAACAAAACCAAACGTTTACAGACGTCACGAAATAAATCCGAACGTTTCACCTTTTCACCGATTGAAGCCAAACGTTCACAAACGTTACGAAACAAATCCAAAGGTTTCACCTTTTTAGCAATTTAAGTCAAACGTTTACAAACATTATGAAAAAAATTAAAACGTTTCACCTTTTTAGCAATTTAAGCCAAATGTTTACAAAAAATACAAAACAAATCCAAACGTTTCACCTTTTTAACGATTTAAGCCAAGCGTTTTCAAACGTTACGAAAAAAATCCAAATGTTTCACCTTTTTAGCGATTGAAACCAAACATTTACAAACGTTATGAAACAAAACTAAACGTTTAAAACGTTTCAAAACAAATCCAAACGTTTCACATTTTTAGCAATTTAAGCCAAACGTTTCACCTTTTTAGCGATTTAAGCCAAACGTTTACAAACGTTACAAAACAAATCCAAACGCTTTTTTAGCAATTTAAGCCAAATGTTTGCAAACGTTACAAAACAAATCCAAGCGTTTAAAACGTTACGAAACAAATCCAAACGTTTCACCTTTTTAGCGAATTAGCCAAACGTGTACAAACGTTACAAAACAAATCCAAACGTTTACAAACGTTACGAAACAAATCCAAACGTTTCACCTTTTTAGCTATTTAAGCCAAACGTTTACAAACGCTACAAAAAATTCCAAACATTTCACCTTTTTAGCAATTTAAGCCAAACGTTTACAAACGTTACAAAACAAATCCAAGCGTTTAAAACATTACAAAACAAATCCAAACGTTTTACCTTTAAAGCAATTTAAGCCAAATGTTTATAAACTTTACAAAACAAATCCAAACGCCTTTTTAGCGATTTAAGCCAAATGTTTTCAAACGTTACAAAACAAATCTAAGCGTTTAAAACGTTTCGAAACAGATCCAAATGTTTCACCTTTTTAGCGATTGAAGCCAAACATTACGAAACAATTTGAGCCAAACGTTTACATACATTACAAAACAAATCCCAACGTTTCACCTTTTTAGTGATTTAAGCCAAACGTTTATAAATATTACAAAACAAATCCAAACGTTTCAACTTTTTAGCAATGTAAGCCAAACGTGTACAAATGTTACAAAAGAAATCCAAACGTTTACAAACGTTACGAAACAAATCCAAACGCTTAGAAACGTTACAGCACAAATCCAAATATTTCACCTTTTTAGCGATTTAAGCCGAACTTGTTCAAATGATACAAAACAAATCCAAACGTTTACAAACGTTACGAAACAAATCCAAACGTTTACAAACGTTACCAAACAAATCCAAACATTTACAAACGTTACAAAACAAAACCAAACGTTTCAAGTTTTTAGCAATTTGAACCAAACGTTTACAAATGTTACAAAATAAAACTAAACGTTTACAAACATTACAAAACAAATCCAAGCGTTTCACCATTTTAGCGATTGAAGCCAAACGTTTACAAACGTACAAAACAAATCCAAACGTTTCACTTTTTTAGCAATTTAAGCCAAACGTTTACAAACGTTACAAAACAAATCCAAGCGTTTAAAACATTACAAAACAAATCCAAACGTTTTACCTTTAAAGCAATTTAAGCCAAATGTTTATAAACTTTACAAAACAAATCCAAACGCCTTTTTAGCGATTTAAGCCAAATGTTTTCAAACGTTACAAAACAAATCTAAGCGTTTAAAACGTTTCGAAACAGATCCAAATGTTTCACCTTTTTAGCGATTGAAGCCAAACATTACGAAACAATTTGAGCCAAACGTTTACATACATTACAAAACAAATCCCAACGTTTCACCTTTTTAGTGATTTAAGCCAAACGTTTATAAATATTACAAAACAAATCCAAACGTTTCAACTTTTTAGCAATGTAAGCCAAACGTGTACAAATGTTACAAAAGAAATCCAAACGTTTACAAACGTTACGAAACAAATCCAAACGCTTAGAAACGTTACAGAACAAATCCAAATATTTCACCTTTTTAGCGATTTAAGCCGAACTTGTTCAAATGATACAAAACAAATCCAAACGTTTACAAACGTTACGAAACAAATCCAAACGTTTACAAACGTTACCAAACAAATCCAAACATTTACAAACGTTACAAAACAAAACCAAACGTTTCAAGTTTTTAGCAATTTGAACCAAACGTTTACAAATGTTACAAAATAAAACTAAACGTTTACAAACATTACAAAACAAATCCAAGCGTTTCACCATTTTAGCGATTGAAGCCAAACGTTTACAAACGTACAAAACAAATCCAAACGTTTCACTTTTTTAGCAATTTAAGCCTCACATTTACAAACTTTACGAAACATATCCAAACGTTTCACCTTTTTTAGCGATTTAAGCCAAACCTTTAAAAACGTTTCAAAAAAAATCCAAACGTTTAAAACGTTTCGAAACAAATCCAAACGTTTCACCTTTTTAGCGATTGAAGCCAACGTTACGAAACAATTTGAGCCAAACGTTTACATACGTTACAAAACTAATCCCAACGTTTCACCTTTTTAGCGATTTAAGCAAAACGTTTACACACGTTACAAATCAAATCCAGACGTTTCACCTTTTTAGCGATTTAAGCCAAACCTTTACAAATGTTATACATAACAAAACCAAACGTTTACAAACATTACGAAATAAATCAAAACGTTTCACCTTTTTAGCGATTGAAGCCAAACGTTTACAAACGTTACGAAACAAATCCAAATGTTTCACCTTTTTAGCAATTTAAGCCAAATGTTTACAAACGTTACAAAACATATCCAAGCGTTTGAAACGTTACAAAACAAATCCAAACATTTTACCTTTAAAGCAGTTTAAGCCAAATGTTTACAAACGTTACAAAACAAATCCAAACACTTTTTTAGCGAATTAAACCAAATGCTTACAAACGTTACAAAACAAATCTAAGCGTTTAAAACGTTTCGAAACAAATCCAATTGTTTCACCTTTTTAGCGATTGAAGCCAAACGTTACAAAAAAGTTTGAGCCAAACGTTTCCATACGTTACAAAACAAATCCCAACGTTTCACCTTTTTAGCAATTTAAGCCAAACATTTACAAATATTACAAAACAAATCCAAACGTTTCACCTTTTTAGCGATTTAAGCCAAACGTTTACAAATGTTATACATAACAAAACCAAACGTTTACAAACGTCACGAAATAAATCCAAACGTTTCACCTTTTCACCGATTGAAGCCAAACGTTCACAAACATTACGAAACAAATCCAAGCGTTTCCCCTTTTTAGCAATGTAAGCCAAAGTTTATAAAGATTATGAAAAAAATCCAAACGATTCACCTTTTTAGCAATTTAAGCCAAATGTTTACAAAAAATACAAAACAAATCCAAACGTTTCACCTTTTTAATGATTTAAGCCAAGCGTTTACAAACGTTAGGAAACAAATCCAAATGTTTCACCTTTTTAGCGATTGAAGCCAAACATTTACAAACGTTATGAAACAAAACTAAACGTTTAAAATGTTTCGAAACAAATCCAAACGTTTCCCCTTTTTAGCAATTTAAGCCAAACGTTTCACCTTTTTAGCGATTTACGCCAATCGTTTACAAACGTTATAAAACAAATCCAAACGCTTTTGTTGCGATTTAAGCCAAATGTTTGCAAACGTTACAAAACAAATCCAAGTGTTTAAAACGTTACGAAACAAATCCAAACGTTTCACCTTTTTAGCGAATTAAGCCAAACGTGTACAAACGTTACAAAACAAATCCAAACGTTTACAAACCTTACGAAACAAATCCAAACGTTTCACCTTTTTAGCTATTTAACCCAAACATTTACAAACGTTACGAAGCAAAACGAAACGTTTCACCTTTTTAGCAATTTAAGCCAAACATTTACAAAAGTTACGAAACAAATCCAAACATTTCACCTTTTTAGCGATTGAAGCCAAACGTTACGAAACAATTTGAGCCAAACATTTGCATACGTTACAAAACAAATCCCAACGTTTCACCTTTTTAGCGATTTAAGCCAAACGTTTAAAGATGTTATACATAACAAAACCAAACATTTACAAACGTCACGAAATAAATCCAAACGTTTCACCTTTTCACCGATTGAAGAGAAACGTTCACAAACGTTAGGAAACAAATCCAAAGGTTTCACCTTTTTAGCAATTTAAGTCAAACGTTTACAAACATTATGGAAAAAATCAAAACGTTTCACCTTTTTAGCAATTTAAGCCAAATGTTTACAAAAAATACAAAACAAATCCAAACGTTTCACCTTTTCAATGATTTAAGCCAAGCGTTTACAAACGTTATGAAACAAATCCAAATGTTTCACCTTTTTAGCGATTGAAGCCAAACATTTACAAACGTTATGAAACAAAACTAAACGTTTAAAATATTTCGAAACAAATCCAAATGTTTCACCTTTTTAGCAATTTAAGCCAAACGTTTACAAACGTTACAAAACAAATCCAAACGCTTTTTTAGCGATTTAAGCAAAATGTTTGCAAACGTTACAAAACAAATCCAAGTGTTTAAAACGTTACGAAACAAGTTCAAACGTTTCACCTTTTTAGCGAATTAAGCCAAACGTCTACAAACGTTACAAAACAAATCCAAACGTTTACAAACGTTACGAAACAAATCCAAACTTTTCACCTTTTTAGCTATTTAAGCCAAACGTTTACAAATGTTACGAAACAAAACCAAACGGTTCACCTTTTTAGCAATTTAAGCCAAACGTTTACAAACGTTGCGGAACAAATCTAAACGTTTCACCTTTTTAGCAATTTATGTCAAACGTATACATATGTTACGAAACAAATCCGAACGTTTCACATTTTTAGCAATTTAAGTCAAACATTTACAAAAGTTACGAAACAAATCCAAACATTTCACCTTTTTAGCAATTTAAGCCAATCGTTAACAAACATTACAAAACAAATCCAAACATTTCAACCTTTTAGCGATTTAGGCCAAACGTTTACAAACGTTACAAAACAAATCGAAACGTTTAAAATGTTACAAAACAAATCCAAACGTTTAACCTACTTAGCAATTTAAGCCAAACGTTTCCAAATGTTACGAAACAAAACCAAACGTTTCCAAAAGCCAAACAATTACAAACGTTACAAACAAAATACAAACATTTAACCTTTTTAGCGCTATATGCCAAATGTTTACAAACGTTACAAAAGAAATCCAAATGTTTCACCTTTCTAGCAATTTAAGCCGAACATTGACAAACATTACGAAACAAATCCAAACGTTTCACCTTTTTAACGATTTAAGCCAAACGTTTACAAACGTTACAAAATAAATCCAAATGTTTCACCTTTTTAGCGATTTAAGCCAAACGTTTACAAACGTTACGAAACAAATCCGAACGTTTTACCTTTTTAGCAATTTAATCCAAACATTTCACCTTTTTAGCAATTTAAGCCAAACGTTTACAAACATTATAAAACAAATCCAAACGTTTAAAACGTTACGAAAAAAATCCGAACGTTTCACCTTTTTAGCAATTTAAGGCAAACATTTATAAACGTTACGAAACAAAACCAAACATTTAAAAAGTTTCGAAACAAATCCAAACGTTTCGCCTTTTTAGCGATTTAAGCCAAACGTTTACAAACGTTACAAAAGAAATCCTAACATTTCACCTTTTTAGCGATTGAAGCCAAGCGTTAAAAAAGTTCCGAAAAAAATCCAAGCGGTTAAAACCTTACAAAACAAATCCAAACGTTTCACCTTTAAAGCGATTTAAGCCAAATGTTTACAAACGTTACAAAACAAATCCAAACGTTTCACTTTTTTAGAGATTTCAGCCAAATGTTTACAAACGTTACAATACAAATCCAAGCGTTTAAAATGTTACGAAACAAATCCAAACGTTTCACCTTTTTAGCGATTTAAGCCAAACGTTTACAAATGTTATACATAACAAAACCAAACGTTTACAAACGTCACGAAATAAATCCAAACGTTTCACCTTTTCACCGATTCAAACAAAACGTTCACAAACGTTACGAAACAAATCCAAATGTGTCACCTTTTTAGCAATTTAAGCCAAACGTTTACAAACATTATGAGAAAAATCCAAACGTTTCACTTTTTTAGCAATTTAAGCCAAATGTTTACAAACAATACAAAACAAATCCAAACGTTTCACCTTTTTAACGATTTAAGCCAAGCATTTTCAAACGTTACGAAAAAAATCCAAAAGTTTCACCTTTTTAGCGATTAAAGCCAAACATTTACAAACGTTATGAAACAAAACTAAACGTTTAAAACGTTTCAAAACAAATCCAAACGTTTCACATTTTTAGCAATTTAAGCCAAACGTTTCACCTTTTTAGCGATTTAAGCCAAACGTTTACAAACGTTACAAAACAAATCCAAACGCTTTTTTAGCGATTTAAGCCAAATGTTTGCAAACGTTACAAAACGAATCCAAGCGTTTAAAACGTTACGAAACAAATCCAAACGTTTCACCTTTTTAGCGAATTAGCCAAACGTGTACAAACGTTACAAAACAAATCCAAACGTTTACAAACGTTAAGAAACAAATCCAAACGTTTCACCTTTTTAGCTATTTAAGCCAAACGTTTACAAACGTTACGAAACAAAACCAAACGTTTCCCATTTTTAGCAATTTAAGCCAAACGTTTACAAACGTTGCAGAACAAATCTAAACGTTTCACCTTTTTAGCAATTTATGTCAAACGTTTACAAACGTTACGAAACAAATCCAAAACTTTCATCTTTTTAGCAATTTAAGTCAAACATTTACAAACATTACAAAACAAATCCAAACATTTCAACCTTTTAGCGATTTAGGCCAAACGTTACAAAACAAATCCAAACGTTTAAAATGTTACAAAACAAATCCAAACGTTTAACCTACTTAGCAATTTAAGCCAAACGTTTACAAATGTTACGAAACAAAACCAAACGTTTCCAAAAGCCAAACAATTACAAACGTTACAAACAAAATACAAACATTTAACCTTTTTAGCGCTATATGCAGAATGTTTACAAACGTTACAAAAGAAATCCAAATGTTTCACCTTTTTAGCAATTTAAGCCGAACATTGACAAACATTACGAAACAAATCCAAACGTTTCACCTTTTTAACGATTTAAGCCAAACGTTTACAAACGTTACAAAACAAATCCAAATGTTTCACCTTTTTAGCGATTTAAGCCAAACGTTTACAAACGTTACGAAACAAATCCGAACGTTTTACCTTTTTAGCAATTTAATCCAAACATTTCACCTTTTTAGCAATTTAAGCCAAACGTTTACAAACATTATAAAACAAATCCAAACGTTTAAAACGTTACGAAAAAAATCCGAACGTTTCACCTTTTTAGCAATTTAAGGCAAACATTTATAAACGTTACGAAACAAAACCAAACATTTAAAAAGTTTCGAAACAAATCCAAACGTTTCGCCTTTTTAGCGATTTAAGCCAAACGTTTACAAACGTTACAAAAGAAATCCTAACGTTTCACCTTTTTAGCGATTGAAGCCAAGCGTTAAAAAAGTTCCGAAAAAAATCCAAGCGGTTAAAACCTTACAAAACAAATCCAAACGTTTCACCTTTAAAGCAATTTAAGCCAAATGTTTACAAACGTTACAAAACAAATCCAAACGTTTCACTTTTTTAGAGATTTCAGCCAAATGTTTACAAACGTTACAATACAAATCCAAGCATTTAAAATGTTACGAAACAAATCCAAACGTTTCACTTCTTTAGCGATTTAAGCCAAACGTTTTCAAATGTTATACATAACAAAACCAAACATTTACAAACGTCACGAAATAAATCCAAACGTTTCACCTTTTCACCGATTCAAACAAAACGTTCACAAACGTTACGAAACAAATCCAAATGTGTCACCTTTTTAGCAATTTAAGCCAAACGTTTACAAACATTATGAGAAAAATCCAAACGTTTTACTTTTTTAGCAATTTAAGCCAAATGTTTACAAACAATACAAAACAAATCCAAACGTTTCACCTTTTTAACGATTTAAGCCAAGAGTTTTCAAACGTTACGAAAAAAATCCAAAAGTTTCACCTTTTTAGCGATTGAAGCCAAACATTTACAAACGTTATGAAACAAAACTAAACGTTTAAAACGTTTCAAAACAAATCCAAACGTTTGACATTTTTAGCAATTTAAGCCAAACGTTTCACCTTTTTAGCGATTTAAGCCAAACGTTTACAAACGTTACAAAACAAATCCAAACGCTTTTTTAGCGATTTAAGCCAAATGTTTGCAAACGTTACAAAACGAATCCAAGCGTTAAAAACGTTACGAAACAAATCCAAACGTTTCACCTATTTAGCGAATTAGCCAAACGTGTACAAACGTTACAAAACAAATCCAAACGTTTACAAACGTTAAGAAACAAATCCAAACGTTTCACCTTTTTAGCTATTTAAGCCAAACGTTTACAAACGTTACGAAACAAAACCAAACGTTTCCCATTTTAAGCAATTTAAGCCAAACGTTTACAAACGTTGCAGAACAAATCTAAACGTTTCACCTTTTTAGCAATTTATGTCAAACGTTTACAAACGTTACGAAACAAATCCAAAACTTTCATCTTTTTAGCAATTTATGTCAAACATTTACAAACATTACAAAACAAATCCAAACATTTCAACCTTTTAGCGATTTAGGCCAAACGTTACAAAACAAATCCAAACGTTTAAAATGTTACAAAACAAATCCAAACGTTTAACCTACTTAGCAATTTAAGCCAAACGTTTACAAATGTTACGAAACAAAACCAAACGTTTCCAAAAGCCAAACAATTACAAACGTTACAAACAAAATACAAACATTTAACCTTTTTAGCGCTATATGCAGAATGTTTACAAACGTTACAAAAGAAATCCAAATGTTTCACCTTTTTAGCAATTTAAGCCGAACATTGACAAACATTACGAAACAAATCCAAACGTTTCACCTTTTTAACGATTTAAGCCAAACGTTTACAAACGTTACAAAACAAATCCAAATGTTTCACCTTTTTAGCGATTTAAGCCAAACGTTTACAAACGTTACGAAACAAATCCGAACGTTTTACCTTTTTAGCAATTTAATCCAAACATTTCACCTTTTTAGCAATTTAAGCCAAACGTTTACAAACATTATAAAACAAATCCAAACGTTTAAAACGTTACGAAACAAATCTGAACGTTTCACCTTTTTAGCAATTTAAGGCAAACATTTATAAACGTTACGAAACAAAACCAAACATTTAAAAAGTTTCGAAACAAATCCAAACGTTTCGCCTTTTTAGCGATTTAAGCCAAACGTTTACAAACGTTACAAAAGAAATCCTAACGTTTCACCTTTTTAGCGATTGAAGCCAAGCGTTAAAAAAGTTCTGAAACAAATCGAAGCGGTTAAAACCTTACAAAACAAATCCAAACGTTTCACCTTTAAAGCAATTTAAGCCAAATGTTTACAAACGTTACAAAACAAATCCAAACGTTTCACTTTTTTAGAGATTTCAGCCAAATGTTTACAAACGTTACAATACAAATCCAAGCGTTTAAAATGTTACGAAACAAGTCCAAACGTTTCACCTTTTTAGCGATTTAAGCCAAACGTTTACAAATGTTATACATAACAAAACCAAACGTTTACAAACGTCACGAAATAAATCCAAACGTTTCACCTTTTCACCGATTGAAACCAAACGTTCACAAACGTTACGAAACAAATCCAAATGTGTCACCTTTTTAGCAATTTAAGCCAAACGTTTACAAACATTATGAGAAAAATCCAAACGTTTCACTTTTTTAGCAATTTAAGCCAAATGTTTACAAACAATACAAAACAAATCCAAACGTTTCACCTTTTTAACGATTTAAGCCAAGCGTTTTCAAACGTTACGAAAAAAAATCCAAATGTTTCACCTTTTTAGCGATTCAAGCCAAACATTTACAAACGCTATGAAACAAAACTAAACGTTTAAAACATTTCAAAACAAATCCAAACGTTTCACATTTTTAGCAATTTAAGCCAAACGTTTCACCTTTTTAGCGATTTAAGCCAAACGTTTACAAACGTTACAAAACAAATCCAAACGCCTTTTTAGCGATTTAAGCCAAATGTTTGCAAACGTTACAAAACGAATCCAAGCGTTTAAAACGTTACGAAACAAATCCAAACGTTTCACCTTTTTAGCGAATTAGCCAAACGTGTACAAACGTTACAAAACAAATCCAACCGTTTACAAACGTTACGAAACAAATCCAAACGTTTCACCTTTTTAGCTATTTAAGCCAAACGTTTACAAACGTTACGAAACAAAACCAAACGTTTCCCATTTTTAGCAATTTAAGCCAAACGTTTACAAACGTTGCAGAACAAATCTAAACGTTTCACCTTTTTAGCAATTTATGTCAAACGTTTACAAACATTACGAAACAAATCCAAAACATTCATATTTTTAGCAATTTAAGTCAAACATTTACAAAAGTTACGAAACAAATCTAAACATTTCACCTTTTTAGCAATTTAAGCCAAACGTTTACAAACGTTACAAAACAAATCCGAACGTTTTACCTTGTTAGCAATTTAATCCAAACGTTTCACCTTTTTAGCAGTTTTAGCCAAACGTTTACAAACGTTATAAAACAAATCCAAACGTTTAAAACATTACGAAACAAATCCAAATGTTTGACCTTTTTAGCAATTTAAGCCAAACGTTTATAAACGTTACGAAACAAAACCAAACATTTTAAAAAATTCGAAACAAATCCAAATGATTCACCTTTTTAGCGATTTTAGCCAAACATTTACAAACTTTACAAAACAAATCCAAACGTTTCACCTTTTTTGCGATAAAAGCCAACTGTTAAAAAAGTTACGAAACAAATCCAAGCGTTTAAAACCTTACGAAACAAATCCAAAAGTTTCACCTTTAAAGCAGTTTAAGCAAATCCAAGCGTTTCATCTTTTTAGCGATTTCAGCCAAATGTTTGCAAACGTTACAATACAAATCCAAGCATTTAAAACGTTACGAAACAAATCCAAATGTTTCACCTTTTTAACGATTTAAGCCAAACGTTTACAAATGTTTATACATAACAAAAGCAAACGTTTACAAACGTCACGAAATAAATCTAAACGTTTCACCTTTTCACCGATAGAAGCCAAACGTTCATAAACGTTATGAAACAAATCCAAACGTTTCACCTTTTTAGCAATTTAAGCCAAACGATTACAAACATTATAAAAAAAATTCAAACGTTTCACCTTTTTAGCAATTTAAGCCAAATGTTTACAAACAATACAAAACAAATCCAAACGTTTCACCTTTTTAACGATTTAAGCCAAGCGTTTATAAACGTTACGAAACAAATCCAAATGTTTCACCTTTTTAGCGATTGAAGCCAAACATTTACACACGTTATGAAACAAAACTAAACATGTAAAACGTTTCGAAACAAATCCAAACGTTTCACCTTTTTAGCAATTTAAGCCAAACGTTTTACCTTTTTAGTGATTTAAGCCAAACATTTACAAACGTTACAAAACAAATCCAAACGCTTTTTTAGCGATTTAAGCCAAATGTTTGCAAACGTTACAAAACAAATCCAAGCGTTTAAAATGTTACGAAACAAATCCAAACGTTCACCTTTTTAGCGAATTAAGCCAAACGTGTACAAACAATACAAAACAAATCCAAACGTTTACAAACGTAACGAAATAAATCCAAACGTTTCACCTTTTTAGCTATTTAAGCCAAACGTTTACAAACGGTACGAAACAAAACCAAACATTTCACCTTTTTAGCAATTTAAGCCAAACATTTACAAACGTTGCGGAACAAATCTAAACGTTTCACCTTTTTAGCAATTTAAGGCAAACGTTTACAAACGTTACAAAACAAATCCAAATGTTTCACCTTTTTAGCTATTTAAGCAAAACGTTTACAAACGTTACGAAACAAAACCAAACGTTTCACCTTTTTAGCAATTTTAGCCAAACTCTTAGAAACGTTGCGGAACAAATCTAAACGTTTCACCTTATTAGCAATTTAAGTCAAACGTTTACAAACGTTACGAAACAAATCCGAACGTTTCACATGTTTAGCAATTTAAGTCAAACATTTACAAAAGTTACGAAACAAATCCAAACATTTCACCTTTTTAGCAATTTGAGACAATCGTTAACAAACGTAAAGAAACAAATCCAAATGTTTCACCTTTTTAGCGATTGAAGCCAAAAGATTTACAAACGTTATGAAACAAAACTTACCGTTTAAAACGTTTCGAAACGAATCCAAACGTCTCCCCTTTTTGGCAATTTAAGCCAAACGTTTTACCTTTTTAGCGATTTAAGCCAAACGTTTACAAACGTTTCAAAACAAATCCAAACGCCTTTTTAGCGATTTAAGCCAAATGTTTGCAAACGTTACAAAACAAATCCAAGCGTTTAAAACGTTACAAACAAATCCAATTGTTTCACCTTTTTAGCGAATTAAGCCAAACGTGTACAAACGTTACAAAACAATTCCAAACGTTTACAAACGTAACGAAACAAATCCAAACGTTTCACCTTTTTAGCTATTTAAGCCAAACGTTTACAAACGTTACAAAACAAAACCAAACGTTTCACCTTTTTAGCAATTTAAGCCAAACATTTACAAACGTTGCGGAACAAATCAAAATGTTTCACCTTTTTAGTAATTTAAGCCAAACGTTTACAAACATTACGAAACAAATCCAAATGTTTCACCTTTTTAGCTATTTAAGCCAAACATTTACAAACGTTGCGGAACAAATCTAAATGTTTCACCTTTTTAGTAATTTAAGTCAAACGTTTAAAAACGTTACGAAACAAATCCAAATGTTTCACCTTTTTAGCTATTTAAGCCAAACGTTTCAAACGTTTAGAAACGTTGCGGAACAAATCCGAACGTTTCACCTGATTAGCAATTTAAGTCAAACGTTTACAAACGTTACGAAACAAATCCGAACGTTTCACCTGTTTAGAAATTTAAGTCAAACATTTACAAAAGTTACGAAACAAATCCAAACATTTCACCTTTTTAGCAATTTAAGCCAATCGTTAACAAACGTAACGAAACAAATCCAAATGTTTCACCTTTTTAGCGATTGAAGCCAAAAGATTTACAAACGTTATGAAACAAAACTTACCGTTTAAAACGTTTCGATACAAATCCAAACGTTTCACCTTTTTGGTAATTTAAGCCAAACGTTTTACCTTTTTAGCGATTTAAGCCAAACGTTTACAAACGTTACAAAACAAGTCCAAACGCTTTTTTAGCGATTTAAGCCAAATGTTTGCAAACGTTACAAAACAAATCCAAGAGTTTAAAACGTTACGAAACAAATCCAATTGTTTTACCTTTTTAGCGATTGAAGCCAAACGTTACGAAACAATTTGAGCCAAACGTTTATACGTTACAAAACAAATCCTAAAGTTTCACCTTTTTAGCGATTTAAGCCAAACGTTTACAAATATTACAAAACAGATCCAAATGTTTCACCTTTTTAGCGATTTAAGCCAAACGTTTACAAATGTTATACATAACAAAACCAAACGCTTACAAACGTCACGGAATAAATCCAAACGTTTCACCTTTTCACCGATTGAAGCCAAACGTTCACAAACGTTACGAAACAAATCCAAATTTTTCACCTTTTTAGCAATTTAAGCCAAACGTTTACAAACATTATGAAACAAATCCAAACGTTTCACCTTTTTAGCAATTTAAGCCAAATGTGTACAAACAATACAAAACAAATCCAAACGTTTCACCTTTTTAACGATTTAAGCCAAGCGTTTTCAAACGTTACGAAAAAAATCCAAATGTTTCCCCTTTTTAGCGATTGAAGCCAAACATTTACAAACGTTATGAAACAAAACTAAACGTTTAAATCGTTTCAAAACAAATCCAAACGTTTCACCTTTTTAGCAATTTAAGCCAAACGTTTCACCTTTTTAGCGATTTAAGCCAAACGTTTACAAACGTTACAAAACAAATCCAAACGCTTTTTAGCGATTTAAGCCAAATGTTTGCAAACGTTACAAAACGAATCCAAGCGTTTAAAACGTTACGAAACAAATCCAAACGTTTCACCTTTTTAGCGAATTAAGCCAAACGTGTACAAACGTTACAAAACAAATCCAAACGTTTACAAACGTTACGAAGCAAATCCAAACGTTTCACCTTTTTAGCTATTTAAGCCAAATGTTTACAAACGTTACAAAACAAAACCAAACGTTTCACATTTTTAGCAATTTAAGCCAAATGTTTACAAACGTTGCAGAACAAATATAAACGTTTCACCTTTTTAGCAATTTATGTCAAACGTTTACAAACGTTACGAAACAAATCCAAAACTTTCATATTTTTAGCAATTTAAGTCAAACATTTACAAAAAGTTACGAAACAAATCCAAACATTTCACCTTTTTAGCAATTTAAGCCAATCGTTAACAAACGTTACAAAACAAATCCAAACATTTCAACTTTTTAGCGATTTAAGCCAAACGTTTACAAACGTTACAAAACAAATACAAACGTTTAAAATGTTACAAAAGAAATCCAAACGTTTCCCCTACTTTGCGATTTAAGCCAAACATTTACAAATGTTACGAAACAAAATCCAAACATTTCACCTTTTAGCGATTTAAGCCAAATGTTTACAAACGTTACAAAACAAATCCAAACGTTTCACCTTTTTAGCAATTTAAGCCAAACGTTTACAAACGTTACGAAACAAATCCAAAAGTTTCACCTTTTTAACAATTTAAGCCAAACGTTTACAAACGTTACAAAACAAATCCAAATGTTTCACATTTTTAGCGATTTAAGCCAAACGTTTACAAACGTTACGAAACAAATCCGAACGTTTTACCTTTTTAGCAATTTAATCCAAACGTTTCACCTTTTTAGCAATTTAATCCAAACGTTTCACCTTTTTAGCAGTTTAAGCCAAACGTTTACAAACGTTATAAAACAAATCCAAAGGTTTAAAACGCTACGAAACCAATCCAAAGTTTTCACCTTTTTAGCAATTTAAGCCAATCGTTTATAAACGTTACGAAACAAAACCAAACATTTAAATAGTTTCGAAACAAATCCAAACGTTTCACCTTTTTAGCGATTTAAGCCAAACATTTACAAACGTTACAAAACAAATCCAAACGTTTCACCTTTTTAGCGATTGAAGCCAACCGTTAAAAAAGTTACGAAACAAATCCAAGCGTTTAAAACCTTACGAAACAAATCCAAACGTTTCACCTTTAAAGCAATTTAAGCCAAACGTTTACAAACGTTACAAAACAAATCCGAACGTTTCACTTTTTAGCCGTTTCAGCCAAATGTTTACATACGTTACAATGCAAATCCAAGCGTTTAAAACGTTACAAAACAAATCCAAACATTTCACCTTTTTAGCGATTTAAGCCAAACGTTTGCAAATGTTATACATAACAAAACCAAATGTTTACAAACGTCATGAAATAAATCCAAACGTTTCACCTTTTCACCGATTGAAGCCAAACGTTCACAAACGTTACGAAACAAATCCAAACGTTTCCCCTTTTTAGCAATTTAAGCCAAACGTTTACAAACATTATGAAAAAAATCGAAATGTTTCACCTTTTTAGCAATTTAAGCCAAATGTTTACGAACAATACAAAACAAATCCAAACGTTTCACCTTTTTAACGATTTAAGACAAGCGTTTACAAACGTTACGAAACAAATCCAAATGTTTCACCTTTTTCGCGATTGAAGCCAAACATTTACAAATGAATTGAAACAAAACTAAACGTTTAAAACGTTTCGAAACAAATCCAAACGTTTCACCGTTTTAGCAATTTAAGCCAAACGTTTCACCTTTTTAGTGATTTAAGCCAAACGTTTACAAACGTTACAAAACAAATCCAAGTTTTTTATTAGCGATTTAAGCCAAATGTTTGCAAACGTTACAAAACAAATGCAAGCGTTTAAAACATTACGAAATAAATCCAAACGTTTCACCTTTTTAGCGAATTAAGCCAAACATGTACAAACGTTACAAAACAAATCCAAACGTTTACAAACGTTACGAAACAAATCCAAACGTTTCACCTTTTTAGCTATTTAAGTCAAACGTTTACAAACGTTAAGAAACAAAACCAAACATTTCACCTTTTTAGCAATTTAAGCCAAACATTTACAAACGTTGCGGAACAAATCTAAACGTTTCACCTTTTTAGCAATTTAAGGCAAACGTTTACAAACGTTACAAAACAAATCCAAATGTTTCACCTTTTTAGCTATTTAAGCAAAACGTTTACAAACGTTACGAAACAAAACCAAACGTTTCACCTTTTTAGCAATTTTAGCCAAACTCTTACAAACGTTGCGGAACAAATCTAAACGTTTCACCTTATTAGCAATTTAAGTCAAACGTTTACAAACGTTACGAAACAAATCCGAACGTTTCACATGTTTAGCAATTTAAGTCAAACATTTACAAAAGTTACGAAACAAATCCAAACATTTCACCTTTTTAGCAATTTGAGACAATCGTTAACAAACGTAAAGAAACAAATCCAAATGTTTCACCTTTTTAGCGATTGAAGCCAAAAGATTTACAAACGTTATGAAACAAAACTTACCGTTTAAAACGTTTCGAAACGAATCCAAACGTCTCCCCTTTTTGGCAATTTAAGCCAAACGTTTTACCTTTTTAGCGATTTAAGCCAAACGTTTACAAACGTTTCAAAACAAATCCAAACGCCTTTTTAGCGATTTAAGCCAAATGTTTGCAAACGTTACAAAACAAATCCAAGCGTTTAAAACGTTACAAACAAATCCAATTGTTTCACCTTTTTAGCGAATTAAGCCAAACGTGTACAAACGTTACAAAACAATTCCAAACGTTTACAAACGTAACGAAACAAATCCAAACGTTTCACCTTTTTAGCTATTTAAGCCAAACGTTTACAAACGTTACAAAACAAAACCAAACGTTTCACCTTTTTAGCAATTTAAGCCAAACATTTACAAACGTTGCGGAACAAATCTAAATGTTTCACCTTTTTAGTAATTTAAGCCAAACGTTTACAAACATTACGAAACAAATCCAAATGTTTCACCTTTTTAGCTATTTAAGCCAAACATTTACAAACGTTGCGGAACAAATCTAAATGTTTCACCTTTTTAGTAATTTAAGTCAAACGTTTAAAAACGTTACGAAACAAATCCAAATGTTTCACCTTTTTAGCTATTTAAGCCAAACGTTTCAAACGTTTAGAAACGTTGCGGAACAAATCCGAACGTTTCACCTGATTAGCAATTTAAGTCAAACGTTTACAAACGTTACGAAACAAATCCGAACGTTTCACCTGTTTAGAAATTTAAGTCAAACATTTACAAAAGTTACGAAACAAATCCAAACATTTCACCTTTTTAGCAATTTAAGCCAATCGTTAACAAACGTAACGAAACAAATCCAAATGTTTCACCTTTTTAGCGATTGAAGCCAAAAGATTTACAAACGTTATGAAACAAAACTTACCGTTTAAAACGTTTCGATACAAATCCAAACGTTTCACCTTTTTGGTAATTTAAGCCAAACGTTTTACCTTTTTAGCGATTTAAGCCAAACGTTTACAAACGTTACAAAACAAGTCCAAACGCTTTTTTAGCGATTTAAGCCAAATGTTTGCAAACGTTACAAAACAAATCCAAGAGTTTAAAACGTTACGAAACAAATCCAATTGTTTTACCTTTTTAGCGATTGAAGCCAAACGTTACGAAACAATTTGAGCCAAACGTTTATACGTTACAAAACAAATCCTAAAGTTTCACCTTTTTAGCGATTTAAGCCAAACGTTTACAAATATTACAAAACAGATCCAAATGTTTCACCTTTTTAGCAATTTAAGCCAAACGTTTACAAATGTTATACATAACAAAACCAAACGCTTACAAACGTCACGGAATAAATCCAAACGTTTCACCTTTTCACCGATTGAAGCCAAACGTTCACAAACGTTACGAAACAAATCCAAATTTTTCACCTTTTTAGCAATTTAAGCCAAACGTTTACAAACATTATGAAACAAATCCAAACGTTTCACCTTTTTAGCAATTTAAGCCAAATGTTTACAAACAATACAAAACAAATCCAAACGTTTCACCTTTTTAACGATTTAAGCCAAGCGTTTTCAAACGTTACGAAAAAAATCCAAATGTTTCCCCTTTTTAGCGATTGAAGCCAAACATTTACAAACGTTATGAAACAAAACTAAACGTTTAAATCGTTTCAAAACAAATCCAAACGTTTCACCTTTTTAGCAATTTAAGCCAAACGTTTCACCTTTTTAGCGATTTAAGCCAAACGTTTACAAACGTTACAAAACAAATCCAAACGCTTTTTAGCGATTTAAGCCAAATGTTTGCAAACGTTACAAAACGAATCCAAGCGTTTAAAACGTTACGAAACAAATCCAAACGTTTCACCTTTTTAGCGAATTAAGCCAAACGTGTACAAACGTTACAAAACAAATCCAAACGTTTACAAACGTTACGAAGCAAATCCAAACGTTTCACCTTTTTAGCTATTTAAGCCAAATGTTTACAAACGTTACAAAACAAAACCAAACGTTTCACATTTTTAGCAATTTAAGCCAAATGTTTACAAACGTTGCAGAACAAATATAAACGTTTCACCTTTTTAGCAATTTATGTCAAACGTTTACAAACGTTACGAAACAAATCCAAAACTTTCATATTTTTAGCAATTTAAGTCAAACATTTACAAAAAGTTACGAAACAAATCCAAACATTTCACCTTTTTAGCAATTTAAGCCAATCGTTAACAAACGTTACAAAACAAATCCAAACATTTCAACTTTTTAGCGATTTAAGCCAAACGTTTACAAACGTTACAAAACAAATACAAACGTTTAAAATGTTACAAAAGAAATCCAAACGTTTCCCCTACTTTGCGATTTAAGCCAAACATTTACAAATGTTACGAAACAAAATCCAAACATTTCACCTTTTAGCGATTTAAGCCAAATGTTTACAAACGTTACAAAACAAATCCAAACGTTTCACCTTTTTAGCAATTTAAGACAAACGTTAACAAACGTTACGAAACAAATCCAAAAGTTTCACCTTTTTAACAATTTAAGCCAAACGTTTACAAACGTTACAAAACAAATCCAAATGTTTCACATTTTTAGCGATTTAAGCCAAACGTTTACAAACGTTACGAAACAAATCCGAACGTTTTACCTTTTTAGCAATTTAATCCAAACGTTTCACCTTTTTAGCAATTTAATCCAAACGTTTCACCTTTTTAGCAGTTTAAGCCAAACGTTTACAAACGTTATAAAACAAATCCAAAGGTTTAAAACGCTACGAAACCAATCCAAAGTTTTCACCTTTTTAGCAATTTAAGCCAATCGTTTATAAACGTTACGAAACAAAACCAAACATTTAAATAGTTTCGAAACAAATCCAAACGTTTCACCTTTTTAGCGATTTAAGCCAAACATTTACAAACGTTACAAAACAAATCCAAACGTTTCACCTTTTTAGCGATTGAAGCCAACCGTTAAAAAAGTTACGAAACAAATCCAAGCGTTTAAAACCTTACGAAACAAATCCAAACGTTTCACCTTTAAAGCAATTTAAGCCAAACGTTTACAAACGTTACAAAACAAATCCGAACATTTCACTTTTTAGCCGTTTCAGCCAAATGTTTACATACGTTACAATGCAAATCCAAGCGTTTAAAACGTTACAAAACAAATCCAAACATTTCACCTTTTTAGCGATTTAAGCCAAACGTTTGCAAATGTTATACATAACAAAACCAAATGTTTACAAACGTCACGAAATAAATCCAAACGTTTCACCTTTTCACCGATTGAAGCCAAACGTTCACAAAGGTTACGAAACAAATCCAAACGTTTCCCCTTTTTAGCAATTTAAGCCAAACGTTTACAAACATTATGAAAAAAATCGAAATGTTTCACCTTTTTAGCAATTTAAGCCAAATGTTTACGAACAATACAAAACAAATCCAAACGTTTCACCTTTTTAACGATTTAAGACAAGCGTTTACAAACGTTACGAAACAAATCCAAATGTTTCACCTTTTTCGCGATTGAAGCCAAACATTTACAAATGAATTGAAACAAAACTAAACCTTTAAAACGTTTCGAAACAAATCCAAACGTTTCACCGTTTTAGCAATTTAAGCCAAACGTTTCACCTTTTTAGTGATTTAAGCCAAACGTTTACAAACGTTACAAAACAAATCCAAGTTTTTTTTTAGCGATTTAAGCCAAATGTTTGCAAACGTTACAAAACAAATGCAAGCGTTTAAAACATTACGAAATAAATCCAAACGTTTCACCTTTTTAGCGAATTAAGCCAAACATGTACAAACGTTACAAAACAAATCCAAACGTTTACAAACGTTACGAAACAAATCCAAACGTTTCACCTTTTTAGCTATTTAAGTCAAACGTTTACAAACGTTAAGAAACAAAACCAAACGTTTCACCTTTTTAGCAATTTAAGCCAAACGTTTACAAACGTTGCAGAACAAATCTTAATGTTTCACCTTTTTAGCAATTTAAGTCAAACGTTTACAAACATTACGAAACAAATCCAAACGTTTCACCTTTTTAGCTATTTAACCTAAACGTTTACAAATGTTACAAAACAAAACCAAAGGTTTCACCTTTTTAGCAATTTAAGCCAAACTCTTACAAACGTTGCGGAACAAATCTAAACGTTTCACCTTTTTAGCAATTTAAGCCAAATGTTTACAAACGTTACGAAACAAATCCAAACGTTTCACCTTTTTAGCAATTTAAGTCAAACATTTACAAAAGTTACGAAACAAATCCAAACATTTCACCTTTTTAGCAATATAAGCCAACCGTTAACAAACGTTACAAAACAAATCCAAACATTTCAACTTTTTAGCGATTTAAGCCAAACGTTTACAAACGTTACAAAACAAATCCAAACGTTTAAAATGTTACAAAAGAAATCCAAACGTTTCACCTACTTAACGATTTACGCCAAACATTTACAAATGCTACGAAATAAAACCAAACGTTTCCCAAAGCCAAACGATTACAAACGTTACAAACAAAATCCAAACATTTCACCTTTTAGCGATTTAAGCCAAATGTTTACAAACGTTACAAAACAAATTCAACAGTTTGACCTTTTTAGCAACTTAAGCCAAACGTTAACAAACATTACGAAACAAATCCAAACGTTTCACCTTTTTAACGATTTAAGCCAAACGATTACAAACGTTATAAAACAAATCCAAATGTTTCATCTTTTTAGCGATTTAAGCCAAACGTTTACAAACGTTACAAAACAAATTCGAACGTTTTACCTTTTTAGCAATTTAATCCAAACGTTTCACCTTTTTAGCAGTTTAAGCCAAACGTTATAAAACAAATCCAAACGTTTAAAACGTTACGAAACAAATCCAAACGTTTGACCTTTTTAGCAATTTAAGCCAAACGTTTATAAACATTACGAAAAAAAATTCAAACATTGAAAAAAATTCGAAACAAATCCAAACGTTTCACCTTTTTAGCGATTTTAGCCAAATATTTACAAAAGTTACAAAACAAATCCAAACGTTTCACCTTTTTTGCGATTAAAGCCAACTGTTAAAAAAGTTACGAAACAAATCCAAGCGTTTAAAACCTTACGAAACAAATCCAAAAGTTTCACCTTTAAAGCAGTTTAAGCCAAACGTTTACAAATGTTACAAAGCAAATCCAAGCGTTTCACTTTTTTAGCGATTTCAGCCAAATGTTTGCAAACGTTACAATACAAATCCAAGCGTTTAAAACGTTACGAAACAAATCCCAATGTTTCACCTTTTTAACGATTTAAGCCAAACGTTTACAAATGTTATACATAACAAAACCAAACGTTTACAAACGTCACGAAATAAATCCAAACGTTTCACCTTTTGACCGATTGAAGCCAAACGTTCACAAACATTACGAAACAAATCCAAACGTTTCCCCTTTTTAGCAATTTAATCCAAACGTTTACAGACATTATGAAAAAAATCCAAACGTTTCACCTTTTTAGCAATTTAAGCCAAATGTTTACAAACAGTACAAAACAAATCCAAACGTTTGACCTTTTTAACGATTTAAGCCAAGCGTTTATAAACGTTACAAAACAAATCCAAATGATTCACCTTTTTAGCGACTGAAGCCAAACATTTACAAATGTTATGAAACAAAACTAAACGTTTAAAACGTTTCGAAACAAATCCAAACGTTTCACCGTTTTAGCAATTTAAGCCAAACGTTTCACCTTTTTAGTGATTTAAGCCAAACGTTTATAAACATTACAAAACAAATCCAAACGCTTTTTTAGCGATTTAAGCCAAATGTTTGCAAACGTTACAAAAAAAATGCAAGCGTTTAAAACGTTACGAGCCAATGTTGAACACGTTGCTCTTCTTACGCTATCAAAGTAAGTTAAACATATTTGAGTTGCATGCTTCTAAAATAACCACTATATTATTATTCCTCGGTGTTCAAATGCTCGATGATGTTTTCAATACATTTCACTATCATCCACCGCGACACTTGTTAGATCTTCTATCCTGAAATTGTCTTTTGATCAACACTTTCCATCTCAAATACCAACATTCTCCCTTGAGTTGCATGATTCAAAAATGTCCTATAAAATAATAATCCTCTGTATTCAAATGCTCAATGCGGCTTTCAATACATTTCAGTGTCAACAACCACGAAACTTGCTTGGTACTCTATCCAAACATTTTCTTTTAAACACCTTCCATCTCAGAAGCCAACATTCTTCCTTTCTACCCATTATTCTTAAATTTTGAACACTTATTTGACCTATTGTCGTTGTTAAATCTGTGGCCGAAACATTTTCAAACGTTTGAGTTGGTTTTTGTAGGAAGGATATAACGCATCACGGTTCCGCGCCTACGCAAATATGTTCCACGCCCAGGCACAACTGTTCCGCGCCCACGCAGAACATTTCCTCGATCATCGATGGCTCCGCCTATGACAACATTCTCCCTTGAGTTGCATGATTAAAAAATGACCTATAGAATAATAATCCTCCGTATTCAAATGCTCAATGCGGCTTTCAATACATTTCAGTGTCAACAACCACGAAACTTGTTTGGTACTCTATCCAAACATTTTCTTTTAAACACCTTCCATCTCAAAAGCCAACATTCTTCCTTCCTACCAATTATTCCTAAATTTTGAACACTTATTCGACCTATTGTCGTCATTAAATCTGTGGCCGAAACATTTTCTAACGTTTGAGTTGGTTTTTGTACGAAGGATATAAGGCATAATGGTTCCGCGCCCACGCAAATATGTTCCGCGCCCACGCACAACTGTTTCGCGCCCACGCACAACATTTCCTCGGTCATCGATGGCTCCGCCTATGTTGAACACGTTGCTCTTCTTACGCTATCAAAGTAAGTTAAACATATTTGAGTTGCATGCTTCTAAAATAACCACTAGATTATCATTCCCCGGTGTTCAAATGCTCGATGATGTTTTCAATACATTTCACTATCATCCACCGCGACACTTGTTAGATCTTCTATCCTGAAATTGTCTTTTGATCAATACTTTCCATGTCAAATACCAACATTCTCCCTTGAGTTGCCTGACTCAAAAATGTCCTATAGAATAATAATCCTCCTTATTCAAATGCTCAATGCGGCTTTCAATACATTTCAGTGTCAACAACCACGAAACTTGTTTGGTACTCTATCCAAACATTTTCTTTTAAACACCTTCCATCTCATAAGCCAACATTCTTCCTTCCTACCCATTATTCTTAAATTTTGAACACTTATTCGACCTATTGTCGTTGTTAAATCTGTGG
Source organism: Mercurialis annua (assembly GCF_937616625.2). Lineage (NCBI taxonomy): Eukaryota > Viridiplantae > Streptophyta > Magnoliopsida > Malpighiales > Euphorbiaceae > Mercurialis > Mercurialis annua. Next base: position 29,214,342 of record NC_065575.1, read on the forward strand.
CCGAAACATTTTCAAACGTTTGAGTCGGTTTTTGCAGGAAGGATATAACGCATCACGGTTCCGCGCCCACGCAAATATGTTCCACGCCCACGCACAACTGTTCCGCGCCCGCGCAGAACATTTCCTCGGTCATCGATGGCTCCGCCTATATTAACATTCTCCCTTCAGTTTCATGATTAAAAAATGACCTATAGAATAATAATCCTCCGTATTCAAATGCTCAATGCGGCTTTCAATACATTTCAGTGTCAACAACCACAAAACTTGTTTGGTACTCTATCAAAACATTTTCTTTTGAATACCTTCCATCTCAGAAGACAACATTCTTCCTTCCTACCCATTATTCTTAAATTTAGAAAACTTATTCGACCTATTGTCGTTGTTAAATCTGTGGCCGAAACATTTTCAAACGTTTGAGTTGGTTTTTGTACAAAGGATATAACGCATCACGGTTCTGCGCCCACGCAAATATGTTCCACGCCCACGCACAACTGTTCCGCGCCCACGCAGAACATTTCCTCGGTCATCGATGGCTCCGCCTATACCAACATCCTCCCTTGAGTTGCATGATTCAAAAATGACCTATAGAATTATAATCCTCTGTATTCAAATACTCAATGCGGCTTTCAATACATTTCAGTGTCAACAACCACGAAACTTGTTTGGTACTCTATCCAAACATTTTCTTTTAAACACCTTCCATCTCAAAAGCCAACATTCTTCCTTCCTACCCATTATTCTTAAATTTTGAAGACTTATTCGACCTATTGTCGTCATTAAATCTTTGGCCGAAACATTTTCAAACGTTTGAGTTGGTTTTTGTACGAAGGATATAAGGCATAACGGTTCCGCGCCCACGCAAATATGTTCCGCGCCAACGCACAACTGTTCGCGCCCACGCACAACATTTCCTCGGTCATCGATGGCTCCGCCTATGTTGAACACGTTGCTCTTCTTACGCTATCAAAGTAAGTTAAACATATTTGAGTTGCACGCTTCTAAAATAACCACTAGATTATCATTCCCCGGTGTTCAAATGCTCGATGATGTTTTCAATACATTTCACTATCATCCACCGCGACACTTGTTAGATCTTCTATCCTGAAATTGTCTTTTGATCAATACTTTCCATCTCAAATACCAACATTCTCCCTTGAGTTGCCAGATTCAAAAATGTCCTATAGAATAATAATCCTCCGTATTCAAATGCTCAATGCGGCTTTCAATACATTTCAGTGTCAACAACCACGAAACCTGTTTGGTACTCTATCCAAACATTTTCTTTTAAAGACCTTCCATCTCATAAGCCAACATTCTTCCTTCCTACCCATTATTCTTAAATTTTGAACACTTATTCGACCTATTGTCGTTGTTAAATCTGTGGCCGAAATATTTTCAAACGTTTGAGTCGGTTTTTGCAGGAAGGATATAACGCATCACGGTTCCGCGCCCACGCAAATATGTTCCACGCCCACGCACAACTGTTCCGCGCCCGCGCAGAACATTTCCTCGGTCATCGATGGCTCCGCCTATATTAACATTCTCCCTTGAGTTGCATGATTAAAAAATGACCTATAGAATAATAATCCTCCGTATTCAAATGCTCAATGCGGCTTTCAATACATTTCAGTGTCAACAACCACAAAACTTGTTTGGTACTCTATCAAAACATTTTCTTTTGAATACCTTCCATCTCAGAAGACAACATTCTTCCTTCCTACCAATTATTCTTAAATTTAGAAACCTTATTCGACCTATTGTCGTTGTTAAATCTGTGGCCGAAACATTTTCAAATGTTTGAGTTGGTTTTTGTACAAAGGATATAACGCATCACGGTTCGGCGCCCACGCAAATATGTTCCACGCCCACGCACAACTGTTCCGCGCCCACGCAGAACATTTCCTCGGTCATCTATGGCTCCGCCTATACCAACATCCTCCCTTGAGTTGCATGATTAGAAAATGACCTATAGAATAATAATCCTCTGTATTCAAATACTCAATGCGGCTTTCAATACATTTCAGTGTCAACAACCACGAAACTTGTTTGGTACTCTATCCAAACATTTTCTTTTAAACACCTTCCATCTCAAATGTCAACATTCTTCCTTCCTACCCATTATTCTTAAATTTTGAAGACTTATTTGACCTATTGTCGTCATTAAATCTTTGGCCGAAACATTTTCAAACGTTTGAGTTGGTTTTTGTAGGAAGGATATAAGGCATCACGGTTCCGCGCCCACGCAAATATTTTCCGCGCCCACAAACAACTATTCTGCGCCCACGCACAACATTTCCTTGGTCATCGATGGCTCCGCATATGTTGAACACATTGCTCTTCTTACGCTTTCAAAGTAAGTTAAACATATTTGAGTTGCATGATTCTAAAATAACCACTAGATTATCATTCCCCGGTGTTCAAATGCTCGTTGATGTTTTCAATACGTTTTACTATCATCCACCGCGACACTTGTTAGATCTTCTATCCTGAAATTGTCTTTTGATCAACACTTTCCATCTCAAATACCAACATTCTCCCTTGAGTTGCATGATTCAAAAAAAACCTATAGAATAATAATCCTCCGTATTCAAATGCTCAATGCGGCTTTCAATACATTTAAGTGTCAACAACCACGACACTTGTTTGGTAGTCTATCCAAACATTTTCTTTTAAACACCTTCCATTTCACAAGCCAACATTCTTCCTTCCTACCCATTATTCTTAAATTTTGAACACTTATTCGACCTATTGTAGTCGTTAAATCTGTGGCCGAAACATTTTCAAACGTTTGAGTTGGTTTTTGTAGGAAGGATATAAGGCATCACGGTTCCACGTCCACGCAAATATGTTCTGCGCCCACACACAACTGTTCCGCGCCCACGCACAACATTTCCTCGGTCATCGATGGCTCCGGCTATGTTGAACACGTTGCTCTTCTTACGCTATCAAAGTAAGTTAAACATATTTGAGTTGCATGCTTCAAAAATAACCACTTGATTATCATTCCCCGGTGTTCAAATGCTCGATGATGTTTTCAATACATTTCACTATCATCCACCGCGACACTTGTTAGATCTTCTATCCTGAAATTGTCTTTTGATCAACACTTTCCATCTCAAATACCAACATTCTCCCTTGGGTTGCATGATTCAAAAATGTCCAACAGAATAATAATCCTCCGTATTCAAATGCTCAATGCGGCTTTCAATACATGCAGTGTCAACAACCACGAAACTTGTTTGGTACTCTATCCAAACATGTTCTTTTAAACACCTTCCATCTCAGAAGCCAACATTCTTCCTTCCTACCCATTATTCTTAAATTTTGAACACTTATTCGACCTATTGTCGTTATTAAATCTGGGGCCAAAACATTTTCAAACGTTTGAGTTGGTTTTTGTAGGAAGGATATAACGCATCACGGTTCCGCGCCCACGCAAATATGTTCCACGCCCACGCACAACTGTTCCGCGCCCACGCAGAATATTTCCTCGGTCATCGATGGCTCCGCCTATACCAACATTCTCCCTTGAGCTGCATGATTTAAAAATGACCTATAGAATAATAATCCTCCGTATTTAAATGCTCAATGCGGCTTTCAATACATTTCAGTGTCAACAACCCCCAAAACTTGTTTGGTACTCTATCCATACATTTTCTTTTAAACACCTTCCATCTCAAAAGCCAACATTCTTCCTTCCTACCCGTTATTCATAAATTTTTGTAATACCCCAAAATATTTAAGTACCTAATTGGACCACGTGTCCAGTCTGGATTCGCCAGAGTGGCGAAATCAAAAAGAATTCTGATAAAAATTAAGATAAATAAGTTTTAGCAGATTGGTTTTGTAAAGGATTATGGTGAAGGATTTAATAATGTATTTCAATTCTAAAGTCAGAATTGGAATTGTAAGGAAAAATGTCAAGAAAAGCCCAAAATAAAGTATAGGGACCAAAGTGGTAATTTAGCCACTTTGGGACGAAAATGGAATTATTTCGCCAAGGTCCGCGAAATGTCTTATAGTATATGTGGTGAAAGTTTCGGGTCAATCGGAGACCTTTTAAAATTTGGACGCGGATGCGTTTTGGACTAAAATGCAACTTTTGAGAAGTTTAAGGGCCGAAGTGTAAATTAGCCAATTAAGCTTAGAGAATAGCAATTTAAAGATTAATGACGGAAAAATAAAATATTGAGTTAGTATTATTTATCGGATATAAATAATACGTAAGTAATCGAATTAAAAGGATAATTAAACCATTTAGTTAAATTAGAAAGTTTAAAAGAGAAATGGTTTAAATTAAAGAAATAAAGGACCAAAGTGGCTAGTTAACCAAGAAATATATGTTTCTTTCCATATGAATAAGGAAAAGGGGAAGTGATCAGAGAAAGAAGAAACCTACAGAAGGTTTCGACGATCAAATGCGATCCGTCGCGGTTTCGCCGTTTCTCGTCCAAATCGCGAGTTCTTTATATCGATTCGTCCATAATTCAATTCTCTATCATCGTTAAGCTTCAAACCGAGGTAAGCTTGACGTTTTTATTGTGAGAATTGGAAATTAGGGTTATTTCGTTTTAACGAATTAAACGAATCGTAATCGCGTTTCTATAGTCGTTTTTTGGTATGAATTGGATTGGAATTTGTGTTATAATAAAGTGGGAGCATGTCGGGAGTGCCGGCGAGCGACGAAGCGCCCGGAAAATGGATTTTCCGGGAGCTGCCGTGGGTGTGCGAACGCACACCGTAGTGTGCGGACGCACACATGGTGTGCGAACGCACAGGGTGTGCGAACGCACACCTATGTGTGCGAACGCACACCTGCTGGTATGCGGACGCACACCAGACCGTGCGAACGCACGGGACCCTTTTGTGCGCTCGCACCGCAGGCTATCGCACCTGTTTGTGTACCTTGAATTGTTTTGACCTAGCCTCCCGAATTCAAGTATGTCGGATATTGAAAATGGATCACGGACTCTGAAAACACGAAATTTGGATATAGGACATGACGTATACAACTAGGGTTTTATTATATAAGAAACCTATAGTTGAAGATCGATAAAAGAAATATGATTAAGAGATTATTGAAATTGAGAGTCGTATTTGAAATACGATTGCAATAACCTAAGTTTATAACTTAGGGTTTAAATACTAAACCTACGTTTATGAATTAAACGTACAGGTAACTCGACTAAGTAACTGTCATACCGACAAGCTACCAAGCCGTCTAGCTGGAATAGCTACGAGATCATATAACATATGGAACCTACGTGATGAGTTGACGATAATGCAATTTTGGGATAGCGGTCACTGTGAGTTGCTCTTTACTTTCGTGTATTATACATATAAAGTTATTTTATATTGATATGTATACTGTTTTTACGCATCGCATGTTAGATGATTTGATTAAATATTATATGTTTCTATCAAATGTATATACGAGAACTAGTATGCGATCCGAAGAAACTAGCTACCTATTGGGTGTCAATAGGCTGTGTGATCACCAGTATCGAGTCAGTCTAGTATGTTTGCATTGAGAAATGACTTGACACAGCTGGGAGCTGTTGATGAATATGATATTTACGATTGGGTTATGATTTCGATACGCAGAGTGAACTCGGCTACGGTGTAGCCTGGAAGTCCCCGTATCGAGTGGCTGGGCCACTAGCGAGTTGGACTCGCAATTGATATTTACGATTGGGTTGAATGATATATGATTATTCGAGAGATGTGTCGCATGCTAGGATATTAGTTTCACACGGATCAAATACATGTTTATATGTTGTATACTATTGTTTTCTTGAGATGCGATGTTATATGTTTATATTAATACCGTTAGTAACTTGCAAGCTCACTCGGTATTTCCCAAAATACTGACCCCCTCACAGTGTTTCCTTTCAGGTGACCGGAGTCGGATCAGACAGACCATCTCCTTTGTGTCGGCAACCTTTTGGCTTACACAAAGTACGAGTTTTATAGAGCTGCAGTAGTCAGTAGGTGTCAGTATTAGGTTTATGATTCAATTTCAAACGGTATTGAAAAGTAAACTCTGATATAATTTTATAAATGAATTGTTTAGAAAGATGACGTTTATCCGTTTGAATTTGATACCAATTACCGTGAATGGAATTGGTGATGTTTGTGATCAGGAACAGGGCGGTGCTGGATATGAGATATCGCTCGGTAAGACCCTGGTTTCTAGAAATTGTTTCGCTAATGTTTTCAGAAAAGGAATTCTATATTTTTATAATTGAATTATATTATTTAAAGAAGATTTCTGATAATGTATAATATATAATAAAACGTTTTAATCGCGAAAAATTTATATTGATTTTAGGCTTGCTACGGGTTCCGGAGCTACCACTCCCGTTCCCTAGCGCCGGTCACGGCTTAATAATTTGGGTCGTGACAATTGTGGTATCAGAGCAGTTGGTCCAGTTACCTCTGCTAAGATGTGATTGTCAGTTAAGTAACCTAGGAACTACTGCAGCTTTAGAGTTGAGGTTTGTCTGATCCAAGTTGTTAGTGTGATTTACTTTGTGATCAATATGACAGATTGATTTGTGAAATACTTATGTGTTTCTTGTGACACGTATATACGAGGTATATACGCATATGTTGTTTTGATGAGACATGCCTATAAGATATGCTTTTTGAAATGAAGTTTCTAGGAGAGGTGTTGCCTCCTATGACTAGAGTATAATTGTTGTGAATGTGATTTGATGATATGTATGTATGTGTGTTTAGCATCTTATAACGTAAGAGATGCTATTGAATTCGATCGATCGAAACTTTGGGAAGAGTATGAAGAAGGAATGTAAAGTGGCAGAAGTTGAAGAACTTTCTGGATACAGAGTTTGAAGGTCTAGAGAACTTACAAAACTCGAAGTTTATAATTTTTTTTAAAAACTTATTTGTTTAACAATTTTGAAAGCATAATTGTGCCTAGACCCGATATAGAAATGTATGATTGCCACGACATTGATAGAAGTGCATCACTACATACATTATTAATGAAAGAATAATCAATGAAGACATGCATTAATAGTACATGCATCATATGCATTACGCTCAGACCAAAAGGTGAGCTGTGGCAACTCTTTGGGGATGAGAGACGTCATCACCCTAGTGCACAATTTTGCTAAAGTTTCAATGGAATTTTGATTTAAATCTGGAAATGAGATGTTTTATTTGAGAAAGTTTCCAAAGAGTTTTGTTTTTATGTAAGTATACCTAGACCATAACTCTGTGAAGGAAGTGAAGTGCTCGCGAGCAAGCTGCGATCAAGACTACGAGAAGATCGAATAAGTATAATTGCGAGAACATAGAAGTTATGCTTCTAGGATATGAACTTAGCCTTGATTAAACAGAATAATATATGAATAGAATAATATATGTGCCCAGATAATGAAGCATATCTGATTAATGACGTATAACACATGTATGTTATACATAGACATTCTAATGTTTGATTAAGTCCATGTGAGTGGAATGCTCGCAAGACTTAAGATGCGATGCGTAATCAAGAAAATCTAGGGGACACTGATTTTCTTGAATCCGGTCAATATAGATGCTTATAGCTACGATAGTAATATGCGTTTAACATATACAACGCGAGTATATGTTTTGGCAATTGGCTAGTCTACGATGAATCAGAACACTCAGAAGACTTCCAATAAGAGACGTAACCCTAGAAAGTTTAAAGGAAGGAGACGTCTCTAGAGTCCAACGTACGTGGGCATCGATTAGACGTGAAGATTAGTAAGGATTATATTTTAAGGAATTTATCAGTATTCCTTTATATAATCGCTATACTATGAACAAAGAACTGCACGATCGCGTGCTGTTGCACAACAAGTATATGAGGCGCGGGAAGAAGAATCAAGGTTATTAGACCAGAAGATATGATGTAAATGAACAGTTGAAGTATACGATAAGAAAGATCGAGACATAAATAACAAGAACTGCAATCGGTGGATTAAGAGTTGAAACTTCCACCTCAAAGATTCGATTATGAAACGAATTAATAAAGCGTAAAGGTGTAAAGGATTAAAAGGTGTCAGACAAGATCAAACTTGTTTGATACATTCCCAGAAGCGGATCCTCAGGAAAAGGACTTCGGAGAGGAAGAATTATCAGACGAATCTGATATTGAAGAGTACTGGAATGAACATTTCTGATCCAGTGTACGGAAATATCACAATCTGAGGAAGGATGCAGAGATAGCTCTGAATCATGTAAGGAGGTAAATGCGCTCCTCCTCACAAGGAATGCTACTGGTAGGTCCACTAACTTCCGGCGTACGGTCAAGGGATTACCAAAGGTACATGACGTACATGATAAAGTATAAGGACGCAAAAGAAGGTTATGAATAATAAGAAATCAGTTAAAGTAAGCAGAGTTAAGGAAAGTACGGATAACCGCGTATATCGCAAGAAACTTGATAAGAGTTATTGAGGAATGAAAAAGAGAAAGTCACGTGAAAAGATGACGAGAAGATCAAATGAATTGAATTCTATGTAGTCGTTAACGCATAGAAACAAAAAGGGATAAAGATGATAGAGTCATATGAATGGATCCACTGACAGTTAAGATGTCAGTAAAGGGTACAGTATGACGATATATAAGTAATCGAGAATGTACTACGTCGATATTGCAGGCAAAAGAAGATGCGACCATTACTAATTGGTAATCGACGTTCAGAATGCCGAAACAAGAAATATCAGAAATACGAAATGCGATAGAGATGACATCAGCATATGATCGGCTTACAGACGGCCATGATGACAGTACGAATACGATAAGATGATACGTATACGATTAAGAACGCACTACGTCGGGAAAATTCAGATAAAGAAGGCCACAACTCTCAATTAATGATCGATGTTGTGGATATTAAAAGTAAGTAGTACATGACGTACGAGATGCGTTGAGGAGGAAAGCAAAGACTGCACTAGAAGATGATTAAGAAACACGATAAGAACGTGAATTAGGAACGCAATAAGAGTACCATAGGATCATAGCATTTAGACTATTGATCCTATTGGTTAACTAAGGACAAGAAGTCAAAGAAAGTAACGAAGAAGTATACCTACGATATGGACAGAAGTAGAAATTAACAAGTTGGAAATGAATACACAATGTACATTGAACAAATCAGGAGTAGGACTTCAACGCGGCGACAATTGTTGTCCCACTATTATGAAGATCGTGTAAGTAACAGTTACGCTCAAATCAAGAAGGTTCGCAAAGAGATTGAATATCTCTTTCTTATAGGATATTAAGCAGTAATATGCAAGTATCTGTAGTATAAAGAAACATCACGTAAGACTAACAATCTTTAAAAGATGTTAGCGATGATCGTAAAGTAAAATAGAGGACGGGATAACAAAGACAGTTATCCAATAACGTAACGAATGAAAGATGAAATAGATTAAGGTAAAATACGAAGATATAAGAAATTTCAACGTAAGTCAACGAGGATACGACAAAGGAAGCAATACATAAGGTACAAAAACGTAAAAGAAGAAATCAAAAATAGATTGTCAATGATACCAGAAGTCAAAGTGCAAAAGGTACAGAAAGTGAGATGACGATTCCTTACGCTAATCAGTGTCGTAACGAACACGGTATTCCTATTATGAATAAGAATTCTAGATGTAAATGGAATTAAGGTGAGAAGAGTATATGAAAATTCGAGGACGAATTTTTATAAGGGGGGAAGAATGTAATACCCCAAAATATTTAAGTACCTAATTGGACCACGTGTCCAGTCTGGATTCGCCAGAGTGGCGAAATCAAAAAGAATTCTGATAAAAATTAAGATAAATAAGTTTTAGCAGATTGGTTTTGTAAAGGATTATGGTGAAGGATTTAATAATGTATTTCAATTCTAAAGTCAGAATTGGAATTGTAAGGAAAAATGTCAAGAAAAGCCCAAAATAAAGTATAGGGACCAAAGTGGTAATTTAGCCACTTTGGGACGAAAATGGAATTATTTCGCCAAGGTCCGCGAAATGTCTTATAGTATATGTGGTGAAAGTTTCGGGTCAATCGGAGACCTTTTAAAATTTGGACGCGGATGCGTTTTGGACTAAAATGCAACTTTTGAGAAGTTTAAGGGCCGAAGTGTAAATTAGCCAATTAAGCTTAGAGAATAGCAATTTAAAGATTAATGACGGAAAAATAAAATATTGAGTTAGTATTATTTATCGGATATAAATAATACGTAAGTAATCGAATTAAAAGGATAATTAAACCATTTAGTTAAATTAGAAAGTTTAAAAGAGAAATGGTTTAAATTAAAGAAATAAAGGACCAAAGTGGCTAGTTAACCAAGAAATATATGTTTCTTTCCATATGAATAAGGAAAAGGGGAAGTGATCAGAGAAAGAAGAAACCTACAGAAGGTTTCGACGATCAAATGCGATCCGTCGCGGTTTCGCCGTTTCTCGTCCAAATCGCGAGTTCTTTATATCGATTCGTCCAGAATTCAATTCTCTATCATCGTTAAGCTTCAAACCGAGGTAAGCTTGACGTTTTTATTGTGAGAATTGGAAATTAGGGTTATTTCGTTTTAACGAATTAAACGAATCGTAATCGCGTTTCTATAGTCGTTTTTGGTATGAATTGGATTGGAATTTGTGTTATAATAAAGTGGGAGCATGTCGGGAGTGCCGGCGAGCGACGAAGCGCCCGGAAAATGGATTTTCCGGGAGCTGCCGTGGGTGTGCGAACGCACACCGTAGTATGCGGACGCACACATGGTGTGCGAACGCACAGGGTGTGCGAACGCACACCTCTGTGTGCGAACGCACACCTGCTGGTGTGCAGACGCACACCAGACCGTGCGAACGCACGGGACCCTTTTGTGCGCTCGCACCGCAGGCTATCGCACCTGTTTGTGTACCTTGAATTGTTTTGACCTAGCCTCCCGAATTCAAGTATGTCGGATATTGAAAATGGATCACGGACTCTGAAAACCCGAAATTTGGATATAGGACATGACGTATACAACTAGGGTTTTATTATATAAGAAACCTATAGTTGAAGATCGATAAAAGAAATATGATTAAGAGATTATTGAAATTGAGAGTCGTATTTGAAATACGATTGCAATAACCTAAGTTTATAACTTAGGGTTTAAATACTAAACCTACGTTTATGAATTAAACGTACAGGTAACTCGACTAAGTAACTGTCATACCGACAAGCTACCAAGCCGTCTAGCTGGAATAGCTACGAGATCATATAACATATGGAACCTACGTGATGAGTTGACGATAATGCAATTTTGGGATAGCGGTCACTGTGAGTTGCTCTTTACTTTCGTGTATTATACATATAAAGTTATTTTATATTGATATGTATACTGTTTTTACGCATCGCATGTTATATGATTTGATTAAATATTATATGTTTCTATCAAATGTATATACGAGAACTAGTATGCGATCCGAAGAAACTAGCTACCTATTGGGTGTCAATAGGCTGTGTGATCACCAGTATCGAGTCAGTCTAGTATGTTTGCATTGAGAAATGACTTGACACAGCTGGGAGCTGTTGATGAATATGATATTTACGATTGGGTTATGATTTCGATACGCAGAGTGAACTCGGCTACGGTGTAGCCTGGAAGTCCCCGTATCGAGTGGCTGGGCCACTAGCGAGTTGGACTCGCAATTGATATTTACGATTGGGTTGAATGATATATGATTATTCGAGAGATGTGTCGCATGCTAGGATATTAGTTTCACACGGATCAAATACATGTTTATATGTTGTATACTATTGTTTTCTTGAGATGCGATGTTATATGTTTATATTAATACCGTTAGTAACTTGCAAGCTCACTCAGTATTTCCCAAAATACTGACCCCCTCACAGTGTTTCCTTTCAGGTGACCGGAGTCGGATCAGACAGACCATCACCTTTGTGTCGGCAACCTTTTGGCTTACACAAAGTACGAGTTTTATAGAGCTGCAGTAGTCAGTAGGTGTCAGTATTAGGTTTATGATTCAATTTCAAACGGTATTGAAAAGTAAACTCTGATATAATTTTATAAATGAATTGTTTAGAAAGATGACGTTTATCCGTTTGAATTTGATACCAATTACCGTGAATGGAATTGGTGATGTTTGTGATCAGGAACAGGGCGGTGCTGGATATGAGATATCGCTCGGTAAGACCCTGGTTTCTAGAAATTGTTTCGCTAATGTTTTCAGAAAAGGAATTCTATATTTTTATAATTGAATTATATTATTTAAAGAAGATTTCTGATAATGTATTATATATAATAAAACGTTTTAATCGCGAAAAATTTATATTGATTTTAGGCTTGCTACGGGTTCCGGAGCTACCACTCCCGTTTCCTAGCGCCGGTCACGGCTTAATAATTTGGGTCGTGACAATTTTGAACACTTATTTAACCTATTGTCATCATTAAATCTGTGGCCGAAACATTTTCAAACGTTTGAGTTGGTTTTTGTAGGAAGGATATAAGGAATCACGGTTCCGTGCCCACGCAAATATTTTCCGCGCCCACGCACAACTGTTCCGCGCCCACGCACAACATTTCCTCAGTCATCGATGGCTCCGCCTATGCTGAACACGTTGCTCTTCTTACGCTTTCAAAGTAAGTTAAACATATTTGAGTTGCATGATTCTAATATAACCACTAGATTATCATTCCCCGGTGTTCAAATACTTGTTGATGTTTTCAATACATTTCATTATCATCCACCGCGACACTTGTTAGATCTTCTCTCCTGAAATTGTCTTTTGATCAACACTTTCCATCTCAAATACCAACATTCTCCCTTGAGTTGCATGATTCAAAAATTACCTATAGAATAATAATCCTCCGTATTCAAATGCTCTATGCGGCATTCAATACATTTCAGTGTCAACAACCACGACACTTGTTTGGTATTCTATCCAAACATTTTCTTTTAAACACCTTCCATCTCAGAAGCCAACATTCTTCCTTCCTACCCATTATTCTTAAATTTTGAACACTTATTCGACCTATTGTAGTCGTTGTTAAATCTGTGGCCGAAACATTTTCAAACGTTTGAGTTGGTTTTTGTAGGAAGGATATAACTCATCACGGTTCCGCGCCCACGCAAATATGTTCCACACCCACGCAAAACTGTTCCGCGCCCACGCAGAACATTTCCTCGTTCATCGATGTCTCCGCCTATACCAACATTCTCCCTTGAGTTGCATGATTCTAAAATGACCAATAGAATAATAATCCTCCGTATTCAAATGCTCAATGCGGCTTTCAATACATTTCAGTGTCAACAACCACGAAACTTGACTCTATCCAAACATTTTCTTTTAAACATTTTCCATCTCAGAAACCAACATTCTTCCTTCCTACCCATTATTCTTAAATTTTGAACACTTATTCGACGTATTCTCGTCATTAAATATGTGCCCGAAACATTATAAAACGTTTGAGTTGGTTTTTGTAGGAAGGATATAAGGCATCACGGTTCCGCGTCCACGCAAATATTTTCCGTGCCAACGCACAACATTTCCCCGGTCATCGATGGCTCCGCTTATGCTGAACACGTTGCTCTTCTTATGCTATCAAAGTAAGTTAAACATATTTGAGTTGCATGCTTCTAAAATAACCATGAGATGATCATTCCCCGGTGTTCAAATGCTCTATGATTTTTTCAATACATTTCACTATCATCCACCGCGACACTTGTTAGATCTTCTATCCTGAAATTGTCTTTTGATCAACACTTTCCATCTAAAATACCAACATTCTCCCTTGAGTTGCATGATTCAAAAATGACCTATAGAATAATAATCCTCCGTATTCAAATTCTCAATGCGGCTTTCAATACATTTAAGTGTCAACAACCACGAAACTTGTTTGGTACTCTATCCAAACATTTTCTTTTAAACACCTTCTATCTCAGAAGCCAACATTCTTCCTTCCTACCCATTATTCTTAAATTTTGAACACTTATTCGACCTATTGTCGTCGTTGATCTGTGGCCGAAACATTTTCAAACGTTTGAGTTTGTTTTTGTAGGAAGGATATAGCGCATCACGGTTCCACGCCCACGCAAATATGTTCCGCGCCGATGCACAACTGTTCCGCGCCCACGCAGAAAATTTCCCCGGTCATCGATGGCTCCGCCTATGCTGGTTACTCATCAAATTATCGATGATGTTTTCAATACATTTCACTATCATCCAACGCGACACTTGTTAGATCTTCTATCCTGAAATTGTCTTTTGATCAACACTTCCCATCTTAAATACCAACATTCTCCCTTGAGTTGCATGATTCAAATATGACCTATAGAATAATAATCCTCCGTATTCAAATGCTCAATGTGGCTTTCAATACATTTCAGTGTCAACAACCACGAAACTTGTTTGGTACTCTATCCAAACATTTTCTTTTAAACACCTTCACTCTCAAAAGCCAACATTCTTCCTTCCTACCCATTATTCTTAAATTTTGAACACTTATTCGACCTATTGTCGTCATTAAATCTGTGGCCGAAACATTTTCAAACGTTTGAGTATGTTTTTTTAGGAAGGATATAAGGTATCACGGTTCCGCGCCCACGCAAATATGTTCCGCGCCCGCGCACAACTGTTCCGCGCCCACGCACAACATTTCCTCGGTCATCGATGGCTCCGCCTATGCTGAACACGTTGCTCTTCTTACGCTATCAAAGTAAGTTAAACATATTTGAGTTGCATGCTTCTAAAATAACCACTAGATTATCTTTTCCCGGTGTTCAAATGCTCGTTGATGTTTTCAATACATTTCACTGTCATCCACCGCGACACTTGTTAGATCTTCTATCCTGAAATTGTCTTTTGATCAACACTTTCCATCTCAAATACCAACATTCTCCCTTGAGTTGCATGATTCAAAAATGTCCAATAGAGTAATAATCCTCCGTATTCAAATGCTCAATGCGGCTTTCAATACATTTCAGTGTCAACAACCACGAAACTTGTTTGGTACTCTATCCAAACATTTTCTTTTAAACACCTTCCATCTGAGAAGCCAACATTCTTCCTTCCTACCCATTATTCTTAAATTTTGAACACTTATTCGACCTATTGTAATCGTTAAATGTGTGTCCGAAACATTTTCAAACGTTTGAGTTGGTTTTTGTTGGAAGGATATAAGACATCACGGTTCCGCGCCCACGCGCAACTGTTCCGCGCCCACGCACAACATTTCCTTGGTCATCGATGGCTCTGAATATGTTGAACATGTTGCTCTTCTTACGCTATCAAAGTAAGTTATACATATTTGAGTTGCATGCTTCTAAAATAACCACTAGATTATCATTCCCCGGTGTTCAAATGCTCGATGATGTTTTCAATACATTTCACTATCATCCACCGCGACACTTGTTAGATCTTCTATCCTGAAATTGTCTTTTGATCAACACTTTCCATCTCAAAGACCAACATTCTCCCTTAAGTTGCATGTTTAAAAAATGTCTTATAGAATAATAATCCTCCGTATTCAAATGCTCAATGCGGCTTTCAATACATTTCAGTGTCAACAACCACGAAACTTGTTTCGTACACTATCCAAACATTTTCTTTTAAACACCTTCCATCTCAGAAGCCAACATTCTTCCTTCCTACCCATTATTCTTAAATTTTAAACACTTATTCGACCTATTGTCGTTGTTAAATCTGTGGCCGAAACATTTTCAAACGTTTGAGTTGGTTTTTGTAGGAAGGATATAACGCATCACGGTTCCGCGCCCCCGCAAATATGTTCCACGCCCACGCACAACTGTTCCGCGCCCACGCAGAACATTTCCTCAGTCATCGATGGCTCCGCCTATACCAACATTCTCCCTTGAGTTGCATGATTTAAAAATGACCTATATAATAATAATCCTCCGTATTCAAATGCTCAATGCAGCTTTCAATACATTTCAGTGTCAACAACCACGAAACATGTTTGGTACTCTATCCAAACATTTTTTTTAAACACCTTCCATCTCAAAAGCCAACATTATTCCTTCCTACCCATTATTTTTAAATTTTGAACACTTATTTGACCTATTGTCGTCATTAAATCAGTGGCTGAAACATTTTCAATTGTTTGAGTTGGTTTTTGTAGGTAGGATATAAGGCATCACGGTTCCGCGACCACGCAAATATTTTTCGCGCCCACGCACAACATTTCCCCGGTCATCGAAGGCTCCGCCTATGCTGAACATGTTTCTCTTCTTACGCTATCAAAGTAAGTTAAACATATTTGAGTTTCATGCTTCTAAAATAACAACTAGATTATCATTCCCTGGTGTTCAAATGCTCGAAGATGTTTTCAATACATTTCACTATCATCCACCGCGACACTTGTTAGATCTTCTATCCTGAAATTTTCTTTTGATCAACACTTTCCATCTCAAATACTAACATTCTCCCTTGAGTTGCATGATTCAAAAATGACGTACAGAACAATAATCCTCCGTATTCAAATGCTCAATGCGGCTTTCAATACATTTCAGTGTCAACAACCACGAAACTTGTTTGGTACTCTATCCAAACATTTTCCTTTAAACACCTTCCATCTTAGAAGCCAACATTCTTCCTTCCTACCCATTATTCTTAAATTTTGAACACTTATTCGACCTATTGTCGTTGTTAAATCTGTGGCCGAAACATTTTCAAATGTTTGAGTTGGTTTTTGTAGGAAGGATATAACGCATCACGGTTCCGCGCCCACGCAAATATTTTCCACGCCCGCGCACAACTGTTCCGCGCCCACGCAGAACATTTCCTCGGTCATCGATGGCTCCGCCTATACCAACATTCTCCCTTGAGTTGCATGATTCAAAAATGACCTATAGAATAATAATCATCCGTATTCAAATGCTCAATGCGGCTTTCAATACATTTCAGTGTCAACAACCACGAAACTTGTTTGGTACTCTATCCAAACATTTTCTTTTAAACACCTTCCATCTAATAAGCCAACATTCTTCCTTCCTACCCATTATTCTTAAATTTTGAACACTTGTTCGACCTATTGTTGTCGTTGATCTGTGGATGAAACATTTTCAAACGTTTGAGTTGGTTTTTGTAGGAAGGATATAAGGCATCACGGTTCCGCGCCCCACGCACAACTGTTCTGCGCCCACACAGAAACTTTCCTCGGTCATCGATGGCTCCGTCTATACTGAACACGTTGCTCTTCTTACGCTATCAAAGTAAGTTAAACATATTTGAGTTGCATGCTTCTAAAATAACCACTAGATTATCATTCCCAGGTGTTCAAATGCTCGATGATGTTTTCAATACATTTCACTATCATCCACCGCGACACTTGTTAGATCTTCTATCCTGAAATTGTCTTTTGATAAACACTTTCCATCTCAAATACCAACATTCTTCCTTGAGTTGCATGATTCAAAAATGACCTATAGAATAATAATCCTCCATATTCAAATGCTCAATGCGGCTTTCAATACATTTCAGTGTCAACAACCACGACACTTGTTTGGTACTCTATCCAAACATTTTCTTTTAAACACCTTCCATCTCAGAAGCCAACATTATATCCTTCCTACTCATTATTCTTGAATTTTGAACACTTATTTGACCTATTGTCGTCCTTGATCTGTGGCCGAAACATTTTCAAACGTTTGAGTTGGTTTTTGTAGGAAGGATATAAGGCATCACGGTTCCGCGCCCACGCAAATATGTTCCGCGCCCGCGCACAACACTTCCCCGGCCAACGATGGCTCCGCCTATGCTGAACACGTTGCTCTTCTTGCGCTATCAAAGTAAGTTAAACATATTTGAGTTGCATGCTTCTAAAATAACCACTAGATTATCATTCCCCGGTGTTCAAATGCTCAATGATGTTTTCAATACATTTCACAATCATCCACCGCAACACTTGTTAGATCTTCTATCCTGAAATTGTCTTTTGATCAACACTTTCCATCTCAAATATCAACATTCTTCCTTGAGTTGCATGATTCAAAAACGACCTATAGAATAATAATCCTCCGTATTCAAATGCTCAATGCGGCTTTCAATATATTTCAGTGTCAACAACCACAACACTTGTTTGGTACTCTATCCAAACATTTTCTTTTAAACACCTTCCATCTCAGAATCCAACATTCTTCCTTCCAGTGGTGGAACCACGGGAGGGTCAGGAGGGTCGGCCGACCCTCCTCGCCGGAGAAAGACCAAGGGACCGGTGCTACTCTCCACTGGTCCCCTGCTGTTCTCGACCCTCCCGTGTCACCGGCCTGGCAGCTGATGCAGGCTGCCGGCCAAGAATGATTCACGAATATCAGATAATCACTTGCAGATTATAAAAAGCTTCAATCTTTACAAATCGAAAATCCCCCACAACCAAAGATTCAAGCTTTTACACATCCACATGAATGAAACCCAGAATTTGAAAACAGCAAACCATACAACCCACTAAAAATTAATAGAGTGATCCTAAGAAGCTAAAGATTTAACACGCAAACAAACACAATAACAGCAGCAGATGGGTTGTTGAGAAAACACCGCTTTCCTAGTCACCGGTCATTGTTGTCAATAAATTAATACATTAATAAATTTTCTGTTTCAACTAATTAAAATTTTATCTTTTAATTTGTAATTTAAACTTTATAATACACAACAACTGTCATTCATTTTTTTGTGTAAAATTTATATTTTTGCTAATATGTGTCACTTTGGTTCTGTATTCTACAGCGTAAAATTAATATTTTTGCTAATTAGTATTAATCTGATCAGGACTTCATTTTATTTTTACTTTCCTTTCCTCTTGTATTATATGGGAAATTATTATTTTTAAATAGATCCCACCCTCACACACCTACATCCGCCACTGCACGCCCCTAGAAATCTTGATTCGAGTACCCCTTCATTTAATTTACTTTGAAATTTTAAGTGAAATTTCGACCCCCCTCTAAAAAGATTCTGGTTCCGCCACTGTTCCTTCCTACCCATTATTCTTAAATTTTGAACAATTATTCGACCTATTGTCGTCGTTGATCTGTGGCCGAAACATTTTCAAACGTTTGAGTTTGTTTTTGTAGGAAGGATATATGGCATCACGGTTCCGCGCCCAAGAAAATATGTTCCGCGCCCACGCACAACACTTCCCCGGTCAACGATGGCTCCACCTATGCTTAACACGTTGCTCTTCTTGCGCTATCACAGTAAGTTAAACATATTTGAGTTGCATGCTTCTAAAATAACCACTAGATTATCATTCCCCGGCGTTCAAATGCTCGATGATGTTTTCAATACATTTCACTATCATCCACCGCGACACTTGTTAGATCTTCTATCGTGAAATTGTCTTTTGATCAACACTTTCCATCTCAAATACCAACATCCTCCCTTGAGTTGCATGATTCAAAAAATGACCTATAGAATAATAATCCTCCGTATTCAAATGCTCAATAGGGCTTTCAATACATTTCAGTGTCAACAACCACGACACTTGTTTGGTACTCTATCCAAACATTTTCTTTTAAACATCTTCCATCTCAGAAGCCAACATTCTTCCTTCCTATACATTTTTTTTTTAATTTTGAACACTTATCCGACCTATTGTCGTCGTTGATCTGAGGCCGAAACATTTTCAAACGTTTGAGTTGGTTTTTGTAGGAAGGAGATAACGCATTTTGGTTCCGCGCCCACGCAAATATGTTCCGCGCCCTCGCACAACTGTTCCGCGCCCACGCACAACTGTTTCGCGCCCACGCACAACATTTCCCCAGTCATCGATGGCTCCGCCTATGCTGAACACGTTGTTCTTCTTACGCTATCAAAGTAAATTAAACATATTTGAGTTGCATTCTTCTAAAATAACCACTAGATTATCATTCCCCGGTATTCAAATGCTCGATGATGTTTTCAATACATTTCACTATCATCCACCGCGACACTTGTTAGATCTTCTATCCTGAAATTGTCTTTTGATCAACACTTTCCATCTCAAATACCAACATTCTTCCTTGAGTTGCATGATTCAAAAATGACCTATAGAATAATAATCCTCCGTATTCAAATGCTCAATGCGGCTTTCAATACATTTCAGTGTCAACAACCACGACACTTGTTTGGTACTCTATCCAAACATTTTCTTTTAAACACCTTCCATCTCAGAAGCCAACATTATTCCTTCCTACCCATTATTCTTAAATTTTGAACACTTATTCGACCTATTATCGTCCTTGATCTGTGGCCGAAACATTTTCAAACGTTTGAGTTGGTTTTTGTAGGAAGGATATAAGGAATCACGGTTCCGTGCCCACACAAATATGTTCCGCGCCCATGCACAACACTTCCCCAGCCATCGATGGCTCCGCCTATGATGAACACATTGCTCTTCTTACGCTATCAAAGTAAGTTAAACATATTTGAGTTGCATGCTTCTATAATAACCACTAGATTATCATTCCCCCGTATTCCAAGGCTCGATGATGTTTTCAATACATTTCACTATCATCCACCGCGACACTCGTTAGATCTTCTATCCTGAAATCGTCTTTTGATCAACACTTTCCATCTCAAATACCAACATTTTCCCTTGAGTTGCATGATTCAAAAAATGACCTATAGAATAATAATCCTCTGTATTCAAATGATCAATGCGGCTTTCAATACATTTAAGTGTCAACAACCACGAAACTTGTTTGGTACTCTATCCAAACATTTTCTTTTAAACACCTTCCATCTCAGAAGCCAACATTCTTCCTTCCTACTTATTATTCTTAAATTTTGAACACTTATTCGACCTATTGTCGTCGTTGATCTGTGGCCGAAACATTTTCAAACGTTTGAGTTTGTTTTTGTAGGAAGGAAATAAGGCATCACGGTTCCGCGCCCACGCACAACTGTTCCGCGCCCAAACAGAACATTTCCTCTGCCATCGATGGCTCCGCCTATGCTTAACACGTTGCTCTTCTTACGCTATCAAAGTAAGTTAAACTTATTTGAGTTGCATGCTTCTAAAATAACCACTAGCTTATCATTCCCCGGTGTTCAAATGCTCGATGATGTTTTCAATACATTTCACTATCATCCACCGCGACACTTGTTAGATCTTCTGTCCTGAAATTGTCTTTTGATCAACACTTTCCATCTCAAATACCAACATTCTCCCATGAGTTGCATGATTAAAAAATGAGCTATAGAATAATAATCCTCCGTATTCAAATGCTCAATGCGGCTTTCAATACATTTATGTGTCAACAACCACGAAACTTATTTGGTACTCTATCCAAACATTTTCTTTTAAACACCTTCCATCTCAGAAGCCAACATTCTTCCTTCCTACCCATTATTCTTAAATTTTGAACACTTATTCGACCTATTGTCATCGTTGATCTGTGGCCGAAACAATTTCAAACGTTTGAGTTGGTTTTTGTAGGAAGGATATAATGCATCACGGTTCCGCGCCCACGCAAATATGTTCCGCGCCCCTGCACAACTGTTCCGCGCCCACGCACAACCGTTCCGCGCCCACGCAGAACATTTCCCTGGTCATCGATGGCTCCTCCTATGCTGAACACGTTGCTCATCTTACGCTATCAATGTAAGTTAAACATATTTGACTTTCATGTTTTTATAATAACCACTAGATTATCATTCCCCCGTATTCAAATGCTCGATGATGTTTTCAATACATTTCACTATCATCCACCGCGACACTTGTTAGATCTTCTATCGTGAAATTGTCTTTTGATCAACACTTACCATCTCAAATACCAACATCCTCCCTTGAGTTGCATGATTCAAAAAATGACCTATAGAATAATAATCCTCCGTATTCAAATGCTCAATAGGGCTTTCAATACATTTCAGTGTCAACAACCACGACACTTGTTTGGTACTCTATCCAAACATTTTCTTTTAAACACCTTCCATCTCAGAAGCCAACATTCTTCCTTCCTATACATTTTTTTTTTAATTTTGAACACTTATCCGACCTATTGTCGTCGTTGATCTGAGGCCGAAACATTTTCAAACGTTTGAGTTGGTTTTTGTTGGAAGGAGATAACGCATTTCGGTTCCGCGCCCACGCAAATATGTTCTGCGCCCTCGCACAACTGTTCCGCGCCCACGCACAACTGTTTCGCGCCCACGCACAACATTTCCCCAGTCATCGATGGCTCCGCCTATGCTGAACACGTTGTTCTTCTTACGCTATCAAAGTAAATTAAACATATTTGAGTTGCATTCTTCTAAAATAACCACTAGATTATCATTCCCCGGTATTCAAATGCTCGATGATGTTTTCAATACATTTCACTATCATCCACGGCGACACTTGTTAGATCTTCTATCCTGAAATTGTCTTTTGATCAACACTTTCCATCTCAAATACCAACATTCTTCCTTGAGTTGCATGATTCAAAAATGACCTATAGAATAATAATCCTCCGTATTCAAATGCTCAATGCGGCTTTCAATACATTTCAGTGTCAACAACCACGACACTTGTTTGGTACTCTATCCAAACATTTTCTTTTAAACACCTTCCATCTCAGAAGCCAACATTATTCCTTCCTACCCATTATTCTTAAATTTTGAACACTTATTCGACCTATTGTCGTCCTTGATCTGTGGCCGAAACATTTTCAAACGTTTGAGTTGGTTTTTGTAGGAAGGATATAAGGAATCACGGTTCCGTGCCCACACAAATATGTTCCGCGCCCATGCACAACACTTCCCCGGCCATCGATGGCTCCGCCTATGATGAACACATTGCTCTTCTTACGCTATCAAAGTAAGTTAAACATATTTGAGTTGCATGCTTCTATAATAACCACTAGATTATCATTCCCCCGTATTCCAATGCTCGATGATGTTTTCAATACATTTCACTATCATCCACCGCGACACTCGTTAGATCTTCTATCCTGAAATCGTCTTTTGATCAACACTTTCCATCTCAAATACCAACATTTTCCCTTGAGTTGCATGATTCAAAAAATGACCTATAGAATAATAATCCTCTGTATTCAAATGATCAATGCGGCTTTCAATACATTTAAGTGTCAACAACCACGAAACTTGTTTGGTACTCTATCCAAACATTTTCTTTTAAACACCTTCCATCTCAGAAGCCAACATTCTTCCTTCCTACTTATTATTCTTAAATTTTGAACACTTATTCGACCTATTGTCGTCGTTGATCTGTGGCCGAAACATTTTCAAACGTTTGAGTTTGTTTTTGTAGGAAGGAAATAAGGCATCACGGTTCCGCGCCCACGCACAACTGTTCCGCGCCCAAACAGAACATTTCCTCTGCCATCGATGACTCCGCCTATGCTTAACACGTTGCTCTTCTTACGCTATCAAAGTAAGTTAAACTTATTTGAGTTGCATGCTTCTAAAATAACCACTAGATTATCATTCCCCGGTGTTCAAATGCTCGATGATGTTTTCAATACATTTCACTATCATCCACCGCGACACTTGTTAGATCTTCTGTCCTGAAATTGTCTTTTGATCAACACTTTCCATCTCAAATACCAACATTCTCCCATGAGTTGCATGATTAAAAAATGAGCTATAGAATAATAATCCTCCGTATTCAAATGCTCAATGCGGCTTTCAATACATTTATGTGTCAACAACCACGAAACTTATTTGGTACTCTATCCAAACATTTTCTTTTAAACACCTTCCATCTCAGAAGCCAACATTCTTCCTTCCTACCCATTATTCTTAAATTTTGAACACTTATTCGACCTATTGTCGTCGTTGATCTGTGGCCGAAACAATTTCAAACGTTTGAGTTGGTTTTTGTAGGAAGGATATAATGCATCACGGTTCCGCGCCCACGCAAATATGTTCCGCGCCCCTGCACAACTGTTCCGCGCCCACGCACAACCGTTCCGCGCCCACGCAGAACATTTCCCCGGTCATCGATGGCTCCTCCTATGCTGAACACGTTGCTCATCTTACGCTATCAATGTAAGTTAAACATATTTGACTTTCATGTTTTTATAATAACCACTAGATTATCATTCCCCCGTATTCAAATGCTCGATGATGTTTTCAATACATTTCACTATCATCCACCGCGACACTTGTTAGATCTTTGATCCTGAAATTGTCTTTTGATCAACACTATCTATCTCAAATACCAACATTCTCCCTAGATTTGCATGATTTAAACATGACCTATAGAATAATAATCCTCCGTGTTCAAATGCTCAACGCGGCTTTCAATACATTTCAGTGTCAACAACCACGAAACTTGTTTGGTACTCTATCCAAACATTTTCTTTTAAACACCTTCCATCTCAGAAGCCAACATTCTTCCTTCCTACCCATTATTCTTAAATTTAGAACACTTATTCGACCAATTGTCGTCGTTGATCTGTGGCCGAAACATTTTCAATCGTTTGAGTTGGTTTTTGTAGGAAGGATATAACGCATCACGGTTTCGCGCCCATGCAAATATGTTCCGCGCCCACGCACAACTATTCCGCGCCCCTGCACAACTGTTCCGCGCCCACGCACAACCGTTCCGCGCCCACGCAGAACATTTCCCCGGTCATCGATGGCTCCTCCTATGCTGAACACGTTGCTCATCTTACGCTATCAATGTAAGTTAAACATATTTGACTTTCATGTTTTTATAATAACCACTAGATTATCATTCCCCCGTATTCAAATGCTCGATGATGTTTTCAATACATTTCACTATCATCCACCGCGACACTTGTTAGATCTTTGATCCTGAAATTGTCTTTTGATCAACACTATCTATCTCAAATACCAACATTCTCCCTTGAGTTGCATGATTCAAAAATGACCTATAGAATAATTATCCTCCGTATTCAAATGCTCAATGCGGCTTTACATACATTTCAGTGTCAACAACCACGAAACTTGTTTGGTACTCTATCCAAACATTTTCTTTTTAACATCTTCCATCTCAGAAGCCAACATTTTTTTTCCTACCCATTATTCTTAAATTTTGAACACTTATTCGACCTATAGTCGTCGTTGATCTGTGGCCGAAACATTTTCAAACGTTTGAGTTGGTTTTTGTAGGAAGGATATAACGCATCACGTTTCCGCGCCCACGCAAATACGTTCCGCGCCCACGCACAGCTGTTCCGCGCCCACATACAACATTTCCTCGATCATCGATGGCTCCGCCTATGCTGAACACGTTGCTCTTCTTACGCTTTCAAAGTAAGTTAAACATATTTGAGTTGCATGCTTCTAAAATAACCACTAGATTATCATTCCCCGGTGTTAAAATGTTCGATGATGTTTTCAATACATTTCACTATCATCCACCGCGACACTTGTTAGATCTTTTATCATGAAATCGTCTTTTGATCAACACTTTCCATCTCAAATACCAACATTCTCATTTGAGTTGCATGATTCAAAAATGACCTATAGAATAATAATCCTCCGTATTCAAATACTCAACGCGGCTTTCAATACATTTCAGTGTCAACAACCACGAAATTTGTTGGGTACTCTATCCAAACATTTTCTTTTAAACACCTTCAATCTCAGAAGCCAACATTCTTCCTTCCTACCCATTATTCTTAAATTTAGAACACTTGTTCGACCAATTGTCGTCGTTGATCTGTGGCCGAAACATTTTAATTCGTTTGAGTTGGTTTTTGTAGGAAGGATATAACGCATCACGGTTTCGCGCCCATGCAAATATGTTCCGCCCACGCACAACTATTCCGCGCCCGCGCACAACTATTCCGCGCCCGTGCACAACTGTTTCGCGCCCACGCAGAACATTTCCCCGGTCCTCGATGGCTCCGCGTATGCTAAACACATTGCTCATCTTACGCTATCAAAGTAAGTTAAAAATATTTGAGTTTCATGCTTCTAAAATAACCACTAGATTATCATTCCCTGGTATTCAAATGCTCGATGACGTTTTCAATACATATCACTATCATCCACCGCGACACTTGTTAGATCTTCTATCCTGAAATTGTCTTTTGATCAACACTTTCCATCTCAAATACCAACATTCTCCCTTGAGTTGCATGATTCAAAAATGACCTATAGAATAATAATCCTCCGTATTCAAATGCTCAATGCGGCTTTACATACATTTCAGTGTCAACAACCACGAAACTTGTTTGGTACTCTATCCAAACATTTTCTTTTTAACATCTTCCATCTCAGAAGGCAACATTCTTTTTTCCTACCCATTATTCTTAAATTTTGAACACTTATTCGACCTATAGTCGTCGTTGATCTGTGGCCGAAACATTTTCAAACGTTTGAGTTGGTTTTTGTAGGAAGGATATAACGCATCACGTTTCCGCGCCCACGCAAATACGTTCCGCGCCCACGCACAGCTGTTCCGCGCCCACATACAACATTTCCTCGATCATCGATGGCTCCGCCTATGCTGCACACGTTGCTCTTCTTACGCTTTCAAAGTAAGTTAAACATATTTGAGTTGCATGCTTCTAAAATAACCACTAGATTATCATTCCCCGGTGTTAAAATGTTCGATGATGTTTTCAATACATTTCACTATCATCCACCGCGACACTTGTTAGATCTTCTATCATGAAATCGTCTTTTGATCAACACTTTCCATCTCAAATACCAACATTCTCCCTTGAGTTGCATGATTCAAAAATGACCTATGGAATAATAATCCTCCGTATTCAAATGCTCAATGCGGATTTCAATACATTTCAGTGTCAACAACCACGAAACTTGTTTGGTACTCTATCCACCTTCCATCTCAGAAGCCAACATTCTTCCCTCCTACCCTTTATTCTTAAATTTTGAACACTTTTTCGATCTTTTGTCGTCTTTGATCTGTGGTCGAAACATTTTCAAACGTTTGAGTTGGTTTTTGTAGGAAGGATATAACGCATCACGGTTACACGCCCACGCAAATATGTTCCGCGCCCACGCACAACTGTTCCGCGCCCACGCACAACATTTCTCCGGTCCTCAATGGCTCCGCCTATGCTGAACACGTTGCTCTTCTTACGCTATCAAAGTAAGTTAAACATATTTGAGTTGCATGCTTCTAAAATAACCACTAGATTATCATTCCCCGGTATTCAAATGCTAGATGATGTTTTCAATACATTTCACTATCATCCACCGCGACACTTGTTAGATCTTCTATCCTGAAATTGTCTTTTGATCAACACTTTCCATCTCAAATACCAACATTCTCCCTTGAGTTGCATGATTCAAAAATGACCTATAGAATAATAATCCTCCGTATTCAAATGCTCAATGCGGCTTTCAATACATTTCAGTGTCAACAACCACAAAACTTGTTTGGTACTCTATCGAAACATTTCTTTTAAACACCTTCCATCTCAAAAGCCAACATTCTTCCTTCCTACCCATATCAAAGTAAGTTAAATATATTTGAGTTTCATGCTTCTAAAATAACCACTAGATTATCATTCCCCGGTATTCAAATGCTCGATGATGTTTTCAATACATTTCACTATCATCCACCGCGACACTTGTTAGATCGTCTATCCTGAAATTGTCTTTTGATCAACACTTTCCATCTCAAATACCAACATTCTCCCTTGAGTTGCATGATTCAAAAATGACCAATAGAATAATAATCCTCCATATTTAAATGCTCAATGCGGCTTTCAATACATTTTAGTGTCAACAACCACGAAACTTGTTTGGTACTCTATCCAAACATTTTCTTTTAAATACATTCCATCTCAGAAGCCAACATTCTTCCTTCCTACCCATATCAAAGTAAGTTAAACATATTTGAGTTTCATGCTTCTAAAATATCCACTAGATTATCATTCCCCGGTACTCAAATGCTCGATGATGTTTTCAATACATTTCACTATCATCAGCCGCTACACTTGTTAGATCTTCTATCTTGAAATTGTCTTTTGATCAACACTTTCCATCTCAAATACCAACATTCTCCCTTGATTTTCATGATTTAAAAATGACCTATAGAATAATAATCCTCCGTGTTCAAATGCTCAATGCGGCTTTCAATACATTTCAGTGTCAACAACCATGAAACTTGTTTGGTACTCTATCCAAACATTTTCTTTTAAACACCTTCCATCTCAGAAGCCAACATTCTTCCTTCCTACCCATTATTCTTAAATTTAGAACACTTATTCGACCTATTGTCGTCGTTGATCTGTGGCCGAAACATTTTTAAACATTTGAGTTGGTTTTTGTAGGAAGGATATAACGCATAACGGTTCCGCGCCCACGCAAATATGTTCCGCCCCCACGCATAACTGTTCCGCGCCCACGCACAACATTTCCTCGGTCATCGATGGCTCCGCCTATGCTCAACACGTTGCTCTTCATTAGCTATCAAAGTAAGGTAAACATATTTGAGTTGCATGCTTCTAAAATAACCACTAGATTATCATTCCCCGGTGTTCAAATGCTCGATGATGTTTTAATACATTTCACTATCATCCACCGCGACACTTCTTAGATCTTCTATCTTGAAATCGTCTTTTGATCAACACTTTCCATTTCAAATACCAACATTCTCCCTTGAGTTGCATGATTCAAAAATGACCTATAGAATAATAATCCTCCGTATTCAAATGCTCAATTCGGCTTTCAATACATTTCAGTGTCAACAACCACGAAACCTATTTGGTACTCTATCCAAACATTTTCTTTTAAACACCTTCCATCTCAAAAGCATACATTCTTCCTTCCTACCCATTTTTCTTAGATTTTGAACACTTATTTGACCTATTGTCGTCATTAAATTTATGGCCGAAACAATTTCAAACGTTTGAGTTGGTCTTTGTAAGAATGATATAGGGCATCACGTTTCCGCGCCCACGCAAATATTTTCCGCGCCCACGCACAACATTTCCCCGGTCATCGATGGCTCCGCCTATGCTGAACACGTTGCTCTTCTTACGCTATCAACGTAAATTAAACATATTTGAGTTGCATGCCTTTAAAATAACCACTAGATTATCATTCCCCGGTGTTCAAATGCTCGATGATGTTTTCAATATATTTCACAATCATCCACCGCGACACTTGTTAGATCTTCTATCCTAAAATTGTCTTTTGATCAACACTTTCCATCTCAAATACCAACATTCTCCCTTGAGTTGCATGATTGAAAAATGACCTATAGAATAATAATCCTCCGTATTCAAATGGCTAATGCGGCTTTCAATACATTTCAGTGTTAACAACCACGAAACTTGTTTGGTACTCTATCCAAACATTTTCTTTTAAACACCTTCCGTCTCAGAAGCCAACATTCTTCCTTCCTACCCATATCAAAGTAAGTTAAACATATTTGAGTTTCATGCTTCTAAAATAACCACTAGATTATCATTCCCCGGTATTCAAATGCTCGATGATGTTTTCAATACATTTAACTATCATCTACCGCAACACTTGTTAGATCTTCTATCTTGAAATTGTCTTTTGATCAACACTTTCCATCTCAAATACCAACATTCTCCCTTGAGTTGCATGATTCAAAAATGACCTATAGAATAATAATCCTCCGTATTCAAATGCTCAATGCGGCTTTCAATACATTTCAGTGTCAACTACCACGAAACTTGTTTGGTACTCTATCCAAACATTTTCTTTTAAACACCTTCCATCTCAGAAGCCAACATTCTTCCTTCCTACCCATTATTCTTAAATTTTGAACACTTATTCGATCTATTGTCGTCGTTGATCTGTGGCCGAAACATTTTCAAACGTTTGAGTTGGTTTTTGTAGGAAGGATATAACGCATCACGGCTCCGCGCCGAAAGAAATATGTTCCGCGCCCACGCACAATTGTTCCGCGCCCACGCACAACATTTCCCCGGTCATCGATGGCTCCGCCTATGCTGAACATGTTGCTTTTCTTACGATATAAAAGTAAGTTAAATATATTTGAGTTGCATGCTTCTAAAATAACCACTAGATTATCATTCCCCGGTATTCAAATGCTCGATGATGTTTTCACTACATTTCATTATCATCCACCGCGACACTTGTTAAATCTTCTATCCTGAAATTGTCTTTTGATCAACACTTTCCATCTCAAATACCAACATTCTCCCTTGAGTTGCACGATTCAAACATGACCTATAGAATAATAATCCCCCGTATTCAAATGCTCAATGCGGCTTTCAATACATTTTTGTGTCAACAACCACGAAACTTGTTTGGTACTCTATCCAAAAAAATTCTTTTAAACACCGTCCATCTCAGAAGCCAACATTCTTCCTTCCTACCCATATCAAAGTAAGTTAAACATATTTGAGTTTCATGCTTCTAAAATAACCACTAGATTATCATTCCCCGGTATTCAAATGCTCGATGATGTTTTCAATACATTTCACTATCATCCACCGTGACACTTGTTAGATCTTCTATCCTGAAATTGTCTTTTGATCAACACTTTCCATCTCAAATACCAACATTCTCCCTTGAGTTGCATGATTAAAAAATGACCTATAGAGTAATAATCCTCCGTATTTAAATGCTCAATGCGGCTTTCAATACATTTCAGTGTCAACAACCACGAAACTTGTTTGGTACTCTATCCAAAAAATTTCTTTTAAACACTTTCCATCTCAGAAGCCAACATTCTTCCTTCCTACCCATATCAAAGTAAGTTAAACATATTTGAGTTTAATGCTTCTAAAATAACCACTAGATTATCATTCCCCGGTATTCAAATGCTCGATGATGTTTTCAATACATTTCCCTATCATCCACCGCGACACTTGTTAGATCTTCTATCCTGAAATCGTCTTTTGATCAACACTTTCCATTTCAAATACCAACATTCTCCCTTGAGTTGCATGATTCAAAAATTACCTATAGAATAATAATCCTCCATATTCAAATGCTCAATGCGGCTTTCAATACATTTCAGTGTCAACAACCACGAAACCTTTTTGGTACTCTATCCAAACATTTTATTTTAAACACCTTCCATCTCAAAAGCCAACATTCTTCCTTCCTATCCATTATTCTTAAATTTTGAACACTTATTTGACCTATTGTCGCCGTTGATCTGTGGCCGAAACATTTTCAAACGTTTGAGTTGGTTTTTGTAGGAAGGATATAACGCATCACGGTTCCGCGCCCACACAAATATGTTTCGCGCCCATGCACAACTGTTCCGCGCACACGCAGAAGATTTCCCCGGTCATAGATGGCTCCGCCTATGCTGAACACGTTGCTCATCAAATGCTCGATGATGTTTTCAATACATTTCACTATCATCCACCACGACACTTGTTAGATCTTCTATTCTGAAATTGTCTTTTGATCAACACTTTCCATCTCAAATACCAACATTCTCCCTTGAGTTGCATTATTCAAAAATGACCTATAGAATAATAATCCTCCGTATTCAAATGCTCAATGCGGCTTTCAATACATTTCAGTGTCAATAACCACGAAACGTATTTGGTAGTCTATCCAAAAAATTTCTCTTAAACACCTTCCATCTCAGAAGCCAACATTCTTCCTTCCTACTCATTATTCTTAAATTTTGAACACTTATTCGACCAATTGTCGTTGTTAAATTGGTGGCCGAAACATTTTCAAACGTTTGAGTTTGTTTTTGTAGGAAGGATATAATGAATCACAGTTCCGCGCCCACGCAAATATGTTCCACGCCCACGCACAAATGTTCCGCGCCCACGCAGAACATTTCCTCGGTCATCGATGGCTCCGCCTATACCAACATTCTCCCTTGAATTGCATGATTCAAAAATGACCTATAGAATAGTAATCCTCTAAATTCAAATGCTCAATGCGGCTTTCAATACATTTCAGTGTCAACAACCACGAAACTTGTTTGGTACTCTACCAAACATTTTCTTTTAAACACCTTCCATCTCAAAAGCCAACATTCTTCCTTCCTACCCATTATTCTTAAATTTTGAACACTTATTTGACCTATTGTCGTCATTAAATTTGTGGCCGAAACATTGTCAAACGTTTGAGTTTGTTTTTGTAAGAAGGATATAGGGCATCACGGTTCCGCGCCCACGCACAACTGTTCCGCGCCCACGCACAACATTTCCCCGGTCATCGATGGCTCTGCCTATGCTGAAAACGTTGCTCTTCTTACGCTATCAAAGTAAATTAAACATATTTGAGTTGCATGCCTTTAAAATAACCACTAGATTATCATTCCCCGGTGTTCAAATGCTCGATGATGTTTTCAATATATTTCACAATCATCCACCGCGACACTTGTTAGATCTTCTATCCTGAAATTGTCTTTTGATCAACACTTTCCATCTCAAATACCAACATTCTCCCTTGAGTTGCATGATTGAAAAATGACCTATAGAATAATAATCCTCCGTATTCAAATGGCTAATGCGGCTTTCAATACATTTCAGTGTCAACAACCACGAAACTTGTTTGGTACTCTATCCAAACATTTTCTTTTAAACACCTTCCATCTCAGAAGCCAACATTCTTCCTTCCTACCCATATCAAAGTAAGTTAAACATATTTGAGTTTCATGCTTCTAAAATAACCACTAGATTATCATTCCCCGGTATTCAAATGCTCGATGATGTTTTTAATACATTTCACTATCATCCACCGTGACACTTGTTAGATCTTCTATCCTGAAATCGTCTTTTGATCAACACTTTCCATTTCAAATACCAACATTCTCCCTTGAGTTGCATGATTCAAAAATTACCTATAGAATAATAATCCTCCATATTCAAATGCTCAATGCGGCTTTTAATACATTTCAGTGTCAACAACCACGAAACCTTTTTGGTACTCTATCCAAACATTTTATTTTAAACACCTTCCATCTCAAAAGCCAACATTCTTCCTTCCTATCCATTATTCTTAAATTTTGAACACTTATTTGACCTATTGTCGCGGTTGATCTGTGGCCGAAACATTTTCAAACGTTTGAGTTGGTTTTTGTAGGAAGGATATAACGCATCACGGTTCCGCGCCCACACAAATATGTTTCGCGCCCATGCACAACTGTTCCGCGCACACGCAGAAGATTTCCCCGGTCATAGATGGCTCCGCCTATGCTGAACACGTTGCTCATCAAATGCTCGATGATGTTTTCAATTCATTTCACTATCATCCACCACGACACTTGTTAGATCTTCTATTCTGAAATTGTCTTTTGATCAACACTTTCCATCTCAAATACCAACATTCTCCCTTGAGTTGCATTATTCAAAAATGACCTATAGAATAATAATCCTCCGTATTCAAATGCTCAATGCGGCTTTCAATACATTTCAGTGTCAATAACCACGAAACTTATTTGGTAGTCTATCCAAAAAATTTCTCTTAAACACCTTCCATCTCAGAAGCCAACATTCTTCCTTCCTACTCATTATTCTTAAATTTTGAACACTTATTGAACCAATTGTCGTTGTTAAATTGGTGGCCGAAACATTTTCAAACGTTTGAGTTTGTTTTTGTAGGAAGGATATAACGAATCACAGTTCCGCGCCCACGCAAATATGTTCCACGCCCACGCACAAATGTTCCGCGCCCACGCAGAATATTTCCTCGGTTATCGATGGCTCCGCCTATACCAACATTCTCCCTTGAATTGCATGATTCAAAAATGACCTATAGAATAGTAATCCTCTAAATTCAAATGCTCAATGCGGCTTTCAATACATTTCAGTGTCAACAACCACGAAACTTGTTTGGTACTCTACCAAACATTTTCTTTTAAACACCTTCCATCTCAAAAGCCAACATTCTTCCTTCCTACCCATTATTCTTAGATTTTGAACACTTATTTGACCTATTGTCGTCATTAAATTTGTGGCCGAAACATTGTCAAACGTTTGAGTTTGTTTTTGTAAGAAGGATATAGGGCATCACGGTTCCGCGCCCACGCACAACTGTTCCGCGCCCACGCACAACTGTTCCGCGCCCACGCACAACATTTCCCCGGTCATCGATGGCTCTGCCTATGCTGAACACGTTGCTCTTCTTACGCTATCAAAGTAAATTAAACATATTTGAGTTGCATGCCTTTAAAATAACCACTAGATTATCATTCCCCGGTGTTCAAATGCTCGATGATGTTTTCAATATATTTCACAATCATCCACCGCGACACTTGTTAGATCTTCTATCCTGAAATTGTCTTTTGATCAACACTTTCCATCTCAAATACCAACATTCTCCCTTGAGTTGCATGATTGAAAAATGACCTATAGAATAATAATCCTCCGTATTCAAATGGCTAATGCGGCTTTCAATACATTTCAGTGTTAACAACCACGAAACTTGTTTGGTACTCTATCCAAACATTTTCTTTTAAACACCTTCCATCTCAGAAGCCAACATTCTTCCTTCCTACCCATATCAAAGTAAGTTAAACATATTTGAGTTTCATGCTTCTAAAATAACCACTAGATTATCATTCCCCGGTATTCAAATGCTCGATGATGTTTTCAATACATTTAACTATCATCTACCGCAACACTTGTTAGATCTTCTATCTTGAAATTGTCTTTTGATCAACACTTTCCATCTCAAATACCAACATTCTCCCTTGAGTTGCATGATTCAAAAATGACCTATAGAATAACAATCCTCCGTATTCAAATACTCAATGCGGCTTTCAATACATTTCAGTGTCAACTACCACGAAACTTGTTTGGTACTCTATCCAAACATTTTATTTTAAACACCTTCCATCTCAGAAGCCAACATTCTTCCTTCCTACCCATTATTCTTAAATTTTGAACACATATTTGATCTATTGTCGTCGTTGATCTGTGGCCGAAACATTTTCAAATGTTTGAGTTGGTTTTTGTTGGAAGGATATAACACATCACGGTTCCACGCCCACAGAAATATGTTCCGCGCCCACGCACAACTGTTTCGCGCCCACGCACAACTGTTTCGCGCACACGCAGAACATTTCCCCGGTCATAAATGGCTCCGACTATGCTGAACACGTTGCTCATCAAATGCTCGATGATGTTTTCAATACATTTCACTATCATCCACCACGACACTTGTTAGATCTTATATTCTGAAATTGTCTTTTGATCAACACTTTCCATCTCAAATACCAACATTCTCCCTTGAGTTGCATTATTCAAAAATGACCTATAGAATAATAATCCTCCGTATTCAAATGCTCAATGCGGCTTTCAATACATTTTAGTGTCAACAACCACGAAACTTATTTGGTAGTATATCCAAAAAATTTCTTTTAAACACCTTCCATCTCAGAAGCCAACATTCTTCCTTCCTACTCATTATTCTTAAATTTTGAACACTTATTTGACCTATTGTCGTTGTTAAATTGGTGGCCGAAACATTTTCAAAACGTTTGAGTTGGTTTTTGTAGGAAGGATATAACGAATCACAGTTCCGCGCCCACGCAAATATGTTCCACGCCCACGCACAACTGTTCAGCGCCCACGCAGGACATTTCCTCGGTCATCGATGGCTCCGCCTATACAACCATTCTCCCTTGAATTGCATGATTCAAAAATGACCTATAGAATAGTAATCCTCTAAATTCAAATGGTCAATGCGGCTTTCAATACATTTCAGTGTCAACAACCACGAAACTTGTTTGGTACTCTATCCAAACATTTTCTTTTAAACACCTTCCATCTCAAAAGCCAACATTCTTCCTTCCTACCCATTATTCTTAAATTTTGAACACTTATTTGACCTATTGTCGTCATTAAATTTGTGGCCGAAACATTTTCAAACGTTTGAGTTGGTTTTTGTAGGAAGGATATAGGGCATCACGGTTCCGCGCCCACGCAAATATTTTCCGCGCCCACGCACAACTGTTCCGCGCCCACGCACAACATTTCCCCGGTCATCGATGGCTCCGCCTATACTGAACACGTTGCTCTTCTTACGCTATCAAAGTAAATTAAACATATTTGAGTTGCATGCCTTTAAAATAACCACTAGATTATCATTCCCCGGTGTTCAAATGCTCGATGATGTTTTCAATATATTTCACAATCATCCACCGCGACAATTGTTAGATCTTCTATCCTGAAATTGTCTTTTGAGCAACACTTTCCATCTCAAATACCAACATTCTCCCTTGAGTTGCATGATTGAAAAATGACCTATAGAATAATAATCCTCCGTATTCAAATGGCTAATGCGGCTTTCAATACATTTCAGTGTTAACAACCACAAAACTTGTTTGGTACTCTATCCAAACATTTTCTTTTAAACACCTTCCATCTCAGAAGCCAACATTCTTCCTTCCTACCCATATCAAAGTAAGTTAAACATATTTGAGTTTCATGCTTCTAAAATAACCACTAGATTATCATTCCCCGGTATTCAAATGCTCGATGATGTTTTCAATACATTTAACTATCATCTACCGCAACACTTGTTAGATCTTCTATCTTGAAATTGTCTTTTGATCAACACTTTCCATCTCAAATACCAACATTCTCCCTTGAGTTGCATGATTCAAAAATGACCTATAGAATAATAATCCTCCGTATTCAAATGCTCAATGCGGCTTTCAATACATTTCAGTGTCAACTACCACGAAACTTGTTTGGTACTCTATCCAAACATTTTCTTTTAAACACCTTCCATCTCAGAAGCCAACATTCTTCCTTCCAACCCATTATTCTTAAATTTTGAACACTTATTCGATCTATTGTCATCGTTGATCTGTGGCCGAAACATTTTCAAACGTTTGAGTTGGTTTTTGTAGGAAGGATATACCGCATCACGGTTCCGCGCCCACAGAAATATGTTCCGCGCCCAGGCACAACTGTTCCGCGCCCACGCACAACATTTCCCCGGTCATCGATGGCTCCGCCTATGCTGAACATGTTGCTTTTCTTACGATATCAAAGTAAGTTAAACTT
The DNA here is from genome assembly GCF_937616625.2 of Mercurialis annua. Lineage (NCBI taxonomy): Eukaryota > Viridiplantae > Streptophyta > Magnoliopsida > Malpighiales > Euphorbiaceae > Mercurialis > Mercurialis annua. Next base: position 29,251,208 of record NC_065575.1, read on the forward strand.
ATTTGAGTTGCATGCTTCTAAAATAACCACTAGATTATCATTCCCCGGTATTCAAATGCTCGATGATGTTTTCACTACATTTCACTATCATCCACCGCGACACTTGTTAAATCTTCTATCTTGAAATTGTCTTTTGATCAACACTTTCCATCTCAAATACCAACATTCTCCCTTGAGTTGCATGATTCAAAAATGACCTATAGAATAATAATCCTCCGTATTCAAATGCTCAATGCGGCTTTTAATACATTTCTGTGTCAACAACCACGAAACTTGTTTGGTACTCTATCCAAAAAATTTCTTTTAAACACCTTCCATCTCAGAAGCCAACATTCTTCTTTCCTACCCATATCAAAGTAAGTTAAACATATTTGAGTTTCATGTATTTAAAATAACCACTAGATTATCATTCCCCGGTATTCAAATGCTCGATGATGTTTTCAATACATTTCACTATCATCCACTGTGACACTTGTTAGATCTTCTATCCTGAAATTGTCTTTTGATCAACACTTTCCAACTCAAATACCAACATTCTCCCTTGAGTTGCATGATTAAAAAATGACCTATAGAGTAATAATCCTCCGTATTCAAATGCTCAATGCGGCTTTCAATACATTTCAGTGTCAAGAACCACGAAACTTGTTTGGTACTCTATCCAAAAAATTTCTTTTAAACAGTTTCCATCTCAGAAGCCAACATTCTTCCTTCCTACCCATATCAAAGTAAGTTAAACATATTTGAGTTTCATGCTTCTAAAATAACCACTAGATTATCATTCCCCGGTATTCAAATGCTCGATGATGTTTTCAATACATTTCACTATCATCCACCGCGACACTTGTTAGATCTTCTATCCTGAAATCGTCTTTTGATCAACACTTTCCATCTCAAATACAAACATTCTCCCTTGAGTTGCATGATTCAAAAATGACCAATAGAATAATAATCCTCCGTATTCAAATGCTCAATGCGGCTTTCAATACATTTCAGTGTCAACAACCACGAAACTTTTTTGGTACTCTATCCAAACATTTTATTTTAAACACCTTCCATCTCAAAAGCCAACATTCTTCCTTCCTATCCATTATTCTTAAATTTTGAACACTTATTCGACCTATTGTCGCCGTTGATCTGTGGCCGAAACATTTTCAAACGTTTGAGTTGGTTTTTGTAGGAAGGATATAACGCATAACGGTTCCGCGCCCACGCAAATATGTTTCGCGCCCACGCACAATTATTCCGCGCACACGCAGAACATTTCCCCGGTCATAGATGGCTCCGCCTATGCTGAACACGTTGCTCATCAAATGCTCGATGATGTTTTCAATACATTTCACTATCATCCACCACGACACTTGTTAGATCTTCTATTCTGAAATTGTCTTTTGATCAACACTTTCCATCTCAAATACCAACATTCTCCCTTGAGTTGCATGATTAAAAAATGACCTATAGAGTAATAATCCTCCGTATTCAAATGCTCAATGCGGCTTTCAATACATTTCAGTGTCAACAACCACGAAACTTGTTTGGTACTCTATCCAAAAAATTTCTTTTAAACACCTTCCATCTCAGAAGCCAACATTCTTCCTTCCTACCCATATCAAAGTAAGTTAAACATATTTGAGTTTCATGCTTCTAAAATAACCACTAGATTATCATTCCCCGGTATTCAAATGCTCGATGATGTTTTCAATACATTTCACTATCATCCACTGTGACACTTGTTAGATCTTCTATCCTGAAATTGTCTTTTGATCAACACTTTCCATCTCAAATACCAACATTCTCCCTTGAGTTGCATGATTAAAAAATGACCTATAGAGTAATAATCCTCCGTATTCAAATGCTCAATGCGGCTTTCAATACATTTCAGTGTCAACAACCACGAAACTTGTTTGGTACTCTATCCAAAAAATTTCTTTTAAACAGTTTCCATCTCAGAAGCCAACATTCTTCCTTCCTACCCATATCAAAGTAAGTTAAACATATTTGAGTTTCATGCTTCTAAAATAACCACTAGATTATCATTCCCCGGTATTCAAATGCTCGATGATGTTTTCAATACATTTCACTATCATCCACCGCGACACTTGTTAGATCTTCTATCCTGAAATTGTCTTTTGATCAACACTTTCCATCTCAAATACAAACATTCTCCCTTGAGTTGCATGATTCAAAAATGACCTATAGAATAATAATCCTCCGTATTCAAATGCTCAATGCGGCTTTCAATACATTTCAGTGTCAACAACAACGAAACTTTTTTGGTACTCTATCCAAACATTTTATTTTAAACACCTTCCATCTCAAAAGCCAACATTCTTCCTTCCTATCCATTATTCTTAAATTTTGAACACTTATTCGACCTATTGTCGCCGTTGATCTGTGGCCGAAACATTTTCAAACGTTTGAGTTGGTTTTTGTAGGAAGGATATAACGCATAACGGTTCCGCGCCCACGCAAATATGTTTCGCGCCCACGCACAACTATTCCGCGCACACGCAGAACATTTCCCCGGTCATAGATGGCTCCGCCTATGCTGAACACGTTGCTCATCAAATGCTCGATGATGTTTTCAATACATTTCACTATCATCCACCACGACACTTGTTAGATCTTCTATTCTGAAATTGTCTTTTGATCAACACTTTCCATCTCAAATACCAACATTCTCCCTTGAGTTGCATGATTAAAAAATGACCTATAGAGTAATAATCCTCCGTATTCAAATGCTCAATGCGGCTTTCAATACATTTCAGTGTCAACAACCACGAAACTTGTTTGGTACTCTATCCAAAAAATTTCTTTTAAACACCTTCCATCTCAGAAGCCAACATTCTTCCTTCCTACCCATATCAAAGTAAGTTAAACATATTTGAGTTTCATGCTTCTAAAATAATCACTAGATTATCATTCCCCGGTATTCAAATGCTCGATGATGTTTTCAATACATTTCACTATCATCCACTGTGACACTTGTTAGATCTTCTATCCTGAAATTGTATTTTGATCAACACTTTCCATCTCAAATACCAACATTCTCCCTTGAGTTGCATGATTAAAAAATGACCTATAGAGTAATAATCCTCCGTATTCAAATGCTCAATGCGGCTTTCAATACATTTCAGTGTCAACAACCACGAAACTTGTTTGGTACTCTATCCAAAAAATTTCTTTTAAACAGTTTCCATCTCAGAAGCCAACATTCTTCCTTCCTACCCATATCAAAGTAAGTTAAACATATTTGAGTTTCATGCTTCTAAAATAACCACTAGATTATCATTCCCCGGTATTCAAATGCTCGATGATGTTTTCAATACATTTCACTATCATCCACCGCGACACTTGTTAGATCTTCTATCCTGAAATCGTCTTTTGATCAACACTTTCCATCTCAAATACAAACATTCTCCCTTGAGTTGCATGATTCAAAAATGACCTATAGAATAATAATCCTCCGTATTCAAATGCTCAATGCGGCTTTCAATACATTTCAGTGTCAACAACCACGAAACTTTTTTGGTACTCTATCCAAACATTTTATTTTAAACACCTTCCATCTCAAAAGCCAACATTCTTCCTTCCTACCCATTATTCTTAAATTTTGAACACTTATTCGACCTATTGTCGTCGTTGATCTGTGGCCGAAACATTTTCAAACGTTTGAGTTTGTTTTTGTAGGAAGGATATAAGGCATCATGGTTCCGCGCCCACGTAGAACTATTCTGCGCCCACGCAGAAACTTTCCTCGGTCATCGATGGCTCCGTCTATGCTGAACACGTTGCTCTTCTTACGCTATCAAAGTAAGTTAAACATATTTGAGTTGCATGCTTCTAAAATAACCACTAGATTATTATTCCCAGGTTATCAAATGCTCGATGATGTTTTCAATACATTTCACTATCATCCACCGCGACACTTGTTAGATCTTCTATCCTGAAATTGTCTTTTGATGAACGCTTTCCATCTCAAATACAAACATTCTTCCTTGAGTTGCATGATTCAAAAATGACCTATAGAATAATAATCCTCCGTATTCAAATGCTCAATGCGGCTTTCAATACATTTCAGTGTCAACAACCACGAAACTTGTTTGGTACTCTATCCAAACATTTTCTTTTAAACACCTTCCATCTCAGAAGCCAACATTCTTCCTTCCTACACATTATTATTAAATTTTGAACACTTATTCAACCTATTGTCGTCGTTGATCTGTGGCCGAAACATTTTCAAACGTTTGAGTTGGTTTTTGTAGGAAGAATATAACGCATCACGGTGTCGCGCCCGTGCACAACATTTCCGCGCCCACGCAGAAATGTTCCGTGCCCACGCAAAACATTTCCTCAGTCATCGATGGCTCCGCCTATGCTGAACATGTTGCTCTTCTTACGCTATCAAAGTAAGTTAAACATATTTGAGTTGAATGCTTCTAAAATAACAACTAGATTATCATTCCCCGGTATTTAAATGCTCGATTATGTTTTCAATACATTTCACTATCATCCACCGCGACACTTGTTAGATCTTCTATCTTGAAATTGTCTTTTGATCAATGCTTTCCATCTCAAATACCAACATTCTTCCTTGAGTTGCATGATTCAAAAATGACCTATAGAATAATAATCCTCCGTATTCAAATGCTCAATGCGGCTTTCAATACATTTCAGTGTCAACAACCACGAAACTTGTTTGGTACTCTATCCAAACATTTTCTTTTTAACACCTTCCATCTAAGAAGCCAACATTCTTCCTTCCTACCCATTATTCTTAAATTTTAAACACTTATTCGACCTATTGTCGTCATTAAATATGTGGCCGAAACATATTCAAACGTTTGAGTTGGTTTTTGTAGGAAGGATATAAGGCATCACGGTTCCGCGCCCACGCAAAACTGTTCTGCGCCCACGCAAAACGGTTCCGCGCCCACGAACAACACTTCCCCGGTCATCGATGGCTCCGCCTATGCTGAACATGTTGGTCTTCTTACGCTATCAAAGTAAGTTAAACATATTTGAGTTTCATGCTTCTAAAATAACCACTAGATTATCATTCCCCAGTGTTCAAATGCTCGATGATGTTTTCAATACATTTCACTATCATCCACCAGGACACTTGTTAGATCTTCTATCCTGAAATTGTCTTTTGATCAACACTTTCCATCTCAAATACCAACATTCTCCCTTGAGTTGCATAATTCAAAAATGACCTATAGAATAATAATCCTCCATATTCAAATGCTCAATGCGACTTTCACTACATTTCAGTGTCAACAACCACGACACTTGTTTGGTACTCTATCCAAACATTTTCTTTTAAACACCTTCCATCTTAGAACCCAACATTCTTCCTTCCTACCCATTATTCTTAAATTTTGAACACTTATTCGACATATTGTCGTCATTAAATCTGTGGCCGAAACATTTTCAAAAGTTTGAGTTAGTTTTTGTAGGAAGGATATATGGCATCATGGTTACGCGCCTAGGCAAATATGTTCCACGCCCACGCACAACTGTTCCGCGCCCACGCAGAACATTTCCTCGGTCATCGATGGCTCTGCCTATACCAACATTCTCCCTTGAGTTGCATGATTCAAAAATGACCTATAGAATAATAATCCTCCATATTCAAATGCTCAATGCGGCTTTCAATACATTTCAGTGTCAACAACCACGAAACTTGTTTGGTACTCTATCCAAACATTTTCTTTTAAACACCTTCCATCTTAGAAGCCAACATTCTTCCTTCCTACCCATTATTCTTAAATTTTGAATGCTTATTCGACCGATTGTCGTCGTTGATCTGTGGTCGAAACATTTTCAAACGTTTGAGTTGGTTTTTGTAGGAAGGATATAACGCATCACGGTTCCGCGCCCGCGCACAACATTTCCGCGCCCACGCATAAATGTTCCGCGCCCACGCAGAACATTTCCTCGGTCATCGATGGCTACTCCTATGCTGAACACGTTGCTCATCTTACGCTATCAAAGTAAGTTAAACATATTTGAGTTGAATGCTTCTAAAATAACCACTAGATTATCATTCCCAGGTATTCAAATGCTTGATGATGCTTTCAATACATTTCACTATCATCCACCGCGACACTTGTTAGATCTTCTATCCTGAAATCGTCTTTTGATCAACACTTTCCATCTCAAATACCAACATTCTCCCTTGAGTTGCATGATTCAAAAATGTCCTATAGAATAATAATCCTCCGTATTCAAATGCTCAATGCGGCTTTCAATACATTTCAGTGTCAACAACCACGAAACTTGTTTGGTACTCTATCCAAACATTTTCTTTTTAAGCACCTTCCATCTCAGAAGCCAACATTCTTCCTTCCTACCCATTATTCTTAAATTTTGAACATTTATTCGACCTATTGTCGTCGTTGATCTGTGGCCGAAACATTTTGAAACGTTTGAGTTGGTTTTTGTAGGAAGGATATAACGCATCAGAGTGCCGCGCTTCGCACAACATTTTCGCGCTTATGCAGAAATGTTCCGCGCCATCGCAGAACATTTCCTCGGTCATTGATGGCTCCGCCTATGCTGAACACGTTGCTCTTCTTACGCTATCAAAGTAAGTTGAACATATTTGAGTTTCTTGCTTCTAAAATAACCACTAGATTATCATTCCCCGATGTTCAAATGCTCGATGATGTTTTCAATACATTTCACTATCATCCACCGCGACACTTGTTAGATCTTCTATCCTGAAATTGTCTTTTGATAAACACTTTCCATCTCAAATACCAACATTCTCCCTTGAGTTGCATGATTGAATAATGACCTATAGAATAATAATCCTCCTTATTCAAATGCTCAATGCGGCTTTCAATACATTTCAGTGTCAACAACCACGAAACTTGTTTGGTACTCTATCCACCTTCCATCTTAGAAGCCAACATTCTTCCTTTCTACCCTTTATTCTAAAATTTTGAACAATTATTCGACCTATTGTCGTCTTTTATCTGTGGCCGAAACATTTTCAAACGTTTCGGTTGGTTTTTGTAGGAAAGATATAACGCATCACGGTTCCGCGCCCACACAAATATGTTCCGCGCCCACGCACAACTGTTCCGCGCCCACGCACAACATTTCCCCGGTCATCGATGGCTTCGCCTATGCTGAACACGTTGCTCTTTTTACGCTAGAAAAGTAAGTTAAATATATTTGAGTTGCATGCTTCCAAAATAACCAATAGATTATCATTTCCCTGTGTTCAAATGCTCTATGATGTTTTCAATACATTTCACTATCATCCACCGCGACACTTGTTAGATCTTCTATCCTGAAATTGTCTTTTGATCAACACTTTCCATCTCAAATACCAACATTCTCCCTTGAGTTGCATGATTCAAAAATGACCTATAGAATAATAATCCTCCGTATTCAAATGCTCAATGCGGCTTACAATACATTTCAGTGTCAACAACCACGAAACTTGTTTGGTACTCTATCCAAACATTTTCTATTAAGCACCTTCCATCTCAGAAGCCAACATTCTTCCTTCCTACCCATTATTCATAAATTTTGAACACTTATTCGACCTATTGTCGTTGTTTCATCTGTGGCCGAAAAATTTTCAAACATTTGAGTTGGTTTTTGTAGGAAGGATATAACGCATCACAGTGCCGTGCCCACGCAAACATGTTCCGCGCCCACGGACAACTGTTCCGCGCCCACGCACAAAATTTCCCCGGTCATCGATGGCTTCGCCTATGCTGAACACGTTGCTCTTCTTGCGCTATCAAAGTAAGTTAAACATATTTGAGTTGCATGCTTCCAAAATAACCACTAGATTATCATTTCCCGGTGTTCAAATGCTCGATGATGTATTCATTACATTTCACTATCATCCACCGCGACACTTGTTAGATCTTCTATCCTGAAATTGTCTTTTGATCAACACTTTCCATCTCAAATACCAACATTCTCCCTTGAGTTGCATGATTCAAAAATGACCTATAGAATAATAATCCTCCGTATTCAAATGCTCAATGCGGCTTACAATGCATTTCAGTGTCAACAACCACGAAACTTGTTTGGTACTCTATCCACCTTCCATCTCAGATGCCAACATTCTTCCTTCCTACACTTTATTCTTAAATTTTGAATACTTATTCGACCTATTGTCGTCTTTGATCTGTGGCCGAAACATTTTCAAACGTTTGAGTTGGTTTTTGTAGGAAGGATATAACGCATCACGGTTCCGCGCCCACGCAAATATGTTCCGCGCCCACGCACAGCTGTTCCAAGCCCACGCAGAACATTTCCTCGGTCATCGATGGCTCCACCTATGCTAAACACATGTCTCTTCTTACGCTATCAAAGTAAGTTAAACATATTTGAGTTGCATGCTTCTAAAATAACCACTAGATTATCATTTCCCGGTATTCAAATGCTCGATGATGTTTTCAATACATTTCACTATCATCCACCGCGACACTTGTTAGATCTTCTTTCCTGAAATTGTCTTTTGATCAACACTTTCCCTCTCAAATACCAACATTCTCCATTGAGTTGCATGATTCAAAAATGACCTATAGAATAATAATCCTCCGTATTCAAATGCTGAATGCGGCTTTCAATACATTTCAGTGTCAACAACCACGAAACTTGTTTGGTACTCTATCCAAACATTTTCTTTTAAACACCTTCCATCTAAGAAGCCAACATTCTTCCTTTCTACCCATTATTCTTAAATTTTGAACACTTATTCGACCTATTGTCGTCGTTGATCTGTGGCCGAACACGCAGAACATTTCCTTGGTCATCGAAGGCTCCGCCTATGCTTCTAAAATAACCACTAGATTATCATTCCCCGATGTTCAAATGCTCGATGATGTTTCAATACATTTCACTATCATCCACCACGACACTTGTTAGATCTTCTATCCTGAAATTGTGTTTTGATCAACACTTTCCATCTCAAATACCAACATTCTCCCTTGAGTTGCATGATTGAAAAATGACCTATAGAATAATAATCCTCCGTATTCAAATGCTCAATGTGGCTTTCAATACATTTCAGTGTCAACAACCACGAAACTTGTTTGGTACTCTATCCAAACATTTTCTTTTAAACACCTTCCATCTCAGAAGCTAATTTTCTTTCTTCCTACCCATTATTCTTAAATTTTGAACACTTATTCGACATATTGTCGTCGTTGATCTGTGGCCGAAACATTTTTAAACGTTTGAGTTGGTTTTTTTAGGAAGGATGTAACGCATCACGGTTCTGCGCCCACGCACAACATTTCCCCGGTCATCAATGGCTCCGCCTATGCTGAACACGTTGCTCTTCTTACGCTATCAAAGTAATTAAACATATTTGAGTTGCATGCTTCTAAAATAACCACTAGATTATCATTTCCCGGTGTTCAAATGCTCGATGATGTATTCAATACCTTTCACTATCATCCACCGCGACACTTGTTAGATCTTCTATCCTGAAATTGTCTTTTGATCAACACTTTCCATCTCAAATACCAACATTCTCCCTTGAGTTGCATGATTCAAAAATGACCAATAGAATAATAATCCTCCGTATTCAAGTGCTCAATGCGGTTTTCAATGCATTTCTGTGTCAACAACCACGAAACTTGTTTGGTACTCTATCTACCTTCCATCTCAGAAGCCAACATTCTTCCTTCCTACCCTTTATTCTTAAATTTTGAATACTTATTCGACCTATTGTCGTCTTTGATTTGTGGCCGAAACATTTTTAAACGTTTGAGTTGGGTTTTTTTAGGAAGGATATAACACATCAAGGTTTTGCGCCCACTCAAATATGTTCCGCGCCCACGCACAACGGTTCGCGCCCACGCAGAACATTTCCCCGGTCATCGGTGGCTCCGCCTATGCTGAACACGTTGCTCTTCTTACGCTATCAAAGTAAGTTAAACATATTTGAGTTGCATGCTTCTAAAATAACCACTAGATTATCATTCCCCGTTGTTCAAATGCTCGATGATGTTTTCAATACATTTCACTATCATCCACCGCGACACTAGTTAGATCTTTCATCCCGAAATTGTCTTTTGATCAACACTTTCCATCTCAAATACCAACATTCTCCCTTGAGTTGCATGATTGAAAAATGACCAATAGAATAATAATCCTCCGTATTCAAATGCTCGATGCGGCTTTCAATACATTTCAGTATCAACAACCACGAAACTTGTTTGGTACTCTATCCACCTTCCATCTCAGAAGACAACATTCTTCCTTCCTACCCTTTATTCTTAAATTTTGAACACTTATTCGACCTATTGTCGTCTTTGATTTGTGGCCGAAACATTTTTAAACGTTTGAGTTGGGTTTTTTAGGAAGGATATAACGCATCAAGGTTTTGTGCCCACTCAAATATGTTCCGCGCCCACGCATCACAGTTCTGCGCCCACGCACAACATTTCCCCGGTCATCGATAGCTCCGCCTATGCTGAACACGTTGCTCTTCTTACGCTATCAAAGTAATTAAACATATTTGAGTTGCATGCTTCTAAAATAACCACTAGATTATCATTTCCCGGTGTTCAAATGCTCGATGATGTTTTCAATACATTTCACTATCATCCACCGCGACACTAGTTAGATCTTCTATCCTGAAGTTGTCTTTTGATCAACACTTTCCATCTCAAATACCAACAGTCTCCCTTGAGTTGCATGATTGAAAAATGACCTATAGAATAATAATCCTTCGTATTCAAATGCTCAATGGGGCTTTGAATACATTTCAGTGTCAACAACCACGAAACTTGTTTGGTACTCTATCCAAACATTTTCTTTTAAACACCTTCCATCTCAGAAGCCAACATTCTTCCTTCCTACCCATTATTCTTAAATTTTGAACACTTATTCAACCTATTGTCGTCTTTGTTTTGTGGCCGAAACATTTTCAAACGTTTGAGTTGGTTTTTGTAGGAGGGATATAACGCATCACGGTTCCGCGCCCACGCAAATATGTTCCGCGCCCACGCACAACTGTTCCGCGCCTACGCACAACATTTCCCCGATCATCGATGGCTCCGCCTATGCTGAACACGTTGCTCTTCTTACACTATCAAAGTAAGTTAAATATATTTGAGTTGCATGCTTCTAATATAACCACTAGATTATCATTCCCCGCTGTTCAAATGCTCGATGATGTTTTCAACACATTTCATTATCATCCACCGCGACACTTGTTAGATGTTCTATCCTGAAATTGTCTTTTGATCAACACTTTCCATATCAAATACCAACATTCTCCCTTGAGTTGCATGATTGAAAAATGACCAATAGAATAATAATCCTCCGTATTCAAATGCTCAATGCGGCTTTCAATACATTTCAGTATCAACAACCACGAAACTTGTTTGTTTTGTAAGGTTTGTAAACGTTTGACATAAATCGCTAAAAAAGGGAAACGTTTGGTTTAGTTTCGTAACGTTTGTAAACGTTTGGCTTAAACTGCTAAAAAGGTGAAACGCTTGGATTTGTTTCGTAGCATTTGTAAACGTTTGGCTTAAATCGCTAAAAAGATAAAACGTTTGGATTTATTTCATACCGTTTGTAAACGTTCGGCTTAAATCGCTAAAAAAGTGTAACGTTTGGTTTTGTTTCGTAACCTTTGTAAACGTTTGGCTTAAATCGCTAAAAATGTGATGTGTTGGTTTTGTTTCGTAACGTTTGTAAACGTTCGGCTTATACCGCTAAAAAGGTGAAACGTTCGGAGTTGTTTCGTAACATTTGTAAACGTTTGGCTTAAATTGCTAAAAAGGTGAAACGTTTGGATTTGTTTCGTAACGTTTGTAAAGGTTTGGCTTAAATTTCTAAAAAGGGGAAACGTTTGGATTTGTTTTGTAACGGTTGTAAATGTTTGGCTTAAATCAATATAAAGGTGAAACGCTTGGTTTTGTTTTGCACCATTTGTAAACGTTTGGCTTAAATCGCTAAAAAGGGGAAAAGTTTTGATTTGTTTCGTAAAATTTGTAAACGTTTGGCTTAAATTGCTAAAAAGGTGAAACGCTCGGATTTGTTTCGTAACGTTTTTAAACGTTTGGCTTAAATGGCTAAAAAGGTGAAACGCTTGGTTTTTTTTCGTAGCGTTTGTAAACGTTTGGCTTAAATCGCCAAAAATGTGAAACGTTTGGATTGTTTTTATAGCGTTTGTAAACATTTGGCTTCAATCGCTAAAAAGGGGAAACGTTTGAATTTGTTTCGTAACGTTTGTAAACGTTCGGCCTAAATAACTAAAAATATGAAACGTTTGGATTTGTATTGTAACGTTAGGCTTAAATCGCAAAAAAGGTGAAGCGTTTGGATTTGTTTCGTAACGTTTGTAAACATTTGGCTTAAATTTCTAAAAGGGTGAAACGCTTGGATTTGTTTGGTATCGTTTGTAAACGTTTGGCTTAAATCACTAAAAAGGTAAAACATTTGGATTTGTTTCGTAACGTTTGTAAATGTTTGGCTTAAATCGCTAAAAGGGTGAAACGTTTTGATTTGTTTCGTAACGTTTGGCTTAAATCGCTAAAAATGTGAAACTTTTGGATTTGTTTCGTAAAGTTTGTAAACGTTTGGCTTAAATCGCTAAAAAAGTGAAACCTTTGGTTTGTTTCGTAACGTTTGTAAACGTTTGGCTTAAATCGCTTAAAAGGTGAAACGTTTGGATTTGTTTCTTAACGTTTGTAAACATTTGGCTTAAATTTCTAAAAAGGGTTTCGTAACGTTTTGAACATTTGGATTTCTTTCGTATCGTTTTTAAACATTTGGCTTAAATCGCTAAAAAGGTGAAACGTTTGTATTTGTTTCATAACGTTTGTAAACGTTTGGCTTAAATCGCTAAAATGGTTAAATGTTTGGCTTAAATCACTAAAAAGGTGAAACTTTTGTATTTGTTTTGTAAGGTTTGTAAACGTTTGGCTTGAATCGCTAAAAAGGTGTAACGTTTGGGTTTAAATTGCTAAAAAGGTGAAACGTTTGGATTTGTTTCATAACGTTTGTAAACGTTTTTCTTAAATCGCTAATAAGGTGAAACGTTTGGATTTATTTTGTAAGGTTTGAAAATGTTTTGCATAAATCGCTAAAAAGGGGAAACGATTGGTTTAGTTTCGTAACGTTTGTAAACGTTTGGCTTAAATTGCTAAAAAGGTGAAACGCTTGGATTTGTTTCGTAGCATTTGTAAACGTTTGGCTTAAATAGCTAAAAAGGTAAAACATTTGGATTTGTTTCGTACCATTTGTAAATGTTCGGCTTAAATCGCTAAAAAAGTGAAACGTTTGGTTTTGTTTCGTAACATTTGTAAACGTTTGGCTTAAATCGCTAAAAATGTGATGCGTTGGTTTTGTTTCGCAACGTTTGTAAACGTTCGTCTTATATCGCTAAAAAGGTGAAACGTTTGGATTTGTTTCGTAACGTTTGTAAATGTTTGGTTAAATTGCGAAAAAGGTGAAACATTTGGATTTGTTTCGTAACCTTTGTAAAGGTTTGGCTTAAATTGCTAAAAAGAGGAAATATTTGGATTTGTTTCGTAACGTTTGTAAATGTTTGGCTTAAAACAATAAAAAAGTGAAACGCTTGGTTTTGTTTCGCACAGTTTGTAATCGTTTGGCTTAAATCGCTAAAAAGGGAAAACGTTTTGATTTTTTCGTAAAGTTTGTAAACGTTTGGCTTAAATTGCTAAAAAGGTCAAACGCTTGGATTTGTTTCGTTACGTTTGTAAATGTTTGCCTTAAATTGCTAAAAAGGTGAAACGCTCGGATTTATTTGGTAACGTTTTTAAACGTTTGGCTTAAATGGCTAAAAAGGTGAAACGCTTGGTTTTGCTTCGTAGCGTTTGTAAACGTTTGGCTTAAATCGCAAAAAATGTGAAACGTTTGGATTTGTTTCGTAGCGTTTGTAAACGTTTGGCTTCAATCGCTAAAAAGGGGAAACTTTTGGATTTGTTTCGTAACGTTTATAAACGTTTGGCTTAAATCAACAAAAAGGTGAAACGTTTGGATTTGTTTCGTAACGTTTTAAATGTTTGACTAAAAAAACTAAAATGGGGAAACGTTTGGATTTGTTTCGTAACGTTTATAAACGTTTTGCTTAAATCGCAAAAAAAGTGAACATTTGGTTTTGTTTTGTAACTCTTGTAAAAGTTTGGCTTAAATAGTTAAAAGGGTGAAACGTTTGGATTTGTTTCGTAACGTTTGTAAACATTTGACTAAAATTGTCACACCCTCAAATTAAAACATAATGTCACACCCTCAAATAGAACATAATATACTCAAAAATTTATAAAAAAAATCACAAAAGCCATTTAATATATGCTATGTTTCGACACAAAAGTTTTAACTTATCGCATAACCGTAACATTCAACTATCTCACATCAAACACTTATACATAAATTTATACAATAACTCTTAGTACAAAAGTTTTGTTATCTATCTTATACATATAAACACTTCAAATATGCACGTGGAATGAACTCTCCATTTGCCCACCTGAAACCTCTATCAGATGCAAATGTCGACTCAATGCAACTCTTTGTATCATAAAAAAAAATAACACAGAGGGATGAGCCTGCAACTCAATAAGCAAATAGATATATGCATACTAAATATACACATTCATAAGCATTTCAAGTAACTAATATATAACTCAAGCAATGATCCATTCAACATAAACAATAACCATAATAAATGTAGTAGTCCAATGTTCAATTCAAAGCAAACATATTATCACATTTCCAATCAACATCAAGCTTACCGAAGGATATTCAATCATGCGCATAATTATCATGTTGGCCCAAATCGCCATTAGGCAACCAACATATGTTATTGGCCCAAATCGCCCTTTTAGGCAACCAATAACTTAATCTCACATCGTTGGCCCGAATCGCCATTTTAAGCAACCAACGACTATCTCAATACTCATTGAATATCCAAACATAAGCATGACATGATTCTCAAAAGCAAAACATGACGCGCAAACAATTCAACCATAATTCACAAGCGCATATACGTCTCAAATCAATACACACTTGCAATTGCAAACAAACGTATATACCAAGTATAACACTATCTATTCACTTACTTAAATCACCGACTCTCAAACCCGTGAAGTTCTAGGCTTTTCCGTCGTATAACCTTCTGGTCTATAAGTACCTATTCACATATACAATCTCAATTCATTCACAAAGTATAACCATTTCGATAATTTACATAAAGAAATAAACTAGTAACCATAACCAGATTTTCTAGGCAGATTACGTGTAATGACTTCAAATAGGTACTACTCCTAACTCAAACATCATTTATACAAAATATTTATATGAGTCCTGTACATTTGATTTTCAATTGGAAACACATAAATTGGATTAATATAAATCAGATTATCCACATTACAACACAACTAGGTTAAACTGTCAAAATAGAGTGCACACTTAAATGTTCTACCCTTATTCACCATTCAAATGACAGAATTTATCTTTTGTCAAAAGAACAACACTTTAGTTAACATCCTAAGGAATCCAAAGAAATAATAATGGCATAATTTGGACATGTATAACTCATTTTATCGATTTTACAATTAGTTAAAGATGCAGCTATAGTTCTACAAGTAGGCAGAACATATACTCTATCTTGAAAGTGATCCACACATCAATATAAACACAATTTGGTAAAACCCTTAGGTGCAGTTATACGTATATGAGTCTATAAAACATATCAAAAAGAACCAACCCAATTAGATCTCAATACTATGAGATATCCATGTTTTGGTGACATCCTATCAAGCTGTATGGGCAGACCGAGTACCAAATTGTCATGGAATATTAGGCTATCATAAAGACTTCAAATGATGAAACACAAAAAATGACAATTGTATAAGACTGGCTATAGTTTTCATAGCATCAATAATCAATCAATTTAGAGTTATATAACTCGATATACAATTAAAACAACAAGCACAAATTGCTGCCAGAAACAGAGTTAAAAGAAGAAAACCTAAAACACAAGAATTCAATTCATTAAACATACCTAATTGCTTCTCAATTGTTCTTGAACCTTAAATACCTTAAAATTAGATGATTACTTATTTGATTTAGGTCTTGAATTTTTGAATTACTTTCTTTCCTCTCTTATTTCTTAGTTCTAGGTTTATGCTTAAGAAGAGAAGAAGGTGAAGAGGTGAGTTTTATCTTATGCTAACTTAGGTTATGTATATAAGTGAAACATGACATATGTGATGAGTTAATCATCAAAATATCCAGCAAACAATAAGGTTACATTTAGTCCTTGAATTATTCTATATGTTCAATTTTAAATCTCAAAGTTAATTTTATTTCGAATCACTTAAATCAACCCAATTTACCGACGTACTTACATTCCAATTTAGTTCTAATATATTAGTGGATCGTTATACTACCTATTATTCATTTTAAATAGTAATATAATTAATCAAACCCCCATTATCTTCAATTAATTAACATCAATAATTACTTTAAATGCTCACGTAAACGCTAATGAACGACGCTTACTCTTGACCATCGAAATGCATGAATGTATGAGCATGACTATATGCAATTTAAATGTGGCTGTTACAACTCTCCCCACCTTAGAAAATTTTGTCTCGAAATTTAAGAACTTACCACCATCACTAAACAGATAAGGATATTTCCTTCTCATATGTTCTTCCACCTCCCATGTAGCTTCCTTTGGAGAATGACGACTCCATCTTACTTTAACCATCGGTATCTCTTTATTTCTTAATTTCTTTACCTCTGTTCCCAGTATTTCTATAGGTTCCTTTGTGTATACCAATTTCTCTGTGAGTTCTACCTCTTGTTCTTGTATCACATGACTAGGATCAGATCTATATCTTCGTAACATGGAAACATGAAACACGTCATGAATTTGTGATAAGTCTCCCGGTAATGCTAGTCGATAAGCCAATGGTCCAATTCTCTCAATGATTTCATACGGTTCCAATATATCTTGGACTAAGCTTTCCCTGCTTGCAAAATCTCAAAATTCCTTTCCATGGAGATACTTTCATGAATACTTTCTCACCCACTTCATATTCCATTTGCCTACGATGTCTATCAGTGTAACTCTTTTGCCGATCTTGTGATGCTTTCAAACACTGTTTGACTGTTTGTATCTTATCCATAGTTTCTTGAACTATTTCAGGACCTTCAAGTTGTCGCATTCCTTCAATATCCCAACACACTGGACTTCGACACTTTCTTCCATACAGTGCTTCATATGGAGCCATACCTATACTAGAATGAAAACTATTATTGTAGGCAAATTCCATCAAAGGTAAATGATCATCCCAGTTCCCTTTGAACTCTAGTGCAACAGCTCTCATCATGTCCTCCAAAGTCTGAATAGTTCTCTCTGATTGCCCATCTGTCTGCGGATGAAATATTGTACTGAAATGCAACTTAGTACACATAGCATTTTGTAAACTACCCCAAAAATGTGAAGTAAACCGTGGATCTCTATCAGACACAATTGAAATAGGCACACCATGCAATTTAATAATCTCAGAAACATACAATGTAGCCAATTTATCAAGGGAATCAGTTTGTTGAACAGGTAAGAAATGAGCAGATGTAGTGAGTCTATTAACAATAACCCAAATAGAATCATGCTATTTGAATGTACGTGGTAACCCAACAACAAAATCCATAGTTATTTTCTCCCATTTCCACTCTGGTATAGCTAAAGAATGAAGTTTACCTGCATGTGCCGGATGTTCTGCTTTCACTTGTTGACATGTTAAGCATTTAGCCACAAATTCTGACACATATTTCTTCATTGTTGGCCACCAGTAAAAAGGCTTCATATTTCTGTACATTTTAGTACTTCCAGGGTGCATACTATAGGGTGCATTATGAGCTTCTTCTAATATATCCTCCCTCAATTTTCTCCACATTTGGAACACAAACACGACTGTCATTTAACAAAAGACCATCATCTCAGAACAAATTGATCATGTTTTCCATCTTCAACCTTTCTTCTCATCTTCTGTAAAAAAGGATCTTCAAACTGAGTTTCTTTAATTTTATCTTCAATAGAAGGTTTCACTTGTAAGGTGGCTAATAAGATGTCATCATGTGTGTCTAACCAAGTATTCATACCTGTAAGTGCAATTAAGTAGTCAACATCATAACAAAGCATACCTGCCATACGATCCACAACCTTTCGACTCAAAGCATCTGTAACAACATTGGCTTTTCCAGGATGGTAATCAATAGTACAATCATAATCTTTTAGTAACTCAATCCATCTTCGTTCCCTTAAATTCAACTCTTTTTGTGGAGGAATATATTTCAAGCTTTTGTGATCTGTGAAAACTTGAAATGTTTCACCATATAAGTAATGTCTCCATGTCTTCAACGCATGTACAATAGCACCAAGTTCTAGATCATGTGTAGGATAATTCACTTCATGAGGTCGTAGTTGTCTAGAAGCATAAGCAATAACCTTTCCATGTTGCATTAATTCACATCCAAAGCCTTACTTTGATGCATCAGAGTAAACCACATATCCTCCATTTTTAGATGGTAAGGAAAGTATTGGTGCTGAAGTAAGCCTTTTCTTTAACTCCTCAAAGCTTTTCTCACATGTGTCAATCCACTTGAAAGTTACATTCTTTTTCAGCAAATTTGTCAACGGTTTTGCAATAACAGAAAAGTCTTTCACAAATCTTCTGTATTACCCTGCTAAAGCCAGAAAACTTCGAACTTCTGTAACATTCTTTGGTGACTCCCATTCTAGAATAGCTTTAATCTTCGATGGATCTGGCTGCACACCATGTTTAGAAAAAATATGTCCCAAAAAGGCTATTTCTACCAACCAGAATTCACATTTACTAAATTTGGCATAAATTTGTTTGTCTTTTAAAACATGTAAGATAATTCTCAAATGTTGCTCATGTTCTTCATGGCTTCGAGAATAGATCAGAATATCATCAATGAACACAATCACAAACTTATCCAAATACTGATGAAATGTTTTGTTCATTAATGACATAAAAGCAGCTGGAGCATTCGTCAATCCAAATGGCATCACAATAAACTCATAATGACCATACCTCGTTCTAACTGCAATTTTAGGAATGGACTTCTCATCAACTCGAAGTTGCCAATATCCTGACCGCAAATCAATTTTAGAAAATACCATGGCACCTCTCAATTGATCAAGTAAATCATCGATTCTTGGCAATGGATATTTATTCTTCACAGTGATTCTATTCAATTGCCTATAATCAATGCATAATCGCATACTACTATCTTTCTTCTTCACAAATAACACAGGTGCGCCCCAGGGAGAAATACTAGGCCTGATGAACCCCTTATCAAGTAGTTCTTCTAACTGTTTCTTAAGTTCTTTCAATGCTAGTGGAGCCCTTCTATATGGTGCTATAGAATTAGGAGCTGACCCAGGTATAGTTTCAATTTCAAAATCAACCTCCCTATGTGGTGGCAAACCAGGCAATTCATCAAGAAACACATCTGGAAAGTCTCTCACTACTGGAATTTCTGAAACCCCCGGACTAAATTTAGTCACATCTATTATACTAGCCAAATTTGCTTGACACCCATCTTTAATCAAATGAAATGCAGTAGCAGCAGAGATTAAACAATTAGGCATTGTTTTCCTTTCCCAACAATCATCATTTTCATCTGCCCTTGCATCTCCATAACTACTTCTTTAGTTTGACAATCAACAATGGCATGATGTTTTGACAACCAATCCATACCCAATATAACATCAAACTCTCTCAAATGAATAACCACCAAATCAGTTTGTAAGGTCATACCATCCACAATCATAGGACAAGATTTTATCATAGTATTTACAATAATAACACCCCCAGCAGGCATAGAAACATATATATCATGTCCCAATGGTTCTAATATGCCATGCACACGTAATGCAAACTCATGTGATATGAATGAACATGTAGATCCTGGATCAATTAACACATGTGCATCACAGTTACAGATAGAAAATGTACCAGTAATCACATCAGGTGCAATAGGTGCATCTTGCCTCGTCACTGCAAATACTCTGGCTTGGGTATGAGGTTGGCCTGTATATCCAGACTGTATAACTGAAGATGTTCCTCCTCCTTTATTACCTCTCCCTTTTCCCCGGCCTATACCCACTTGGTGTATATTTTCATCCCACACTACTCTGACCCATTGCTTGAGATTCTTTAAGTAAACCTCTCCTGAGTGGACAATCTCTAACAATATGGCCAGGTTGACGACAATTATAACACACAATAGGGTTTCTTCCCCAACACTCCCCTGAATGTACTCTACCACAATTTGCACATACTTGAGTGGATCCTACACTAACTGACCTTGTTGTTCGTTGTCTCTTATCAAACCCAGTAGATGTATTGTTGGCGCAGCGGAAGGCGCGGGTCTGGATCGTATATTTCAACTCAAAATCAAAATTCCAATAATCTGGATCCTAAAGTTGATCATATCAACAACAAATGGATCGTCGTATCATTTAGTAAATAAAGCATGCATCTAGGAATCATAAGAAGAATACCCATGTCGATTCTCCAACGATTCGTGTAGTCCCGAAAGTACGGTGACCTCAAGCTCGTCCACACGAGTATGCGTCCGATTGAATCCTCGCTTTGAAGTAATCTGCAAGAGTTCCTCTTGTCGAGCAGCCGTAAGCTCAAACTCTCGCCGCGATCACTACCTTGCTCGGATGTATGAAAAACGTCGCCAAGTTTTTCTCGTGATTGATGCCTACTTGAACTCCTTCAAGTGCTTTCTCTCTCTACAACTTTGTAGTGAGATGTGTGTTGTGTGGTTTTTGAAATGAGCAAGGACATGCTCTATTAATAGGCTAGAGCATGTCTTAAGAATGCAACACCTTGCATGCTAGGTGTCACACACCAAGCAAAGGTATTGCCACCACATGACACCTTTCATGTGGTGACATCACATAGGTGACATCATATAGGTGATGTCATCATATGACATCCCATATATAACATAAGCTTATCTCATTACATCATCACCATCACATCATCATTCCATTAGCTTATGATTAATGATTTAAGTATCATTAATTACACTAATTAATTACTTATGCCTTTTAATCATAAAACTTGGTTAAAAATATAATTAGGTTCCTACTAATTTATAACTCTTATAAATTAGTCCCTGATTTACTTGGACATAGTACAATTAGGTTCCTACTAATTTATAACTCTTACAAATTATCCCCTAATTTGTACTTGTTATTCATCTTAGATTAATTTCCGAGATATGCTAGTATCCATATGAAATTGATCTTTCGTAAACTCAATCGGTTGCACACTATATTGTGTGTGACTAACTAGGTTCACATCTATATGGCAACGAGAGACATAAGAAACGCATTTCTAATATTAAATAATTAAATCCCATTTAATTATTAATTCTCGTAGATCGAGAGTGACGTCTAGCAACATATCACGACCCCCAAATAGAGATGAATGTTTCGATGCATTCTTTATGAACCAATGTTCATAATAAAGTACACTCAAAATTCCCTTCATCTAAGAATCCAATCTCGACTAGTGTCACGGTTAAGTCAAACATTGTTGGTCTTGATCATATGACCTCATCTCTCAGTTCTAATACTTGATAAATATAACTTCCACTAGAAACAACTTTCTATGTAAGTCATATACACCTGCGCAGGTTTTATCATCCTAAGAACAATTCGAGATAGCATAGAATCTTGTCTCCGTTCATCCAGAGTGATGAATCCTTTTTAGGTTAAACCCCTATCTCCATATACAACTAATTAGAGCCAACACATCCCGCGGCCCTAGCTCATGAAAGATCTAGGGTTATGGAGTATCAAACTCTAATCACCTATATACAAGATAGTGTCACCGTAAGTCAAAGGACATATGTACAATTATGAACTAGATGACATTAAATTGACTTTGATGAATTACCATGTATAAGTCATCTATCATCCTTTGTTCGACTCACTCAACAACTTGAGCGTCCACATGTTTATTCTGATCCCCATCAAGTAGTATTAGACTCACTACTTCCTATAATTAGTAACTCTTTACTAATCATGAGAATAAACAGAGGTGACGATCTTTCCGGGATAATGCGATGCCCTTATTTGTAGGGCCCTATCGACCGTGAACGATTATTTAGATCACTTGTATAATAGAATTTTTGACTCATATTCTTACTACCTTAAGAATAGATTCTATCACAATGTGATAAGGACAATATGTATTAAATAAACAGTTAGTTAATGAGACACTTAGTTCAAATAAAAACATATATATATCATTGCCAATGGGATTTGTTTATACAAGAATAAATACAAAATGGCCCTAGGGCACAAACTACTAACAATCTCCCACTTACACTAGTGCCATTGGCTACTATATCTAAGCCCCATCTTCTCAAGATGTAAATCTAATTGACTCTGGGTCATGGGCTTTGTCAGTGGGTCAGCCGTGTTATCGGCTGATGCTATCTTTTGGAGAGACACATCTCCTTTTCCAACAATTTCTGGTGAGACCGGGGTTCCTTTCTATGTGTTTGGATTTTTGGTGAGACCGGGGTTCCTTTGCCTGGGCTATAGCACCATTGTTGTCGCAGAAAAGAGGAACTGCGGACTCAATGGTAGGAACTGCACCAAGTTCAGAAACAAACTTCTTAATCCAAACAGCTTCCTTTGCAGCATCTGATGCCGCAATATACTCGGTTTCTGTAGTGGAATCTGCAGTGGATTCTTGTTTGGAACTCTTCCAACTCACTGCTCCTCCATTACACGTGAATACGAATCCGGATATAGACTTACGATCGTCTATATCTGATTGAAAATCAGAATCTGTAAAGCCATCTATTTTAAGATCACCTCCTCCATATGTTAAGACCATATCTTTAGTTCTTCTCAAGTACTTAAAGATATTCTTAACCGTCATCCAATGTTTTGAACCTGGATTGGATTGATATCTGCTAGTCAAACTAACTACATAGGCAATATCTGGCCGCGTACACAACATAGCGTACATAAGACTACCAATTGCCGAAGCATATGGTATCTTTGCCATTTTAACTCTTTCTTCAGAAGTCTTTGGAGACATTTCCTTCGAAAGGTGAATTCCATGACTAACAGGAATCAATCCTCTCTTAGAATTTTCCATATTGAACTTTTTCAATATCTTTTCTAAATAGAGCCTTTGGGAGAGACCAATCATTCTCTTAGATCTATCTCTATAGATTCTAATGCCGAGAATGTAAGTCGCTTCTCCGAGGTCTTTCATGGAGAAAGTTTTGGACAACCAAAGCTTTACAGAGGTTAACATACCGACATCATTTCCTATTAGTAAAATATCATCTACGTACAAGACTAGGAAAGTAATTTCACTCCCACTAACCTTCTTGTAAACACATGGTTCATCTTCATTTTTGATAAACTCGTAACTCTTTACAGCTTCATCAAAACGACGATTCCAACTTCTCGAAGCTTGCTTCAATCCATATATGGATCATTTTAGCTTACACACCTTGGAACCTTCTTCGAATTCAAAACCCTTAGATTATTCCATATAGATTTCCTCCTCAATATATCCATTGAGGAATGCGGTCTTGACATCCATTTTCCAAACCTCATAATCTAAATGTGAAGCTATGGCAAGAAGAATCTGGATGGACTTAAGCATGGCTACCGGCGAGAAAGTCTCTTCATAATCGACTCCTTGCCTCTGGCGAAACCCTTTCGCAACAAGCCTAGCTTTAAAAGTTTCCACTTTTCCATCAGCACCAATTTTACGCTTGAAGATCCATTTGTTCCCTATTGGTATAATATCTTCGGGTGGATCAACTAGCTCCCATACTTGGTTACTGTACATGGAATCCATTTCGGATTTCATAGCTTCAAGCCATCTTGAAGAATCTATATCACATATAGCTTCCTCATAAGTAGAGGGATCAACACTTGATCTTTTACTCCATGACTAAACAACACTTGTTTATCATGCGGGAAAACCATCTCTCTCCGGTGGACGAGATACTCTACTTAATCTTCGAGTTGTTAATGTAGATTCATCTTTTACTAACTCCGGCTTTTAGTGGGTTTGATCAAGCTTCATTGATTCATTATTTTGTTGGTAATTAGATGACTCCTCATCTAATTCTATATTCCTTTCTTAGTGTCCCTCTTGAATAAACGCTTTATTAAGAAAGACTACCACCGATAAGCAACGATTGTTTGTTCGGTTCGAATATAGAAACAATATCCTAAACTGTCTTTAGGATATCCAACATAACCTTTCCATGATTGATTTTGATTCCAAATTTATCGGATATCAGTTTCCTGATATGTTCCGAACACCCTCAAATCTTAAAATCCTTAAGACTTGATTCCATACCATATCTCATAAGGTATCTATGGTGCAAATTTAGTTGGAATTTAATTTAGAATTTTATTTGCGGTAAGAAGTGCTTTACCCTATAACAAGATGGATAAGTCAGTATATAGCTCATTATTGGTCGTATCATTTCCCACAATGTACGATACGTCCTACTCGACAGACGCACCATTCAACCATGGTATTCCCAAGGAGTAAGTTGAAAAATAATACCACATTCCTTTTAGGAACATACCAAATTCTATGCTCAAGTATTCTTCCCTTTTCGATCACATCGTAAAGTATTAATACCTTTTCCAATTTGGTTTTATACTTCATTCTTGAAGTCATTTGAACATTTCAAAATCTTCATGTTTGTTCTTCATAAGACAAACTTAACTATATCGTGATAAATCATCGATGTAGAAAATGAAGTATAAGTATCTACCTTGGTTCGTTTCTTTAAACGTACCATATACATCACTATGTATGATCTCTTAAACGGCTTTAGCTCTACCTCTTTGTCACATAAAGAATAATCAGGCCATGTTGCCTTTAAGATACGACTCACAAATTGGCAGAGATGCAAAATCTTGATTGCTCAAGATTCCCATCCTATCTAACTTGTTATGTCTATCTTTTGCAATATGTCCTAATTATAAATGTCAAAGTTGTTTAGAGGTTGGATAGCTTATGGTATTAATTTCCAAAACATCTTTTGCATTAAACATCTTTATTCAAGTCATAAACAACATTTCGTACATATCCATATCCAACTTCGTATCATCAAACATAATACTACAAACATCCTCTATAAATAGAAAATCAACTACCAAATTTTTCATACAAATTCCGATATGATATTTCTATATATATTGGGTAAGTACAAAAAAACTTGTTTAAGTACAACTTATGTTTATTTAAGAAAATTGAAGTTGATCCTATAGCTCTTGTCCAACGCTTGCGTCATTCCTGAGATTTAAGATTACTTCATCTTTTTCCTTTCTCTCTCACTTTTACTAAATCTGTAAAAGATAAACAAATGTGAGAATTAGCAATCATCGATATTCAATACCCTAGCTTTTAAATGAGCAATTGACATTGGAATATGAGATAGACACATTCTTGATGGAATTGTCGTTCCTCTCGTCATTGCCCTTTAAGTATTCACAATACTTAATGTAATTTCCATTTCAATGTCTTTCGGTTTGACAAAAGAAACACTTTCTTTTATTGACCGCATCGCCTTTTAAATATTCCAAATATTTCCGGCAATGACTTATACTGTCCTACATCTAAACAAATGAAAACATTTTTCTTTGTTAACCTATGTGCATTTCTTTTCCGTAATAGTCTTGGAGGCATCTAAATATCTTAATCAATCAAAAATTGATTTTAAACCACTAGCCGATTACTATCGTGAATGTCACTTGAAAGGATTCTATTTAATCTTATTATCCCTTAGACAGCAAAGATCTCTAATTAGTATTCATGTTATTTTATATATTTAACCATAATGATTTGGTCTTTATCAAAATGGCCTCCCACTATCTATGTCGAATCCTACACTTCCAAAAAAGGAAACGTGAATCTTTGTTGGAAAAGATTTCAAGCGGGTGATTGAATTCTTATATTCATTTATCTTTCCCTCAAGTACTTAATGCTATTCTTGGGATTAAAATGATATATAAGTGAACAACTACTTGTTCATCATATCTCATATGAGGTTCAATCATTTCCGGCTCCTAATTCTTTCACCCTCAAATACCCATTGTCGTTATTGGCTTTCTGCATTATTTAAGTTTAACCCATTAAATCAACTAAGATGTATCAATTTGAATAATACACGACTCATGTACGCCTAATTGTCGTTATTGCCGTGTACTATATCAATACACCCGTAACATCTCATGCTTAACAATAAACTCAACAACAGCCTCTTGACGATATCATTTCACCCCTATGTATCCGTAGCCGACAAGATGATAACTCAAACTGTGTTAGTTTATTGCTCCAATGGAGAGCCATTGATAAATCAATTTAATGATTAATCAATATAAACTTAATCTTTCAACTTTTTAGGAAGATTTCTTAGGGTTTTAAGTTATTCCGGTCTCACTTAGCACACAACACATTTTAGCATGCATCCCATACATATTAAAGCCAAAATAAATCATGCAATCACACATGTATGATCATGGACTTTCAAGGTCTCATTATTTAGGCACAAAAGAATCAGCAAACTATTACATATCTCGGAAATGATTCTCTAATCATTTACTATGTAATATCTACTTTCTTTAGGTATTGAGGATTCATCCTATAACCTCCGAAAGCCTCAACCGATTGCTAATCCTAAAAAAAAAATTAATTTTTTTTTACGGTTTTTTTTTCGAGTCCGAAATTTTTTCCCGGGTGTAAAACCCCTTTTTCAGCATTTCGGTTTTTTACGAAAAAAAAATATTTTTTTTTCCGACCCGAAAACTTTTTCCCAAGTGTAAAACCCGTTTTTCAGCATTTTTTGTTTTTATGAAAAAAAATATTTTTTTTTCCGGATTTTTTTTTTCGGGTTTAGCTTTTTCCGCACATCCCGTTGATGACAATATAATGCACAAGCGAATCACGTATTGTCTTAAATTATCACATTAGAAAAATTTCCAGGATAGATTGGAGGATCACGAGCGGACCACTTAAGTACCAATCTCCTAGACAGAATATAATCAAATGTAATTAATATCACAATAGCGTTCGTTGGTTTTTGGAAAAAAAAACTTAAGCAATCGGAATTATAAATTTCATGCCCAATAATAATTCCTAAGTCCATGATTATTTATACACGTATTCAATCGTAAAGCGTTAATACTCGATGATACGGTGGCTCCGATACCACTGTTGGCGCAGCAGGAGGCGCGGGTCTGGATCGTATATTTCAACTCAAAATCGAAATTCCAACAATCCGGATCCTAAAGTTGATCATATCAACAACAAATGGATCGTTGTATCATTTAGTAATTAAAGCACGCATCTAGGAATCATAAGAAGAATACCTATGTCGATTCTCCAACGATTCTTGTAGTCCCGAAAGTACGGTGACCTCAAGCTCGTCCACACGAGTATGCGTCCGATTGAATCCTCACCTTGAAGTAATCTGCAAGAGTTCCTCTTGTCGAGCATCCCTAACCTCAAACTCTCGCCGCGATCCCTACCTTGCTCGGATTTATGAAAAACATCGCCAAGTTTTTCCCGTGATTGATGACTACTTGAACTCCTTCAAGTGCTTTCTCTCTCTACAACTTTGTAGTGAGATGTGTGTTGTGTGGTATCTTGAAATGAGCAAGGACATGCTCTATTTATAGGCTAGAGCATGTCTTAAAAATGCAATACCTTGCATGCTAGGTGTCACACACCAAGAAAAGGTGTTGCCACCACATGACACCTTTCATGTGGTGACATCACATAGGTGACATCATATAGGTGATTTCATCATATGACATCCCATATATGACATAAGCTTATCTCATTACATCATCACCATGACATCATCATTCTATTAGCTTATGATTAATGATTTAAGTATCATTAATTACACTAATTAATTACTTAACCCTTTTAATCATAAAACTTGGTTAAAAATATAATTAGGTTCCTACTAATTTATAACTCTTATAAATTAGTCCCTAATTAACTTGGACATAGTACACTTAGGTTCCTACTAATTTATAACTCTTACAAATTATTCCCTAATTTGTACTTGTTTTTCATCTTAGATTAATTTCCGAGATATGCTAGTATCCATATGAAATTGATCTTTCGTAAACTCAATCGGTTGCACACTCTATTGTGTGTGACTAACTAGGTTCACATCTATATGGCAACGAGAGACGTAAGAAACGCATTTCTTATATTAAATAATTAAATCCCATTTAATTATTAATTCTCGTAGATCGAGAGTGACGTCTAGCAACATATCACGACCCCCAAATAGAGATGAATGTTTCGATGCATTCTTTATGAACCAATGTTCATTATACCGTACCCTTAAAATTACCTTCATCTAAGATTCCAATATCGACTAGTGTCACGGTTAAGTCAAACACTGTTTGTCTTGGTCATATGACCTCATCTCTCAGTTTTAATTCTTGATAAATATAACTTCCACTAGAAACAACTTTCTATGTAAGTCATATACACCTGCGCAAGTTTTATCACCCATCAAGAACAATTCGAGATAGCATAGAATCTTGTCTCCGTTCATCCAGAGTGATGAATCCTTTCTAGGTTAAACCCCTATCTCCATATACAACTAATTAGAGCCAACATATCCCGCGGCCTTAGCTCATGAAAGATCTAGAGTTAAGGAGTATCAAACTCTAATCACCTTTGTACAAGATAGTGTCACCGCAAGTCAAAGGACATATGTATAATTATGTACTAGATGACGTTAAATTGACTTTGATGAATAACCATGTATAAGTCATCTATCATCACTTGTTCGACTCACTCAACAACTTGAGTGTCCACATGTTTATTCTTATCCCCATCAAGTAGTATGAGACTCACTACTTCCTATAATTAGTAACTCTTTACTAATCATGAGAATAAACAGAGGTGACGATCTTTCCGGGATAATGCGATGCCCTTATTCATAGGACCCCATCGACCGTGAACGATTATTTAGATCACTTGTATAATAGAATCTGTCACTCATATTCTTACTACCCTAAGAATAGATTCTATCACAATTTGATAAGGACAATATGTATTAAATAAACACTTAGTTGATGAGACACTTAGTTCAAATAAAAACATATATATCATTGCCAATAGGATTTGTTTATACAAGAATAAATACAAAATGGCCCTAGGGCACAAACTACTAACATGTATATCCACCCCTGCCAGATAATATTGAGGCTGGCCTACTCGACTGACCTCTTCCCTTTACTCTTTAGCCACTAGTACTTGAAGTTGATCCTCTAAATGAAAAGGAACCACCATGTCTTGAAGGAGCATTAAAAGTCCCAGTCATTTTCTTCTTTTTAGACTCTATCTCACTCCTTTCAACTAGTATTTCTTCAGCCCTCAAAGTGGCTTCAATCAATGCACTATAAGTAGGAGTCTTCACAACAATTTTCTCTCGAATATCAAGGTTCAAACCCCTTTCAAATTTACTTCTTTTCCTTTCCTCAGTAGTTATATCCTCAGGTGCATACCTTGATAATCTGACAAATTGAAGTTTATATTCAGCCACTGATAACTCATTCTGCTTAAGTTCCATGAATTCAATTTTCTTTTTATCACGATACACTGGTGGCATGTAATTCTCACCAAATTCTTTGAGGAAATCATCCCAGGTTAAAGTCAACTGCCTATTTCCGCTTCCTGGAACTGTTTCCCACCAATCCAAAGCATCCTTCTCAAACAATGACACCGCATATTTCAGCTTCTGCTCAGGAGCGCATTCAATTCTGTCTAAAACCCTCTCTGTATTTCTCAACCATTCTTCATCTTCTGAAGGATTTGTAGTACCTCCAAATATCTCTGCCCCATTGTTTCCTAACTTTCTCATAGTTTTTGTCAATTTCTAGTTCCTGTGCTCGATGGTGCGGAGGTGCTGCTATTCTTTGCAACATTTCAATAAACTGTCGCAGCAAAGGATTTTCATCTTGCGGTGGAGCATTATCCTCATACTGTTCCTGTTCATTAAAAGATGCATTTCCAGGACCATGCACAAACTCTACAGACATTTCTGGGCCAATGGGATCATCTCCATGCTCATCCATCCTATAGAAGATGCACTACATCAATTAGATGTATATCATGTTATGCCATGTTATGCCAATATGCATCACAACTCTATGCCCTAGGGAATCTAATCCCCGCTCTGATACCACTTAATGTCCCACCCTCAAATTAAAACATAATGTCACACCCTCAAATTAAACATAATATACTCAAACATTTATAACAAAAATCACAAAAGCCATTTAATATATGCTATGTTTCGACACAAAAGTTTTAACTTATTGCATAACCGTAACATTCAACTATCTCACATCAAACACTTATACATAATTTTATACAATAACTCTTAGGGGCCGTTTGGTTCAAGGTTGGGAATGGGAATCAGAATGAGAATCGGAATGAGAAGGAATCGGAATGGGAATGATTGTTTTCATTTTTTGTTTGGTTAAAAGTGTAGGAATAGGAATGAGAATAGGTAAAGTTTAATAAAAAAATTATTTCTTATTTATTAAAAATAGTTTTTTTAATTTTTTAAATATATTTTTGTATAAAAAATTATTTTTTTAAAATAATTTATTTTTTTAAAAAATTATTTTTTTAATATATTTAAAAAAAATAAAAAAATTATTTTAAAAAAGTAAAAAATTAAACATTTGGCTTAAATCAACAAAAAGGTGAAACGTTTGGATTTGTTTCATAACGTTTTAAATGTTTTGCTTAAATTGCTAAAATGGGGAAACGTTTGGATTTGTTTCGTAACGTTTGTAAACGTTTGGCTTAAATCAACAAAAAGGTGAAACGTTTGGATTTGTTTCGTAACGTTTTAAATGTTTGGCTTAAATTGCTAAAATGGGGAAACGTTTGGATTTGTTTCTTAACGTTTGTAATCGTTTGGATTTGTTTCGTAACGTTTGTTAACGTTTTTCTTAAATCGCTAAAAAGGTGAAACGTTTTGATTTGTTTCGTAACGTTTGTAAACGTTTGGCTTAAATTGCTAAACGGTAAACGCTTGGATTTCTTTTGTATTATTTGTAAACGTTTGGCTTAAATCGCTAAAAAGGGGAAACGTTTGGATTTTTTTCGTAGAGTTTGTAAACGTTTGGCTTAAATCGCTAAAAAGGCGAAACGTTTGGTTTTTTTTTCGTAATGTTTGTAAACGTTTGGCTTAAATCGCAAAAAACGTGAAATATTTGGTTTTGTTTCGGAACGTTTGTAAACGTTTGGCTTATATTGCTAAAAAGGTGAAATGTTTGGATTTGTTTTGTAACGTTTGTAAACGTTTGGCTTAAATCACTAAAAATGTAAAACATTTGGATTTGTTTAGTAACGTTTGCAAACGTTTGGCTTAAATTGTTAAAAAGGGTTTTGTAACGTTTTAAACGTTTGGATTTTCTTACGTAACGTTATTAAACGTTTGGCTTAAATTGCTAAAAAGGTGAAACGTTTGGATTTGTTTCGTAACGTTTGTAAACGTTTGGCTTAAATCGCTAAAAAGGAGAAACGTTTGGATTTGTTTCGTACCGTTTGTAAACGTTTGGCTTAAATCGCTAAAAAGGTGAAACGTTTGGATTTGTTTCGTAACGTTTGTAAACGTATGGCTTAAATTGCTAAAAGGGTGAAACGCTAGGATTTATTTCGTTACGTTTGTAAATGTTTGGCTTAAATTGCTAAAAAGGTGAAACGCTTGGATATGTTTCGTAACGTTTTAAAGGTTTGGTTTTGTTTCGAAACGTTTATAAACATTTGGCTTAAATCGCTAAAAAGGTGAAACTTTTGGTTTTATTTCGTAATGTTTGTAAACGTTTTACTTAACTCGCTAAGAAGGTGAAACGTTTGGATTTGTTTCGTAACGTTTGTGTTCGTTTGAATTTGTTTCGTAACATTTGAAAACGTTTGGCTTAAATTGCTAAAAGGTAAACATTTGGATTTGTTTCGTAACATTTGTAAATGTTTGGCTTAAATCGCTAAAAAGGTGAAATGTTTGGATTTGTTTCGTAACGTTTGTAAATGTTTTGCTTGAATTGCTAAATAGGTGAAACGCTTGGATTTGTTTCCTAACGTTTGTAAATGTTTGGCTTAAATTGCTAAAAAGGTGAAACGCTTGGATTTTTTTCGTAACGTTTGTAAATGTTTGGCATAAATTGCTAAAAAGGTGAAATGTTTGGATTTGTTTCGGAGAGCGTTTGTAATCGTTTGGCTCAAATCGCAAAAAAGGGGAAACGTTTGGATTTGTTTCGTAACATTTGTAAACGTTTTGCGTAAATCGCTAAAAAGGTGAGACATTTGGATTTGTTTCGTAACGTTTGTAAACGTTTGGCTTAAATTGCTAAAAAGGGTTTCGTAACATTTTAAACGTGTGGATTTCTTTCGTAACGTTTTTAAACGTTTGGCTTAATTCGCTAAAAAGGGGGAACGTTTGGATTTGTTTCGTAACGTTTGTAAACGTTTGGCTTAAATCGCTAAAAAGGTTAAACGTTTGGCTTAAATCACTAAAAAGGTGAAACGTTTGACTTTGTTTCGTAACGTTTGTAAACGTTTGGCTTCAATCGCTAAAAAGGCGAAACATTTGGATTTAAATTGCTAAAAAGGTGAAACGTTTGGATTTGTTTCATAACGTTTGTAAACGTTTGGCTTAAATCGCTAAAAAGGGGAAATATTTGGATTTTTTTCGTAATGTTTGTAAACGTTTGGCTTAAATTGCTAAAAAGGAGAAACATGTGGATTTGTTTCTTACCGTTTGTAAACGTTTGACTTAAATCGCCAAAAAGGTGAAACGTTTGAATTTGTTTCGTAACGTTTGTAAATATTTAGCTTAAATTCCCAAAAAGGTGAAACGCTTGGATTCGTTTCGTTACGTTTGTAAATGTTTGGCTTAAATTGCTAAAAAGGTGTAATGCTTAGATTTGTTTCGTAACGTTTTAAACCTTTGGTTTTGTTTCGTAACATTTGTAAATATTTGGCTTAAATCGCTAAAGAGGTGAAACATTTGGTTTTCTTTCGTAACGTTTGTAAACATTTTGCTTAAATCGCTAAGAAGGGGAAGCGTTTGGATTTGATTCGTAAAGTTTGTGAACGTTTGTCTTAAATCGCTAAAAAGGTGAAATGTTTTGATTTGTTTCGTAACGTTTGTAAATGTTTGGATTAAATTTCTAAAAGGTTTTCATATCGTTTTAAACGTTTGTATTTCTTTCGGAACGTTTTTAAACTTTTGAATTAAATCGCTAAAAGGGTGAAACGTTTGGATTTGTTTCGTAACGTTGGTAAACGTTTGGCTTAAATCGCTAAAAAGGTGAAACGTTTGGCTTAAATCACTAAAAAGGGGAAACGTTTGGATTTGTTTCGTAACGTTTGGCTTGAATCGCTAAAAAGGTTAAACATTTGGCTTAAATCGCTAAAAAGGTGAAACGTTTGGTTTTTTTTCGTAACATTTGTAAACGTTTGGCTTAAATGGCTAAAAAGGGGAAACGTTTGGATTTGTTTCAAAACGTTTGTAAATATTTGGCTCAAATTGCTAAAAAGGTGAAACTCTTGGATTTGTTTCGTAACGTTTGTACACGTTTGGCTTAAATCGCTAAAAAGATGAAACGCTTGGATTTGTTTAGTATTGTTTGTAAACGTTTGGCCTAAATCGCTAAAAATGTGAAACGTTTGGTTTTGTTCTGTAACGCTTGTTATTGTTTGGCTTAAATCGCTAAAAATGTGAAACGTTTGGATTTATTTCGTAACGTTTTAAATGTTTTGTTTTGTTTCTTAACGTTTGTAAACGTTTGGCTTAAATCGCTAAAAAGGTGAAACGTTTGGATTTGTTTAGCAACGTTTGTAAACTTTTGGTTTAAATCGCTAAAAAGGAGAAACGTTTGGATTTGGTTCGTACCGTTTGTTAACGTTTGGCTTAAATCGCTAAAAAGGTGAAACGTTTGGATTCATTTCGTAACGTTTGTAAACGTTTGGCTTAAATTGCTAAAAAGGTGAAACGCTTGGATTTGTTTTGTTAATATTATAAATGTTTGGCTTAAATTGCTAAAAAGGTGAAACACTTGGATTTGTTTCGTATCGTTATAAACGTTTGGCTTTGTTTCGTAACGTTTGTAAACGTTTGGCTTAAATCGCTAAAAAGGTGAAATGTTTAGTTTTGTTACGTAACGTTTGTAAACGTTTGGTTTAAATGGCTAAGAGGGTGAAACATTTGGATTTTTTTCATAACGTTTGTGAACGTTTGGATTTATTTCTTAACGTTAGTAAACGTTTGGCTTAAATTGCTAAAAAGGGGAAACATTTGGATTTGTTTCGTAACGTTTGTAAATGTTTGACTTAAATCGCTAAAAAGGTAAAATGTTTGGATTTGTTTCGTAAAGTTTGTAAACATTTGGCTTAAATTGCTAAAAAGGTGAATCGCTTGGATTTGTTTCATAACGTTTGTAAACATTTGGCTTAAATTGCTAAAACCAATTCGTAACGTTAGTAAATGTTTGACTTAAATTGCTAAAAAGGTGAAATGTTTGGATTTGTTTCGTAGCGTTTGTAAACGTTTGGGTTAAATTGCTAAAAAGGGGAAACACTTGGATTTGTTTTGTAACGTTTGTAAACGTTTGGCTTAAATCACTAAAAGGTAAAATATTTGGATTTTTTTCGTAACGTTTGTAAATGTTTGGCTTAAATCGCTAAAAAGTTGAAACCTTTAGATTTGTTTCGTAACGTTTGTAAACATTTGGCTTAAATTGTTAAAAAGGGTTTTGTAACGTTTTAAACGTTTGGATTTCTTTCGTAACGTTTTTAAACGTTTGAATTAAATCGCTAAAAAGGTGAAACGTTTGGATTTGTTTCGTAAAGTTTGTAAACGTTTGGCTTAAATCACTAAAAGGGTTAAACGTTTGGCTTAAATCACTAAAAAGGGGAAACGTTTGGATTTGTTTCGTATTGTTTGTAAACGTGTGACTTGAATCTATAAAAAGGTGAAACGTTTGGATTTAAATTGCTAAAAAGGTGAAAGGTTTGGATTTGTTTCGTAACGTTTGTAAACGTTTGGCTTAAATCGCTAAAAAGGGGAAACGTTTGAATTTGTTTTGTAACGTTTGTAAACATTTGGCTTAAATCGTTAACCAGGTGAAACATTTGGTTTTGTTTCGTAACGTTTGTAAACGTTTGGCTTAAATTGCTAAAAAGGTGAACGCTTGGATTTGTTTCGTAGCGTTTGTAAACGTTTGGCTTAAATCGCTAACAAGGCCAAACGTTTGGATTTGTTTCGTACCGTTTGTAAACGTTTGGTTTTGTTTCGTATTGTCTGTAAACGTTTGGCTTAAATCGCTAAAAAGGTGAAACGTTTGGATTTGTTTAGTAACGTTTGTAAACGTTTGGCTTACATCACTAAAAAGGTAAAATGTTTGGATTTGTTTTGTAACGTTTGGCTTAAATTGCTAAAAAGGTGAAACGCTTGTATTTGTTTAATAACGTTTGTAAACATTTGGCTTAAATTGCTAAATAGGTGAAACGCATGGATTTGTTTCATAACGTTAGTAAATGATTGGCTTAAATTGCTACAAATGTGAAATGTTTTTATTTGTTTTGTAGCGTTTGTAAACGCTTGGCTTAAATCGCTAAAAAGGGGAACGTTTAGATTTGTTTTGTACCGTTGGTAAACGTTTGGCTTAAATCGCTAAAAATCTGAAACGTTTGGATTTGTTTTGTAATGTTTGTAAAAGTTTGGCTGAAATCGCTAAAAAGGTGAAACGTTTGTATTTGTTTCGTAACGTTTGTAAACCTTTGGCTTAAATTTTTAAAAAGGGTTTCGTAACGTTTTAAACGTTTGGATTTCTTTCATAACTTTTTTAAATGTTTGAATTAAATCGCTAAAAAGTTGAAACATTTGGATTTGTTTCGTAACGTTTGAAAACGTTTGGCTTAAATTTCTAAAAAGGTTAAACGTTCGGCTTAAATCACTAAAAAGGGGAAACGTTTGGATTTGTTTCGTATCGTTTGTAAACGTTTGGCTTGAATCACTAAAAATGTGAAATGTTTGGATTTAAATTGCTAAAAAGGTGAAACGTTTGGATTTGTTTAGTAACGTTTATAAACGTTTGGCTTAAATCGCTAAAAAGGTGAAACGTTTGGATTTGTTTTGTAACGTTTGTAAACGTTTGGCTAATATCGTTAAAAAGGTAAAATTTTTGGTTTTGTTTCGTAACGTTTGGCTTAAATCGCTAAAAATGGGAAACGTTTGGATTTGTTTCATAACGTTTGTAAATGTTTGGCTTAAATTGCTAAAAAGGCAAAACGTTTGGATTTGTTTCGTAACATTTGTAAACGTTTGGCTTAAATCTCTAAAAAGGAGAAATATTTGGATTTGTTTCGTACCGTTTGTAAACGTTTGGCATAAATCGCTAAAAAGGTGAAACATTGGGATTTATTGCGTAGCGTTTGTAAACGTTTGGCTTAAATTGCTAAAAAAGTGAAATGCTTGGATTTGTTTTATAACGTTTGTAAACGTTTGGCTTAAATCGCTAATATGGTAAAACGTTTGGATTTGCTTGGTAACGTTTGTAAACCTTTGGCTTAAATTACTAAAAAGGTGAAACGCTTGGATTTGTTTCATAATGTTTGTAAACATTTGGCTTAAATTGCCAAATAGGTGAAACGCTTTGATTTGTTTCTAACGTTACTAAATGATTGGCTTAAATTGCTAAAAAGGTGAAATGTTTTGATTTGTTTCGTAGCGTTTGTAAACGTTTGGCTTAAA
The DNA here is from genome assembly GCF_937616625.2 of Mercurialis annua. Taxonomy (NCBI): domain Eukaryota; kingdom Viridiplantae; phylum Streptophyta; class Magnoliopsida; order Malpighiales; family Euphorbiaceae; genus Mercurialis; species Mercurialis annua. Next base: position 29,288,084 of record NC_065575.1, read on the forward strand.
TCGCTAAAAAGGGGAAACGTTTGGATTTGTTTTGTACCGTTTGTAAACGTTTGGCTTAAATCGCTAAAATTGTGAAACGTTTGGATTTGTTTCGTAACGTTTGTAAATGTTTGGCTTAAATCGCTAAAAAGGTGAAACATTTGTATTTGTTTCGTAACGTTTGGCTTAAATTGCTAAAAAGGGTTACGTAACATTTTAAACGTTTGGATTTCTTTCATAACGTTTTTAAACTTTGAATTAAATCATAAAAAGGTGAAATGTTTAGATTTGTTTCGTAACGTTTGTAAACATTTGGTTTAAATCGCTAAAAAGGTTAAACGTTTGGCTTAAATCACGAAAATGGGAAACGTTTGGATTTGTTTCGCATCGTTTCTAAACGTTTGGCTTAAATCGCTAAAAAGGTGAAACGTTTGGATTTAAATTGCTAAAAAGGTGAAAAGATTGGATTTGTTTCGTAACGTTTGTAAACGTTTGGCTTAAATCGCTATAAAGGTGAAACGTTTGGATTTGTTTTGTAACGTTTGTAAACGTTTGGCTTAAATCGTTAAAAAGGTGAAACTTTTGGTTTTGTTTCGTAACGTTTGTAAACGTTTGGCTTAAATTGCTAAAAAGGTGAATGCTTGGATTTGTTTCGTAGCGTTTGTAAACGTTTGGCTTAAATCCCTAATAGGGGGAAACGTTTGGATTTGTTTCGTACCGTTTGTAAACGGTCGGCTTAAATCGCAAAAAAGGTGAAACTTTTGGTTTGGTTTCGTAACTTTTGTAAACGTTTGACTTAAATCGCTAAAAAGGGGATTTGTTTGGTTTTGTTTCATAACATTTGTAATCGTTCTGCATAAATCGATAAAAAGGGGAAACCTTTGGATTAGTTTCGTAACGTTTGTAAACGTTTGGCTTAAATTGCTAAAAAGGTGAAACATTTGGATTTGTTTCGTAACGTTTGTAAACGGTTTGTTTTGTTTCATAACGTTTGTAAACGTTTGGCTTAAATCGCTAAAAATGCGAAACGTTTGGATTTGTTTCGTAACGTGTTAGAAGTTTGGTTTTGTTTTGTAAAGTTTGTAAACGTTTGTCTTAAATCGCTAAAAAGGTGAAACGTTTGGATTTTTTTCGTAACGTTTGTAAACGTTTGGCTTAAATCACTAAATTGGGGAAACGTTTTGATTTGTTTGTAACGTTTGTAAACTTTTGGATTTGTTTGATAACTATTGTAAACATTTGGTTTTATTTCGTAACGTTTATAAACGTTCGGCTTAAATCGCTAAAATGGAGAAACTTTTGGATTTGTTTCATAACGTTTGTAAACATTTGGCTTAATCGCTAAAAAGGTGAAACATTTGGATTTGTTTCGTAATGTTTGTAAAGGTTTGACTTAAATTGCTAAAAATGTGAAACGTTTGTTTTTCTTCTGTAATGTTTGTAAATGATTGGATTTGTTTCGTAACGTTTTAAACATTTGGCTTAAATAGCTAAAAAGTAGAAACGTTTGGTTTTGTTTCGTAATGTTTGGCTTAAATGGCTAAAAAGGCGAAAAGTTTGGATTTATTTCGTAACGTTTGTAAACGTTTGGCTTAAATTGCTAATAAGGTGAAACACTTGGATTTGTTTCGTAACGTTTGTACATGTTTGGCTTAAATCGCAAAAAAGGTGAAACGCTTGGATTTGTTTAGTAACGTTTGTAAACATTTTGCTTAAATCGCTGAAAAGGCGAAACGTTTGGTTTTGTTCCGTAACGCTCGTAAACGTTTGGCTTAAATCGCTAAAAATGTGAAACGTTTGAATTTATTTCGTAACGTTTTAAATGTTTGGTTTTGTTCCGTAACGTTTGTAAATGTTTGGCTTAAATCGCTAAAAAGGCAAAACGTTTGTATTTGTTTCGTAACGTTTGGCTAAAATCTCTAAAAAGGAGAAACGTTTGGATTTGTTTCGTACCGTTTGTAAACGTTTGGCTTAAATCGATAAAAAGGCGAAACGTTTGGATTTATTTCGTAACATTTGTAAACGTTTGGCTTAAATTGCTAAAAAGGTGAAACGCTTGGATTTGTTTCGTTACGTTTGTAAATGTTTGGCTTAAATTGCTAAAAAGGTGAAACGCTTGCATGTGTTTTGTAACGTTTTAAATGTTTGGTTTAGTTTCGTAACGTTTGTAAAAGTTTTGCTTAAATCGCTAAAAAGGTAAAACGTTTTTTTTTCGTAACGTTTGTAAGCGTTTGGCTTAAATCGCTAAGAAGGGGAAACGTTTGGATTTGTATCGTAACGTTTGTGAATGTTTGGATTTGTTTCGTAACGTTTGTAAACGTTTGGCTTAAATTGCTAAAAAGGTGAAACGTTTGGATTTGTTTCGTAACGTTTGTAGACATTTGGCTTAAATTGCTAAAAAGGCGAAACGCTTGGATTTGTTTTATAACGTTTGTAAACGTTTGGCTTAAATCGCTAATAGGGTAAAAAGTTTGGATTTGCATCGAAACGTTTGTAAACGTTTGGCTTAAATTGCTAAAAAGGTGAAACGCTTGGATTTGTTTCATAACGTTTGCAAACATTTGGCTTAAATTGCTAAATAGGTGAAACGTAGGATTTGTTTCATAACGTTAGTAAATGATTGGCCTAAATTGCTAAAAAGGTAAAATGTTTTGATTTGATTCGTAGAGTTTGTAAACGTTTGGCTTAAATCGCTAAAAAGGGGAAACGTTTGGATTTGTTTCGTAACGTTTGTAAACGTTTGGATTTGTTTCGTAACGTTTGTAAACGGTTGGTTTTGTTTCAAAACGTTTGTAAACGTTTGGCTTAAATCGCTAAAAATGTGAAACATTTGGATTTGTTTCGTAACGTTTTAGACGTTTGGTTTTGTTTTGTAACGTTTGTAAACATTTGTCTTAAATTGCTAAAAAGGTGAAACGTTTGGATTTGTTTCGTAACGTTTGTAAACGTTTGGCTTAAATCGCTAAAATAGGGAAACGTTTTGATTTGTTTGTAACGTTTGTAAACTTTTGGATTTGTTTGATAACTATTGTAAACGTTTGGTTTTATTTCGTAACGTTTATAAACGTTTGGCATAAATCGCTAAAATGGGGAAACGTTTGGATTTGTTTCGTAACGTTTGTAAACATTTGGCTTCAATCGCTAAAAAGGTGAAATGTTTGGATTTGTTTCGTAATGTTTGCAAACGTTTGACTTAAATTGCTAAAAATGTAAAATGTTTGTTTTTGTTCTGTAATACTTGTAAATGTTTGGATTTGTTTCGTAACGTTTTAAACATTTGGCTTAAATTGCTAAAAAGTAGAAACGTTTGGTTTTGTTTCGTAATGTTTCTAAATGTTTGGCTTAAATGGCTAAAAAGGCGAAAATTTTGGATTTATTTCGTAACGTTTGTAAACGTTTGGCTTAAATTGATAAAAAGTGAAATGCTTGGATTTGTTTCGTAACGTTTGTACATGTTTGGCTTAAATCGCTAAAAAGGTAAAACGCTTGGATTTGTTTAGTAACGTTTGTAAAAGTTTTGCTTAATTTACTGAAAAGGTGAAACGTTTGGTTTTGCTCCATAACGCTTGTAAACGTTTGTCTTAAATCGCTAAAAATGTGAAACGTTTGGATTTATTTCGTAACGTTTTAAATGTTTGGTTTTGTTTTGTAACGTTTGTAAATGTTTGGCTTAAATCGCTAAAAAGGCAAAACGTTTGTATTTGTTTCGTAACGTTTGTAAACGTTTGGCTTAAATATCTAAAAAGGAGAAACATTTGGATTTGTTTCGTACCGTTTGTAAACGTTTAGCTTAAATCGATAAAAAGGTGAAACGTTTGGATTTATTTCGTAACGTTTGTAAACGTTTGGCTTAAATTGCGAAAAAGGGGAAACGTTTAGTTTTTTTCCGTAACGTTTGTATGCGTTTGGCTTAAATCGCTAAAATGGGGAAACGTGTTGATTTGTTTGTAACGTTTGTAAACTTTTGGATTTGTTTGATAACTATTGTAAACGTTTGGTTTTATTTCGTAACGTTTATAAATGTTCGGCTTAAATCGCTAAAATGGGGAAACGTTTGGATTTGTTTCGTAATGTTTGTAAAGGTTTAACTTAAATTGCTAAAAATGTGAAACGTTTGTTTTTCTTCTGTAATGTTTGTAAATGATTGGATTTGTTTCGTAACGTGTTAAACATTTGGATAAATCGCTAAAAAGTAGAAACGTTTGGTTTTGTTTCGTAATGTTTCTAAACGTTTGGCTTAAATGGCTAAAGAGGCGAAAAGTTTGGATTTATTTCGTAACGTTTGTAAACGTTTGGCTTAAATTGCTAATAAGGTGAAACACTTGGATTTGTTTCGTAACGTTTGTACATGTTTGGCTTAAATCGCAAAAAAGGTGAAACGCTTGGATTTGTTTAGTAACGTTTGTAAACATTTTGCTTAAATCGCTGAAAAGGCGAAACGTTTGGTTTTGTTCCGTAACGCTCGTAAACGTTTGGCTTAAATCGCTAAAAATGTGAAACGTTTGAATTTATTTCGTAACGTTTTAAATGTTTGGTTTTGTTCCGTAACGTTTGTAAATGTTTGGCTTAAATCGCTAAAAAGGCAAAACGTTTGTATTTGTTTCGTAACGTTTGGCTAAAATCTCTAAAAAGGAGAAACGTTTGGATTTGTTTCGTACCGTTTGTAAACGTTTGGCTTAAATCGATAAAAAGGCGAAACGTTTGGATTTATTTCGTAACATTTGTAAACGTTTGGCTTAAATTGCTAAAAAGGTGAAACGCTTGGATTTGTTTCGTTACGTTTGTAAATGTTTGGCTTAAATTGCTAAAAAGTTGAAACGCTTGGATTTGTTTCGTAAAGATTGTACATGTTTGGCTTAAATCGCTAAAAAGGTGAAACGCTTGGATTTGTTTAGTAACGTTTGTAAACATTTTGCTTAAATCGCTTAAAAGGCGAAACGTTTGGTTATGTTCCGTAACGCTTGTAAACGTTTGGCTTAAATCGCTAAAAATGTGAAACGTTTGAATTTATTTCGTAACGTTTTAAATGTTTGGTTTTGTTTCGTAACGTTTGAAAATGTTTGGCTTAAATCGCTAAAAAGGCAAAACGTTTGTATTTGTTTCGTAACGTTTGGCTAAAATCTCTAAAAAGGAGAAACATTTGGATTTGTTTCGTACCATTTGTAAACGTTTGGCTTATATCGATAAAAAGGGGAAACGTTTGGATTTATTTCGTAACATTTGTAAACGTTTGGCTTAAATTGCTAAAAAGGTGAAACGCTTGGATTTGTTTTATTACGTTTGTAAATGTTTGGCTTAAATTGCTAAAAAGTTGAAACGCTTGCATGAGTTTCGTAACGTTTTAAATGTTTGGTTTAGTTTCGTAACGTTTGTAAATGTTTTGCTTAAATCGCTAAAAAGGTAAAACGTTTTTTTTCGTAATGTTTGTAAGCGTTTGGCTTAAATCGCTAAGAAGGTGAAACGTTTGGATTTGTATCGTAACGTTTGTGAATGTTTAGATTTGTTTCGTAACGTTTGTAAACGTTTGGCTTATATCGCTAAAAAGATGAAACGTTTGTATTTGTTTCGTAACGTTTGTAGACATTTGGCTTAAATTGCTAAAAAGGTGAAACGCTTGGATTTGTTTTATAACGTTTGTAAACGTTTGACTTAAATTGCTAATAGGGTAAAAAGTTTGGATTTGCGTCGTAACGTTTGTAAACGTTTGGCTTAAATTGCTAAAAAGGTGTAACGCTTGGATTTGTTTCATAACGTTTGTAAACATTTGGCTTAAATTGCTAAATAGGTGAAACGTTGGATTTGTTTTATAACATTAGTCAATGATTTGCTTAAATTGCTAAATAGGTGAATTTTTTTGATTTGTTTCCTAGAGTTTGTAAACGTCTGGCTTAAATCGCTAAAAAGGGGAAACGTTTGGATTTGTTTCGTAACGTTTGTAAACGTTTGGATTTGTTTCGTAACGTTTGTAAACGGTTGGTTTTGTTTCAAAACGTTTGTAAACGTTTGGCTTAAATCGCTAAAAATGTGTAACGTTTGGATTTGTTTCGTAACGTTTTAGACGTTTGGTTTTGTTTTGTAACGTTTGTAAACGTATGTCTTAAATTGCTAAAAAGGGGAAACGTTCGGATTTGTTTCGTAACGTTTGTAAAAGTTTGGCTTAAATCGCTAAAATGGGGAAACGTTTTGATTTGTTTGTAACGTTTGTAAACTTTTGGACTTATTTGATAACTATTGTAAACGTTTGGTTTTATTTCGTAACGTTTATAAACGTTTGGCTTAAATTGCTAAAATGGGAAAACGTTTGGATTTGTTTCGTAACGTTTGTAAACGTTTTGCTTAAATCGCTAAAAAGGTGAAACGTTTGGATTTGTATCGTAACGTTTGTGAATGTTTGGATTTGTTTCGTAACGTTTGTAAACCTTTGGCTTAAATCGCTAAAAAGGTGAAACATTTGGATTTGTTTCGTTACTATTATAAATGTTAGCCTTAAATTTCTAAAAAGGTGAAACGCTTTGATTTGTTTCGTAACATTATAAACATTTGATTTTGTTTCGTAACGTTTGTAAACGATTGGCTTAATTCGCTAAAAAGGTGAAACGTTTAGTTTTGTTTCGTAACGTTTGTAAACGTTTGGCTTAAATCGCTAAAAAGGTGAAACGTTTGGATTTGTATCGTAACGTTTGTGAAATGTTTGCATTTGTATCGTAACGTTTGTGAAGGTTTGGATTTGTTTCGTAACGTTTGTAATCGTTTGGCTTAAATCACTAAAAAGGTAAAACGTTTGGATTTGTTTCGTAATATTTGTAAACGTTTGGCTCAAATTGCTAAAAAGGTAAAACGCTTGGATTTGTTTCATTACGTTAGTAAACATTTGGCTTAAATTGCTAAAAAGGTGAAATGCTTGTTTTTATTTTGTAACGTTAGTAAATGTTTGGCTTAAATTGCTAAAAAGGTGAAATGCTTGGATTTGTTTCGTAGCGTTTGTAAACGTTTGACTTAAATCGCTAAAAAGGGGAAATGTTTTGATTTGTTTTGTAACGTTTGTAAACGTTTTGCTTAAATCACTAAAAAGATAAAACGTTTGGATTTGTTTCGTATTGTTTGTAAATCTTTGGCTTAAATCTCTAAAAAGGTGAAATGTTTGGATTTGTTTCGTAACGTTTGTAAACGTTTGGCTTAAATTGCTAAAAAGGGTTTCGTAAAGTTTTAAAGGTTTGGATTTCTTTCGTAACGTTATTAAACGTTTGAATTAAATTGCTAAAAAGGTGAAACGTTTGGATTTGTTTTTTAACGTTTGTAAACGTTTGGCTTAAATCGCCAAAAACGTTAAACGTTTGGCTTAAATCCCTAAAAAGGTGAAACGTTTGGATTTGTTTCGTATCGTTTGTAAACGTTTTGGCTTGAATCGCTAAAAAGGTGAAACGTTTGGATTTAAATTGCTAAAAAGGTGAAACGTCTGGATTTGTTTCGTAATGTTTGTAAACGTTTGGCTGAAATCTCTAAAAAGGGGAAACGTTGTGATTTGTTTTGTAACGTTTATAAACGTTTGGGTTAATTTGTTAAAAAGGTGAAACGTTTGGTTTTGTTTCGTAACGTTTGTAAACATTTGGCTTAAATTGCTAAAAAGGTGAAACGTTTGGATTTGTTTCGTAGCGTTTCTAAACGTTTGGCTTAAATCTCTAATAGGGCGAAACATTTCGATTTTTATCGTAGCTTTTGTAAATGGTCGGCTAAAATTGCTAAAAAGGAGAAATGTTTGGTTTTGTTTCGTAACGTTTGTAAACGATCGGCTTAAATCGCTAAAAATGTGAAACGTTTGGTTTTGTTTCCTAACGTTTGTAAACGTTTGACTTAAATCGCTAAAAACGTGATCTCTTTAGTTTTGTTTCATACGTTTCTAATCGTTCGGCTTAAATCGTTAAAAAGGTGAAACGTTTGGATTTGTTTCGTAACGTTTGTAAACGTTTGACTTTAATTGCTAAAAAGGGGAAACGTTTGGATTTGTTTCGTAATGTTTGTAAATGTTTTGTTTTGTTTCATAACGTTTGTAAACGTTTGGCTTAAATCGCTAAAAAGGTGAATTTTTTGGATTTGTTTCGTAAGGTTTGTAAACGTTTGGCTTAAATCGCTAAAAAGGTAAAACGGTTGGATTTGTTTCGTAACGTTTGTAAACTTTTGCTTAAATTGCTAAAAAGGTGAAAAGCTTGGATTTGTTTCATAACGTTTGTAAACATTTGGCTTAAATTGCTAAATAAGTGAAACGTTTGGATTTGTTTCGTAACGTTAGTAAATGATTAGCTTAAATTGCTAAAAAGGTGATATGTTTTGATTTGTTTCGTAGCGCTTGTAAACATTTGGCTTAAATCGCTAAAAAGGGGAAACATTTGGATTTGTTTTGTACCGTTTGTAAACATTTGGCTTAAATCGCTAAAAATGTGAAACGTTTGGATTTGTTTCATAACGTTTGTAAATGTTTGGCTTAAATCGCTAATAAGGTGAAATGTTTATATTTGTTTCATAACGTTTGTAAACGTTTGGCTTAAATTGCTAATAATTATTTCGTAATGTTTTAAAAGTTTTGATGTTTTTCGTAACGTTTTTAAACGTTTGAATTAAATCGCTAAAAAGTTGAAACGTTTGGATTTGTTTCGTAAACGTTTGGATTATATCGCTAAAAAGGTTAAATGTTTGGCTTAAATCACTTAAAAGGGGAAATGTTTGGATTTGTTTCGTATCGTTTGTAAACGTTGTGCTTGAATCGCTATTAAGGTGAAACATTTGGTTTTGTATCGTATTGTTTGTAAACGGTCGGCTTAAATCGCTAAAAAGGTGAAACGTTTGGTTTTGTTTCCTAACGTTTGTAAACGTTTGACTTAAATCGCTAAAAAGGTAATCAGTTTGATTTGTTTCGTAGAGTTTGTAAACGTCTGGCTTAAATCGCTAAAAAGGGGAAACGTTTGGATTTGTTTCGTAACGTTTGTAAACGTTTGGATTTGTTTCGTAACGTTTGTAAACGTTTGGATTTGTTTCGTAACGTTTGTAAACGGTTGGTTTTGTTTCAAAACGTTTGTAAACGTTTGGCTTAAATCGCTAAAAATGTGAAACGTTTGGATTTGTTTCGTAACGTTTTAGACGTTTGGTTTTGTTTTGTAACGTTTGTAAACGTTTGTCTTAAATTGCTAAAAAGGGGAAACGTTCGGATTTGTTTCGTAACGTTTGTAAAAGTTTGGCTTAAATCGCTAAAATGGGGAAACGTTTTGATTTGTTTGTAACGTTTGTAAACTTTTGGATTTATTTGATAACTATTGTAAACGTTTGGTTTTATTTCGTAACGTTTATAAACGTTTGGCGTAAATCGCTAAAAAGGTGAAACGTTTGGATTTGTATCGTAACGTTTGTGAATGTTTGGATTTGTTTCGTAACGTTTGTAAACCTTTGGCTTAAATCGCTAAAAAGGTGAAACGTTTGGATTTTTTTCGTAACGTTTTGAACGTTTGGATTGGTTTCGTAATTTTTTTAATGTTTGGCTTAAATCGCTAAAAAGGTCAAACGTTTGGATTCTTTTCGTAACGTTTGTAAATCTTTGCCTTAAATCGCTAAAAAGGTGAAACGTATGGATTTGTTTCGTAACTTTTTAAACGTTTGAATTGGTTTCGTAACGTTTTTAACGTTTGACCTAAATCGCTAAAAAGGTGAAACATTTGGATTTATTTTGTAACGTTTTAACGTTTGAATTGGATCCGTTATACTTGTAAACATTTGGCTTAAATCGCTAAAAAGGAGAAACGTTTTGATTAATTTCGTAACGTTTTTATCGTTAGGATTGGTGTCGTAGCGTTTTAAATATTTGGATTTGTTTCGCAACGTTTTAAATGTTTAGATTAAATCTCTAAAAAGGTGAAACGTTTGGATTTGTTTCGCTATGTTTTAAACGTTTGGATTGGTTTCATACGTTTTAACGTTTGGATTTGTTTCATAGCGTTTGTAATGTTTGGATTGGTTTCATAACGTTTTAAACGTTTGGATTTGTTTTGTAACGTTTCAAACGTTTGGCTTAAATCGCTAAAAATGTTAAATGTTTGAATTTGTTTCGTAATGTTTTAACCGTTTGGATATGTTTTATAACGTTTAAAACATTTGGATTGGTTTCTTAACGTTTGTAAACATTTAGCTTAAATCGCTAAAAAGGTCAAATGTTTAAAACGTTACGTAACCAATCCATACGTTTACAACGTTACGAAACCAATCCAAACGTTTAAAACGTTACGAAACAAATCCAAACGTTTCACCTTTTTAGCTATTTATGCAAAATGTTTATAAACGTTATGAAACCAATCCAAACGTTTGACTTTAAACGTTACGAAACAAATCCAAACGGTTAAAACGTTACGAAACAAATCCAAACATCCAGCTTTTTAGCGATTTCAACCAAACGTTTAAAATTTTATGAAACCAATCCAAACGTTTTACCTTTTTAGCAATTTAAGCCAAACGTTTTAAACGATATGAAAACAATCCAAACGTTACGAAACAAATCGAAACGGTTCACCTTTTTAGCAATTTAAACCAAACGTTTACAAACGTTACGAAATCCAAATGTTTAAAACGTTACGAAACAAATCCAAACGTTTCACATTTTTAGCGATTTAAGCCAAACGTTTACAAACGTTACGAAACAAATCCAAACGTTTCACCTTTTTAGCGATTTAAACCAAACGTTTACAAACGTTAAGAAACAAATCCAAAAGTTTCAATCGCTAAAAATGTTACGAAACAAAACCAAACGAAATCAATCCAAACGTTTAAAACATTACCAAACAAAACCAAACGTTGACAAACGTTACGAAACAAATCCAAATATTTCACCTTTTGAGCGATTTAAGTCAAACGTTTACAAATGTTAAGAAACCAATTCAAACATTTCGCATTTTTAGCAATTTAAGGCAAACGTTTACAAACGTTAAGAAACAAATCCAAACGTTTCCCCTTTTTAGCAATTTAAGCCAAACGTTTGCAAACGTTACAAAACAAATCCAAATGTTTCACCTTTTGAGCGATTTAAACCAAACAATTAAAACATTACGAAACAAAACCAAACGTTTAAAATGTTACAAAATAAATACAAACATTTCCCATATTTAGCGATTTATGCCAAACGTTTGGATTTGTTTCTTAACATTTGTAAACGTTTGGCTTAAATCGCTAAAAAAGGTAAAACGTTTGGATTTTTTTCGTAACGTTTTGAACGTTTAGATTGGTTTCGTAACGTTTTAAGTGTTTGGCTTAAATCGCTAAAAAGGTGAAACGTTTGGATTCGTTTCATAAAGTTTGTAAATCTTTGGCTTAAATCGCTAAAAAGATGAAACGTATGGATTTGTTTCGTAACCTTTTAAACGTTAGAATTGGTTTCGTAACGTTTTTAACGTATGGCCTAAATCGCTAAAAAGGTGAAACATTTGGATTTGTTTTGTAACGTTTTAACGTTTGAATTTGATCTGTTACGCTTGAAAACGTTTGTCTTAAATCGCTAAAAAGGAGAAACGTTTGGATTTATTTAGTAACGTTTTTATCGTTTGGATTGGTTTCGTAGCGTTTTAAATGTTTGGATTTGTTTCATAACGTTTTAAATGTTTAGATTAAATCGCTAAAAAGGTGAAACGTTTGAATTTGTTTCGCTACGTTTTCAACGTTTGGATTGGTTTCGTAACGTTTTAACGTGTAGATTTGTTTCATAACGTTTGTAATGTTTGGATTGGTTTCGTAACATTTTAAACATTTGGATTTGTTTTGTAACGTTTTAAACGTTTGGCTTAAAGCGCTAAAAATGTGAAATGTTTGAATTTGTTTCGTAACGTTTTAACCGTTTGGATTTGTTTTATAACGTTTTAAACATTTGGATTGGTTTCGTAACGTTTGTAAACGTTTAGCTTAAATCGCTAAAAAGGTCAAATGTTTACAACGTTATGAGACCAATCCATACGTTTATAACGTTACGAAACCAATCCAAATGTTTAAAACTTTACGAAACTAATCCAAACGTTTCACCTTTTTAGCTATTTAAGCCAAATGTTTACAAACGTTACTAAACCAATCCAAACGTTTGGTTTTAAACGTTACAAAACAAATCGAAACGGTTAAAACGTTACGAAACAAATCCAAACATTTCACCTTTTTAGCGATTTAAGCCAAACGTTTAAAACGTTATGAAATCAATCCAAACGTTTTACCTTTTTAGCGATTTAAGCCAAATGTTTACAAACGTTACGAAACAAATCCAAATGTTTCGCCTTTTTAGCGATATAAACTAAACGCTTAAAACGTTACAAAACCAATCCGAATGTCTAAAACGTTACGAAACAAATCCAAACGTTTCGCCTTTTCAGCGATATAAACTAAACGTTTAAAACGTTACAAAACCAATCCGAACGTCTAAAACGTTACGAAACAAATCCAAATGTTTCCCCTTTTTTAGCAATTTAAGCCAAACGTTTCCAACGATATGAAACAATTCCAAATATTAAGAAACAAATCCAAACGTTTCACCTTTTTAGCAATTTAAGCCAAACGTTTACAAACGTTACGAAATCCAAACGTTTAAACCGTTACGAAACAAATCCAAATGTTTCATATTTTTAACGATTTAAGCCAAACGTCTACAAATGTTACGAAACAAATCCAAACGTTTCACCTTTTTAGCTATTTAAGCCAAACGTTTACAAACGTTAAGAAACAAATCCAAGAGTTTCAACAGCTACAAACATTACGAAACAAAACCAAACGAAACCAATCCAAACGTTTAAAACATTACCTAACAAAACCAAACGTTGACAAATGTTACGAAACAAATCCAAACGTTTCACCTTTTTAGCGATTTAAGCCAAACGTTTACAAATATTACGAAACCAATCCAAACGTTTCACATTTTTAGCGATTTAAGGCAAACGTTACAAACGTTAAGAAACAGATCCAAACGTTTTTTAGTTATTTAGGCCAAACGTTAACAAACGTTACAAAACAAATCCAAACGTTTCGCCTTTTTAGCGATTTAAGCCAAACATTTAAAACGTTACAAACAAAACCAAACATTTAAAACGTTACGAAACAAATCCAAACGTTTCACCTTTTTAGCTATATAAGCCAAACATTTAAAAACGTTACAAAACAAATCCAAAGGTTTCATCTTTTTAGCAATTTAAGCTAAACTCTTAAAACGTTACAAAACAAATTCAAACGTTTCACCTTTTTAGCTATTTAAGCCAAACATTTAAAACGTTACGAAACCAATCCAAACGTTTATAACGTTACGAAACAAATCCAAACGTTTGGCATTTTTAGAGATTTAAGACAAACTTTTACAAACGTTACGAAACAAATCCAAACGTTTCATCTTTTAGGCGATTTAAGCCAAACATTTACAAAAGTTACGAAACAAATCCAAACGTTTCAATCGCTAAAAACGTTACGAAACAAAGTAATACGAAACCAATCCAAATATTTAAAACGTTACATAACAAAACCAAACGTTTACAAACGTTAAGAAGGAAATCAAAACGTTTCACCTTTTTAGCGATTTAAGCCAATAGTTTAAAACATTATGAAACAAATCCAAACGTTTTACGTTTTTAGCGATTTAAGCCAAATTTTTACCAACGTTACGAGACAAATTCAAACGTTTCACCTTTTTAGCGATTTAAGTCGAACGTTTAAAACATTACGAAACCAATCCAAACGTTTAAAACATTATGAAACAAATCCAAATGTTTCAATCGCTATAAATGTTATGATACAAAACCAAACGAAAGCAATCCAAACGTCTAAAACTTTACGAAACAAAACCAAACGTTCGCAAACCTTACGAAACAAATTCAAACGTTTCACCTTTTTAGCGATCTAAGCCAAACGTTTACAAACGTTACGAAACCAATCCAAACGTTTCACGTTTTTAGAGTTTTAAGCCAAACGTTTACAAACGTTAAGAAACAAATCCAAACGTTTCCCCTTTTTAGCGATTTAAGCCAAACATTTAAACCGTTACGAAACCAATCCAAACGTTTAAATCATTACGAAACAAATCCAAACGTTTACAAACTTTACGAAACAAATCCAAAGGTTTCACCGTTTTAGCAATATAAGTCAAACGTTTACAAATGTTACGAAACCAATCCAGACGTTTCGAAACAAATCCTGACATTTCACCCTTTTAGTAATTTAAGCCAAATATTTACAAATGTTAGGAAACAAATCCAAACGTTTCACCTTTTTACCGATTTAAGCCAAACATTTACAAACGTTACGAAACAAATCCAAACGTTTCACATTTTTAGCAATTTAAGCCAAACATTTACAAATGTTACAAAACAAATCCAAACGCTTCACCTTTTTAGCGATTTAAGCCAAACGTTTAAAACGTTACGAAACAAATCCAAACATTTCACCTTTTTAGCTATTTAAGTCAAACATTTACAAATGTTACGAAACCAATCGAAACGTTTCACCTTTTTAAAGATTTAGGCCAAACGTTTACAAACGTTACGAAATCCAAACGTTTAAAACATTTCGAAACAAATCCAAATGATTCAATCGCTATAAATGTTACGGTACAAAACCAAGCGAAAGCAATCCAAACATTTAAAACTTTACGAAACGAAACCAAACGTTCGCAAACCTTACGAAACAAATTCAAACGTTTCACCTTTTTAGCGATCTAAGCCAAACGTTTACAAACATTACGAAACCAATCCAAACGTTTCACGTTTTTAGAGTTTTAAGCCAAACGTTTACAAACGTTAAGAAACAAATCCAAACGTTTCCCATTTTTAGCGATTTAAGCCAAACATTTAAAACGTTACGAAACCAATCCAAACGTTTAAAATGTTTCGAAATAAATCCAAACGTTTACAAACTTTACGAAACAAATCCAAACGTTTCACTGTTTTAGATAACCAATCCATACGTTTCGAAACAAATCCAAACGTTTCACCCTTTTAGCGATTTAAGCCAAGCGTTTACAAATATTAGGAAACAAATCCAAATGTTTCACCTTTTTAGCCATTTAAGCCAAACGTTTACAAACGTTACGAAACAAATCCAAACGTTTCACCTTTTTAGCGATTTAAGCCAAACATTTACAAATGTTACAAAACAAATCCAAACGTTTTACTTTTTTAGCGATTTAAGCCAAACGTTTAAAATGTTACGAAACAAATCTAAACGTTTCACCTTTTTAGCTATTTAAGTCAAACATTTACAAACGTTACGAAACAAATCGAAACGTTTCACCTTTTTAAAGATTTAAGCCAAACATTTACAAACGTTACGAAATCCAAATGTTTAAACCGTTACGAAACAAATCCAAACGTTTCCCATTTTTAACGATTTAAGCCAAACGTTTACAAACGTTACGAAACAAATCCAAACGTTTCACCTTTTTAGCGATTTAAGCCAAACGTTTACAAACGTTAAGAAACAAAACCAAAAGTTTCAATAGCTAAAAATGTTACGAAACAAAACCAAACGAAACCAATCCAAACGTTTAAATTATCACCTAATAAAACCAAACGTTTAAAAACGTTACGAAACTAATGCAAACGTTTCACCTTTTTAGCGATTTAAGCCAAACGTTTACAAATGTTACGAAACCAATCCAAACGTTTCACATTTTTAGCGATTTAAGGCAAAGGTTTACAAACGTTAAGAAACGAATCCAAACGTTTTTTAGCTATTTAAGCCAAACGTTTACAAACGTTACAAAACAAATCCAAACATTTCGCCTTTTTAGCGATTTAAGCCAAACGTTTAAAACGTTACAAACAAAACCAAACGTTTAACACGTTATGAAATAAATCAAAACGTTTCACCTTTTTAGCGATTTAAGCAAAACATTTAAAAACGTTACAAAAGAATTCCAAAGGTTTCACCTTTTTAGCAATTTAAGCTAAACGTTTAAAACGTTACAAAACAAATCCAAACGTTTTGCCTTTTTAGCTATTTAAGCCAAACATTTAAAACGTTACGAAACCAATCCAAACATTTAAAACATTACGAAACAAATCCAAACGTTTAGCATTTTTAGCAATTTAAGCCAAACTTTTACAAACATTACGAAACAAATCCAAACGTTTAATCTTTTTGGCGATTTAAGCCAAACGTTTACAAACGTTACGAAACAAATCCAAACGTTTCAATCGCTAAAAACGTTACGAAACAAAATAATACGAAACCAATCCAAACAATTAAAACGTTACAAAACTAAACCAAACGTTTACAAACGTTAAGAAGCAAATCCAAACGTTTCACCTATTTAGCGATTTAAGCAAATAGTTTAAAACATTATGAAACCAATCCAAACGTTTTACCATTTTAGCGATTTAAGCCAAATTTTTACAAACGTTACGAGACAAATCGAAATGTTTCACCTTTTTAGCGATTTAAGCCGAATGTTTAAAACATTATGAAACCAATCCAAACGTTTAAAACATTACGAAACCAATTCAAACATTTAAAACATTACGAAACAAATCCAAACGTTTACAAACTTTACGAAACAAATCCAAACGTTTCACCGTTTTAGCTATATAAATCAAACGTTTACAAATGTTACGAAACCAATCCAGACGTTTCGAAACAAATCCAAACTTTTCACCCTTTTAGCGATTTAAGCCAAACGTATACAAATGTTAGGAAAAAAATCCAAACATTTGACGTTTTTAGCGATTTAAGCCAAACGTTTACAAACGTTACGAAACAAATCCAAACGTTTCAACTTTTTAGCGATTTAAGCCAAACATTTACAAATATTACAAAACAAATCCAAACATTTCACCTTTTTAGCGATTTAAGCCAAACGTTTAAAACGCTACGAAAAAAATCCAAACGTTTCACCTTTTTAGCTATTTAAGTCAAACATTTACAAACGTTACGAAACAAATTGAAACATTTTACCTTTTTAAAGATTTAAGCCAAACGTTTAAAACGTTACAAAAAAAATCCAAACGTTTCTCCTTTTTAGCAATTTAAGCCAAACGTTTAAAACGTTACGAAACCAATCCAAATGTTTAAAACGTTACGAAACAAATCCAAACGTTTCCCAATTTTAGCGATTTAAGCCAAACGTTTACAAACGTTACGAAACAAATCCAAATGTTTCACTTTTTTAGCGATTTAAGCCAAACGTTTAAAAACTTTACCAAACAAATCCAAACGTTAGAATCGCTAAAAATGTTATGAAACAATACAATACGAAACCAATCCAAACGTTTAAAACGTTACAAAACAAATCCAAATGTTTCAAAACATTACAAAACAAATCCAAATGTTTCACCTTTTTAGCGATTTAAGCCAATCGTTTAAAACATTATGAAACCAATCCAAACGTTTTACCTTTTTAGCGATTTAAGCCAAATGTTTACAACCGTTACGAAACAAATCGAAACGTTTCGCCTTATTGGCGATTTAAGCCAAATGTTTAAAATGTTACAAAACCAATCCAAACGTTTAAAACGATACGAAACAAATCCAAATGTTTCACCTTTTTAGCGATTTAAGCCAAACATTTACAAACGATATGAAACCAATCCAAACGTTTAAAACATTACGAAACAAATCCAAACGTTTCACCTTTTTTGTCACCACCCATTTTCATGAATCGCGACCGGCGCTAGGGTATGGGTATGGTTGTACCGAAACCCGTAGCAAGCCTTGCGGATAACATACATTAATCATTTAAAACATTGTACCTGCATAAAGCCACATGCTCGGGGGCAACCGAGACTCCAACCTAGTATAGCAGTATGTACAACATGTAAATAATAAATACTCGGTCAATTCCGAATCTCCAACATGGCATAAATATTAAATAACCAAAGTTAATATAATAATACCAATCAACAAATAATCCAATTGAGTTATTCTGACAACAAGTACTACACAACTAAGACTTCTAATTACTACTGCGGTCTAAGAGTAAAATCACTTCAATAACTTTAATAAAAATAAAGTAAGACCTCCGAGGAAATAAAGAATCGGAGACCAGTTGACTCGCTCAAATCATAACCCTGGAAAAATTGGGAAAACAACGGGGTCAGATATACTGAGATGAGTTCATACAACTATTTACATTTATTAAGTGAAAACCTTTAAAAACGTTAAAACATTTGTAAAGCAATTTATCATTATGGATAAGCATTGAAACCCTAAACCACAAATATCTAAATCCAGTTGTCGTGCCGGCGAGACGTATCTCCATAACTGATCCCCGACTGTCACTCAAATAAACTCGTGAGTCCCAGGAGACGTATCTTCCACCGGCGCCCTCACTAAGGCGAGACGTATCTCGAACCTACCTCAATACCATATAATCATATACCGGTGCGCACGCAGTCTCGATGATGCCCATCGAGTAGCCCGTTCCAATTCAGATCCATAATGTTGAAAACAGTTCGAAAGCTGTATATACAATATATATGCAAAAATACAATTTACTTAATAAAGCGGTAAATAGCGATATAAACTCACTGCTTGCTAATCCACGTGATAACCTGGCAAGCAATCTAATCCTGATTCGTCTCCGAAGCACGAACGGTCGAAGAGTCTAGACAAGGTATAAATACTAATTAAAAACATACCCTAACTCTAGGGAGTACTAGACACCACGTAGGACTAGCACACATAATAAAAGGCAAACGTATAACCGAACACATAAGGTTCATACGCATCCAAACCATAACCCAAGTTATAGAATACAAACCATATAAGGTTCCATTTCAAAACACAATTTGAATAATTCAGAAAACAGTTTTAGATAACCCAAGTTTAAATCCATACCAGTGAGTCAGCCGAGTTTTCAAAACTACCAAGCTTCTTCCCACTTGTTGGGCGAACAGAGTCAAACCCAACCAAAAGTTAAATCAAAATAAAACCCAAGTTTACATTCTGAATAACTTAAATGAAAAGTATAGTCTTTTCAAAACAAGAACACAATCCATCGTTTAGCCAACAATCGGCAAATCACACCATACCAACATAAGTATGTTATACTTCTTTTAAATGAACCAAAAAGGATTAAATCATCCATTTAAACGTTAAACTCAGATTTGAAACAAGATTCAAACCACAACTTAACCACAACATGAACTTGACTACTAAAGTGAAACAACACAAATAAATTAGTTCACAACCAAGCAATGCCAACATGCCAATAATGATACAAAACAGTCCCAATACGATTATGGACATCAACTGTATCATTGAAGTGTACTCAACATATAAACAAGGTGAAATCATGCATTTACAAGCCAACCAATCATCCTATGATTTACTAAGCATGCCAAAAGATGTAACATTGATTCAAACACATATGATCAGCCTTTAATAAGAATTTCCAGCCCTCTTTTACATTGATAAAACAGCGAATTAACCAAGCCATAATCATACGAACAACCTAGCACCTTAACCCAATAATCAACATTTAAATCTAAATGTTATAGCATGATAATTCAATCGTAAACACCCTATTACAGATTAGGCTAAGCGTTTCAGAGATCAAATCAGCCACAACATAGGTACAACACAATAGAACACAATCTATCGAATTAGCACGCGAATCTCTACGCAAAAACTTAAAGGATTGCAACACATACCGTAATGAATCGAGATCGGCGTAAGAATCGAAAGGAAACAGTAAATCAATATCCACAATACGCTGGAAAAAGGTTTGAATAAGTTAAGAGCCGATTTACGCGATAAGGAATAGATTAATCGAAGAAAAGAGTATTAGAATCGCTTACCGAGTGATTAAACCAAAGGGAATGAAGGAAAATAGAGTATCTCAGATGCTAGGGCGGCTCTAGTGTTTTAGAAAAGTGAAAAATTAGGTTAGGTCGAGTTAAGGATCTATTTATAGGTCAAAATATCAAATCTGACAGAGGGGCACGATGGGAGGCGCGATGGACCCATCGTGCCTTCCGTCGTGCCTTCCTAAGAAAAATGGAAAAAATGCCTAGGGCACGATGCGAGGCGCGATGGACCCATCGTGCCTTCCTCAGCAGCATGGAAATAAGCCTAGGGCACGATGGCAGGCGCGATGGACCCATCGTGCCTCCCTGCACAAAGCTATAAAAATACAAAAACTTGCATAAGGCCCAACGGCAACGACGGACCAAACCCAAAGTATAACATGGAACACACGGAGCCCAACGAACACCAAAACCGATCAACACGGTGACAGAACAACGCCGAAACCAAACGGAAAAATACGGGATATCACAATCTCCCCAACTTATATAAAATTCGTCCTCGAATTTAAAACAAAAACAACCGACGAAAAACATAACGTAAAACTACATATCAAACTGAAATAAACGCACATAACCAACGTAAAAACGCATAAGCAAGATATCGAAGGTGAACAAGGACAATAATTATAACAATTCGCCATAACGAACTCTGTCTCTCAAGAATATTCCTCAACCAAGTAACCAATCCAAACTGTAATCATAGAAATTTCCATGCTTAACGACCTAAGTACTTGCGTAAAAAAAAACTCAAAAGGTTGTTCCTCGAACGATAACTCTAAACCACCACTTTCATAAACCGAACAATCTCAAATGATCACAAAAAATATCAACACTAACTTCCACTTGACATAAGACGAAACACGCCGAAAACATATGGGGTATTACATTCTCCCCAACCTATGAAAATTCAACCTCGAATTTTAAATCTGAAACTGATTCGCAGATTAAATTGTCACAACATTCGTATTCTAAGAAATTGGTGGTCCAACGATCACTTGATCAACACAAATGTGAGCAATCAAAAATTATCCAACGAAGTTGGTTTCCAAAACTAGATCGAATCTTTACGATTACAAAACTCATATCATCAAAGTTCAAGAACAAACTCGAAGTCCAAACTATAGTTCTTACAACATCAACTCTAACATTTCAACCAGGAACATTGAATAACACAAACTGATATCATATTGTGTTCTGAAACACTTACTCATATGTCCACTTATAACGAGTTCGACACCAAAATAATTGATAACAATACTCAATAACAACTAAATAATATTTCGGCCAAAAGAAAACTCTAATAGGATTATCTAGTCCAACGATTAATACCAAGTTCAATAATACCATCAATTTCGTGAATCATAAAACACAAAAACTCATATCGTTCAAAAGAATACGTGAACCTATCTCGTGATAACAGAATCCCCAGATTAGTCAGAAACAATCTCAATCATAATTATTCCTCCAATCATTAAAAGATAAACAGCCCAAAATAGTCTAAGGTGAATAACCATCAACTTACATCCTAACTATATTTCACACACTTAAGTTTATTCCACACATAAAAGGTTCAATATCCGAACAAAACGATATCCAAATTTTCCACGATAAAACCCTCAATTAACAGTATCGACAAGCCAACATTGTTGTCGAAACTCACCAAATGCGATCATCGATTTTCGAATCAACTAGCTCAATTAATCTAACCAAATTTAAATTCTCAAAATTACTCTAATCAACTCACTATAACCTCGTATACAACGAGACATCACTACGACCAATTCACCCCGGTCGGATTGTTAGTTATGCTCAAAACCAAACCTATGGGAGTGTAAAATCTTTCAATACGCAAAATATTTTATATTCAAAATTTCCCACTTCTATTTAAAAGACTTTATGTCTTACACCTCCTTTTTATATTCAAAATCAAAATACCCTTATCGTTGAAAAACCATCAGTTTGTAAACCCTTGAAAATTTTCAAAATGTTCGCATTTTGAATCCGCAATTTTCCCTTACTTTTAAATACATTTATAAAGCAGTTCATTTGGCAAAAATTATGTTCTCTTTAAACCAAACTTGCTAAAATTAATTTATCCCTTTTTTGAAAATACACCAACTGTGGAAACATCTTTCGTACTGGAAATACACATTAATGTTTCAAAACATCACAAAATTTTAAGTCGCTTCTAAATTTTCTCAAACAAAAACACAATTTGAAAAATCGTTCAACCGAAAAATTTATTATTCCTTTTGAATTAATTTTGACAAAATTTATTCCTTTCCTCAGAAGGATAAAATTTAACAATGCAAATCTCTTTGTTTATGAAAATACTTTTATATCCATTTACCCAAAGTAATTGGAAAAATCTAATCTGAAAGATAACATCTCTTTTAAAAAAAACGCAGTGTATAAACACACATGGAGCATAACCACATCCTTAATCCACAAATCGTAAATTATCACAAAAACTTTCTATTCTAAATTACTCTATACCGCACTTAGCACAACTATTTCTCTAGCGCAACCTCAAAATCATTCTTACTCATAACCATAAGATTCTGATCCTACAGACCAATCGCTCACAACGTAAACGTCCAATAACCATCACCATCATCACAGAGTATTTGTCTAGCTACCTCTCGGTAATAATTTCAAAATCATTTGAAATCCAACAACTTTATAAATAAATTATCACAATGCGACTCGCGAGCTCGTTTCAAAACATCTTTCTCAAAACACTTTATCGCTAAAATCCATTTTTCATAATTGTGCACCAGGGTGATGATAGCTCTCATCCTCAAAGAGTTGCATCCAACCCTAATCATTTCTAGGCACGTGATGCATGTACTATTATGCGTGTATCAGTTATTGGTTTATCTTTTATTTAGTGAACATACTTAGTGCTCAATGCAATCCTATTCGTGACATTCAAAATGCAAGTTCATGATATGACTGGGCACAATTACGTGTTGAAAATATTTCAAATATTTTAACAAATCAACCTTTGAAATCCATTTCTCGATAAAACATTTGCTAGACTTTACACCCTGTGAGATGTGCACTCAATAACCTCAAAATATTTCTCAAACTCCATACTTGAAATCTAACAACATTCGATTATAACAACTCAACCTGATATCTTTGTTAAAAACTCTACGTATAAAAAAGTATCCAACTAGCTACAACCAAACTGAACTTATACCTAAAGGAAATAACATATTAAATTCGTTCGTACGAAACCTACCGCCAGTTCTCGCATCACATCCTTAACTTGATGAGAACACCAGTGTATTAATACACCGATCTATCTTCTAGGTTCGGAATTTCCAATATCCTTTCTAGGATAATCAGAAACTATCATCCATTCCAAGGGAGTACTTCCCTTATCTTCCTAGATATCCAAACCCAAAGGTTTCGATCCACAAAACAAATAGTAAATCGCCGCGCAACCCAAAACCGAACAAGGCAAACAGGGTCAAAACAAAGTTCTTACTCAAAGGTCAAGACCATACATCGAGGTAAGTTAACCATGACCACGTGATTAAATCATCTCACGTGTTGTTCCGCACAAAGAGACAAAACACAAACAATCAAGTTAGTCCAACAGACAAGCGAGTTATACAACACAAACTATTTCCAAAAGATACCAAATATGTAAATCATAAACCACGTAAACATGCCATTCAGCAAAAACAACTCAATCATTCTTAAATACAAATATCAAGACATGCTACAAACAAGCTTTGAATTTTATAACGAAATCACTCTGTAATAATTCATCTTTAAAGAGTATGCTTCAAAATTCATTTTGAAATTTAAAGTCAATCACAAAACTTCCAAATTTTGTTGAGTCCCACGGTTAAAACAAAATCAATATCCGTAAAAGTCTCTTCTTATAAATCAATTTCTTTGAAAAGAATACTCAAGTATCTCAATCCATGAAACCATCGAGTTAGCCGAGTCATTACAACTACCAAGCTCAACTCTTAAATTTGGGTGACCCAAGTCGAACCCAGTACAACTTTTTATAAAACATAATCAAACCATTTGTAAATCGGAAAAATATGTGAATAAAATTTCCATCCTTTAAAAAATTGAGAGCTCAACTTAACCCAACCGTTAAACAACAATTCAAAAACTCAAGTGAGAGATCTTTAATCTCAAACAACCGCTTCGTAAATCTAAAAAAAAATCAAAATGTTGACATACTACAACATGGTCAAATAACTTCAACGTTAAATTCTCAAATCAATAACTCATCTCTTAAAAATATCTTTTTGAAATCATTGTTTGTTAACACTAGACCAAACATTATATTTCAAAACACAAGAAATTTCTTTTTACTGGCAACTTAACCAAAATCAAACCTTTAAAGAATTAAAAGTCAAACTTCTCTCATGATTCTGTGTCGAAACACAAATCGGATAAAACAATACTCTCAATGGAAATCTTTAAAACAACATGTGGTCAAACAATGTATGACCACCAAAATACGTTTTAAAGTTTAACCCAAAATCTCTTTAAAAAAAACAAGGCTAACGTCCAGCATACAATCACATTTAAAATCAATAATCGAGGCCAAAGCCAAGATGTACTTTATTAAAAAGGCAAAAGCAATTCAACGCATCAAGTAAAATAGCTGTAACCACACCATATACTCAAAATTATATCAGGTATAAGCGCCAAAATTAATCAAACAACATCATACCCGAGTATGAGTTTTAGAAAAATTTACCAACCTAAGATTTCCCGAGAAATCGAAAGCAATTATAATCACCCAAGTGAAATAATGTCAACATGATAAAACACAACAAATAATATCCAAGTGGAAAAAAATTATCAATCATAGCGGAAATACTAAATAATGACTGACACACATAACCTATAAGATGTAGGCTAAAAGTTTGAAAACAAAAGATGACGTTTCAAAAGACAAGACATGAATCCTAATTCCGCAGCAGTTCCTATGACACGACATCAACTTATCATGCCAAACTGATAAACACATAACATGCATAAGGCCTTGGTTTGAAACCAAAGCTCTGATACCAACTTTGTCACGACCCATTTTCATGAATCGCGACCGGCGCTAGGGTATGGGTATGGTTGTACCGAAACCCATAGCAAGCCTTGCGGATAACATACATTAATCATTTAAAACATTGTACCTGCATAAAACCACATGCTCGGGGGCAACCGAGACTCCAACCTAGTATAGCAGTATGTACAACATGTAAATAATAAATACTCGGTCAATTCCGAATCTCCAACATGGCATAAATATTAAATAACCAAAGTTAATATAATAATACCAATCAACAAATAATCCAATTGAGTTATTCTGACAACAAGTACTACACAACTAAGACTTCTAATTACTACTGCGGTCTAAGAGTAAAATCACTTCAATAACTTTAATAAAAATAAAGTAAGACCTCCGAGGAAATAAAGAATCGGAGACCAGTTGACTCGCTCAAATCATAACCCTGGAAAAATTGGGAAAACAACGGGGTCAGATATACTGAGATGAGTTCATACAACTATTTACATTTATTAAGTGAAAACCTTTAAAAACGTTAAAACATTTGTAAAGCAATTTATCATTATGGATAAGCATTGAAACCCTAAACCACAAATATCTAAATCCAGTTGTCGTGCCGGTGAGACGTATCTCCATAACCGATCCCCGACTATCACTCAAATAAACTCGTGAGTCCCAGGAGACGTATCTTCCACCGGCGCCCTCACTAAGGCGAGACGTATCTCGAACCTACCTCAATACCATATAATCATATACCGGTGCGCACGCAGTCTCGATGATGCCCATCGAGTAACCCGTTCCAATTCAGATCCTTAATGTTGAAAACAGTTCGAAAGTTGTATATACAATATATATATGCAAAAATACAATTTACTTAATAAAGCGGTAAATAGCGATATGAACTCACTGCTTGCTAATCCACGTGATAACCTGGCAAGCAATCTAATCCTGATTCGTCTCCGA
The DNA here is from genome assembly GCF_937616625.2 of Mercurialis annua. Classification (NCBI taxonomy): domain Eukaryota; kingdom Viridiplantae; phylum Streptophyta; class Magnoliopsida; order Malpighiales; family Euphorbiaceae; genus Mercurialis; species Mercurialis annua. The sequence goes on from NC_065575.1 coordinate 29,313,863, forward strand.
AGCACGAACGGTCGAAGAGTCTAGACAAGGTATAAATACTAATTAAAAACATACCCTAACTCTAGGGAGTACTAGACTCCATGTAGGACTAGCACACATAATAACAAGAAAACGTATAACCGAACACATAAGGTTCATACGCATCCAAACCATAACCCAAGTTATAGAATACAAACCATAAAAGGTTCCATTTCAAAACACAATTTGAATAATTCAGAAAACAGTTTTAGATAACCAAAGTTTAAATCCATACCAGTGAGTCAGCCGAGTTATCAAAACTACCAAGCTTCTTCCCACTTGTTGGGCGAACAGAGTCAAACCCAACCCAAAGTTAAACCAAAATAAAACCCAAGTTTACATTCTGAATAACTTAAATGAAAAGTATAGTCTTTTCAAAACAAGAACACAATCCATCGTTTAGCCAACAATCGGCAAATCACACCATACCAACATAAGTATGTTATACTTCTTTTAAATGAACCAAAAAGGATTAAATCATCCATTTAAACGTTAAACTCAGATTTGAAACAAGATTCAAACCACAACTTAACCACAACATGAACTTGACTACTAAAGTGAAACAACACAAATAAAGTAGTTCGCAACCAAGCAATGCCAACATGCCAATAATGATACAAAACAGTCCCAATACGATTATGGACATCAACTGTATCATTGAAGTGTACTCAACATATAAACAAGGTGAAATCATGCATTTACAAGCCAACCAATCATCCTATGATTTACTAAGCATGCCAAAAGATGTAACATTGATTCAAACACATATGATCAGCCTTTAATAAGAATTTCCAGCCCTCTTTTACATTGATAAAACAGCGAATTAACCAAGCCATAATCATACGAACAACCTAGCACCTTAACCCAATAATCAACATTTAAATCTAAATGTTATAGCATGATAATTCAATCGTAAACACCCTATTACAGATTAGGCTAAGCGTTTCAGAGATCAAATCAGCCACAACATAGGTACAACACAATAGAACACAATATATCGAATTAGCACGCGAATCTCTACGCAAAAACTTAAAGGATTGCAACACATACCGTAATGAATCGAGATCGGCGTAAGAATCGAAAGGAAACAGTAAATCAATATCCACAATACGCTGGAAAAAGGTTTGAATAAGTTAAGAGCCGATTTACGCGATAAGGAATAGATTAATCGAAGAAAAGAGTATTAGAATCGCTTATCGAGTGATTAAACCAAAGGGAATGAAGGAAAATAGAGTATCTCAGATGCTAGGGCGGCTCTAGGGTTTTAGAAAAGTGAAAAATTAGGTTAGGTCGAGTTAAGGATCTATTTATAGGTCAAAATATCAAATCTGACAGAGGGGCACGATGGGAGGCGCGATGGACCCATCGTGCCTTCCGTCGTGCCTTCCTAAGAAAAATGGAAAAAATGCCTAGGGCACGATGCGAGGCGCGATGGACCCATCGTGCCTTCCTCAGCAGCATGGAAATAAGCCTAGGGCACGATGGCAGGCGCGATGGACCCATCGTGCCTTCCATCGTGCCTCCCTGCACAAAGCTATAAAAATACAAAAACTTGCATAAGGCCCAACGGCAACGACGGACCAAACCCAAAGTATAACATGGAACACACGGAGCCTAACGAACACCAAAACCGATCAACACGGTGACAGAACAACGCCGAAACCAAACGGAAAAATACGGGATATCACATTTTTAGCAATTTAAGTCAAACATTTGCAAACGTTACGAAATCCAAACGTTTAAAACGTGACGGAACAAATTCACACGTTTCACATTTTTTAGCGATTTAAGCCAAACGTTAACAAACGTTACGAAACAAATCCAAACGTTTCACATTTTTAACGATTTAAGTGATCAAACGTTCACAAACACATTAAGAAACAAACCCAAACGTTTCACCTTTTTAGCGATTTAAGCCAACCGTTTACAAACGTTACAAAACAAATCTAAAGACTTCGCCTTTTTAGCGATTGAAGCCAAACGTTTACAAACGTTACAAAAGAAATCCAAATGTTTCACCTTTTTAAGGATTTAAGCCTGTCACGACCCAAATTATTGAGCCGCGACCGGTGCTAGGGAATGGGAGTGGTAGCTCGGAAACTCGTAGCAAGCCTAAATTTACTAAAAACGTTTCTTAAAATACAACATATACCCAAACGGAAGCAAACATATAAACAAATATTTACACTAGATATTTAAATATCCACGTGGGCTCTAGTTACCGTACCACATACGAACTGGCCTCATGGGACTATATACATACACTAGTGTATCAAAAACATATCACCGGCATCTGGTGCCGTAAACACACAACGTACGTAGCCTATAAAAACATATAAACATAGACAACAAGTAAAACAATAAACCAAAATACACTGCTGATAAGGCCACGACTCTGTCGGCACAGAACCACTACTGCAGCACTACGGAAGTCAGAAAGTCAAGAACTATACATGTACTTCTGACTTCCGGATTCCAAAAATGACCTCTAGCTAGGTCTATACACTAAGCACATGAAAAATTTAACAACAACAGGGTCAGACTATGCCGAGTGAGTTTGCACTTTACTAACTGTATTATAAAATAACATCGCATTTCAATAAAACATTAATATGAAAATATATAAACATCAAGCATTTGATCCGTTCGAAACTAATGGCCTGAGACATAACAGAACCTACTTATCACGTATCATATATATTAGAATTCAGTTTGATCATTCAACCTTTGGCTCAGTCCCGAGATAGTTCCACTGAGTTCAACCGTTGCCAATCATTTAATCCCAAGTTGAGGGTCTCGAGATAGTTCGACCGAGTTCAACGCATTAGATACGGGTCCCGAGATAGTTCAACCGAATTCAACCTCGTATCTATTATTTTCATATCCAACTTCTATATTCTTATTCGTGCGCACCTATCATATCATCATTACTGATCGAAACATACTAGACTGACTCAGTTACTGGTGATCATACAGCCTATTGACACCCAATAGGTAACTGGTTTCTTCGGATCGCACACAAGATTCTTACATATAAGATTCAATCAAATCATATAACATATCGATAAATAATATATAATGAGATGCGTTCAAATAATATATATATATAAGGTATAATATCAAATAACTTTTATAGATAATACACGAAAGTAAACTGCAACTCACATGAACAGTTATCCAATCTATAACGTGGTCGATAAGATAATATGCTCGTGCTAGCCCACGTCTGCTGACCTCACCGATTGCTGACACGTCTGTTAAATATTAATATATGTTTTATAGTTAGACATGAATTTCATGTTTACATACGTAGTACTACTAAGGTCTAAGTTTAGGTTTGTTTAGTTCCATTCTTAATATCATTCGTGAATTCGATAATCCTTAATTTATTTGTGGATTAATGAATACCGCTTCTCGTATCCCAGATTCATGTATCCTTCTTAACTTTTTCCACTATCGTTAATCACTTAAAATGTCGAGCTTAACCCTATTTTTTAAGATATTGGGGGTCCTTAATTCATCATTAGGGTCTATCATTTGTAAAAGTGTCTCAAATCAGCTATGCGGGCGTACAGGAGGCACTTTGCGTTCGCACAGTATGATGTGCGTTCGAACATCCAGGCTGTGCGTTTGCACAGCGCAGCTGTGCTTACGCACAGTACCGGAATCTCAGTTTCCGGCCTCTCCGACACTCCTCGACACTCCACACGCATAGTAGACACCCTAATCTATAAAAGCCGTAATTTAGATTTTCCGAAAACCTCGAAACCGACCTAGTTTTGACGTAATCAGTGTAAACGTAACATTTAAACTTACAACATCCATTATTCCTCCAATTTTGACACCAAGAAATTGTATCTTACATTGATTTGAAGCTTGAGATTGATAGAGCCTCTAATTCCGAAAAGATCGACGCGAAAATCACTCGAAACAGACTCCGAACGACGAAACTGCGGCTTGACGAAGTTAATCGATGGAAATGAATTAGGGTTTTCTGGATTCTTCTTCTTTCTTCACCTGATTCATATTTCTCTCTTTATATATTATGGCAAAAGTACCACTAAGGTCCATATTTTCTTTATTTGTCACAGATCATTTATCAAACTTTTTCTTTATTCAATTTAATCCATCGCTTAATTAATTAATACCTTATTCATTTTGTATATGTATTATTTATATCCAATAAGTAATACGAATCCAAGAATTAATATTTTCGCATCAAAACCCTGTATAATTACGATTCTCGAGAATTAATTGGTTAATTACCACTTTGGTACTTAAACTTTGTTTTATATATTTTCTTGACATTTTCCTTCTAGTCCCAATTCCAACTTTTAAACTAAGATATAATATTAAATCCCTCGTAATTATCTTCCTGAAATCGACCTACAAAAGTTTTATTTATCTTAATTTCTGAAAAATCTTTCTGATATCGCCACTCAGGCAACTCAAAACTGGACACGTGGTCCAAATAAGTAATTTAAACTTACGGGGTATTACATTCTTGGGTTAATTCCATAAAAAAATCAAGAACTTTACACGAGGTTTCATTTTAATCACGACTTTTAAAAATTGCCATATAAAACTATGACCTTTTATTTTTTTTTTCAAATCTATCACCGATTATTGTTCGGTGTATTTTCACCTTTCATTTTTTTTTCAAATCAGCCGGATTCCGGTTGCCACGTCAGTAAAAATACACTGAAAATTAATTTGGTGATAGATTTGAAAAAAATTGAAAGTTGATGGTTTTATATGGAAACTTTTAAAAGTCGTGATTAAAATAAAATTTCGTGTAAAGTTCGTGATTTTTTATGGAATTAACCCTACATTCTTCCCCCCTTATAAAAATTCATCCTCGAATTTTCATATAACTTGCTATCATCCTAGAATGTAGTTCGTATCTTCTTCTTAGTATCCGTTAATATGCATCACTTCATTCTCACCAATTGGCTCTTTATTCATCTATAACTGGGACTCGGCACGTTTTACTTGTTAATGATCCTGTCCTTCTCATAATGTCTTTTCGTTATGGCATGACTGAAAATCTTCTCATTGTTACTCTGGTTCAGTCTTTTGCCTTTCCAAAATAGTGTGTCTTTTGATGTGTCTTCAAAATCGTAGTTCTTACGCCATCACCATCTAGTCGGGATTTGCTCCTTTGGCTGTCATTTGTGTCGGGTAATCTCTGATTAGTATCTTCTCGATTTGTGTAGATCTTGATTGAAATACTAATTGCACTTATACTTTTGTAAGTATTCATCCTAAATAACTTGGATTTTATTTTGATTTATAATTTAAATATTGTAAACGATAAATATTTTACAACCTAAGTTTTATAATTACTCGGGTAATTAAAATTGTTTAAAATATCAAGGTGGCTAAATTGGACATTTTTAAACTTATTTGATTAAATTGTTGATTATAACTTTATATTCCATTTTGAATTATAATGACTATTATATAATTTTGAATATTAATTTGGCATGAAATTGGCTAAATTACAATTTAGCCTTGAACGTCTTTATAACTTAATTAATTAAGTTATTGGTTAGTAACGTTATATTTTGTTTTTAATTATAAACAAAAGTAATTAATTTTATTTCGGATATCAAATTGGCTAAAGTACAGTTTAGTCCCTAATTGGTTAAAGTACAGTTTAGACCCTAATTGGTTAAAGTACAGTTTAGACCCTAATTGGCTAAAGTACAGTTTAGTCCCTAAACATTTATAAACTTAAAATGGTTAGATTTTTGGGTTGTAACTTGGGTTACTTGAAATTTAAGTTATTGAGTTCTGCTTTTAAAATGGATTATTATTTTACCGAATTATTTTATAAATATAAACTCGGGTTTATATTTGATAAACCTTTTGAATTGGGTTAGACTTGTGTCACCCGACAAGTGAGGTTAGCTTGGTAGTTATTGGTAACTCGGCTAACCCACTATTTGGAAATTAATTATTATTTAAAGATTATTAAATTATATTTGTAAATCAGATTTTAAGCGAGAACTCAATAAAATTTTATTAATTGGGCTTTATTACCTATTGGGTATTTTTGTGTGTTCTGGCTTGTTTTATTCCGACGTGTTATTTGTGCTAGTCCTATGTGGTGTCTAGTTCTCTCTAGAGTTAGGGTCTGATTTTAGTAATTATTTTATTTGTCTAGACCCGTCTACTATTCGTGCTTCAGAGGCGAACCAGGATTAGTTGCTTGCCGGTTATCACGTGGATTAGCAAGCTGTGAGTTTGTACTTACTATTTACCGCTTTATTAAGTACATTGTTATTTTAATATTAAATATATATACTGTACGTATATTTCGAACTGTTTTATATTATGGCTCTTAGTTGGAACATGATACCTAATGGGCACCATTAGGACTGCGTGCGCACCGGTAATGATATGGGTAAGGTAAATATGGAAATGTGGTAACTCGGTGTGAGCATAGCTCTCGGGACCAAATAGAGTAACTCAGTGTAGCACTGCTCTCGGGACTCTAAATATGATATAAGTGTGGTCAGCGGTAACTCGGTGTAGCTCAGCTCTCTGGACCAGACCTATTGGATTATGTTTATTATTTAGAATTGTGGATTAAGGTTCCAACTATTATTCGTAATATCGTTCTTAAATGTTTTATACGGTTTTAAAGGTTTTCCACTTAATAAATGTAGATAGTGGTATAAACTCATCTAATCTGACCCCGTTGTTTTCCCAATTTTTCCCAGGGTTATGATCTGAGAGAGTTTGGTGATCTCCGCATTTACTTTTCCTCGGAGGTTCCATTTATTTTAGTAGAACTATCAAACTATTTTATTCTTAGACCGCAGTAGTTGACTAGACGTCTTTATTATTATTACAGTTGTTTGTCGGATTGGTCCGACTAGTTATATTGCTTTGGCATGTTATATGATTATTCAGGATTATTTATGTTATGTCTATTTACAACCCAGTAATTGAAAGCACGTTATGTTTTAATTGCTGAATATTATAACTGCTAGATTTAGAATGAAGTCTCGGTTACCCCCGAGCATTGATTTTCTGCAGGTTTATGTGTTTATATGTTAATTGAAAGGCTAGCTACGGGTTTTGGTACTACACTACCCATACCCTAGCGGGTCGCGATTCATGAAATTGGGTCGTGACAGTTTGTAAACGTTTGCCTTAAATCGCTAAAAAGGTGAAACGTTTGGATTTGTTTTGTAATGTTTGTAAACGTTTGACTTAAATTGCTTAAAAGGTGAAACGTTTGGATTTGTTTCTAAACGTTTGTAAACATTTGGCTTAAATTGCTAAAAAGGAGAAAAATTTGGTTTTGTTTTGTAACATTTTAAACGTTTGGATTTGTTTCGTAACGTTTTAAACGTTTGGATTTGTTTCGTAACGTTTTAAAAGTTTGGATTTGTTTCGTAACGTCTTAAACGTTACAAAACCAATCCAAACGTTTAAAACTTTACGAAACAAATCCAAATGTTTCACTTTTTTAGCTATTTAAGTTAAATGTTTACAAATGTTACGAAACAAATTCAAACGTTATACCTTTTTGGCGATTTAAGTCAAACGTTTACAAATGTTACGTAACAAAACCGAACGTTTCACCTTTTTAGCAATTTAAGCTAAATTTTGAAAACGTTACGAAACCAATCCAAACGTTTAAAATGTTACGAAGCAAATCCAAACGTTTCACCTTTTTAGCGATTTAAGGAACACATTTAAAACGTTACAAAACCAATCCAAACGTTTCACATTTTTAGCGATTTAATCCATAGGTTTACAAACGTTACGAAACAAATCCTAACGTTTTACCTTTTTAGCAATTTAATCCAAACGTTTAAAACACAACGAAACAAATCCTAATGTTTAAAAACTTACGAAACAAATCCAAACGTTTGAAACATTACGAAACAAATCCAAATGTTTAAAACGTTACGAAACAAATCTAAATGTTTAAAACGTCACGAAACAAATCCAAGCGTTTAAAACGTAAAGAAACAAATCCAAACGTTTCACCTTTTTCGTAACGTTTGGAAACGTCTGGTTTAAATCGCTAAAAAGTGAAACGTTTGGATTTCTTGCATAATGTTTGTAAACATTATGAAACCAATCCAAACGTTTATCACGTTACGAAACAAATTTAAGCGATGCACGTTTTTAGCGATTTAAGCCAAACGTTACAAAACTAAATCAAACATTTCATCGTTTTAGTGATTTAAGCCAAACGTTTAAAACGTAACGAAACAAATCTAAATGTTTAGTTTGAAACGTTACGAAACCAATCCAAACGTTTAAAACGTTACGTAACAAATCTAAACGTTTCCCCTTCTTAGCGACTTAAGCCAAACGCTTACAAACGCTACGAAACAAATCCAAATGTTTCACCTTTATAGCTATTTAAGTAAGAGGTTTACAAACGTTACAAAACAAATCCAAATGTTTCACCTTTTTAGTGATTTAAGCCAAATGTTTACAAACGTTAAGAAAGAAATCCAAACGTCTCCCCTTTTTACCGATTTAACCCAAAAGTTTAAAACGTTACAAAAAAACAAAACGTTTCACGTTTTTAGCGATTTAAGCCAAACGTTTACAAACCTTACGAAAGAAATCCAAAGGTTTCACCTTTTTAGCGATTGAAGCCAAACGTTTAAAACGTTACGAAATTAATCCAAACGTTTCCCCTTTTTAGAGATTTAAGCCAAACATTTAAAATGTTACAAAACCAATCCAAATGTTTAAAACCATACGAAACAAATCCAATCGTTTTCCCTTTTTAGCAATTTAAGCCAAACATTTAAAACGCTACGAAACTAATCCAAACGTTACGAAACAAATCCAAATATTTCACCTTTTAGCAATTGAAGCCAAATGTATACAACCGTTACAAAACAAATCCAAACATTTCTCCTTTTTAGCGATTTAAGCCAACCTTTACAAACGTTACGAAAAAAATCCAAACGTTTCACATTTTAGCGATTTAAACCAAACATTTACAATAGTTACGAAACAAATCCAAATGTTTCCCCTTTTTAGCGATTTAAGCTAAACGTTTAGAACGTTACGAAGCCATCCAAACATTTACAAACGTTACAAAATATATCCAAACATTTCGCCTTTTTAGCGATTTAGGCCAAAAGTTTATAACGTTAAGAAATAAATCGTAAGAATCCAAACGTTTAAAACGTTATGAAACAAATCCAAATGTTTAGAACATTACGAAACAAATCCAAACATTTGGATTGGTTTCATAACGTTTGTAAACGTTTCGATTTGTTTCATAACGTTTTAAAAGTTTGGCTTAAATCGCTAAAAAGGTTAAATGCTAAAAAGGTGAAACATTTGGTTTTGTTTCGTAAAGTTTGTAAAAGTTTGGCTTAATTCGCTAAAAACGTGAAACGTTTTGATTTGTTTCGTAATGTTTTAAACATTTGGATTGGTTTCGTCACGTATTTAATGTTTGGCTTAAATCGCTAAAAAGATGAAACGTTTGGATTTGCTTCGTAACGTTTTAAACGTTTGGGTTGGTTTTGTAACGTTTTAAACGTTTGGCTTAAATCGATAAAAAGGTGAAACATTTGGTTTTGTTTCGTAATGTTTTTAAACGTTTGGCTTAAATTGCTAAAAAGGTGAAACGTTTCGATTTGTTTCGTAACATTTATAAACGTTTGGATTGGTTTCGTAACATTTTAAATGTTTAGCTTAAATCGCTAAAAAGGTGAAATGTTTGGATTTCGTAATGTTTGTAAACGTTTGCCTTAAATCGCTAAAAAGGTGAAACGTTTGGATTTGTTTCTTAACGTTTTAAACGTATGGGTTTTTTTCGTAATATTTTAAACGTTTGGATTTGTTTCGTAACGTTTAATGTTATAAAACCAATCCAAACATTTAAAACGTTACGAAACAAATCCAAACGTTTCACTTTTTTAGCTATTTAATCCAAACGTTTACAAATGTTGCGAAACAAATTCAAACGTTTCCCCTTTTTAGCGATTTAAGCCAAACGTTTACAAATGTTATGAAAAAAAACCGAAAGTTACACCTTTTTAGCGTTTCACCTTTTTTAGAAATTTAAGCCAAATTTTTAAAACGTTACGAAACCAATCCAAACGTTTAAAGTGTTACGAAACAAATCCAAACCTTTTACCTTTTTAGCGATTTAAGCGAAACATTTAAAACGTTACAAAATCATCCAAACTTTTCCCATTTTTAGCGATTTAATCCACACGTTTACAAAAGTTACGAAACAAATCCTAACGTTTTACCTTTTTAGCAATTCAATCCAAACGTTTAAAACACAACAAAACAAATCCGAATGTTTAAAAAGTTACGAAACAAATACAAACGTTTAAAACATTACGAAATAAATCCAAACGTTTAAAACGTTACGAAACAAACCCAAACGTTTAAAACGTTACGAAACAAATCCAAACGTTTAAAACGTTACGAAACAAATCCAAACGTCAAAAACGTTACGAAACAAATCCAAATGTTTCACCTTTTTCGTAACGTTTTGAAACCTTTGGTTTAAATCGCTAAAAAGGTGAAACTTTTGGATTTCTTTCGTAACGTTTGTAAACGTTATGAAACCAATCCAAACGTTTAAAACATTACCAAACAAATCCAAACGTTTCACAATTTTAGCGATTTAAGCCAAACGTTTACAAACGTTACAAAACAAAACCAAACGTTTAACCTTTTTAGCAATATAAGCCAAACGTTTAAAACGTTATGAAACAAATCTAAATGTTTAAAACGTTACGAAATAAATCCTAACGTTTAAAACGTTACAAAACCAATCCAAACGTTTAAAACGTTACGTAACAAATCCAAATGTTTCCCCTTCTTAGCGATTTAAGCCAAACGCTTACAAACTTTATGAAACAAATCCAAACGTTTTCCCTTTATAGCAATTTAAGCCAGAGGTTTACAAACGTTACGAAAAAAATCCAAATGTTTCACCTATTTAGCGATTTAAGCCAAATGTTTACAAACGTTAAGAAACAAATCCAAACGTCTCCCCTTTTTAACGATTTAAGCCAAACGTTTACAAACCTTACGAAAGAAATCCAAAGGTTTCACCTTTTTAGCGATTGAAGCCAAACGTTTAAAACGTTACGAAATTAATCCTAACGTTTCCCCCTTTTTAGCGATTTTAGCCAAACATTTAAAATGTTACAAAACCAATCCAAACGTTTAAAACCATACGAAACAAATCCAAATGTTTCCCCTTATTAGCAATTTAAGCCAAACATTTAAATAGATAAAAAGGTGAAACGTTTGGTTTTGTTTCGTAATGTTTTAAACGTTTGGGTTAAATCGCTAAAAAGGTGAAACATTTGAATTTGTTTTGTAACGTTTGTAAACGTTTAGCTTAAATCGCTAAAAAGGTGAAACGTTTGGATTTGTTTCTTAATGTTTTCAAACGTTTAGCTTAAATCGCTAAAAATGTGAAACATTTTGATTGGTTTCGTAACGTTTGTAAACGTTTGGCTTAAATTGCTAAAAAGGTGAAACGTTTTGATTTGTTTCGTAATATTTGTAAACGTTTTGTTTTTTTTCGTAAAGTTTTAAGTGTTTGGATTAGTTCCATTTGGTTTTGTTTTGTAACGTTTTTAGCGATTGAAACGTTTGGATTTGTTTCGTAACGTTTTAAACTTTTTGATTTGTTCCGTAACATTTTAAATGTTTGGATCTTTTTTGTAACGTTTTAAACGTTTGGGTTGGTTTTGTAACGTTTTAAACTTTTGGCTTAAATCGCTAAAATGTTCAAACGTTTATCTTTTATTTCATAGCTTTTGTAAATTTTTGGCTAAAATCGCTTAAAATGGGAAACGTTTAGATATGTTTGGTAATGTTTGTGAATGTTTGGCTTAAATCACTAAAAAGGTGAAACGTTTGGATTTGTTTCGTAATGTTTAGAAACGATTGGCATAAATCGCTAAAAAGGTGAAACGTTTGGATTTGTTTCAACGTTTGTAAACGTTTTGCTTATATAGCTAAAAAGGTGGAACATTTGGTTTTGTTTCGTAACGTTTGTAAAGGTTTGGCTTAAATTGCTAAAAAGGGGAAACGCTTGGATTTTTTTGTAACGTTTATAAACGTTTTGCTTAAAAGGCGAAAAGTTTTGATTTTTTTCGTAACGTTTGTAAACGTTTGACTTAAATTGCTAAAAATGCGGAACGTTTTGTTTTGTTTCGTAACGTTTGTAAACGTTTGGTTTAAATCCCTAAAAAATGGGAAACGTTTGAATTTGTTTCGAAACGTTTTAAACGTTTGGATTGATTTCGTAACATTTCAAACGTTTGGCTTAAATCGCTAAAAAGGCGAAACGTTTATATTTTTTCGTAAAGTTTGTAAGCGTTTGCCTTAAATCGCTAACAATTTGAAACGTTAGGATTTGTTTCGTAACGTTTGTAAACATTTGGCTTCAATCGATAAAAAGGTGAAACGTTGGGCTTAAATCGCTAAAAAGGTGAAACGTTTGGTTTTGTTTTGTAACGTTAGTAAACGTTTGGCTTCAATCACTAAAAAGGTGAAACGTTTGGATTTATTTCGTAACGTTTGTAATAGTTTGGCTTAAATAGCTAAAAAGGTGAAACGTTTGGATTTGTTTGTAATGTCTTAAACATTTAGATTGGTTTTGTAACGGTGAAAATGTTTGGCATAAATCGCTAAAAAGGTGAAACATTTGGATTTGTTTTTTAACATTTCTAAACGTTTGGCATAAATCGTTAATAAGGTGAAACGTTTGGATTGCTTTCGTAACGTTTGTAAACGTTTGGCTTAAATTACTAAAAAGGTGAAACATTTTGATTTGTTTCGTAACGTTTATAAACGTCTGGCTCAAATCTCTAAAAACGGGAAACGTTTGGATTTGTTTCGTAACATTTTAAACATTTGGATTTGTTTCGTAACGTTTTAAACGTTTGGCTTAAATTGCTAAAAAGATGAAACATTTGGATTTGTTTCGTAACGTTTGTAAACGTTTGGCTTAAATCACTAAAAAGGTGAAACGTTTGATTTAGTTTCGTAACATTTGTAAACATTCGGATTGGTTTCGTAACATTTTAAATGTTTGACTTTAATCGCCAAAAATGTGAAACGTTTGGTTTTATTTCGTAACGTTTGGCATAAATCGCTAAAAAGATGAAACGTTTGGATTTCTTTCGTAATGTTTGTAAACGTTTCGCTTAAATCGCTAAAAAGTGAAACGTTTGGATTTATTTCATAACGTTCTAAACGTTTGGATTGGTTTCTTAACGTTTTAAACATTTGGATGGTTTCATAAGGTTATAAACGTTTGGCTTAAATCGCTAAAAAGGGGAAACGTTTGGATTTGTTTTTTAACGTTTTAAACGCTTGGATTGCTTTCATAACGTTTTAAATGTTTGGCTTAAATCGCTAAAAAGGTGAAATGTTTGGTTTTGTTTCGTAACGTTTGTAAACGTTTGGCTTAATTCTCTAAAAAGGTGACACATTTGGATTTGTTTTGTAACGTTTGTAAACATTTGGCTTATACCGCTAAAAAGGTGAAACAGTTGGATTTGTTTCGTAACCTTTTAAACCTTTGGATTGGTTTTGTAACGTTTTAAATGTTTGCTTAAATCGCTAAAAAGGTGAAATATTTGGATTTGTTTCGTAACGTTTGTAAATATTTGGCTTAAATTGCTAAAATGGTGAAACGTTTGGATTTGTTTCGTAACGTTTTAAACGTTTGGATTGGTTTCGTAACGTTATAAACGTTTGGCTTATATTGCTAAAAACGGTGAAACATTTGGATTTGTTTCTTAACGTTTTAAACGTTTGAATTGGTTTCGTAACGTTTTAAACGTTTGGATTGGTTTAGTATCGTTTTAAACATTTGGCTTAAATCGCTAAAAAGGTGAAACGTTTGGATTTGTTTCGTAACGTTTTAAACCTTTGAATTTGTTTCGTAGCGTTTGTATACATTTAGCTTAAAACGCTAAAAAGGTGAAACGTTTGGATTTCTTTCGTAACATTTTAAATGTTTGGATTTGTTTAGTAACGTTTTAGACGTTTGGATTAGTTTTGTAAAGTTGAAAACGTTAGGCTTAAATCAATAAAAAGGTGAAACGTTTGGATTTGTTTCGTAACGTTTGTAAACGTTTGGCTTAAATCGCTAAAAAGGTGAAACGTTTGGTTTTGTTTTGTAACGTTTGTAAACATTTGGATTGGTTTCGTAACGTTTTATATGTTTTGTTTAAATCACTAAAAAGGTGAAACATTTGGTTTTGTTTCGTAGCGTTTGGCTTAAATCGCTAAAAAGGTGAAACGTTTGGATTTGTTTCGTAATGATTGTAAACGTTTGGCTTAATTTGTTAAAAAGGGGAAACGTTTGGATTTGTTTCGTAACCTTTTAAACGTTTGGATTGTTTCGTAACGTTTTAAACGTTTGGATTGGTTTCGTAACGTTTGGATTGGTTTCGTAACGTTTTAAACGTTTGGATTGGTTTCGTAACATTTTAAGCGTTTGGCTTAAATCGCTAAAAAGGTGAAACGTTTGGATTCGTTTCCTAGCGTTTTAAACATTTGGATTGGTTTCGTAACGTTTTAAATGTTTGGCTTAAATCGCTAAAAAGATGAAACGTTTTGTTTTGTTTCGTAACATTTGTAAACGTTTGGCTTAAAACTCTAAAAAGGGGAAACGTTTGGATTTGTTTCGAAATGTTTGTTAACATTTGGCTTAAATCGCTAAAAAGGTGAAACAGATGGATTTATTTCGTAACCATTTAAACGTTTGGATTGGTTTTGTAATATTTTAAATGTTTGGCTTAAATCGCTAAAAATGTGAAACGTATGGATTTGTTTTGAAATTTCTGTAAACGTTTGGCTTAAATCGCTAAAAAGGTGAAACGTTTGGATTCGTTTTAAATGTTTGGATTGGTTTTATAACGTTTTAAACATTTGGCTCAAATCGCTTAAAATGTGAAACGTTTAGATTTGTTTCTTAACGTTTTAAACGATTGGCTTAAATCGCTAAAAATGGGAAACGTTTGGATTTGTTTTGTATCGTTGTAAACGTTTGTCTTAAATTGCTAAAAAGGTGAAACGTTAGGATTTGTTTCGTAATGTTTTAAACCATTGGATTGGTTTCGTAACGTTTTAAACGTTTGGCATAAATCGCTGAAAAGGTGAAACTTTTGGATTTGTTTCGTAATGTTTTAAAAGGTTTGACTGGTTTCGTACTATTTTTAACGATTTGCTTAAATCGATAATAAGGTGAAACGTTTGGTTTTGTTTCAAAACGTTTGTAAACATTTGGCTTAAATTACTAAAAATGTGAAACGTTTGGATTTGTTTGATAACGTTTTAAACGTTTGGATTGGGTTCATAACGTTTAAAACGTTTGGATTAGTTTCGTAATGTTTTAAACGTTTTGATTTGTTTCTTGCTCTGCCGCAGCACGGGCACGAGTACGAACAACGTTGTCCATATCCTAAGGATTGAAAAAACAATTTAAATGACACATAATTCATACCCAAGTATGAAACAAACAAGTAACGATTAGGATTTCCCGAGAAATCAACAACAATAAAATATTCACCCAAGTGAAATAACATTAACAATTTACAGCATCAAACCATCATATAACGACTGACTCGGCGCAATCCTATTGGTGTAGGCAGTATGTTTTAAAAATCAAAAGATGACATTTTTAAAGACATGACAGAAACCTATATCCGTAATAGTTCCTAAGACACAACCATACTTAACAGAATAAACACATAGCATGCAAATGGCCTTGGTTTGAAACCAAAGCTCTGATACCAAGTTTGTCACGACCCATTTTCATGAATCGCGACCGGCGCTAGGGTATGGGTAATGTAGTACCAAAACCCGTAGCTAGCTTTTCAAATAACATACAAACACATAAACCTGCAGAAAACCAATGCTCGGGGGCAACCGAGACTTCAGCCTAAAACTAGCAGTTATAATATTCAACATTTAAAATAACATGCTTTCCAAGAATGGTATTAAGTAGGCATAACATAAATAATCCGGAATAATCATATAACATGCCAGAGCAATAATAATTCAGTCAGACCAATCTGACAACAACTAGAATAAATTAAAGACGTCTAGTTACTACTGCGGTCTAAGAATAAAACAGTTTTACAGTTTATCAAAATAATAAAAACCTCCGAGAAAGTAAAGAACGGAGATCAGTGACTCTCTCAAATCATAATCCTGGAAAAATTGGGAAAACAACGGGGTCAGATATACTGAGATGAGTTTCTACCACTATCTACATTTATTAAGTGGAAAACCTTTAAAACCGTTTAAAACATTTAATAACGATATTACGAATAATAGTTGGAACCCTAATCCATAATTCTAAATAATAAACATAATCCAATAGGCCTGGTCCCGAGAGTTGAGCTACACTGAGTTACCACCGACCACACTTTACCATATCCAGAGTCCCGAGAGCTACGCTCACACCGAGTTACCACATTTCCATAAATACCTTACCCAGATATTGCCGGTGCGCACGCAGTCCTAATGATGCCCATTAGGTAGCATGTTCCAACTAAGAGGCATAGTATAAAAACAGTTCGAAATATACGTACAGTATATATATTTAATATTAAAATAACAGTTTACTTAATAAAGCGGTAAATAGTAAGTACAAACTCACAGCTTGCTAATCCACGTGATAACCGGCAAGCACTAATCCTGGTTCGCCTCTGAAGCGCGAACAGTAGACGGGTCTAGAAAAATAAAATAATTATTAAAAACAGACTCTAACTCTAGAGAGTACTAGACACCACATAGGACTAGCATAAATAACATGTCGAAATAAAACAAGCCAGAGCACACAAAAATACCCAATAGGTAATAAAGCCCAATTAATACAAGTCTATTGAGTTCTCGCTTAAAATCCAATTTATAAATATTATTTAATAATCTTTAAATAATAATTAATTTCCAAATAGTGGGTTAGCCGAGTTACCAATAACTACCAAGCTAACCAGACTTGTCGGGTGACCCAAGTCTAACCCGACTCCAGACGTTTATCAAATATAAACCCGAGTTTATATTTATAAAAACATTCGATAAAATAACAATCCATTTAAAAAGCAGGACTCAATAACTTCAATTTCAAGTAACCCAAGTTACAACCCAAAAATCTAATCATTTTAAGTTTGTAAAAATTTAGGGACTAAACTGTACTTTAGCCAATTAGGAACTAAACTGTACTTTAGCCAATTAGGGGCTAGACTGTACTTTAGCCAATTTGATACCCGAAATCAATTTAATTGCTTTTGTTTATAATTAAAACAAAATATAAAGTTATTAACCAAAAACTTACTTAAATAAATTATACAAACGTTTAGGGGCTAAATTGTAATTTAGCCAATTTTTCACTATTCGAAAACAATTATGATTACCGAGTAATTATAACTTAAGTTTGTAAAAAATTAAACATTCTCAATTCACGTATTTATAAGTTAAGCGAGATTCGCAAGTTATTATTAAAACCAAACCAATTGATAATAACTTTACACATTTACATGTTTTAAACAAAATAAATGAGGAACCATTTTAGCATGTTAAACATCTATTCTATTTCAAAAACAAATTCCCCCCAAGGTATCATCTTCTTCGTGGAAAAAGAGTTACAGAACATTCAATTTGAAAGCAATCATAAAACCGAATCATTGCCCACCCTTAAACCTTCAATCATCAAGCAAACATAATTACTCTTAACATTGATTAAGAAATAAGAAATCCCAAGAAGGAATTGACAGTAACATTCGTTCTAAGAATGACGAAGGGAGAATCATAATAACGAGCTAAGGATTTCTAACTGCTTAAACCATCAACTACTAAACATACATGAGTGATTTATAATTCCCTAATGCAGTAAAATCATGATCAAAGCAAGTAAAGGAATTCGGCAATAATGATTTCCCCAAGAACATATTATGAAAGCTTAAAAACGGAAACCGTACGGCGATTGAAACGAGATTTATGGCGTACCGTTTAACGAAAACGAGGTGGGGAATCGAAGGTACGCGAGTCTAGATCTTTCGGAAACAAACGGTATTGATTTCGATCTAGAAACGAAAGAGAACGAATAAAATTACGGAAGTGCCGCTTTAAACATAAACTGAAATTAATGGAGTTATGGACTTACCAGAACAACAAACTTTGGATGACGATTTCGGCTTCGTTTCTCAGCGAATGAACAAGGGAATGGAGGATAGGGTTTGTTTGTAGTATGGAGAAGAGATTAGGTTAAAAGTTACGTTTATAAAGGGATTCTAAAATAGAGAAAACGATGCCCAAAAAGCCCTTCCCCGCTGCCTATAGCTGGTCTCGTACGAGACCAGCAAAAATTCTCTTGTTCTCGTTCGAGAACTAAGTTCTCGAGCGAGAACAAGGCAAAAATCTCTTGTTCTCGTTCGAGAACAACAAGGCTTTTCAACACAGGTCTCGTTCGAGACCTGTGTTGAATCAAACGGGAATTGGCTAAAGGCCAATTCCCTTGGGCTGAAGGATTAGGCTCGGTTTCTGTAATATCCCGTGTTTTCCCGTCATGGCTTCGTTGTGTTTCCGACTTAGTTTTGGATTGTTAATGGTGGACTTAGCAAGTGTGACACTTTGTTTGGGGTTTGAGTTGTATCTTGTATGTGTCGCATATGTCATGTGAGTTTTCGATGGCGATTCGATTTGTATTCGGTTTATAATCGATGATGTATTCGTGTACCCTCTGAATCTGACATGTTTTGAGAATACATGCATATCTCCCAATTTAACCGTTGGATCGGGCTCCATTTCGGATATGTTGTTCTCAAGACAAATTTGACCGTTGGATCTAAAATTGAGGCGCGTTGGAGGGCGCGATGGGTCATCGCGCCTCGCAACGCGCCCCATACGTTTTCTATGCGCCTGGTGAAGGCGCGATGGGACGAACGCGCCTCCCATCGCGCCCCACCTGTAATTTTGTGTTGGAGCATATAAATAGACCCCTTATTCGACCCATATCAGCCCTCACTTATTTTATAAACCATAGGTACTTAAAAGACTCTCTGAAATACGAATTTATTTGCTATCTCTCACGTTCTTAGATTTGGTAAGCGATTCTAACACGTCGTCCTTTGTTAAATCAATTTCTTATTGTGTATATCGATTGTTAACTTATTCAAACCCTTTTTCCAGCATGTTGTGGGTGTCGATTCATTGTTTTCATTTGGTTCTTTCGCTGATCTTGGTTCTTAACGGTATGTGTTGCTATCCCTTGATTTATGAGTATGGCTTCATGTGTTAGGTTGCTAGATTGTGTTCTAATGTGATTTACCCATGTTATGGCTGATTCGATCTCTGAATTTTCATGTCAATTCTGTAATAGGGTGTTTAGCATTAGATTGACTTGATTTAATCATTAGAACTCATGTCAATTGTTGGGTTTAAGTGCTAGTTGATTTCGTATGTTAACGGCTTGTTAAATTGCTGTTTTCGCATTGTTATAGAGGGCTGGAAATTCATGTTTTGGGGCTGACCTTATGTGTTTGAATCAATGGTATATTTTTGACATGCTTGGTAAATCATAGGTTGATTATATGGCTTATAATGCATGATTTTATCTTGTTGTTGTGTTGATTAATTTTCAATGATCTAGTTGCGGCCCACTATTGTGTTGGGGCTGTTTTGTATCGTTCTTGACATGTTGGCATTGCTTTGTTTGTGTTATTCTCATTCGTATTGATTATGCCTGCAGACAAGTTATTACCATGATTTGATTATCGTTTCAAATCTGAGTTTGACGTTTAAATGGAAGATTTAATCCTTTTTAGTTCAATTAAAAGAAGTTTAACATACTTGTGTTAGTATGGTGTGATTTTCCAATTGTTGGCTAAATGATGGATTGTGTTATTTCTTTTAAAACACTATACTTTTCATTCAAGTAATTCAAGATTTAAACTTGGTTTAACTTTTGTGTTGGGTTAGACTTTGGTCGCCCAACAAGTGGGAAGAAGCTTGGTAGTTTGTGATAACTCGGCTGACTCACTAACATGGATTTTAACTTGGTTTATTTTAAGTTGTTTTCTGAATTATTTGGATTGTGTTTTGAAATGGAAACTTATATGGTTTGTATTCTATAACTTGGGTTATGGTTTGGATTCGTATGAACCTTATGTGTTCGGTTATACGTTGACTTGTTATTACGTGTGCTAGTCCTACATGGTGTCTAGTACTCCCTAGAGTTAGGGTATGTTTTTAATTATTATTTATACCTTGTCTAGACTCATCGACCGTTCGTGCTTCGGAGACGAACTAGGATTAGATTGCTTGCCAGGTTATCACGTGGATTAGCAAGCAGTGAGTTTATATCGCTATTTACCGCTTTATTAAGTAAATTGTATTTTTGCATATATATATTGTATATACAGCTTTCGAACCGTTTTCGACATTATGGATCTGAATTGGAACGGGCTACTCGATGGGCATCATCGAGACTGCGTGCGCACCGGTATATGATCATATGATATTGAGGTAGGTTTGAGATACGTCTCGCCTTAGTGAGGGCGCCGGTGGAAGATACGTCTCCTGGGACTCACATATTTTATTTGAGTGATAGTCGGGGATCGGTTATGGAGATACGTCTCACCGACACGACAACTGGATTTAGATATTTGTGGTTTAGAGTTTCAATGCTTATCCATAATGATAAATTGCTTTACAAATGTTTTAAGATTTTTAAAGGTTTTCACTTAATAAATGTAAATAGTTGTATGAACTCATCTCAGTATATCTGACCCCGTTACTTTCCCAATTTTTCCAGGGTTATGATTTGAGCGAGTCAGCTAGTCTCCGATTCTTTATTTCCTCGGAGGTCTTATTTTATTTTATTAAAGTTATTGAACTGATTTTACTCTTAGACCGCAGTAGTAATTAGAAGTCTTACTTGTTATCAGATTAATTCAATTGGATTATTTGTTGATTGGCATTACTATATTAAATTATGTTATTTTTATATTTATGCCATGTTAGACACTCGGAGTTGACTGAGCATTTATTATTTATATGTTGTACATATAAACTGCTAGACTAGGTTGGAGTCTCGGTTGCCCCCGAGCATGCGGTATTATGCAGGTACAATGTTGTTAATGATAAATGTTTGTTATCCGCAAGGATAGCTACGGGTTTTGGTACAACCATACCCATACCCTAGCGCCGGTCGCGATTCATTAAAATGGGTCGTGACAAACTTGGTATCAGAGCTTTGGTTTCAAACCAAGGCCTTATGCATGTTATGTGTTATGTGTTTTGGCATGATAAGTTGATGTCGTGTCATAGGGACTACTGCGTAATTAGGATTCATGTCTTGTCTTTTAAACGTCATCTTTTGTTTTCAAACTTTCAGCCTACATCCTATAGGTGATGTCTGTCAGTCTCTATTTAGTATTGATGCTATAATTGACAATTAATTTCACTTGGATGTTACTTGCTGTGTTTTATCATGTTGAGGTTACTTCACTTGGGTGATTATAATTTCTTTCGATTTTTCGGAAAATCTTAGGTTGGTAATTTTTTTTAAAACTCATACTTGGATATGATGTTGTTTGATAAAGTTTGGCGTTTATGCCTGATACAATTTTGAGTATATGGTATGATTACGACTATTTTACATGATGCGTTGAATTGCTTATGCCTTATTAACAAAGTACATCTTAACTTTGGCCTTGATGGTTGATTTTAAATGTGATCGTATGTTGGGCGTTAGCCTTGTCTTTTTTATATTAAAGAGATTTTGGGTTAAACTTTAAAACGTGTTTTGGTGGTCATACATTGTTTGACCACATGTTGTTTTAAAGATTTTCATTGAGAATATTGTTTTATCCGATTTGTGTTTTGACACAGAATCAAAAAAGAAGTTTGAGTTTAATTCTTTATAAGTTTGATTTTTGGTTAAGTTGCTTGTAAAAAGAATTTTCTTGTGTTTTAAATTTTTAGAGTTACGGAAATGGTTGTTTGAGATTAAGGATTTCTCACTTGAGTTTTTAAATTGCCGTTTAGCGGTTGGATTAAGTTGAGCTCTCAATTTTTAAAGGATGGAAATTTTATTCATATATTTTTCTGATTTACAAATGTTTTGATTATGTTTTATAAACGGTTGTTTTGGATTTGACTTGGGTCACCCAAATTTAGGAGTTGAGCTTGGTAGTTGTAATGACTCGGCTAACTCGATGGTTTCATGGATTGAGATACTTGGGTATCCTTTTCAAAGAAATTGATTTATAAGAAGAGACTTTTACGGATATTGAATTGTTTTAACCGTGGGACTCAATAAAAATTTGGAAGTTTTGTGATTGACTTTAAATTTCAAAATGAATTTTGAAGCATACTCTTAAAAGATGAATTATTACAGGGTGATTTTGTTATAAAATTCAAAGCTTGTTTTAGCATGTCTTTATATTTGTATTTAAGAATGATTGAGTTGTTTTTACTGAATGGCATGCTTACGTGGTTTATGATTTACAGATTTGGTATCTTTTGGGAATAGTTTTTCGTTGTATAACTCGCTTGTCTTTTGGACTAAGTTGATTGTTTGTGTTTTGTCTCTTCGTATGGAGCAGCACGTGAGATGATTTAATCACGTGGTCATGGTTGGCTTACCTCGATGTATGGTCTTGACCTTTAAGTAAGAACTTTGTTTAGACCCTATTTGCCTTGTTTGGTTTTGGGTTGCGCGGGGTTTTGCTGTTTGTTTTGTGGATCGAAACCTTTGGGTTTGGATATCGAGGAAGACGAGGGGAGTATTCCCCTGGAATGGTTGATGGTTTCTGATTATCCTAAAAAGGATATTGGAAATTCTGGCCAAAATCATAGAGCAGTGTAGTAATACACTGATGTTTTCATCAAGTTAATGATGCGATGCGGAGCTGGCGGTAGGTTTCGTAGGAACGTATGTGATGTTTTATTTTCATTGAGTATAAGTTTCATTTGGGTTGAAGTTAGTTGGATACTTTTATCGAAGAGTTGTAACGAAATTATTAGGTTGAGTTGCTATATAACATCGAATGTCGGTAGATTACAAGTATGGAGTTTGAGAAATATTTTGAGGTTATAGAGTGCACATCTCACAGAGTGTAAAGTCTAACAAATGTTTTATCGAGAAATGGATTTTAAAGGTTGATTTGTTAAAATATTTGAAATATTTTCAACACTTAATTGTGCCCAGTCATATCATGAACTTTCATTTTGAATGTCACGAATAGGATTGCATTGAGCACTAAGTATGTTCACTAAATAAAAGATAAACCAATTTCTGATACATGCATAATAGTACATGCATCACGTGCATAGAAATGATTAGGGTTGGATACAACTCTTTGGTGATGAGAGATGTCATCACCCTGGCGCACAATTATGTAAAATGAATTTAATTGATAAAGTATTTTGAGAATGATGTTTTCAAACGAGCTCGCGAGTCACATTGTGATAAACTTATTTATAAAGTTGTTGGATTTCAAATGATTTTGAAACTGTTACCGAAAGGTAGCTAGACAAATTCTCTGTGATGATGATGATGCATTTTGGACGATTGCGTCGTAATGGATTTGTCTGTTTTGTTAGAATCTTGTGTTTCATAGAAAATAAATATGGTTTTGAGGTTTGCACTCGAGGTATAGTTGTACCAAGTGCAGTGAGTGGTTAGATTCAGATTAAAAAGTTTTCGTGATTGTTCCCGATTTGTGATTTAAGGATTTGTGGATTAAGGATATTGGTTATGCTCATGTGTGTGTACACTGCGTTTTTTTTAAAAGGGACTTGCCTTTTCAAATTTGATTTTGTCCAAGTAATTTGGTATATGGATATAAGGGGTTTTTGTAAACAAAGAGAATTGCATTGTTAATTTTGCCCTTCTGAGGAAAGGAATAAATTTTATCAAATTTGTTTCAAAGGAATAAAAAATTTTTTGGTTGAACGATTTCTGCTAATTGTGTTTTTGTATGAGAGTAAAATTTGGGAAGAGATTTAAATTTTGGATGTTTGAAACATCAATGTGCATTTTAATACGAAGTAATTTTCCACGGTTTCTGTATTTTCGAGAATGAGATAAATTTATTTTAGCAAGTTTGATTAAAGAGAACATAAATTTGTCAGTTGAACTGTTTCATAAATTTACAAATGTATTTAAAAGTAAGGGAAAATTGCGGATTCAAAATGCGAACATTTTGAAAATTTTCAAGGGTTTACAAACTGATGGTTTTTCAACGATAAAGGTATTTTGATTTTGAATATAAAAAGGAGGTGTAAGACATAAAGTCTTTTAAAGAGAAGTGGGAAATTTTGAATATAAAATGTTTTGCGTATTGAAAGATTTTACACTCCGATAGGTTTGGTTTTGAGCATAACTAACAATCCGATCAGGGTGAATTGGTCGTAGTGATCTCTCGTTGTATACGAGGTTTTAGTGAGTTGATTAGAGTAATTTTGAGAATTTAAATTTGGTTAGATTAATTGAGTTAGTTGATTCGGAAATCGATGATCGCGTTTGGTGAGTTTCGACAACAATGTTGGCTGGTCGATACTGTTAATTGAGGGTTTATTGTTGGCTAAATGATGGATTGTGTTATTTCTTTTAAAACACTATACTTTTCATTCAAGTAATTCAAGATTTAAACTTGGTTTAACTTTTGTGTTGGGTTAGACTTTGGTCGCCCAACAAGTGGGAAGAAGCTTGGTAGTTTGTGATAACTCGGCTGACTCACTGACATGGATTTTAACTTGGTTTATTTTAAGCTGTTTTCTGAATTATTTGGATTGTGTTTTGAAATGGAAACTTATATGGTATGTATTCTATAACTTGGGTTATGGTTTGGATGCGTATGAACCTTATGTGTTCGGTTATACGTTGGCTTGTTATTACGTGTGCTAGTCCTACATGGTGTCTAGTACTCCCTAGAGTTATGGTATGTTTTAAATTATTATTTATACCTTGTCTAGACTCATCAACCGTTCGTGCTTCGGAGACGAACCAGGATTAGATTGCTTGCCAGGTTATCACGTGGATTAGCAAGCAGTGAGTTTATATCGCTATTTACCGCTTTATTAAGTAAATTGTATTTTTGCATATATATATTGTATATACAGCTTTCGAACTGTTTTCGACATTATGGATTTGAATTGGAACGGGCTACTCGATGGGCATCATCGAGACTGCGTGTGGACCGGTATATGATCATATGGTATTGAGGTAGGTTTGAGATACGTCTCGCCTTAGTGAGGGCGCCGGTGGAAGATACGTCTCCTGGGACTCACATATTTTATTTGAGTGATAGTCGGGGATCGGTTATGGAGATACGTCTCACCGACACGACAACTGGATTTAGATATTTGTGGTTTAGGGTTTCAATGCTTATCCATATTGATAAATTGCTTTACAAATGTTTCAAGATTTTTAAGGGTTTTCACTTAATAAATGTAAATAGTTGTATGAACTCATCTCAGTATATCTGACCTCGTTGCTTTCCCAATTTTTCCAGGGTTATGATTTGAGCGAGTCAGCTGGTCTCCGATTCTTTATTTCCTCGGAGGTCTTATTTTATTTCATTAAAGTTATTGAACTGATTTTACTCTTAGACCACAGTAGTAATTAGAAGTCTTACTTGTTATCAGATTAATTCAATTGGATTATTTGTCGATTGGCATTATTATATTAACTTATGTTATTTTTATATTTATGCCATGTTAGACACTCGGAGTTGACTGAGCATTTATTATTTATATGTTGTACATATAAACTGTTAGACTAGGTTGGAGTCTCGGTTGCCCCCGAGCATGCGGTATTATGCAGGTACAATGTTGTTAATGATAAATGTTTTTTATCCGCAAGGCTAGCTACGGGTTTTGGTACAACCATACCCATACCCTAGCGCCGGTCGCGATTCATGAAAATGGGTCGTGACAGTTTCTTGGGTCCAACAATAATTAACCCAACCTCAAACCAACACGAAACGAGCTACCAAACCTTAAATTACATCGAAACATCACAGAAAGCTCGTCGGAAATTATCGAAAAATACACGGGTTATTACAGTACCTGCATAAAACCACATGCTCGGGGGCAACCAAGACTTCAGCCTAATCTAGCAGTACAATATAAACAACATATATTTAAAATACGCTTATCTCAAAATAATCTCTAACAGCATGGCAATATGTAAAATACCATAAACACTGTAATCATGCCAAAGGCTGATAAAATAATAGTTGGACCAGTCCAACAAACAATAGTCTAAATATAAGTAAAAGACTAAGACATGAATAATCTGATACTACTACTGCGGTCTAAGAGTTTAAAACAGTTTGACTCTTTTATTCTGAAAATAAAATAAAGAACCTCCGATAATAAAGAAACGGAGATCGACCAATGCCCAAATCAAATCTGGAAAATTAGGGAAAACAACGGGGTCAGATTTACTGAGTAGAGTTTATATAACCATTTACATTTATTAAGTTAAAAACCTTTAAAAAAATTTAATAAAACTTTTTCATCATGGATTATCAATGAAACCCTAAACCACAATTATAAATCCATTGTCGTGTCGGTGAGACGTATCTCAATAACCGATCCCCGACTAACACTTAATAAATACTGAGCCCAGGAGACATATCTTCCACTGGTGCCCTCACTAAGGTGAGACGTGTCTCAAACCTATCTCGATACCATAGTAATCAGTATTGGTGAGTCAGCCGAGTTATTAAAACTATTAAGTTTCTTTCCACTTGTCGGGCGACCATAGCCTAACCCAAAACAAAACTTATTAAATTTATAAACCTAAGTTTATAAATTAAATATTTGATCAAATAATTATCTATTTTAAAATAGAATTCAATAACTTCAAATCCAAGTAACCCAAATTACAATTAAAACTTAATCATTTTAAGTTTATAAAAGTTTAGGGACTAAAATATAATTTAGCCAAATTTGATATTCGAAATCGAAATTAATTATTTATACTTAATTTACTAATTATAAATCAAAACAAGGATCCAAAGATAAAACTTAACTTAAATAAGTTTTTAAAAACTTTAGGGGCTAAATTATAAATTTGCCAAATTGGTATATCAAATTGATATTCAAAATTATATATATAATTACCCGAGTAATTATATAAATTTAAGGTATAAAACATTTATCGTTTACACTTTAATAGTTTATGAATTGCATCCAAATTCAAAAGTTATAATAACAAAACAATAACATTAGATCAAACAACTTGAGAGATTCCATCAAGTTAAACAAATAGTATAGGAGCTCATCTAGCCTTTTAGTAATCATCTTTAATTCAAACGGAAACATTCTCTCCAACTATAATCAACAATTGTAGCAACTAGCACATCAATACCATTCAACCTAACGATTCAAAATCACAATTCTTTCCATGCATACACTGAACCCGCCAACCCAAATCATGTAAAACTAACATCACAAGCTATCTGTAATCATAAGTTTAAATCATAACAATCCATCATTCAAAGAACAATGGCAGAAGCTTAATTGAAACGACGAATCCGAGCCAAATGATCAATAATGAATAAATGAGTTGATAGTACACAACAGTGAGACTCTAGCAAAATCATAGTAAACCTTAGAATCCATGAATCCATCGGCATGAAGAACAAGAACTAAGACAGCCGACGTAGACAATGAAACGAGGAATCGTAACGGCGATAAACTGAGGGATTCTTACGTACCATATATGATTCTGAAGCGTTAGGATTCAAGAGATCGACGAATAATGAGGAACCGTCGAAAGAAATCTCAGAATAATGCTGAAACGAACGAGATATACTCAAGAGCGATAATTACAATATCGAAATGAATAATGAAAAAGGAAACGTATCACTTACCGGATTGAATCGAAAGCAAAGGAAGATATGATTGATGAAGTTTTATGATGCTAAGGAGAAATGGCGACTGAGCTTTTTGTTTTAAGATGAAGAAGAAGTATTAGGTTTAGGGAACAGAAACGTAGGAGGTTACGTTTTATAGGGAAGGAATGGTTTCATAAGCTGCAAATTTTCATACAACATGAATATAGCTTATTCATATAACATAAAAGTGTGGCCTTTTCATCATTAGAAAGAATGGGCCACGTTTAAAAAAAGAAAGGAATGCATGGGTCTTCATTTCATGCATGGAACATATTTTTTTTCTTTTTTTTTCTTTTAAATTTAATAATACACACTAAACACGAATCATACCACGATCGAATCAACGAGCGACTAAAATAAAATTAAATAAAAATATATAATAATAATAATAAATTAGTTAAATCTTGACGGAATGCAAAAATTTATAGTTAAAGTAAAAAAATAATTTATAAATACGGGATATTACAGTAATGTTTTAAACTTTTGGCTTAAATCGCTAAAATGTTCAAACAGTTATCTTTTATTTCATAACTTTTGTAATTTTTTGGCATAAATAGATAAAATTGGGAAACGTTTGGATTTGTTTAATATTTTTTTAAACGTTTGGCTTAAATCGCTAAAAAAGGTGAAACGTTTGGATTTGTTTCGTAATGTTTATAAACGATTGGCATAAATAGCTAAAAAGGTTAAACGTTTGGATTTGTTTCAACGTTTGTAAACGTTTTGCTTATATAGCTAAAAAGGTGGAACGTTTGGTTTTGTTTCGTAACGTTTGTAAAGGTTTGGCTTAAATTGCTAAAAAGGGGAAACTCTTGGATTTTTTTTGTAACGTTCCTAAAGGTTTTGCTTAAAAGGCGAAAAGTTTGGGTTTTTTTCATAATGTTTGTAAACATTTGGCTTAAATCGCTAAAAATGTGAAACGTTTTGTTTTGTTTTGTAACGTTTGTAAACGTTTGGCTTAAATCCCTAAAAATTGTGAAACGTTTGAATTTGTTTCGAAACGTTTTAAACGTTTGGATTGATTTCGTAACATTTTAAACGTTTGGCTTAAATCGCTAAAAAGGTGAAACATTTGGATTTGTTTCGTAACGTTTGTAAACGTTTGCCTTAAATCGCTAACAATTTGAAACGTTATGATTTGTTTGTAAACGTTTGACTTCAATCGATAAAAAGGTTAAACGTTTGGCTTAAATCACTAAAAAGGTGAAACGTTTGGTTTTGTTTCGTAACGTTAGTAAACGTTTGGTTGCAATCACGAAAAAGGTGAAACATTTGGACTTGTTTCGTAACGTTTGTAAAAGTTTGGCTTAAATCGCTAAAAAGGTGAAACGTTTGGATTTGTTTAGTAACGTTTTAAACATTTGGATTGGTTTTGTAATGGTTAAAATGTTTGGCATAAATCAGTAAAAAGGTGAAACATTTGGATTTATTTTTTAACGTTTCTAAACGTTTGGCTTAAATCGTTAAAAAGGTGAAATGTTTGGATTGGTTTCGCAACGTTTGTAAACGTTGGATTAAATTGCTAAAAAGGTGAAACGTTTGGTTTTGTATCGTAATGTCTGTAAATGTCTGGCTTAAATTGCTAAAAAGGTGAAACGTTTTGATTTGTTCCGTAACGTTTGTAAACGTCTGGCTTAAATCTCTAAAAAGGGGAAACGTTTGGATTTGTTTAGTAATATTTTAAACGTTTGGATTTGTTTCGTAATGTTTTAAACGTTTGGCTTAAATTGCTAAAAAGGAGAAACGTTTGGATTTGTTTCGTAACATTTGTAAACGTTTTGCTTAAATCAGTAAAAAGGTGAAACGTTTGGTTTAGTTTCGTAACGTTTGTAAACGTTTGGATTGGTTTCGTAACATTTTAAATGTTTGGCTTCAATCGAAAAAAGGGGAAACGTTTGGTTTTGTTTCGTAACGTTTGGCTTAAATCGCTTAAAAGGTGAAACGTTTGGATTTGTTTCGTAATGTTTATAAACGTTTCGCTAAATCGCTAAAAAGGTGAAATGTTTGGATTTATTTCGTAACATTTTAAACGTTTGTATTGGTTTCTTAACGTTTTAAACATTTGGATGGTTTCGTAACGTTATAAACATTTGGCTTAAATAGCTAAAAAGGTGAAATGTTTGGATTTTTATTTAATGTTTGGATTGGTTTAATAACATTTTAATGTTTGGCTTAAATCGCTGAAATGGTGAAACGTTTGGTTTTGTTTCGTAATGTTTGTAAATGTTTGGCTTAATTCTCTAAATAGGTGAAACATTTGTATTTGTTTTGTAACGTTTGTAAACATTTGTCTTATACCGCTAAAAAGGTGAAACGTTTGGATTTGTTTCGTAACCTTTTAAACGTTTGGATTGGTTTTGTAACGTTTTAAATGTTTGGCTTAAATCGCTAAAAAGGTGAAATATTTGGATTTGTTTCGTAACGTTTGTAAACGTTTGGCTTAAATTGCTAAAATGGTGAAACGTTTGGATTTGTTTCATAACGTTTTAAACGTTTGGATTGGTTTCGTAACGTTTTAAACGTTTGGCTTAAATCGCTAAAAAGGTGAAACGTTTGGATTTGTTTCTTAACGTTTTAAACGTTTGGATTGGTTTTGTAACGTTTTAAACATTTGGATTAAATCGCTGAAAAGGTTAAACGTTTGGATTTGTTTCCTAACATTTTAAAAGTTTGAATTTGTTTCGTAACATTTGTATACATTTTGCTTAAAACGCTAAAAAGGTGAAACGTTTGGATATCTTTCGAAACGTTTTAAATGTTAGGATTTGTTTACTAACGTTTCCAACGTTTGTATAGGTTTTGTAAAGTTGAAAACGTTAGGCTTAAATCTATAAAAAGGTGAAACGTTTGGATTTGTTTTGTGACGTGTGTAAACGTTTGGCTTAAATCGCTAAAAAGGTGAAACGTTTGGTTTTGTTTCGTAACGTTTGTAAACATTTGGATTGGTTTCGTAACGTTTTATATATTTTGCTTAAGTCACTAAAAAGGTGAAACATTTAGTTTTTTTTTTCGTAACATTTGGCTTAAATCGCTAAAAAGGTGAAACGTTTGGATTTGTTTCGTAAAGTTTGTAAATGTTTGGATTAATTTGCTAAAAAGGGGAAACGTTTGGACTTGTTTCGTAATGTATTAAACGTTTGGATTGGTTTCATAACATTTTAAACGTTTGGATTGGTTTCGTAATGTTTTAAACGTTTGGATTGGTTTCATAACGTTTTAAACGTTTGGATTGGTTTCGTAACGTTTTGAACGTTTGGCTTAAATCGCTTAAAAGGTGAAACATTTGGATTTGTTTCGTAACGTTTTAAACGTTTGGATTGGTTTCGTAACGTTTTAAATGTTTGGCGTAAATTGCTAAAAAGGGGAAATGTTTTGTTTTGTTTCGTAACGTTTGTAAACGTTTGGCTAAAATCGCTAAAAAGGTGAAACATTTGGATTTGTTTCGTAGCGTTTGTAAACGTTTGGCTTAAATTGCTAAAAAGGTGAAACGTTGGGATTTGTTTCGTAATGTTTTAAATGTTTGGATTGGTTTCATAACGTTTTAAACATTTGGCATAAATCACTAAAAAGGTGAAACTTTTGGATTTGTTTCGTAATGTTTTAAAAGTTTGGATAGGTTTTGTAATGTTTTTAACGTTTTGCTTAAATCGATAATAAGGTGAAACGTTTGGTTTTATTTCGTAATGTTTGTAAACATTTGGCTTAAGTTGCTAAAAAGGTGAAACGTTCGGATTTATTTGATAACGTTTTAAACTTTCTGATTAGTTTCATAACGTTTAAAACGTATGGATTAGTTTCGTAACTGTTTAAATGTTTGAAACGTTTTGATTAGTTTTGTAACTTCCTAAAATTTTGGTTTAAATTGCTAAATAGGTGAAACGTTTGTATTTGTTTCGTAACTTTTCTAAACATTTCTCTTAAATCGCTAAAAATATAAAACGTTTGGATTTCTTTCGTAACGTTTGCAAATGTTAGGATTAAATCGCTAAAAAGGTCAAATGTTTGGTTTTGTTTCGTAACTTTTGTAAATGTTTGTTTTGAATCACTAAAAAGGTGAAACGTTTGGCTTTGTTTAACAACGTTTGTAAACGTTTGGCTTCAATCGCTAAAAAGGTTAAACATTTGGTTTTGTTTCGTAATGTTTGTAAGAGCTTTGCTTTAATTGCTAAAAAGGGGAAACGTTAGGATTTGTTTCCTAACGTTTGTAAATGTTTCGCTTAAATCGCTAAAAAGGTGAAACGTTTGGATTTATTTCGTAACGTTTGTAAACGTCTGGCTTCAATCGCTAAAAAGGCGAAACGTTTGGATTTGATTCGTAAAGTTTTAAATGTTTGGATTGGTTTCGTAACGTTTGTTAACGTTTGGCTTAAATCTCTAAAAAGGGAAAACGTTTGGATTTATTTCGTAACGTTTTAAACGTTTGGATTGGTTTCGTAACGTTTTAAACTTTTGGCTTAAATTACAAAAAAATTAAAACGTTTGGATTTGTTTTGTAACGTTTTAAACATCGTTTGGCTTAAATCGTTAAAAAGGGGATACGTTTGGATTTAGTTCGTAACATTTGTAAACGTTTGGCTTAAATTGCTAAAAAAGGTGAAACGTTTGGATTTGTTTTGTAACGTTTTAAACGTTTATATTGGTTTCGTAATGTTTTAAACGTTTGACATAAATTTCTAAAAAGGTGAAACGTTTGCATTTGTTTCGTAACGTTTTAAATGTTTGTCTTAAATCGCTAATAAGGTTAAACGTTTGGATTTGTTTTGTAAAGTTTTTAACGTTTGAATTTGTTTCAGTTATTTGTAAACATTTGGCTTAAATCACTAAAAAGATGAAACATTTAGATTTCTTTCTTAACGCTTTAAATGTTTGGATTTGTTTTGTAACGTTTTAAACATTTGGATTGGTTTGTAACGTTTTAAACGTTTGCCTTATATCGCTAAAAAGGTGAAACGTTTGGATTTGTTTCGTAAGGATTGTAAACGATTTGCGTAATTTGCTAAAAAGGTGAAACGTTAGGTTTTGTTTCATAACGTTTATGAACGTTTTGCTTAAGGTGGTAAAAGGGTGAAATGTTTGGTTTTGTTTCGTAACGTTTCTAATGTTTTTGCTTAAATCGCTATAAAGATGAAACGTTTGGATTTGTGTCGTAACGTTTGTAAACGTTTGGCTTAAATCACTAAAAAGATGAAACGTTTGAATTTATTTCGTAACGTTTATAAACGTTTGGCTTAAATTTCTAAAAGGGTGAAACGTTTGGTTTTATTTCGTAAAATTTGTAAACGTTTGGCTTAAATTGCTTAAATGGGGAAAATTTTAGATTTGTTTCGTAACGTTTGTAAACATTTGGCTTTAATCGCTAAAAATGAGAAACGTTTGGATTTGTTTCGTAACATTTGTAACGTTTTGATTGGTTTCGTAACGTTTTAAACGTTTGGCTTAAATCGCTAAAAAAAATGAAACGTTTGGATTTGTTTTGTAAAGTTTGTAAACGTTTGGCTTAAATAGCTAAAAAAGGGAAACGTTTGGATTTGTTTCGTAATGTTTTTGGTTTCGTAACGTTTGTAAACGTTTGGCTTAAATCTCAAAAAAGTGGAAAAGTTTGGATTTATTTCGTAACATTTTAAACTTCTTGATTGGTTTCATAACATTTTAAATGTTTGGCTTAAATTGATTAAAATGGGAAACGTTTGGATTTATTTCTTAACGATTTATAAACGTTTGGCTTAAATCGCTAAAAAGGTGAAACGTTTAAAAAGGTGAAACATTTGGATTTGTTTCGTAATGTTTGTAAATGTTTGG
This sequence comes from Mercurialis annua, assembly GCF_937616625.2. Taxonomy (NCBI): domain Eukaryota; kingdom Viridiplantae; phylum Streptophyta; class Magnoliopsida; order Malpighiales; family Euphorbiaceae; genus Mercurialis; species Mercurialis annua. The sequence continues at coordinate 29,347,588 of NC_065575.1, forward strand.
CTTAAATCGCTAAAAGGAGACAAGTTTTGCGTTTTAAACGTTTGGCTTAAATTGGTAAAAATAGGAAACGTTTGGATTTGTTTCGTAACGTTCGTAAACGTTTGGCTTCAATCGCTAAAAATGTGAAACGTCTGGAGTTTTTCGTAACGTTTTAAATGTTTGGATTGATTTCATAACATTTTTAATGTTTGGCTTAAATTGATAAAAAGGGGAAACATTTGGATTTGTTTGGTAATGTTTGTGAACATTTGGATTTGTTTCGTAACGTTTCATATTTCACCTTTTTAGTGATTTAAGCCAAACATTACGAAACGAATCCAAACGTTTCATCTTTTTAGCGATTTAAGCCAAATGTTTAAAACGTTACGAAACCAATACAAACGTTTCCCCTTTTAAGCGACTTAATCCAAACATTTAAAACGATATGAAACCAAGTCAAACATCTAAAACGTTACGAAACAAATATACAAAACAAATTCAAACGTTTCACCTTTTTAGCGATTTAAGTCAAACATTTACAAACGTTGAGAAACAAAACCAAACGTTTCACCTTTTTAGCGATTGAAGCCAAATGTTTACAAACGTTACAAAACAAATCCAAACGTTTAACTACGTTTCATATTTTTAGCGATTTAAGCCAAAAGTTTATGAACGTTACGAAACAAATCGAAATGTTTCCCCTTTTCGCGATTTAAGCCAAACGTTTAAAATGTTAATAAACCAATCCAAACATTTAAATCGTTACGAAAAAAATCCAAACGTTTCCCCTTTTTAGCGATTTAAGCCAAATGTTTACAAACATTACGAAACAAATCCCAACGTTTCACATTTTTAGCGATTTAAGCCAAACGTTTACAAACATTAAGAAACGAATCCAAACGTTTCCCCTTTTTAGCGATTTAAGCCAAACTTTTACTAACATTACGAAACAAAACCAAACATTTCACATTCTTAGCGATTTAAGCAAATTGTTTACAAACATTATGAAAGAAATCCAAACGTTTCCCTTTGTTAGTGATTTAGGCAAAATGTTTACAAACATTACGAAACAAATCCAAACTTTTCACCATTTTAGCGATTTAAGCCAAACGTTTACAAACGTTACGAAACAAAACAAAAAGTCTCTCCTTTTTAGCTTTTTAAGCCAAACGTTTACAAACGTTACGAAACAAAACCAAACGTTTTACCTTTTTAGCGATTTAGGCCAAACATTTACAAACGTTACGAAAAATATCCAAACGTTTTATCTTTTTACCGATTTAAGCCAAGCATTTATAAACGTTACGAAACAAAACCAAACGTTTCACCTTTTTAGCAATTGAAGCCAAGCGTTTACAAACGTTAAAAAGGGTGAAACATTTGGATTTGTTGCATAACGTTTTCAACGTTTGGCTTAAATCGCTAAAATGGTGAAAAGTTTGGATTCGTTTCGTAACATTTGTAAACGTTTGGCTTAAATCGCTAAAAAGGTGAAAAGTTTGGATTCGTTTCGTAACGTTTGTAAACAACTGGCTTAAATCGGTAAAAATGTGAAACGTTTGGATTTGTTATCGTAACGTTTGTAAACGTTTGAATTAAATCGCTAAAAATGTGAAAGGTTTGGTTTTGTTTCGTAATGTTTATAAACGTTTGGATAGGTTTCGTAATGTTTTAAACGTTTGGCTTAAATCGCTAAAAACATGAAACATTTGGATTTGTTTCCTAACGTTTTAAACGTTTGGATTTGTTTTGTAACGTTTTAAACATTTGGATTTGTTTCCCAACGATTTAAATGTTTGGCTTAAATCGCTAAAAAGGTGAAACGTTAGGATTTTTTCCTAACGTTTTAAACATTTGGATATGTTTCATAACGTTTTTATGCGTTTGGCTTAAATGGCTAAAAATAAGAAACGATTAGATTTGTTTTGTAAACGTTCGGTTGAAATTTCTAAAAAGGTGAAACGTTTGGTTTTTTTTGTAACGTTGGGCTTAAATCGCTAAAAAGGTGAAACGTTTGGTTTTATTTCGTAACACATTGGTTTTGTAACGTTTTAAACTTTTGGCTTAAATTGCTAAAAAGGTGAAACGTTTGGATTTGTTCCGTAACGTTGTAAACGTTTGTTCTAAATCTCTAAAAATGTGAAACGTTTGGATTTGTTTCGTAACGTTTTTAAACGTTTGGCTTAAATCGCTAAAAAGGTAAAACGTTAGGTTCTGTTTCGTAACGTTCATAAATGTTTGGCTTAAATTGCTAAACATGCGAAGCGTTTGGATTTGTTTCGTAACATTTTTAACGTTTGAATTGGTTTCGTAACGTTTTAAACGTTGGCTTAAATAGCTAAAAAGGTGAAACGTTTGGATTTGTTTCGTAGAGTTTTAAACGTTTGACTTAAATCTCTAAAAAGGTGAAAAGTTTGGATTCGTTTCGTAACGTTTGTAATCGTTTGTCTTAAATTGCTAAAAAGGTGAAATGTTTATTTTTGTTTCGTAACGTTTGTAAACGTTTGGTTTAAATTGCTAAAAAGGTGAAACATTTGGATTTCTTTCGTAACGTTTTAAACGTTTGGCTTAAATTGCTAAAAAGGGAAAATGTTTGGATTTGTTTCGTAACGTTTTAAACGTTTGGATCGGTTTTGTAACGTTTTAAGCCAAACGTTTAAAATGTTACGAAACCAATCCAAACGTTTAAAACGTTACGAAACAAATCAAAACGTTTCCTCTTTTTAGCGATTTAAGCCAAACGTTTAAAACGTTACGACACCGACCCAAACGTTTTACCTTTTTAACACTGAAACGAATTAGAACGAATCAAAATACCAAACGGTCGACTTTTAGATCAAAACAGAAAATACAATAAATCGGTGAGACGACGGCAATCATAACGAGAAAGATAACGTACCAAAATCGATTCCGAAAGTTAGAGGATGAAGAGGACCGAGTCTACTATCGCTGAAACGAGACATAACTCAATTTGGTTCAAAAACGAAGGAGATATCGCTGAGGAACGAAAGTGTCGATTTGAAACATAAACTGAGAATAACGACGAATACACTATCGATTTTTAGAGTTAATGAAGATGATTTTGATGAGGAAAATCTAAGGATCTTTTGATGAGTAAACGGCTAGGGTAAACTAGAATTGAGGGGAAATATTTTAGGTTAAAAACATTATATAAATAAGGAAATAAAACGTAGAAAAAATAAGGGAAGAAACAGGCTTGCACACAGCAAGTCACTAGTCCCAAACGAGATTGTACTGTGTCGAACGAGACAGTACAAAAAGGAAGGAGTCTCGTTCGAGACCTGCTGGTCTCGAACAAGACCAGAACAAAATAACACTAGTCTCGTTCAAGACCAGCATGTCTCGAACGAGGCCTTATGTTATTTTGCGCAGGTCTCGTTTGAAACATGCTGGTCCAAACGAGACCGAGTCAACTGATTGGTTGAACCACAAATGGTTCAACCAACACCAAACCAAACTCAAATCATGCAACGAATCCGCAAACGACGCTAAAAATTACCGGAGAATAAACAATAAATTTAATTTTTTTTACGGGGTATTACATTCTCCCCAATGTATTAAAAATTCATCCTCGAATTTACCGCAACTAAAATTAATTTAAAACTAATTATGGCACATAAGAAATCACACGTAACTAAAATTACGAAACAACACATCCCCAACTGAACGAAAGAAAACCACTAATCAAACAACTTATGATTCCCAAAATTTCCCAAAGGTCGAGTGACAACTCAACAGAAACAAAATAAAGACCGCCTAAATTAACCTAAGAAAAACACAACCGTAAAAACAATAGATTAAACCAAACTCTAATTCAAGTTAATTCTATCACAAGACAACTGAGGAAAGTCAAGTGAAGCGAAACATAATTTAACCGAAAATGCGCTGAAAATTAGACGGACATTCTCCCCAACTTATTGAAATACTACTTCGAATTTAAAACTGAGTCGAAAATTCGAATGATCACCACACGCATACGCAAAAAATTCTTAGTTTAACAATTTGGTACCTCAAACGACTTCTTAAACACCACGAGTGAACGAATTAGAAATTTATTTTCAACCGGAAATTAATCAACACGCTAAACGAGAATTTTTTTAAAATAACCGGCTCAAGTCCCAAAACCTACCAATGTAACACTACAAGTATAGGGATAAACCCAAGATTCAAATTGTAATCATACTAAGCCAAATTCCAATGCTACAAACCGATATATACAGACACTCTCCACTGAAAATAATCTTACACTCCTTAACGCCTATACCCTATATCTCTTATAATGGTCACAACATCAAGTACCTTATATGAGAAACTTAACAGCAAATCTAAATGTCATCCTGATTAAATGTTCTCTCACAAATAACGGAGGAAAACTAATCACCATTTGAATCGTTACGGTTCAACCAATCTAAAGAATACATAATTTAAACTTCTGATAACAAAATTTTTCATCCTCCAATTTTTTTAATCACTAAAACCTCAAATCCTACCTAAGATCAGTTAGATAAAATTGTAATCAATCGGTTTGTTTGTTATGCTCAAAACAAAATTTTTATATAAAAACGCTTTTCGCAACCACAAAATATTTAATAATGTCATCCGCCTTTAATTTGAATTTGCTTACATATTCTGTTTAATTTCATTTTCAACCAAAAAAAATTAACCCGATGAAAAATTTTCTAGTTTCGTAAACGCACCCATAAAATAAAAGACTCTCACTTTGAAATCATAACGGAATCTTACTTTCATAATAAAATTCACAATTCTATTAAAATGTTTCATTTAGAAAAAATTTAAAATCAACTTTAGTCAAAACAGACAAAATTTCATCACTTTCCCAAAAAAATAAATTCTGCAATTCAGAATCCCTCCGTTTACGAAATATTCCCATACTAGTACCCAAAACTTTTTTTAAACAGAAATCAAATTTGTAAAACAAAAATTCCTTTTTAAGTCTTTCAGTGTAAATCAACACGCAGAGCATAACCAGTTTCTTTAAAACAAAAATCCTCAAATTATATACTCTAAGCTGACACAATTATTAATACGAACTCGAAATTTTCCGCACTTACCACAACTAAATCTCATGTGCAACCTTATAACCATAGCTCTTATTTCTCAAATACGGACATTCCATCAATATAAAACAAACCCTTACAATGCAATTTCTCTTAAATCACCATCGTCATCACAGAGTATTTGTCTAGATATCAACCAAAATTTCAAAACCGTTTGAAATTATCAACTTTTTAAACATCATTTACATAATGTAACTCGTGAGTTTATAAGAAAACGTTTTTCTTAAAAAAAAGTCTCATCGATAAAATTTATTTTACATAATTGTGCACCATGGTGATGACAGCTCTCATCCCCAAAGAGTTGCATTCAACCCTAATCATTTAATGTCGTGATGAATGTACTAAATGCATGTATCAATTATTTATTTTCCTTTTTAATTCGTGATCATACTCAATGCTCAATGCAGTTTCCAATTCGTGGCATTTCAAATGCATGCTCATGACATGTATGGGCACAATTACATGATAAGAATATTTTAAATACTTTAACAAGTTAACATTTGAAATCAATCTTCCTTCAAAACATTTTCTAGACACTAGACTCTGTGAGACGTGCACTCGTCCATCTCCCATCACCATTATCCTAGTCCACCAATTTGAATCGTTATTAGCAAAATAACCCAAATCAACAATGAACTAAAATTTTACCCAAAGACGCGTTTCACCTCAATCAAATTGAAAATTTTCCAAAGATAACAAAGCAACACGACCGCCTTCACAGCTTCACCATCAATTTTGGTATTTTACCGATTTACCTGATGTAAACACCAGTGTATTACTACACTGATCAACCTCGATTTACAGATTCCATATCTATCTCTAGAATGCCAAATAGCCGAAAATTTCGGCATTCCAATTTATCACAAACGAGCCCGACCTAGAAACGCATAACGCTCGAAGCTTAACGCACGCAACAAACACCTACGAGTAGAATTATTCCATCGGTGCTGAGTAATATAACTCAAATCACCTTCCTCTAACAAAGATAGATTCTTAAACAGGATCTGCTACTGAGCCGAAGAGCCGCTCTTCAAATTCCTTGATACCAAAATCAATCACCTCAAATTCCAATGTTCAAACTATTGATTCGGCTAAACAATTACTACATCTAAAATAATCGCAGGGTCTAAACAAAGGTTCAAATCGCACATTGACGCCAACGTCAAAGTTAAACCAAGGAAAAACTAACAAGAAATGCCCTCACGTGATACTCCACCCAATGAGGCCAACGAGGTCAATAATTGATATGGTATAACTAAAACAAACATGAGAGGTAAGAATAATAACACTTAAACATCTTGCAGTAAAACACTTTCTCATTAGGGTGGTTAAACAATATAAATCTCAAAGGATTGAGCATAGAACATCTTATGTGATCAACGAATTCCTACAGACATGGTAACCACTCAAACAACCTGGAAATAATCAGAATATTAAATTATATAATAACATGCTCAAAACGTCAAATCAGATCACAATAAATTAAGATATTTCTCGAAAGTACTTATCAAAATTCATTTCGAAAGATAAAATTTACAAATAGATTTCAAGTTTATGTCAAGCCCCACAGTTTAAAAAAAAATTATTTCCCGGAAACCTCTTTTCAAACAATGGAAAAAATCTATTCCCAAACGCCTCAATTTAAAATCATCGAGTTAGCCGAGTGATTACAACTTCTAAACTCAACACCAAATTTGGGTGAGCGAAGTCAACCCAAAATAGCCATTTATAAATAGTAAACCACACATTTTCAAATCCGGAAAAACTCATTACAAATTTCAATATTTTCAAAAGAAGAAGTTCGACGCCATCCAAATAACAACATTAAACTCATTACCCAAGTGGGAAAACAATTATTATTTAACAATCTTTTTAGAAACACAAACTTCAATCAAAATTAGTAAATCAAGCACAAGACCGACAACACCAAAGTGTTGAAAAACCAAAAATATGATAAAATTACAAACGTAATGTTATATTGCCAAATTGGTATCGCCCTTTAAATATATAATTTTATTTCAAAACAAATATTTTGAAAACACCAAGCTAGACGTAACATTTTTATTGTTAGAATACGAGAAATTCATTTTATTTCAAAAGAACAACCCTTTTTCCATCCTTAGTCAAATGTAAAATTTGAAATACATGAATTTCATTTTACTGGCAAGATAGTGAAAATAATATTTTAGGGTGTCGTGTCTAGATTACCCATTTGACATTTTTGCGTCAAAACAACAGTTAGGCAAAAATAATTTCATTAAGGTACTTTTAAAACCAATCCGTGGTCATCAACATAATCCACAAAACGTGATAAATTTCGGTCAAAAATCATTTAAACCCAAAACAATGTCAAAGTATGATAAAATATCATTTTTAAAATCAAAGCTCTCGGCCAAAGCCAGAAGTACTCACAAAATAATTCAATGTCAAAAATTTTATAAGAGGCATAAAAGCCAGAATAATATCACCCAGTAAAACGCATCATCAACATGATAAGAAAAAATAACATCATGCCCAAGCATGAAATTAAAGCAATTTACCGAAATAAGATTTCCCAAGGAATCAAAGAAAATAAAATCATTCAAGTGAAACGGCATCAACAGCAAAAATATTAACATCAAATCAAGATATAAAAATGACTGACTCGACACATCCCTATCGGTGTAGGCAGAAAATTTAAAATTAAAAAATGATGTTTCAAAGACTTGTGATACCTTGGTTGTGTCTTTTTGAGTGTCTTATATGTGTCCCATGATCTCGTATGTGTTTGATGTTGATTCGATTTATTTTCGGGTATATATCAAAACAGCATTCGCATGTTTTCCAGAACTGCCCTGTTTTAGTAAAACGTTGATATCTCCCAATTGAAATATCGGATCAGGCCCATTTTTTGATTTGTTGTTCATAAGAGTATATTCTAGCATGTGTTAAATTTTCACGTTTTTTGGATGCTTCCAACTCTCAAAATGATAATTAAACCGTGACTTTTATCAAAGCCCATGTAAAGCCCACATAAGTCTATAAATAGACACTTATTTTCATGTGAGCAGCCCCATTTTCTTTTTCACAAACCCTAAAACGAATATTTTTATATAAAATAAACATTTCCTTTGTTCTAACAAGCCCGGATGCGATTCATTGCGCTAAGAACTTGATTTTTCATCATACTCGCAAGATCTACGCGATTTCTACGTTGTGTTCTTCGCTGGTGGCTTGTGGATCCAATTGATTTCGGTCCAGCCCTTTGAACCTTGGGTTAATACATCAATTATAATCTTGTTCATCATTCTTAGGTAATGTTTTTACTCCGAATTGATTTATAGATTCGTTGTTGTGTGATTTTGCCTAGAAATGCATAATATAGGATTTTGATGGATTGAATTGTTGTTATTGGTATGCTATGTTTAAGCTACTGATCTTATATGATTAAATAATGGGTTATACATATATAATCTGATGTTATAAGTTTTGGAAAGAGTTTGGCATGATTCAATAACGAATTGGTGTAATTAAACAATGATTAGGCGATTTCTAGACTTGTGCGAATTGGATTCGTTTAATGAATTATTTAAATGGTTGAATCCAAATTGATTGATTATTATGTGTTCTTATATCAATAGCTACTGATATAAAAAGTTTTTATTTGTAAATGAGAATCGAAATTGGTTGGTTTGTAAAAATTCTACGATTTGCGAAAATGGCGATTTTAAGGAAATTGAATGTTACGAATACAATATGGTTTTCAAATTCTATACCTACTGATATATTATATTCTAAGTGATGTGTTAAAGGTTTTAAATCAGTAGTAACATACATTGTTTCATCGATTGTTGGTTTTTAATCGTTTGGCTAGTTTAGGCAATTTTCGGCAAAATTGTTATACTTGATTATTTGAGTACTTTGGCTTAATTTTGATTTAAACCAAGTTATTAAAGTCTGGAAAATATATTTTGACAATGATTTAAACTTATAAAAGATGTTAGTTTACCATGGATTGTCTTGATAATCGATGATTGTCTTGGCATTTGAGTTGTGGATATTCTTACAGGATTTTAAGGCTATTTTAAATATATACTTCATATTTGAGTTTAGTTAATTTAAAATGATTGAAATCATGTTTAGTTACACATAAGGTGTTTTATTTGAGATGTATGAACTCCGGGTGAAAGTGGCCAAGTGTTGGCAATATTGTTGTATTTTGTTGTTATGGCTTTGACTTGTGTTGGATTAAGCTTATAGTGAGTTCTTTATTTTCAAATACATTGGTTTGGTTTTAAAGGATTTAACTTTGGATTTTACTATGGCTGGGTCGGGTTAGACTTGTGTCGCCCGACATGTTGTGTTAAGCATATAGGTTATATATGGCTAACACGTTACTCTGGGATATCTTGGATATCGAAAGGTGTTTGAATTATATTACTCTGGATTGTTTTTAAAACGAGAACTCACCTAAGCTTAACTAGTTATTGTATTAGTTGGATATGTAATGTACTTTGGCTTTGGGCTTACTGTGTTTTGAATGTTGTTCTTTGGTTGTGTTAAGATACTAGTCCTATGTGGTGTTTAGTAATCTTAGAGTTAGGGGATATTCGGATTTTAACTTATATATTGTTTTAGACCCGTCGACTGCTCGTGCTTCGGAGTCTACGCAGGGTTAGCTGTTTGCCAAGATTCACGTGGATAGCAAGCAGTGAGGTTGTAGTGCTATTTACCGCTTTATTAAGTACCGCAATTTATTTTAGTATTATAAATGCTTTTGAACTGTTTTAAGCAATTATGGATCTGGATTGAAACGAGCTACTCGATAGGCTTGTATCGAGACTGTGTGCACCGGTAAGTACTCTGGGATCGGCAGACAAATGTCTTGCTTACGCTGGTATATGACGAGGATATGTTCCCGTCCACTCTGGGTTTATCAGTATGCTATGTCATACTTACGCTGGGATCATTTCAATACTTCTTTCCATAATCATACTATATTAGTATAAAATGTTTTGATTTAAGGGTTTTAAACTTAATAAATGTAAAGAGTATTGCGAACTCATCTCAGTATATCTGACCCCGTTGTTTTCCCAAATTTTCCAGGTTTATGATTTGAAAGCTGGTCCACTCCAATTCTTTTGATTCCTCGGAGGTTTTTATGTTATTAAACTAGTTTCTGTTTTCAAACTCTTAGACCGCAGTAGAACTAGTTTATATATTACATTTGTTATTGCATTGGGATTATTGTTTAGACCGATTATTTATTATTAGCATGTTTACACTGGAATATTTTATTATTATATTTAAGGCATGTTGTGGAATATTTCAGATACTTAAGTTATTTATATTAGAACTGTATTATAAATTGCTAGACTTAGGTTGGAGTCTCGGTTGCCCCCGAGCAGTTTTTCTGCAGGTTTAAATGTTTATTTGATTTCCGTAAGGCTTGCTACGGGTTTTGGTACAACCATACCCATACCCTAGCGCCAGTCACGATTCATGAAATTGGGTCGTGACAAAGTTGGTATCAGAGCTTTAGTTTCGAACTAAGGCCAAATTTTTGCATGTTATGTGTTTATCGTTTTAAGGCATGTTAAGTATTATTATTGTGTCATAGGATCTACTGCGGAATTAGGATTCAAGTCTTGTCTTTTGAAACGTCATCTTTTGTTTTCAAAACTTCCTACCTTCATCTATAGGAATGTCGAGTGTCAGTCTTATGTCTTACTGATGCTTTACTTTAGAATGTTTATTGCTTATACATTGGGTGATTTGTTGGCTGTTGTGCCATATATGAGATATACTTTGGGTGATTTTTGGTTGGCTGTTGTGCCTTATATGGTGTTTACTTTGGGTGATGCTTTGTTGGCTGTTGTGCCATATATGATGTTTACTTTGAGTGATTAGTTGTTGGCTTTTACGGCTTGGATGATTTTGATTATATTTGGGTTGCTTTCACCTCGTTGGTGAGTACATTTGTTCTGGATGTGTTTGTTGGGTGCTAAATAGGTTGGCACGTACTATGATACGTTAGGCGTTGGCCTTATGTGGGTTTTAAAGGATTTTGTGATAAATCTTTAAGCATGTGTTGTGGATACACGTTGTTTGGTGACGCGTTGGTTTTATGGTTTTATTGAGAAAATTATTTTGATTTGATTTGTGTTTTGACACGAGAATCGGAAGAGAAGTCTGGTTTTAATAACATATGTGTGTGATTTTTAATTACTTTTCAAGTAAAAATAATTTTTCGTATCTAAGAATCTTACGTTTGACTTGGTGTTGACAAACGGTTGTTTACAAAATAATATTATTTATGAGATTTTCTCACCGTATTGAAAATTTAATATTTTTGGCTGTTATTTTACCATGTTGTGGTATGTCGAAGTTTGAAGCGTCGTTTGGTCATATGTTTGGTAATTATGTTTGGCTTGCTTAGGTGCTTACAGAATGATTGTTTGAGATCAAAGATTTTCTCACTTAAATTTTTTGGGATGATTTTTTATACTTGGGTTGCTTGATCTCTTATTTTGAAAAGATTGTGTTTTTATTAAAATGTTTTCCGGATTTACAATTGTTTTGGATACGTTTTATAAAAGGTTATTTTGGGTTTGACTTGGGTCACCCAAATTTGGAAGTTGAGCTTGGTAGTTGTAATGACTCGGCTAACTCGATAATTTTATGGATTAAGATACACTGGAAATTTTAATTGATTGGTTTATAGAAGGAAGTTTTCCGGAAATCAATTTGTTTTAAATCGTGGGGCTCAGTTAGACTTGAAACCTTTTGTGGGTGATTTTATATTTCAGAATGAATTTTAATACGTACTCTTGATCGATGATTTATTACATGTTGATATTTTTTTTACGATTCTGAGTATGCTATGGCATGTTTTATTTTAAGATTTGAGATCTGATTAGGTTATATGGGTTTTGTATACCATGTCAGTAGATATATAATGATCAATTGGATGTTGCATGCTCGTTTCTTTTGATAGCATGTTAGTTGCCTACAATGTTTATGATTTGTTATATGGCAAGATGTTTGAGTTACATACGGGTTAAGGCATGCTTGGGTGATTTATGATTAGGTGGAAATCACATCTTTTTTGTGTTGTTTCGTGTTAGTAGGCTTCATATATTGGCTAAATTTTCTATGTTAGTTGTTTTATCTTGTTTGTCTCATTGTGCGGATAGCACATGAGGTCGTTGCTATCAGGTGTTTGTTTGGCTTAACCTCAATGTTGGTTTTTAATTGTGAGTAGGACCTTCGTTTAGACCCTGTATTGCTTTAGTTTCAGTTTCGGATTACGCTGGATTTAGTGTGTTGTTTTGTGGATAGAAGTCTTAGGATTTTGATATGAGTAAGATGAAGAAAACGTTTCCTTGGTGGTTTTTGATTATCCTGAACAAGAAGGTTGGAAATTCTTATTCGAAGAGATAGATTGGTGTATTATACACTGGTGTTTTTCGTCAAGATTGGATGATGCGAAGCGGGAATTGGTGGTTTGTTTTGTAAAAATGAATGTGATGTATTGTTTTCCCTTGAGTTAAGTTTAAGCTTATTGGGAGTTTATTGTCTTATAGGAGATTTTATAGTAGTTATCGGTTTGAATTGTGATGATAGTATTGTATGATTAGTGAATTGCAAGAATGGGGTTTGAGAAATATTTTGAGGCTATCGAGTGCACATCTCACAGAGGGTAATGTCTAGCAAATGTTTTATCGAGTAATTGATTTCAGATGAATATTTGTTAGAGTATTTGAAATGTTTTTATCACGTAATTGTGCCCAGACATACCATGAACATGCATTTTTGTATGTCACGAATAGGGAATTGCATTGAGCATAGAGTATGTTCAATAAATAAAAAGAAAATAAATAATTGGTCCATGCATAATAGTACATGCATCATATGCATTGAAAAGATTAGAGTTGGATGCAACTCTTTGGGGATGAGAGGTGTCATCATCCTGGCGCACAATTATGTAAAGTAGATTTTGGCAATAAAGTGTTTTTGAAAAAAATATTTTAAAATGAACTCTCGAGTCACCTTAGGATAAATGTATTTATAAAGTTGATGAATTTTAAATGTTTTGAAATTTTACCGAAAGGTAGCTAGACAAATACTCTGTGATGATGGTGCTGAATTGAGAACGATTACATTATGATTTATTGGTCTGTAGTATCATAATTTTGTGTTTCGTAGTAAGCAGTATTGGATATAAGGTTGCACTCGAGTTATTGTTGTAATAAGTATGATAGGATTTTGAGGTCAGATTGGAAGGTTTACGTGCTAACTTCCGAGTTGTGATTTGAGAGTTGTTGGATTAGGAGATTTGGTTATGCTCCACGTGTGTGTATATATTGTGATTTTAATAGAAGTTTGGTTTTTACATGTTCGATTTTGTTTAAACATTTTGGTATACTCAAATAGAATATTGTGCGAGCGATGATATTTTCAATATAAATTTATTTTCCCATTTTGACAAAGGATAAAATTTTATCAAGTTTGAATTAAAGAGAATAAAAATTTTGTTAGTTGAACGGGTTTATAGATTTGAAAACTTATTTGAAAGTAAGGTGTAACTGTAAATTCAAATACGAATATTTTGAAAATTTTAATGTGTTCTCAAAACTGGAGTTTTCCAACAGTAAAAGTATTTTGGTTTTAAATATAAAAGGAGTTATAAGATATTAATGTCTTTTAAAGAGAAGAGGGAAGTTCTAATGTGTTGTAATTTGAATTATTTCCCTATAAGTTTGGTTTTGAGCATAACCAATGACCCAATTACTGGTGAATGTGATTTAGGTGATCTCTTGTTAGCAAGTTTACAATTATATTTGGTGAAACAATTTTGAGAATTTCATTTGGTTCAGATTTATGAGTTAGCTGATTCGAGAATCGTGATGAGTAGGTTTCGACAATAAAGGTTGGTAGATCGATACTATTGATTGTGAATTTTTGTTGTTGAAAATTTGATATCATTTTGTTAGGTTGTTTAACCTTTTATGTGCGGCATAGATTTAGTCTGTGAAACAAAATCGGTATGTATATTGGTATTTAATCACCTTAGGTAACTTCGGGTTGTATGCTTTCTTATGGTATGAGTGGAAGAATCATTCTGAATGAGTCGGTTTGTATGTAACTTGGAGATTTCGTTATCATAGGTTAAAGTGATATATTCTTTGGAATGTCGGTAGGTGAGTACGTGTTTATTGATTCATTAAGGTTGATGGTCTTGTCGAGCTTAGTCCTTGTCGTGTGTACAACTCGATTTTCATAATGTTTTAAAGTTGGCTGATTTATATTAGCGAGAACCTTATCTAGTAAATTTTGGATTAGACCGTTCGTCTGATATAACAAGATTATTTATATATTTGATATGGGATATTAGGTGTAGAGATGTTAAGTAGGTGGCAAGGATTGCATGATGTTATTAATGGGGATTTCGAGGTTTTCATTTGAAGTGTTAGATTTTGGTATTGTAAGAACTGCAATTTGAGTTTCAGGCTTGTCCTTAAACCTTCTCAAGGTTGTCTTGATAGCTGTTAGAGCTCGAACGAGTTTAGTAACCTTCCTTGTGAGCATGTTAAATGTTTATAGTTGAATAATCTTGGAGGTTTATATTTTGTTTAATCAAGTAATAGTTGGAGCATTGAACTGTCGAATTTATAATTTTGCGCATACTTGGTGTAAAAATTTGAGTTGTTGTTTTATGTTAGTGGTGATTTGAGTTATCATTCGAGGTACAACGTATCGAGTTGTGGTTGTGCAAGTGCGTAGGTTGATGAGTGGAGGTATGCCTATGGTTTCAGTTTTATTCGGTTATATAGTTGGGGAGTATACTTAGGAGACGGAGTCCATTATGTGGAATTTTTATCTTTCATTCCTTGAGGTACGTTGGATTTAGCGTTGCTTCGAATGTTCGATGCTAATTTAGTACTTTGGATTTGTGTTATATGTTCTACTTTGGTTGCTTTGTGCGCGTATATAGTGTTGTATGCTTTGTGTTAAATTCGAGGACGAATTTTTTTTAAGTTGGAGAGAATGTAATACCTCGTGTTTTCAAACATGATTTGTCAGTTTGGTTATCCGTTACAAATTGGTTGTTTTCTTGCATTCGTTGTTATTTTGCATTTCAACATTTTTCTTATTATGTTTCGAACTTGATTCTGAATAATTATATGTTAGAAGTAACACTTGTGATACCTTGGTTGTTTCTTTTTGAGTGTCTTATATGTGTCCCATGATCTCGTATGTGTTTGATGTTGATTCGATTTATTTTCGGGTATATATCAAAACAGCATTCGCATGTTTTCCAGAACTGCCCTGTTTTAGTAAAACGTTGATATCTCCCAATTGAAATATCGGATCAGGCCCATTTTTTGATTTGTTGTTCATAAGAGTATATTCTAGCATGTGTTAAATTTTCACGTTTTTTGAATGCTTCCAACTCGCAAAATGATAATTAAACCGTGACTTTTATCAAAGCCCATGTAAAGCCCACATAAGTCTTTAAATAGACCCTTATTTTCATGTGAGCAGCCCCATTTTCTTTTTCACAAACCCTAAAACGAATATTTTTATATAAAATACACATTTCCTTTGTTCTAACAAGCCCGGATGCGATTCATTACGCTAAGAACTTGATTTTTCATCATACTCGCAAGATCTACGCGATTTCTACGTTGTGTTCTTCGCTGGTGGCTTGTGGATCCAATTGATTTCGGTCCAGCCCTTTGAACCTTGGGTTAATACATCAATTATAATCTTGTTCATCATTCTTAGGTAATGTTTTTACTCCGAATTGATTTATAGATTCGTTGTTGTGTGATTTTGCCTAGAAATGCATAATATAGGATTTTGATGGATTGAATTGTTGTTATTGGTATGCTATGTTTAAGCTACTGATCTTATATGATTAAATGATGGGTTATACATATATAATCTGATGTTATAAGTGTTGGAAAGAGTTTGGCATGATTCAATAACGAATTGGTGTAATTAAACAATGATTAGGCGATTTCTAGACTTGTGCGAATTGGATTCGTTTAATGAATTATTTAAATGGTTGAATCCAAATTGATTGACTGATATAAAAATTTTTTATTTGTAAATGAGAATCGAAATTGGTTGGTTTGTAAATATTCTACGATTTGCGAAAATGGCGATTTTAAGGAAATTGAACGTTATGAATACAATATGGTTTTCAAATTCTATACCTACTGATATAATATATTCTAAGTGATGTTTTAAAGGTTTTAAATCAGTAGTAACATACATTGTTTCATCGATTGTTGGTTTTTAATCGTTTGGCTAGTTTAGGCAATTTTCGGCAAAATTGTCATACTTGATTATTTGAGTACTTTGGCTTAATTTTGATTTAAACCAAGTTATTAAAGGCTGGAAAATATATTTTGACAATGATTTGAACTTATAAAAGATGTTAGTTTACCATGGATTGTCTTGATAATCGATGATTGTCTTGGCATTTGAGTTGTGGATATTCTTACAGGATTTTAAGGCTATTTTAAATATATACTTCATATTTGAGTTTAGTTAATTTAAAATGATTGAAATCATGTTTAGTTACACTTAAGGTGTTTTATTTGAGATGTATGAACTCCGGGTGAAAGTGGCCAAGTGTTGGCAATATTGTTGTATTTTGTTGTTATGGCTTTGACTTGTGTTGGGTTAAGCTTATAGTGAGTTCTTTATTTTCAAATACATTGGTTTGGTTTTAAAGGATTTAACTTTGGATTTTACTCTGGCTGGGTCGGGTTAGACTTGTGTCGCCCGACATGTTGTGTTAAGCATATAGTTGATATATGGCTAACACGTTACTCTGGGATTTCTTGGATATCGAAAGGTGTTTGAATTATATTACTCTGGATTTTTTTTAAAACGAGAACTCACCTAAGCTTAACTAGTTATTGTATTAGTTGGATATGTAATGTACTTTGGCTTTGGGCTTACTGTGTTTTGAATGTTGTTCTTTGGTTGTGTTAAGATACTAGTCCTATGTGGTGTTTAGTAATCTTAGAGTTAGGGGATGTTCGGATTTTAACTTATATATTGTTTTAGACCCGTCGACTGCTCGTGCTTCGGAGTCTACGCAGGGTTAGCTGTTTGCAAGATTCACGTGGATAGCAAGCAGTGAGTTTGTAGTGCTATTTACCGCTTTATTAAGTACCGCAATTTATTTTAGTATTATAAATGCTTTTGAACTGTTTTAAGCAATTATGGATCTGGATTGAAACGAGCTACTCGATAGGCTTGTATCGAGACTGTGTGCACCGGTAAGTACTCTGGGATCGGCAGACAAATGTCTTGCTTACGCTGGTATATGACGAGGATATGTTCCCGTCCACTCTGGGTTTATCAGTATGCTATGTCATACTTACGCTGGGATTATTTCAATACTGCTTTCCATAATCATACTATATTAGTATAAAATGTTTTGATTTAAGGGTTTTAAACTTAATAAATGTAAATAGTATTGCGAACTCATCTCAGTATATCTGACCCCGTTGTTTTCCCAAATTTTCCAGGTTTATGATTTGAAAGCTGGTCCACTCCGATTCTTTTGATTCCTCGGAGGTTTTTATGTTATTAAACTAGTTTCTGTTTTCAAACTCTTAGACCGCAGTAGAACTAGTTTATATATTACATTTGTTATTGCATTGGGATTATTGTTTAGACCGATTATTTATTATTAGCATGTTTACACTGGAATATTTTATTATTATATTTAAGGCATGCTGTGGAATATTTCAGATACTTAAGTTATTTATATTAGAACTGTATTATAAATTGCTAGACTTAGGTTTCGGTTGCTCCCGAGCAGTTTTTCTACAGGTTTAAATGTTTATTTGATTTCCGTAAAAAGGTGAAACGTTTGGCTAAATTCGCTAAAAAGGGAAAACGTTAGTACATGTTTGGTAACTGTTTAAACGTTTGGCTTAAATCGCTAAAAAGGGGAAACGTTTGGATTTGTTTTGTAATGTTTTAAACGTTTGGCTTAAATTGGTAAAAGGTGAAACATTGCGATTTGTTTCTTAACGTTCTAAACGTTAGGATTTGTTTCGTAATATTTTAAACGTTTTGTTTAAATCGCTAAAAAAGTAAAACGTTTCGATTTGTTTTGTAACGTTTTAAACGTTTGGCTTAAATCGCTAAAAAGGTGAAACGTTAATATTTATTTCGTATCGTTTTAAACGTTTGGATTTGTATCGTAACGTTTTATAGGTTTCGCTTAAATTGCTAAAAAGGTGAAACGTTTGTCTTAAATCGCTAAAAAGGGGAAATGTTAGGATTTGTTTCGTAAGGTTTTAAACGTTTGGCTTAAATCGGTAAAAAGGTGACACGTTAGGATTTGTTTCGTAACGTTTTAAATGTTTCGATTGGTTTTGTAATGATTTAAACGTTTGGCTTAATCGCTAAAAAGTGAAACGTTTGGATTTGTTTCGAAACGTTTTAAAAGTTTGGCTTGAATCGATAAAAAGGTGAAACATTAGGATTTGTTTCATAACGTTTTAAACGTTTGGCTTCACTCGCTAAAAAGGTGAAACATTAGGATTTGTTTTGTAACGTTTTAAACGTTTGGCTTAAATAGCTAAAAAGGGGAAACGTTAGGATTTGTTTCGTAACGTTTTAAACATTTGGATTGGTTTCGTAACGTTTTAAACTTTCAGATTTTTCTCGTAACGTTTGTAAACGTTTGGCTCAAATCGCTAATAGGGAAAACGTTTTAAAAGTTTGGATTTGTTTCGAAACGTTTTAAATGTTGGGCTTAAATCGATAAAAAGGGGAAACGTTTGGGTTTGTTTCCTAAAGTTTTAAACATTTGACTTAAATCGCTAAAAAGGTGAAACGTTAGGATTTGTTTCGTAAGGTTTTAAACGTTTGGCTTAAATCGGTAAAAAGGTGACATGTTAGAATTTGTTTCGTAACGTTTTAAACGTTTCGATTGGTTTTGTAACGATTTAAACGTTTGGCTTAAATCGCTAAAAAGTGAAACGTTTGAATTTGTTTCGAAACGTTTTAAAAGTTTGGCTTAAATCGATAAAAAGGTGAAACATTAGGATTTGTTTCGTAACATTTTAAACGTTTGGCTTCACTCTCTAAAAAGGTGAAACATTAGGATTTGTTTTGTAACAATTTAAACGTTTGGCTTAAATCGCTAAAAAGGGGAAACATTAGGATTTGTCTCGTAACGTTTTAAACATTTGGATTGGTTTCGTAACGTTTTAAACGTTTAGATTTGTCTTGTAACGTTTGTAAACGTTTGGCTCAAATTGCTAATAGGGAAAACGTTTTAAAAGTTTGGATTTATTTTGAAACCTTTTAAATGTTTGGCTTAAATCGATAAAAAGGGGAAACGTTTGGGTTTGTTTCGTAAAGTTTTAAACATCTGACTTAAATCACTAAAAAGGTGAAACGTTAGGATTTGTTTCGTAACGTTTTAAATGTTTGGATTGGTTTCATAACGTTTTAAACATTTGTCTTAAATCGTTAAAAAGGTGAAATGTTTGGATTTGTTTCGTTACGTTTGTATACGTTTGGCTTAAATCGCTAAAAAGAGGAAACGTTTTAAACGTTTGGATTTGTTTCGAAAAGTTCTAAATGTTTGGCTTAAATCGCTAAAAAGGTGAAACGTTTGGGTTAAATCGCTTAAAAAACGTTTGGCTTAAATCGTAATGTTTTAAACGTTTGGCTTAAATCGCTAAAAAGGGAAAACGTTAGTATTTATTTCCTGTCATTTTAAACGTTTGGCTTAAATCGCTAAAAAGGTGAAACGTTTGGATTTGTTTCGAAACGTTTTAAACGTTTTGCTTAAATCACTACAAAGTTGAAACGTTAGGATTTGTTTCGTAACGTTTTAAACGTGTGAATTGGTTTTGTAAAGTTTTCAACGTTTGGCTTAAATAGCTACTAAGGTGAAACGTCTGGACTTGTTTCATAACTTTTGTAAACATTTGGCTTAAAGTTCTAAAAAGGTGAAACATATGGATCTGTTTCGTATCGTTTTAAACGTTTTGCTTATATCGTTAAAAAGGTAAAACATTTGGATTTGTTTCGTAATGTTTGTAAACGTTTGGCTTAAATCGATAAAAAGGTGAAACGTTTAGATTTCTTTCGTAACGTTTTAAATGTTTGGATTGGTTTCATAACTTTTTAAACGTTTGGCTTAAATCGCTAAAAAGGTGAAAGGTTGGATTTGTTTCGTAGATTTTGTAAATGTTTGGCTTAAATCGTTAAAAAGGTGAAATGTTTGAATTTCTTTCGTAATGTTTTCAACGTTTGGATTGGTTTCGTAACTTTGTAAACGTGTTGCTTAAATCGCTAAAAAGGTGAAACGTTTAGATTTGTTTCGTAGCGTTTTAAACGTATGGATTGGTTTCTGTCACGACCCAATTTCATGGATCGCGAACGGCGCTAGGGTATGAGTATAGTCGTACCAAAACCCGTAGCAAGCCTCGCGGAAAACCTTATATTCAATATAAACCTGCAAGAAAACCAATGCTCGGGGGCAACCGAGACTTCAGCCTAAGTCTAACAACTTATATAGCAGTTCTAATATAATTACTTGATAGTAATTCGAAACTATGAAACACGCCTCATATATAAATAATCCAATGTAACATGCCAAGGTACAATAATATAAAAGTCGTACCACTACGACTAACCAAAATATAATAATCGAGACAACTAGTTCTACTTCGGTCTAAGAGGTAAAACAGTTGACTAGTCTAATAACATAAAAAGACCTCCGAGGAATCAAAAGATTGGAGATGACCAACGCTCTCAAAATCGTAAGCCTGGAAAATTTGGAGAACAATGGGGTCAGATATACTGAGATGAGTTCATAATGCTATTTACATTTGTTAAGTTTAAAACCCTTAAAACAAATCCTTTTATACTTATATATATATATTCGATTATGGAAAACAGTATTGAATTTAAATCCCAAAGTATTTAACCCAAAGTAGATGGGAACAAATCCCCTTCGATTCCCAAAGTAGGCAAGACATTGGTCAGCCAATCCCAAAGTACTTACCGGTGCACACAGTCTCGATACAAGCCTATCGAGTAGCTCGTTTCCATCCAGATCCATAATCCTTAAAACAGTTCACAAACATTTGATATACTAAAATAATGTGCGGTACTTAATAACGCGGTAAATAACACTATAAACTCAGTGCTTGCTTATCCACGTGAATCTTGGTAAAAGGCTAACCCTGCGTAGACTCCGAAGCACGAGCAGTCGACGTGTCTAAAACTATGTATAAGTTAAAATCTGATCAACCCCTAACTCTAAGATTACTAGACACCACGTAGGACTAGCATTTCAAAACACAACCAAGGTACAACCAAAGTATCCATACAAACCAAATAACAAAATTAGGCAAGTTAAGCTTAGATGAGTTCTTATCTTTTAAAACGAAACCAAAGTTCTTAAATACTTATATAGTCCTTTCAAAACCCAAGATTTTTCCCAAAATTGTGTGTTAGACTTAATTGTAGTATAGCTCAACACAAAATGTTGGGCGACACAAGTCTAACACGACCCAACCATAAGCCAAAGTAAAACCAAAGTAAATCTGATCCTTAAATAAAACTAAGTTTAAAATAAGAACTCATTTGCTAACTTAATAATGCCAAAATCATGATAAGCAATTAAGCCAAATAACTTGCCAACACTTGACAAGTAACACCCAAAGTACATACACTTAAATACACCACTTAAATGGAATCAAAAGATTCAACGCCTTTCAAGTTTCATCTTGAACCTAAAATAGCTTAGCCAAAACAATACACACAATATAACACCTTACATGCCTTTAACCAAATTGTTTAACCCAACAACCTAAGATGAAACTAATATCTTTATATGTGTTCAAAACCGTTTTATAAACAAAGATTAACAATTTGATCAAAACCAAAATTAAGCCAAAGCACTCAAATAATCAAATATGGCAATTTTGCCGAAAATTGCCTAAACTAGCCAAACGACTCAAAACCAACAATAGATGAACCAAAGTATGTTACTACTGATTTAAAACCTTTAAAACATCACTTAGAATATATTATATCAGTAGGTATATCATTTGGAAACCATTTTTCAATCGATGCGTTCAATTTTCTTAAATTCGTCAATTTCGCAAATCGTGGAGATTCCAAAAGCCAATTCAATTTAAATTCTCATTTTAAAGCAAAAGCTCTTGAAATCAGTAGATATAGATGTATAAATTCATAACAACTTGAATAATATAGATTCAATCATTCGAATCAATCGCTAAAAGAATCGATTCACAAACGACCTTAAAATGGTGATTTCTACGCTCAAATCATAACACGAATCAATACCACTCTTAAATCTAACCAACAAATCCAAACACCCAAAGTATAACCAAAATTAATTACAATAACTCAGCCCTAAAACATATATTTCCATAATTAAATATAGCAAAACAGAAAATAATTGCCACAACACCCAAAGTATAAATCAATCGCAACAACACATAAATCTCTACCCAAAACTCAAAGTAGAGGAGCACATACCTGTTGAATTCAAAGGAAATGAAATACCCAAAAATTGATAACCAAAGAGCTATTGAATCTAGATTTGAATGAACCGATAAACCAATGATTAAACCATAAGAACAACGATCAAAATACTCACCAAGGATCAAAATATGAGAGGGATGAGTGTAGGAATGATATTGACAGTTGTCTCAGCCGTTGTAGGGTTTTAAAAATGTTTGGAAATGATTTTAGGTCGAGATAAGGGAGTATTTATAGTAAATGACGGTTTCAGTAGTGTTCTGTCGCGCCCGAGATGGGTGTATCACGCCCGAGATGAGTGAATCCGGCCCAAGATGAGTAAATCGCGCCCCAGATGGTATATAACGACCGTGATGATCTTGTCATGCCCGTGATACACCCTCTGCTTCCAAAAATAATGATTTTTATGGCCTATAAGTCCAAGGTCGATCCATACGGCCCAAACCACACTCAAAACAAGATTGAATATCAAAATAACTATTGTGCAAATCAAACCAAAGTTTCAAGGAACCAAACCACCATAGATTAACCCGAAACACATCGGAAAACTCATCGGAACAAGCCGGAAAAATATGGGGTGTTACATTCTCCCCAACTTAAAAACAAAAGCGTCCTCGATTTTAACACAACGCAAACAAAGCACAAAACACGATATACGCGCACCAGGTAGCCAAAGTAAAACATATAACACAAATCCAAAGTACTAAAATAGCATCGAACATTTGAAGCAACGCTAAACCCAATGTACCTCAAGAAACAAAAGATAACAATTCCACATAATGGACTCCGTCCCCTAAGTATACTCCCCAAATATTATCGAATAACACTGAAACCATATGCATACCTCCACTCATCAATCTACGCACTTGTGTAACCACAACTCGACAAGTTGTACCTCGAATTATAACTCAAATCATCACTTACATAAAACAACAACCCAAAATTTCACACCACGAATGCGCAAAATTATAATTCGACAGTTCAATACTCCAACTGTTACTTGATTAAACAAAATATAAACCTCCAAGATTATTCAACTAGCAACATTAAACATGCTCACAAGGAAGGTTACTAAACTCATTCGAGTTCAAACAGCTATCAAGACAACCTTGACAAGGTGAAAGGACAAGCCCGAAACTCAAATCGCAATTTTTACAATACCAAAATCTAACACTTCAAATGAAAACCTCGAAATCCCCATTAATAACATCATGAAATTCTCGCCACCTACTTAACATCTCTACACCTATTTTCCCATATCAAAGATATAAATAAACTCGTTATATCAAACGAACAGTCTAGTCCAAAATTAAATAGATAAGGTTCTCGCCAATATAAATCAGCCAGCTTTAAAACATCAAGAAAATCGAGTTGTACACACGACAAGGACTAAGCTCGACAAGACCATCAACCTTAACGAATCAATAAATACGTACTCACATACAAACAATCCAAATAATATATCACTTTAACCTATGATAACGAAATCTCCAAGTTACATACAAATCGACTCATTCAGAAATATTCTTCCACTCATACCAAGAAAGCATACAGCCGGAGTTACCTAAAGTAATTAAATACCAATATACATACCAATTTTGTTGCACAAACCAAATTTATGTTGCACACAAAAGGTTCAACAACCACACAAAACGATCTCCAACTTTTAATAATAAAATTTCACAATCAACGGTATCGATCAACCAACGTTTATTGTCGAAACCTACTCATCACGATTAAAGAATCAACTAACTCAAAAATCCGAACCGAACTCAAATTCTCAAGATCATTTCACCAAATGTAACTCTTGCGATCAAGATATCACCTAGATCAAACTCACTAGTAAATGGGTCATTGGTTATGCTCATGTCGAACTTATAGGAAAACAAAAACTCCAAAACACAAAATATTATATTTATATTTTCACTTTTTAAAGACGCTAACATCTTATACCTGTCTTTATATACAAAAACCAAAATCCTTTTACCATTGGAAAACCTCCAGTTTTATAAAGTCCTCAAAAATTTTGTATTTGTAATTTGCATATTAACCTTACCTTTAAACAAATTTACAAATCCTAAAATCATTTAAATGACAAAATTTTATTTCTTTTAGATAAAACTTGATAAAAATTTATCCTTTTATCAAAATAGAAAATATTTGTAAAGAAAATATCTTTTTCCATATAATATTTTTGTACGAGTATACTCAAACATTTATACATAAATGAATATGTAAAAACAAACTCCTTTTAAAATCACGGCGTAAACACACACGTCGAACATAACCAAATCCCTTAGTCTAATAACCTCAAATCATAATTTGGAAGCCAACACATAAGCCTTTCAATCCGACCACAAAATCCTATCACACTTACAACGACAGTAACTCGAGTGCAACCTTATATCCAATACTAATGCCTACAAACATAGTTATTTAAATAACATAAAACTGATCATTGCAACGCAATCGTCCTTCATTCGTCAATATCATCACAGAGTATTTGTGTAGCTACCTTTCAGTAAAATTTCAAACCATTTGAAATTCATCAACTTTATAAATCCATTTATCCCAAGGTGACTCGCGAGTTCGTTTCATAATATTTTTCTCAAAAACACTTCATTGCAAAATCCACTTTACATAATTGTGCGCTAGGGTGATGACACCTCTCATCCCTAAAGAGTTGCATCCAACTCTAACCATTTCAATGCACATGATGCATGTACTACTATACATGTACCAATTACTTTTTTTTAGTGACATACTCAGTGCTCAATACAATTTCCTATTCGTGACATACGAAAATGCATGTTCATGATATGTCTAAACACAATTACGTGATAAAAATATTTCAAATACTTTCACAAATTATCGTTTGAAATTATTTTCTCAATAACACATTTGCTAGACATTATACTCTGTAGGATGTGCACTCGATACCCTTAAAACCATTTCTCAAACTACTTACTTGCAATCTACCAAATCATATGTGTTAGTAGTATATGCCCTAGGGCCATTTGATCGTGTATATTTGTAGAATTAATCCCAATGGAAAATATATATATGTAATATTTGAACTAAGTGTCTCATCAACTAAGTGTTCATGTATTACGTATTGTCCTTATCACATTGTGATAGAATCTATTCTTAAGGTGTTAAGAATATGAGTGACAGATTTTATTATACAAGTGATCAAAATAACCGTTCACGATCGATGGGGTCATGCGAATAAGGGCATCGCATTATCCCAGAAAGATTGTCACCTCTATTTATTCTCCTGATTAGTAAAGAGTTGCTAATTATAGGAAGTAGTGAGTCTCATACTACTTGATGGGCATCAGAATAAACATGTGGACACTCAAGAGTAAGTCGAACAAGTGACGCTAGATGACTTATACATGGTAGTTCATTAAAGTCAATTTATGTCATCTAGTTCATAATTGTACATATGTCCTTTGACTTGCGGTGACACTATCTTGTATATAGGTGATTAAAGTTTGATATTCCTTAACCCTAAATCTTTCATGAGCTAAGGCCGCGGGATGTGTTGGCTCTAGTTAGTTGTATATGGAGATAGGGGTTTAACCTAGAAAGGATTCATCACTCTAGATGAACGGAGACAAGATTCTATGCTATCTCAAATTGTTCTTGATGGATGATAAAACCTGCGCAGGTGTATATGACTTACATAGAAAGTTGTTTCTAGTGGAAGTCATATTTATCAAGAATTAGAACTGAGAGATGAGGTCATATAATCAAGACATACAGTGTTTGACTTAACCGTAACACTAGTCGAGATTGGAATCTTAGATGAAGGGAATTTTGAGTGTACGGTAATTATGAACATTGGTTCAAAAAGAATGCATCGAAACATTCATCTCTATTTGGGGGTCGTGATATGTTGCTAGACGTCACTCTCGATCTACGAGAATTAATAATTAAATGGGATTTAATTATTTAATATAAGAAAGGCGTTTCTTATGTCTCTCGTTGCCATATAGATCTGAACCAAGTTAGTCACACACAATTGGGACTAATTTGTAAGATGACAAACAAGTACAAATTAGGGACTAATTTGTAAGAGTTATAAATTAGTAGGAACCTAATTGTACTATGTCCAAGTTAATTAGGGACTAATTTATAAGAGTTATAAATTAGTAGGAACCTAATTATATTTTAACCAAGTTTTATGATTAAAAGGCTTAAGTAATTAATTAGTGTAATTAATGATACTTAAATCATTAATCATAAGCTAATGGAATGATGATGTCATGGTGATGATGTAATGAGATAAGCTTATGCCATATATGTGTTGTCATATGATGACATCACCTATATGATGTCACCTATGTGATGTCACCACATGAAAGGTGTCATGTGGTGGCAACACCTTTGCTTGGTGTGTGACACCTAGCATGCAAGGTGTTGCACTCGTAAGACATGCTCTAGCCTATAAATAGAGCATTTCCTTGCTCATTTCAAAATACCACACAACACACATCTCACTACAAAGTTGTAGAGAGAGAAAGCACTTGAAGGAGTTCAAGTAGTCATCAATCACGGGAAAAACCCGGCGACGTTTTTCATACATCCGAGCAAGGTAGTGATCGCGGCGAGAGTTTGAGCTTAGGGCTGCTCGACAAGAGGAACTCTTGCAGATTACTTCAAGGCGAGGATTCAATCGGACGCATACTCGTGTGGACGAGCTTGAGGTCGCCGTACTTTCGGGACTACAAGAATCGTTGGAGAATTGACATAGGTATTCTTTTTATGATTCCTAGATGCGTGCTTTAATTACTAAATTATACGACGATCCATTTGTTGTTGATATGATCAAATTTAGGATCCGGATTGTTGGAATTTTGATTTTGAGTTGAAATATATGATCCGGACCCGCGCCTCCCGCTGTGCCAACAGTGGTATCAGAGCCACCGTATCATCGAGTATTAACGCTTTACGATTGAATGCATATATAAATAATCATGGGCTTAGGAATTATTATTGGGCATGTAATTTATAATTCCGAGTGCTTAAGTTTTTTTTTTTTTCAAAAACCAACGAACGCTATTGTGATATTAATTACATTTGATTAAATTCTGTCTAGGAGATTGGTACTTAAGTGGTCCGCTCGTGACCCTCCAATCTATCCTGAGAATTTTTCTAATGTGATAATTTAACACAATACGTGATTCGCTTGTGCATTATGTTGTCATCAACGGGATGTGCAGAAAAAGCGAAACCCGAAAAAAACCCGAAAAAAAAAATTAATATTTTTTTTCATAAAAACAAAAAATGCTGAAAAACGGGTTTTACATCCGTGACAAAGTTTTCGGCTCGGAAAATAAAATTCGTAAAAAACCGAAATGCTGAAAAAGAGGTTTTACACTCGGGAAAAAGTTTCCGACTCGAAAAAAAACCGTAAAAAGAACGTAAAAAAAATTAATTTTTTTTTTCGAGGATTAGCAATCGGTTGAGGCTTTCGGAGGTTCTAGGATGAATCCTCGATACCTAAAGAAAGTAGATATTACATAGTAAATGATTAGAGAATCATTTCCGAGATATGTAATAGTTTGCTCATTCTTTTGTGCCTAAAGAATGAGACCTAGAAAGTCCATCATCATACATGTGTGGTTACATGAGTTATTTTAGCTTTAATATGTATGGGATGCATGCTAAAATGTGTTGTGTGCTTAGTGAGACCGGAATAATTTAAAACCCTAAGAAAGCTTCCTAAAAAGTTAAAGATTAAGTTTATATTGATTAATCATTAACTTGATTTATCAATGGCTCTCCATTGGAGCAATAAACTAACACACTTTGAATTATCATCTTGTTGGCTATGGATACATAGGGGTTAGATGATATCGTCAAGAGGCTGTTGTTGAGTTTATTGTTAAGCATGAGATGTTACGGGTGTATTGATATAGTACACGGCAATAACGGCAATTAGGGGTACCTGAGTCGTGTATTATTCAAATTGATACATCTTAGTTGATTTAATGGGTTAAACTTAACTCATGCAGAAACCCAATAACGACAATGGGTATCTGAGGATGAAAGCATTAGGAGCCGGAAATGATTGAACCTCATATGAGATATGATGAACAAGTAGTTGTTCACTTATATATCATTTTGATCCCAAGAATAGCATTAAGTACTTGAAGGAAAGATAAAAGAATATAAGAATTCAATCACCCGCTTGAAATCTTTTCCAACAAAGATTCACGTTTCCTATTTTGGAAGTGTAGGATTCGACAAAGATAGTGGGAGGCCATTTTGATAAAGACCAAATCATTATGGTTTAATATATAAAATAACATGAATACTAATTGGAGATCTTTGCTATCTATGAAATAATAAGATTAAATAGGATCCTTTCAAGTGACATTCACGATAGTAATCGGCTAGTGGTTTAAAATCAATTTTTGATTGATTAAGATATTTAGATGCCTCCAAGGCTATTACGGAAAAGAAATGCACATCAGTTAACAAAGAAAAATGTTTTCATCTGTTAAGATGTAGGACAGTATAAGTCATTACCGAAAATATTTGGAATATTTTCGGTCAATAAAAGAAAGTGTTTCTTTTGTCAAACCGAAAGACATTGAAATGGAAATTACATTAAGTATTGTGAATACTTAAAGGGCAATGACAAGAGGAACGACAATTCCATCAAGAATGTGTCTATCTCATATTCCAATGTCAATTGCTCATTTAAAAGCTTGTGTATTGAATACCGATGCTAATTCTCACATTTATTTATCTTTTACGGATTTAGTAAAAGTGAGAAAGAAAGGAAAAAGATGAAGTAATCTTAAATCTCGGGAATGACGCAAGCGTTGCGACAAGAGCTATAGGATCAACTTCAATTTTCTTAAATAAACATGAGTTGTACTTAAACAAGTTTTTTGTACTTACCCAATATATATAGTGTAATATCCCGTAAAATTTTGGAATTTATTTTGAGTTTCGATAATGTCTTGAGTCATTTACGTAATTGAAACTCTTCGGGGAGTTCGACGAGTTTGATTTAAATTTGGTTGATTGGGTTTGGAATTGTTTGGGGTTGTTGTTATTTAATAATTAAATAAAAAAAAATGATTAGAACGTTTTAGGTTAAAGTCTCGTTCGAAATCTTTATTCTCGAACGAGACCGTCCTAATTTCTGAAAGGTCTCGTTCGAGAACTAAGGTCTTGAACGAGACCTTAGTTCAATTTGGCTGGTCTTGTTCGAGACCAGCCTTGCTGAACCGGGACTCATGTTTGCTCCCTATTTTCAGCTCGATCCCTTCACTTTTTCAGTCGTTTTTTAAACCCTAATTCATTACCACAATTCATACAAACCCTAGCCTCCTTCATTACTCAATTTTGCTGAGAATCCTTCCCGCAATCATGAATCAAAGTTGGGTGTTCATTGGTAAGATTTTGAACATATATTTCAGTTTTGGTTTAAAATCGACCTCTCCGTATTTTGATCCGTACGTGACCATTTTCAGATCCAAATTCAGTTTCGTTTCGTCCTGGTCGAAGAAGATTCACGTATCTAAAAATTCTAATTTTTGTTTCGTAAAACGGTACGTTATATTTCCCGTATTGTCTGCCGCCGCTTTACCGTTTTCTAGATAATTTCTGTTTTGATTTTAAATCGACCTCTTGGGATTTCAATTTGTTTGGCAGCCGTTTGGAGGTCGAAATCAATTCCGTTTGTTTCCAGTGGAAGTAGACTCACGCCTCTACGTTTGTACACTTTTCGTTCGTCAAACGGTACGTAAACGAACCCGTACCAATCGCCGCCGTTTCACCAAATTTCATGATTATAAACTGTACATAAAGGATGAGTTTCTGCCGATTATTACCTTAATCATTGTTCATGATTTTTGTGTCTTTTAAGTATAATCTCTTGGATTGATTAATTGTCTAAGTTTTCAGTGAGTTTGGCCTCGTCGTTTTTGATTCGTTTCGCCGTTTTTGTTTGCTCTTGACTATGAACGTTAAAAATTGTTTCTGCCGAAGATTTTCCTTTCTTGAGTATTGTTTATAGCATCTTAGGATTTTAGACTTTTGGGTTTCTATCTTCTTCATGGATTCTTGCCATCAATTATAAGTATCAGTAGGTGTTTTGCTTGAGTTGGTGTTTACGATTTTGGCTTCTGCAAATGTGAAATGTTGAGTTTGATTGTTTGGGTTTCATAATTGAGAAGATGATTATGTGTCAAAGTGTAATTGGCTAAACTTGGGTTGCTTTTGGTTAAAAGTTATTTTAGGCCATTAACTTAATTGGTACTAAATTGTTTGATCCCTTAATTTACTAAATTAACTATTCTATATTGATTTTAAATATTAAATTAGGAAATTGATTTCGACTTATTAATTAGCGATTCAAATAATAATATTATTTATAATTTGAAATTACTTCGGGCATTAATATTTTAAGTTTAAATTAAATATTAATTTTATTATAGTTTATACGTAATATTATATATTGACTATATTAAATAAGTATTGGGAATTTTATTTTATTTAAAAGTTTGTCAGATTAATTATATTATTTTTAAGGCATAAAAATAATATTTGAATATTTAAAAATTAAATTAATAATTATTATTTAATCGATAATTTAAGATTTTTGATTTAGAATGTCTTTGGGATTAAAGTTATATTTTAGATTTATTTTGTTATTTAATTAATTGAGATAATTGCCGGTAATATATAATTACTTGGATTTCAAGCTATTGAGTTCTATTTTGATATTAATTAATATTTTATATAATATTATAGTTATAAACTGTGGTTAATAATTTTGGAATATCAGTTGGGTCGGTTCGGACTTGGGTCACCGACATGTGGGTTTAGCTTGGTAGTTTTGAAAAATCTGGCTAACCCACTATTTGAGGAATTGATTTTATTTATCAATTAAATATTATTTTAGTAATATTTTCGGATTGGATTTAAGTGCGAACTCAATAGTCTGAATTATTTACGGCATTATAATTTATTTGAGAATTGTGTTTCTCTGTGATTTATCTGGTTATTTAATTGTGCTAGTATTACGTGGTGTCTAGTAATCTTAGAGTTAGGGGTCGTTCGGATATTAACCTATTTATTATTTTAGACCCGTCGACTGCTCGTGCTTCGGGGTCTACACAGGGTTAGCTGTTTGCCAAGATCACGTGGATAAGCAAGCAGTGAGTTTGTAATGCTATTTACCGCTTTATTAAGTACCGCATCAAATTTAAATATTATAAATGCTTTTGAACTGTTTTACGGATTACGGATCTGGATTGAAACGAGCTACTCGATAGGCTTGTATCAAGACTGTCTGCACCGGTGAGTATTCTGGGAAACGGCAGACTAAAGTCTTGCTTACGCTGGTATATATTTATGACGAGGATTTGTTCCCGTCCACTCTGGGTTTATCAGTAGGCTATGTCATACTTACGCTGGGATCATTTCAATACTGTTTTCCATAATCATACTATATTAGTATAAACTGTTTTGATTTAAGGGTTTTAAACTTAATAAATGTATACAGTATTGCGAACTCATCTCAGTATATCTGACCCCGTTGTTTTCCCAAATTTTCCAGGTTTATGATTTGAAAGCTGGTCCACTCCGATTCTTTTGATTCCTCGAAGGTCTTTATGTTATTTAAACTAGTTTCTGTTTTCGAACTCTTAGACCGTAGTAGAACTAGTTTATTTATTACATTTGATATTACACTTTGGGATTGTCGATATATTCGATTATTTATATTTGGCATGATTACTCTGGGTTACGATATTATTATATATAAGGCATGTTGTTGAACGTTTAATATATTTAAGTTATTTATATTAAAACTGTAATATAAATTTCTAAACCTAGGTTGGAGTCTCGGTTGTCCCCGAACAGTTTTCTGCAGGTTTAAATGTTTATTTGATTTCCGCAAGGCTTGCTACGGGGTTTGGTACAACCATACCCATACCCTAGCGCCGGTCACGATTCATGAAATTGGGTCGTGACAAAGTTGGTATCAGAGCTTTAGTTTCGAACTAAGGCCAATTTTTTTGCATGTTATGTGTTTATTGCTTTAAGGCATGTTAAGTGTTACTGTTGTAT
This sequence comes from Mercurialis annua, assembly GCF_937616625.2. Lineage (NCBI taxonomy): Eukaryota > Viridiplantae > Streptophyta > Magnoliopsida > Malpighiales > Euphorbiaceae > Mercurialis > Mercurialis annua. The sequence goes on from NC_065575.1 coordinate 29,380,314, forward strand.
CATAGGATCTACTGCGGAAATAGGATTCAAGTTTTTTCTTTTGAAACGTCATCATTTGTTTTCAAAACTTTCTACCTTCACCATTAGGGATGTTTGAGTCGGTCTTATGTGTTACTAATGTTTTACTTTGCGAAGTTTATGCTTACTTTGGAATGCTATTGTTATTACTTAGGTTAAATTGTTAATTTTTGAGCTATTTAAATTCACTCTGGGTGTTGCCATGTGGGTATTATTTGAGATTTTATCTGTTTCATTCTTAGAAACGAATACTCGTAGGCGTGCTGCAGCTCAGGCTGAGGCTGAAGCTGATGACGCTATGTCGACTGAGGTTGACCAGCATGAACCAGAGGTTCAAGTTGGCAGGGGACGTGCAGGTGGAGTTCCGGCTGGTAGAGGCCGAGCTGGCAGAGGACGGGGTGGCAGAGGTCATGTTGTTGGGGGCAGAGGTAGGGGACGTAGTGGTGCAGGCTTTATGGCACCAGGTGTACCACAAGCTCCTATCGATCCATTTGACTTCACGACATTTCTGGCTGGGATCACTACACTCCAGAATAATCAAGTGCAATTGCAGGCGGGACAGATCGCAATGCAGAACCAGTATGCTATGCTGGGACAGATTGTGGAGCAACAGGTACCACAAGCTGGTGGTGTTGCGGTTGGTGGTGTTGCGGTTGGTGGTGCTGGTATCACTGATAGGGACTTAGTGTTGGCTTATTCAAGGTTGAAGCCGGCTGAGTTTGCAGGCGACGGCGACGCCGTAGATTTTCTAGAGGAGGTTGAGCGAAATGCTCAGAGACTAAAGGCTTCTGAGAGACAAACTTTTATGCTAGCGGAGATGTCCTTGAAGGGTGCTGCAAATGATTGGTTTTGCAGGGAGATTCGCGCAGTTATGGCTACTATTACATGGGCAGATTTTGTGACACAATTTATGGAATTTTATCTACATTTTTCAGTGACAGAGTTTCAAAGACAGACTGCTGATTCTGAAGAGAGGGGACAGATAAGTACATGAGTATACTACTGAGTTCGTGAGACTGAGTCGCTTTGCCCCAGATTTGCAGACTGAACAGCAGAGGGTGAACGACATGTACGTGAAGGGTTTAGGTGCTGACTTTATAAGTCTTCTGACTGAGACGACCAAGGAATTTTCTGCTGCAGTGGACAGTGCTCGTCGGATGGAGGCAATTTACTACACTTTAGGAAAATGACTGAGACAAAGAAGGCAATCGGTGTTGTTCAGAGTAGTGGGCAGCACGGTGGTAGCAGCAGCTATCAGTTCAAGCCTTCCCAGTACAACAGTCAGAAAGGGGGTGTTCGAAAAGGTTATCAGCCATATTCTCACAGTTCTGGTTACAGTGGGAGTAGCCGTGGATCTGGTCGCGGTTGCAGTGGTACTTCTAGCGTCCCGTTTTGTCAGAACTGCACGCGCAGACATTCGGAACAGTGCACAGTGGCACCATGAGTTGTTATGCTTGTGGCCAGCAGGGTCACTTTGCTAGGGAGTGTCCGGCATCTGGACAGCAGATGTCGTCGGCTAGTGTTGCTCAGCCGTTCTTTCAGCAGCAGAGACCCGTTTTCACTCCTTCGGCAGGGTATTCTCAACCTGCCGCTTCGTTTGGTGGCCAGCGGGGCCGTGGTTCAGGAGGGCGTGGTTTTGGTGGCCGTGGGAACGGTGGTAGAAGCTCCAGTAGTTATAGTTTTTCTCAGGCACCGCAGCAGGGACAGGGTCAGGCCAGAGTATTTGCTTTGACTCCTCAGGATGCTCGTGCATCAAACGCCGTTGTGCAAGGTACTATTCCCATTTCATTTGTATATGCCTTGGTCTTATTTGATACGGGTGCAACACACTCTTTTGTTTCTTCGAGCTTTGCTGCTAAGTTGGGTGTGACACCATCTAGGTTGTTAAAGCCTTTATCTGTATCTACGCCTTTGTTTGATTGTGTTATGGTAGATGTGGTCTATCCGTCTTGTTCTGTGGCTATACATGGTAGGGATATTAGTGCTGATTTGATTATGCTTGACGTGTTTTCTTTTGATGTTATCTTGGGGACATATTGGCTTTCACGCCATTTTGCTTCTATCGACTGTCGAGGGAAGTTGGTATTGTTTGGGATTCCTGGTGATATGCCTTTTTCTTTCCAAGGAGAGAAGGCGGATGCACCTAAGAATCTAATTTCGGCGATTAAGGCCAAGCGTATGATGGGCAAGGGTTGCCAGGCTTTCTTAACGGTGGTTCGTGATTTAGAGGGTGATAGTGGTGATGTGCATAGTGTTCCGATTGTGAATGAGTGCACTGATGTGTTTCCAGAGGAGTTGCCTGGATTACCACCCGATCGTGACATTGAGTTCTATATCGATATTGCTTCTGGAACAGCTCCTATTTCGATACCTCAGTATCGGATGGCTCATGCAGAGCTGAAAGAGTTGAAGGAACAGTTATAGAAATTGCTGCATAGTGGTTTTATCAGACCGAGTACTTCTCCGTGGGGTGCTCCTGTGTTGTTTGTCAAGAAGAAGGATGGGTCATTTTGTCTGTGTATTGACTACAGACAGCTGAACAAGGTTACTGTCAAGAACCGGTATCCTCTTCCTCGCATTGATGATTTGTTCGACCAGTTGGAGGGTGCTAAGTGCTTTTTGAAGATTGACTTGAGATCCGGGTATCATCAACTTCGGATTCGAGATGTTGATGTGCCTAAGACTGCTTTCAGAACGCGGTATGGGCATTTCGAGTTTCTGGTCATGTCTTTTGGGTTAATTAACGCACCAGCATCGTTCATGGATATGATGAACCGGGTATTCAAGCCGTTTCTGGATCAGTTCGTTATCGTGTTTATTGATGACATACTGATTTACTCTCGGAGTGAGGAGGAGCATGCTTTCCACTTGAGAACGATACTACAGACTTTGCGTGAGCATCAGCTGTATGCTAAGTTCTCGAAGTGCGAATTCTGGCTGGATCAAGTTACTTTCTTAGGACACGTAGTATCAAAGGATGGGATCAAGGTTGATCCGACGAAGATTGAGGTGGTTATGGATTGGCAGAGGCCGAGGTCAGTTACCGAGATCATGAGTTTTCTGGGGTTAGCTGGCTACTATCGTCGGTTCGTGCAGGATTTCTCTAGAATATCTGCACCGATGACTAAACTGACACAGAAAGGTGTTAAGTTTGAGTGGACTAATAAGTGTGAGGTGAGCTTTGAGAAGCTCAAAGAGATTTTGACTACAACTCCTGTGTTAGCATTGCCATCTGGCATTGAGGGGTTCACTGTGTATTGTGATGCTTCTCGTATCGGTTTGGGTTGCGTTCTGATGCAACATGGTAAGGTGATTGCCTATGCTTCTCGCCAGCAGAAGAAGCATGAGGTGAATTATCCTACTCATGATCTGGAGTTAGCAGCTGTAGTTTTTGCTCTCAAGATTTGGAGGCACTATTTGTACGGTGCGACTTGCGAGATCTTTACTGATCATAAGAGTCTGAAGTACATCTTTGATCAGCGCGAGTTGAATCTGAGGTAGCGAAGATGGTTGGAGTTACTGAAAGACTACGATTGTACTATTCAGTACCACCCGAGTAAGGCTAATGTGGTAGCCGATGCGTTGAGTCGCAAGTCTTCGGGCAATTTGGCCCATATTTCTAAGGTTGGGCGAAGACCCATGGTTCGTGAGTGGCATTGTTTGTTAGCTTCGGGATACGGATTTCAGGTTTCGCAGAGAGGTTGTTTGTTGGCACAGTTACAGGTGCAGCCGGTTTTGATTGATAGGATCAAAGCTTCACAAGCTGAGGATCCACAATTGAAACGGATTATGGATGAGATCCATCTGGATGAGAATTTTGAGTTTGTTTTGGCGGATTGAGTTCTCAGGTACGGTTCTCGACTGTGTGTTCCGGATTCAGATGGTTTGAGAGACCAGATTATGGAGGAAGCGCACAAGTCAGCTTACAGTGTTCATCCGGGTTCTACCAAGATGTATCATGATCTCAAGGGTACATACTGGTGGAGCGGAATGAAAAAGGATGTTGTAGAGTTTGTGTCTAAGTGCTTGACTTGCCAGCAGGTAAAGTTAGAGCATCAGAGACCGTTTGGATATCTGCAACCGCTACCTATTCCAGAGTGGAAATGGGAGCGAATCGCTATGGATTTTGTGGTTGGTTCGCCACGTACCCGACAGGGGTATGATTCGATTTGGGTGATAGTTGACCGTTTGACCAAGTCAGCTCACTTCCTACCGATTAAGGTTACTTATTAGGCTTCGAACTTGTCACAGTTGTACATCGATCGGATTGTTAGTCTCCATGGTGTACCAGTGTCGATAGTTTGGATAAAGGTTCAGTTTTCACCTCTCGGTTTTGGAAGGCGATGCAGGAATCTTTGGGTACGAGATTGGATTTCAGTACTGCTTTTCATCCTCAGACTGACGGTCAGTCTGAGAGGACTATTCAGACTTTGGAGGACATGCTCAGGATGTGTGTTATGGATTTTCAAGGTACCTGGGATACTCATTTGCCTTTGATTGAGTTTTCCTACAACAACAGTTACCACGCTAGTATCGAGATGGCACCTTATAAGGCTTTGTACGGGCGCAAGTGTCGATCTCCTATCTGTTGAGAGGAGGTTGGCGAGCGCAAGGTCTCGGGAGCAGAGATTATTCAGATTACCTCAGATAAAGTACCATTGATCAAGCGGAGATTGGAGACAGCGTTTAGTCGGCATAAGAGTTATGCTGATCCGGAGAGAAAAGACATGGAGTTTCGGGTTGGAGATTTCGTGTTTCTTCGGGTTTCGCCTATGAAAGGCGTTGTGCGTTTTGGTGTTAAGGGGAAATTAGCACCGAGGTATGTTGGTCTGTATGAGATCATTGAGCGTATTGGAGCAGTGGCGTACAAGTTGGCGTTGCCACCAGATATGTCGTTGGTTCACCCAATGTTTCACATTTCCATGTTGAGGAAGTGTATTTCTGATCCTTCTCACATGATAGTACCACAGAGTGTTGAGATTGACCATGAGTTATCTTACGAGGAGAAGCCTGTCGAGATTGTTGATACGCAGGTTCGTAAGTTACAGAACAAGGAGATTCCGATGGTCAAGGTTCTTTGGCGGAACCATTCTGTTGAGGAGTGCACTTGGGAGACCGAGTCGGATATGCAGAGTCATTATGCTTTTTTATTTCCTTGAGGTACGGAATTTGATTGTTATTTGATTTTTATGAATTTTACTTGTGTTTCGTGTTATTTTGGGTGCTATGTGTTTGCTGTGTTAAATTCGAGGATAAATTTTTAATAAGTTGGGGAGAATGTAATATCCCGTAAAATTTTGGAATTTATTTTGAGTTTCGATAATATCTTGAGTCATTTACGTAATTGAAACTCGTCGGGGAGTTCGACGAGTTTGATTTAAATTTGGTTGATTGGGTTTGGAATTAGTTGGGGTTGTTGTTATTTAATAATTAAATAAAAAAATGATTAGAACGTTTTAGGTTAAGTCTCGTTCGAAATCTTTATTCTCGAACGAGACCTTCCTAATTTTTGAAAGGTCTCGTTCGAGAACTAAGGTCTCGAACGAGACCTTAGCTCAATTTGGCTGGTCTCGTTCGAGACCTGCCTTGTTGAACCAGGACTCATGTTTGCTCCCTATTTTCAGCTCGATCCCTTCACTATTTAAGTCGTTTTTTAAACCCTAATTCATTACCACACTTCATACAAACTCTAGCCTCCTTCATTACTCAATTTCGCTGAGAATCCTTCCCGCAATCATCAATCAAACTTGGGTGTTCATCGATAAGATTTTGAACATATATTTCAGTTTTGGTTTAAAATCGACCTCTCCGTATTTTGATCCGTACGTGACCATTTCAGATCCAAATTCAGTTTCGTTTTGTCGTGGTCGAAGAATATTCACGTATCTACAAATCCCAAATTTCGTTTCGTAAAACGGTACGTTATATTTCCCGTATTGTCTGCCGCCGCTTTACCGTTTTCTGGATAATTTCTGTTTTGATTTTATATCGACCTCTTCGGATTTCAATTCGTTTGGCAGCCGTTTGGAGTTCGAAATCAATTCCGTTTGTTTCCCGTGGAACTAGACTCACGCCTCTAAGTTAATACACTTTTCGTTCGTCAAACGGTACGTAAACGAACCCGTACCAATCGCCGCCGTTTCACCAAATTTCATGATTATAAACTGTACATAGAGGATGAGTTTCTGCCGATTATTACCTTAATCATTGTTCATGATTTTTGTGTCTTTTAAGTATAATCTCTTGGATTGATTAATTGTCTAAGTTTTCAGTGAGTTTGGCCTCGTCGTTTTTGATTCGTTTCGCCGTTTTTGTTTGCTCTTGACTATGAACGTTAAAAATTGTTTCTGCCGAAAATTTTCCTTTCTTCAGTATTGTTTATAGCATCTTAGGATTTTAGACTTTTGGGTTTCAGTGATTATCTTCTGCATGGATTCTTGCCATCAATTATAAGTATCAGTAGGTGTTTTGCTTGAGTTGGTATTTACGATTTTGGCTTCTGCAAATGTGAAATGTTGAGTTTGATTGTTTGGGTTTCATAATTGAGAAGATGATTATGTGTCAATGTGTAATTGGCTAAACTTGGGTTGCTTTTGGTTAAAATTTATTTTAGGCCATTAACTTAATTGGTACTAAATTGTTTGATCCCTTAAGTGACTAAATTAACTATTCTATATTGATTTTAAATATTAAATTAGGAAATTGATTTCGACTTATTAATTAGCGATTCAAATAATAATATTATTTATAATTTGAAATTACTTCGGGCATTAATATTTTAAGTTTAAATTAAATATTAATTTTATTATAGTTTATACGTAATATTATATATTGACTATATTAAATAAGTATTGGGGATTTTATTTTATTTAAAAGTTTGTCAGATTAATTATATTATTTTTAAGGCATAAAAGTAATATTTGAATATTTAAAAATTAAATTAATAATTATTATTAATTATTATTTAATCGATAATTTAAGATTTTTGATTTAGAATGTCTTTGGGATTAAAGTTATATTTTAGATTTATTTTGTTATTTAATTAATTGAGATAATTGCCGGTAATATATAATTACTTGGATTTCAAGCTATTGAGTTCTATTTTGATATTAATTAATATTTTATATAATATTATAGTTATAAACTGTGGTTAATAATTTTGGAATATCAGTTGGGTCGGTTCGGACTTGGGTCACCGACATGTGGGTTTAGCTTGGTAGTTTTGAAAAATCTGGCTAACCCACTATTTGAGGAATTGATTTTATTTATCAATTAAATATTATTTTAGTAATATTTTCGGATTGGATTTAAGTGCGAACTCAATAGTCTGAATTATTTACGGCATTATAATTTATTTGAGAATTGTGTTTCTCTGTGATTTATCTGGTTATTTAATTGTGCTAGTATTACGTGGTGTCTAGTAATCTTAGAGTTAGGGGTCGTTCGGATATTAACCTATTTATTATTTTAGACCCGTCGACTGCTCGTGCTTCGGGGTCTACACAGGGTTAGCTGTTTGCCAAGATCACGTGGATAAGCAAGCAGTGAGTTTGTAGTGCTATTTACCGCTTTATTAAGTACCGCATCAAATTTAAATATTATAAATGCTTTTGAACTGTTTTACGGATTACGGATCTGGATTGAAACGAGCTACTCGATAGGCTTGTATCAAGACTGTCTGCACCGGTGAGTATTCTGGGAAACGGCATACTAAAGTCTTGCTTACGCTGGTATATATTTATAACGAGGATTTGTTTCCGTCCACTCTGGGTTTATCAGTATGCTATGTCATACTTACGCTGGGATCATTTCAATACTGTTTTCCATAATCATACTATATTAGTATAAACTGTTTTGATTTAAGGGTTTTAAACTTAATAAATGTATACAGTATTGCGAACTCATCTCAGTATATCTGACCCCGTTGTTTTCCCAAATTTTCCAGGTTTATGATTTGAAAGCTGGTCCACTCCGATTCTTTTGATTCCTCGGAGGTCTTTATGTTATTTAAACTAGTTTCTGTTTTCGAACTCTTAGACCGCAGTAGAACTAGTTTATTTATTACATTTGATATTACACTTTGGTATTGTCGATATATTCGATTATTTATATTTGGCATGATTACTCTGGGTTACGATATTCTTATATATAAGGCATGTTGTTGAACATTTAATATATTTAAGTTATTTATATTAAAACTGTAATATAAATTGCTAGACCTAGGTTGGAGTCTTGGTTGCCCCCGAGCAGTTTTCTACAGGTTTAAATGTTTATTTGATTTCCTCGAGACTTGCTACGGGTTTTGGTACAACCATACCCATACCCTAGCGCCGGTCACGATTCATGAAATTTGGTCGTGACATATGGAAATATTATATCTGAATTTGTATGACAAATTTGGTAGTTGATTTTCTCTTTACAAAGGATGTTTGTAGTATTATGTTTGATAATACGGAGTTTGGTATGGATATGTACAAAATGTTCTTTATGACTTGAATAAAGATGTTTAATGCAAAAGATGTTTTGGAAATTAATACCATAAGTTATCAAACTTCTAAACAACTTTTGCATTTATAATTTGGACATATTGCAAAAGATAGATATAACAAGTTAGATAGGATGGGAATCTTGAGCAATCAAGTTTTTGCATCTCTTCCGATTTGTGAGTCGTATCTTAAAGGCAACATGGCCTGATTATTCTTTGTGGGACAAAGAGCTAGAGCTAAAGCCGTTTAAGAGATCATACATAATGATGTATATGATACGTTTAAAGAAACGGACCAAGGTAGACACTTATACTTCATTTTCTACATCGATGATTTATCACGATATAGTTAAGTTTGTCTTATGAAGAACAAACATGAAGATTTTGAAATGTTCAAATGACTTCAAGAATGAAGTAGAAAACCAAATTGGAAAAGGTATTAATACTTTACGATGTGATCGAAAAGGGAAAAATACTTGAGTACAGAATTTGGTATGTTCCTAAAAGGAATGTGGTATAATTTTTCAACTTACTCCTTGGGAACACCATGGTTGAATGGTGCGTCTGTGAAGAAGGACGTATCATACATTGTGGGAAATGATACGATCAATAATGAGCTATATACTGACTTATCCATCTCGTTATAGGGTCAAGAACTTCTTACCGCAAATAAAATTCTAAATTAAATTCCAACTAAATTTGCACCATAGATACCTTATGAGATATGGTATGGAATCAAGTCTTAAGGATATTAAGATTTGAGGGTGTTCAGAACATATCAGGAAACTGATATCCGATAAATTTGGAATCAAAATCAATCATGGAAAGGTTATGTTGGATATCCAAAAGATAGTTTAGGATATTGTTTCTATATTCAAACTGAACAAACAATCGTTGTTTATCGGTGGTAGTCTTTCTTAATAAAGCGTTTATTCAAGAGGGACACTAAGAAAGGAATATAGAATTAGATGAGGAGTCATCTAGTTACCAACAAAATAATGATTCAATAAAGATTGATCAAACCCACTAAAAGCCGGAGTTAGTAAAAGATGTATCTACATTAACAACTCGAAGATTAAGTAGAGTATCTCGTCCACCGGAGAGAGATGGTTTTCCCGCAGGATAAACAAGAGTTGTTTAGTCATGGAGTAAAAGATCAAGTGTTGATCCCTCTACTTATGAGGAAACTATATGTGATATAGATTCTTCAAAATTGGTTTGAAGGAATAAAATCTGAAATGGATTCCATATAAAGAATCCAAATTTTAGGAGCTAGTCGATCCATCCAAAGGTATTATACCAATAAGGTTTAAATGGATATTCAAGTGTAAAATTGGTACTAATGGAAAGGTGGACACCTTTAAAGCTAGGCTTGTTGCAAAAGAGTTTTGCTAGAGGCAAGAAGTTGTATTGTGAATACACTTTATCGCGGGTAGCCATGCTTAAGCCCATCAAGATTTTTCTTACCAAGGCTAGACATTCAGATTTTGTGGTTGGACATATGGATGTAAGAACCACATCCTTAATGGTTAAATTAAGGAGTATATCTATATGGAATAAGTCGAGGATTTTGAATCCGAAGAAGGTTCCAAGGCGTGTAAGCTAAAATGATCCCTAGTGGATGGAAAGAAAGCTTCGAGTTTCGTCGTCTTGATAAATCCGTAAGGAGTTATAATTTATTAAAAACGATGATAAACCCAATGTTTACAAGAAGGTTAGTGGGAGCAGACTCACTTTCATGATCTTGTATGTAGATAACTTATTACTAATAAATAATAATATCGGAATGTTAACTTTTGTAAAACTTTGGTTTATCTAATACGTACTCCATCAAAGACCTCGGAGAGGTAGCCTAAATTCTCAGTATTAGACTCTATAGAGATAGATCTAAGAGAATAATTGGTTTCTCCTAAAGGCTCTTCTTAGAAAAGATATTGAAGTAGTTAAATATGGAAGTTCTAAGAGAGGATTGATACCAGTTAGGCATAAAATTCTTCTTTTAAAGGGAGTTTCTTCCGAAACTTCTGAAGAAAGAAAGAATCTAGCAAAGATACCATAAGCTTCGGCAATTGGTAGTCTGAGGTATGTGTTGCCACATACAAAACTAGCAATTGTCTATGCGGTTAGTGGGACTAATCGGTTTTAATCCAATCTATGTTGAGAACATTGGATGGTTGTTAAAGGTATCTTTAAGTACTTTTATAGAACTAAAGATATGGTATTAACAAATGGAGAACGAGATTTTTAAGTAGATCGTTTTACAGATTCTGATTAATAATCAGATATGGATAATAGAGAGTCTATCTCCAGATTCATATTTATCTATAATGAAGGAGTAGTGAGCTAGAAATATTCTAAGCAAGAATCAACTCCATACTCCATTATAGAAGCCGAGTATATTATGACATGAGATGTCGTAATAGAAGGTGTTTGGATAAATTAGTTTGTAACTGAACTAAGTACGGTTTTCTTCCATTAAGTCGAAAGTTCCTCTTTTCTGCACCACAATGGTGCTACTGCCATAGCAAAAGAAACCGGGTCTCACAACTTATCCGAACATAAGGAAATGCATTATCATATTATCTAAAGAAATTGTTGGAAAGAGAAAATTGTTTCTCTAAAAGATAGCATTATCCAATAACACGGCTAACCCACTGATAAAGCCCATGACTTGGAGTCATTAAGGTTTACATGACTTAGAGTCATTAAGGTTTACATGACTTAGAGTCATTAATATTTACATCTTGTGAAGATGGGGCTTAGATATAGTTGTCAATGTCACTAGTGCAAGTGGGAGATTGTTAGTAGTATATGCCCTAGGGCCATTTGATCGTGTATATTTGTAGAATTAATCCCAATGGCAAATATATATATGTTCTATTTGAACTAAGTGTCTCATCAACTAAGTGTTCATGTATTACGTATTGTCCTTATCACATTGGATTAGAATCTATTCTTAAGGTGTTAAGAATATGAGTGACAGATTCTATTATACAAGTGATCTAAATAACCGCTCACGATCGATGGGGTCATGCGAATAAGGGCATCGCATTATCCCAGAAAGATTGTCACCTCTATTTATTCTCCTGATTAGTAAAGAGTTGCTAATTATAGGAAGTAGTGAGTCTCATACTACTTGATGGGGATCAGAATAAACATGTGGACACTCAAGGTGTTGAGTAAGTCGAACAAGTGACGCTAGATGGCTTATACATGGTAATTCATTAAAGTCAATTTTATGTCATCTAGTTCATACTTGTACATATGTCCTTTGACTTGCGGTGACACTATTTTGTATATAGGTGATTAAAGTTTGATACTCTTTAACCCTAGATCTTTCATGAGCTAGGGCCGCGGGATGTGTTGGCTCTAGTTAGTTGTATATGGAGATAGGGGTTTAACCTATAAAGGATTCATCACTCAGGATGAACCGAGACAAGATTCTATGATATCTCAAATTGTTCTTGATGGATGATAAAACCTGCGCAGGTGTATATGACTTACATAGAAAGTTGTTTCTAGTGGAAGTCATATTTATCCAGAATTAGAACTAAGAGATGAGGTCACATAATCAAGACATACAGTGTTTGACTTAACCGTGACACTAGTCGAGATTGGAATCTTAGATGAAGGGAATTTTGAGTGTACGGTAATTATGAACATTGTTTTAAAAAGAATGCATCGAAACATTCATCTCTATTTGGGGGTCGTGATATGTTGCTAGACGTCACTCTCGATCTACGAGAATTAATAATTAAATGGGATTTAATTATTTAATATAAGAAAGGTGTTTCTTATGTCTCTTGTTGCCATATAGATGTGAACCTAGTTAGTCACACACAATAGAGTGTGCAACCGATTGAGTTTACGAAAGATCAATTTCATATGGATACTAGTATATCTCGGAAATTAATCTAAGATGAAAAACAAGTACAAATTAGGGACTAATTTGTAAGAGTTATAAATTAGTAGGAACCTAATTGTACTATGTCCAAGTTAATTAGGGACTAATTTATAAGAGTTATAAATTAGTAGGAACCTAATTATATTTTAACCAAGTTTTATGATGAAAAGGCTTAAGTAATTAATTAGTGTAATTAATGATACTTAAATCATTAATCATAAGCTAATGGAATGATGATGTCATGGTGATGATGTAATGAGATAAACTTAGGTCATATATGTGATGTCATATGATGACATCACCTATATGATGTCACCTATGTGATGTCACCACATGAAAGGTGTCATGTGGTGGCAACACCTTTACTTGGTGTGTGACACCTAGAATGCAAGGTGTTGCATTCTTAAGACATGCTCTAGCCTATAAATAGAGCATGTCCTTGCTCATTTCAAGATACCACACAACACACATCTCACTACAAAATTGTAGAGAGAGAAAGTACTTGAAGGAGTTCAAGTAGTCATCAATCACGGGAAAAACTTGGCGACGTTTTTGATACATCCGAACAAGGTAGTGATCGCGGCGAGAGTTTGAGCTTAGGGCTGCTCGACAAGAGGAACTCTTGCAGATTACTTCAAGGCGAGGATTCAATCGGACGCATACTTGTATGGACGAGCTTGAGGTCACCGTACTTTCGGGACTACAAGAATCGTTGGAGAATCGACATAGGTATTCTTCTTATGATTCCTAGATGCGTGCTTTAATTACTAAATGATACGACGATCCATTTGTTGTTGATATGATCAACTTTAGGATCCGAATTGTTGGAATTTCGATTTTGAGTTGAAATATATGATCCGGACCTGTGCCTCCCGCTGCGCCAACAATATGATACTAACATAACAATTTAAACTGATAACTATTATAACATCTCTTATGCGACAATAAACTCCCGCTAAGTTTAAACTTAACTCAAAGAAAAACAATATCTCACATATTTCTACTAAACAATACCACCAGTTCCCACATCGCATCATCCAATCTTGATGAAAAACACTAGTGTATTAATACATCAATCTATCTCTTCGAATAAGAATTTCCAACATCCTTGTCCAGGATAATCAAAAGCCACCAAAGAAACACTTTCTTCATCTTTCGAATATCGAAACCTCAAGACCTCGATCTACAAAACAACACACCAAATCCAGCGTAATCTGAAACCGAAACTAAAGCAATACAGGGTCTAAACGAAGGTTCGACTCACAAATCAAAAGTAAACATCAATGTTAGGCCAAAAGAACACTTGAAAGAAATTACCCCACGTGCTACTCCGCATGACGAGGAAAAACAAAAACAATCAGCATAGTCCAACCCAACATGGTAGGTATACAACGCAAATCAAAACCAAAAGATCACAAATTATACAACCATAAACCAACCAAGCATGTCATTAAGCAAAATAATCCAACATGCTTAAAAGACAAAATCAAGACATGCTACAACAAGCTCTCGAATCTCCGTAACAAAATCAACCGATAATATATATCATCTCTCAAAAGTACGTATCAAAATTCATTTTGAGGTTTAAAGTCAACTAGAAGACTTATAAATTTTAATTGAGCCCCACGGTTAAAACAAAATCAATATCTGAAAATATCTCCTTAGTTAAATCAATTGCTTTAAAATTTCTAAAGTATCTCAATCCATAAAATCATCGAGTTAGCCGAGTCATTACAACTACCAAGCTCAACTCCCAAATTTGGGTGACTCAACTCATTCCCAAAACCACCAGTTATAAAACGTATTCAAAATATTTATATATCCGAAAAAAAAAGTTTTTTTTTAAAAGAACATTCTCAATCCTTTCGAAATAAGAGCTCAAGCAACCCAAGTATCAAAAGTCAACTCAAAAACTTAAGTGAGAAAATCTTTGATCTCAAACAATCATTCTATAAACACCTAAGAAAGCCAAAACAATATTTACCAAACATATGACCAAACGACGCTTCAAACATACCACAACATGGTAAAATAACAGCCAAAAATTTTAAATTCTCAATATGGTGGGAAAATCTCATAAATAATACTATTTTGAAAACAACTGTTTGTCAACACCAAGTCAAATGTAAGATTTTGAGATACGAGAAATTCATTTTACTTGAAAAGTAATTAAAATCATATTTTTAAAGTATGATGACCATACTAGTCATCTGGCTCTTATGTTGAAATACAAATCAAATTTAGACAATTTTCTCAATAGTAATTATAAAACCAACGTGTGGTAAAACAATCATAAAGCCACAAACCATGCTTAAAGATTCATTAAAAAATAATCCTTTAAAAACCACATAAATCCAACGCCTAACGTATCATAGTACGTGCCAACCTATTTAGCGCCCAACAACACAGCAAAACCAAACTATACTCACCAACAAGGTGAAAACAATCCAATTATAATCAAAATCATCCAAGGCGTAAAAGCCAAGAACTAATCACCCAAGGTAAAAATCATATAAGGAACAACATCCTACAAAGCATCACCCGAAGTAAACACCATATAAGGCACAACAGCCAACCAAAACGTCACTCGAAGTAAACACCATATAAGGTACAAAAGACAACAAAACATCACCCAAAGTATATCTCATATATGGCACAAAAGCCAACAAAAATCACTCAAAGTATATCTAATATATGGCACCACAGCCAGCAATCACCCAATGTATAAGCAGTAAACAATTCAAAAGCAAAGCATCAATAACACATAAGACCGACACTCAACATCCCTATAGATGAAGGTAGAAAGTTTTGAAAACAAATGATGACGTTCAAAAGACAAGACTTGAATCCTAATTCCGCAGTAGATCCTATGACACAACAACAACACTTAACATGCCTTAAAGCGATAAATACATAACATGCAAAAATTTGGCCTTAGTTCGAAACTAAAACTCTGATACTAACTTTGTCACGACCCAATTCATTGATCGCGACCGGTGCTAGGGTATGGGTATGGTCGTACCAAAACCCGTAGCAAGCCTTGCAGAAAACCTTATGTTCAATATAAACCTGCAAGAAAACCAATGCTCGGGACCAACCGAGACTTCAGCCTAAGTCTAACAACTTATATAGCAGTTCTAATATAATTACTTGATAGCAATTCGAAACTATGAAACATGCCTCATATATAAAAAATCCTATGTAACATGCCAAGGTACAATAATATAAAAGTCGTACCACTACGACAAACCAAAGTATAATCATCGAGACAACTAGTTCTACTGCGGTCTAAGAGGTAAAACAGTTGACTAGTCTAATAACATAAAAAGACCTCCGAGGAATCAAAAGATCGGAGATAACCAACGTTCTCAAAATCGTAAGCCTGGAAAATTTAGAAAACAATAGGGTCGGATATACTGAGATGAGTTCATAATGCTATTTACATTTATTAAGTTCAAAACCCTTAAAACAAATCCTTTTATACTTATATATATATTCGATTATGGAAAACAGTATTGAAATGAAATCCCAAAGTATTTAACCAAAATTAGATGGGAAACAATCCTCATCGATTCCCAAAGTAGGCCAGACATTGGTCAGCCAACCTCAATGTACTTACCGGTGCACACAGTTTCAATACAAGCCTATCGAGTAGCTCGTTTCAATCCAGATCCATAATCCTTAAAACAGTTCACAAACATTTGATATACTAAAATAACGTGCGGTACTTAATAAAGCGGTAAATAACACTATAAACTCACTGCTTGCTTATCCACGTGAATCTTGGCAAACAGCTAACCCTGCATAGACTCCGAAGCATGAGTAGTCTACGGGTCTAAAACAATGTATAAGTTAAAATTTGATCAACCCCTAACTCTAAGATTACTAGACACCACGTAGGACTAGCATTTCAAAACACAACCAAGGTACAATCAAAGTATCCATACAAACCAAATAACAAAATTAGGCAAGTTAAGCTTATGTGAGTTCTTATCTTTTAAAACAAAACCAAAGTTCTTAAATACTTATATAGTCCTTTCAAAACCCAAGAGTTTTTCCAAAGTAGTGTGTTAGCCTTAACTGTAGCATAGCTCAACAAAACATGTCGGGTGACACAAGTCTAACCCGACCCAACCATAAGCCAAAGTAAAACCAAAGTAAATCTGATCCTTAAATAAAACTAAGTTTAAAATAAGAACTCATTCCCTAACTTAATAATGTCAAAATCATGATAAGTAATTAAGCCAAATAACTTGCCAACACTTGGCAAGTAACACCCATAGTACATACACTTAAATACACCAATTAAATGGAATAAAAAGATTCAACACCTTTCAAGTTTCATCTTGAACCTAAAATAGTTTAGCCAAAACAATACACACAATATAACACCTTACATGCCTTTAACCAAATTGTTTAACCCAACAACCTAAGATGAAACTAATATCTTTATATGTGTTCAAAACCGTTTTATAAACAAAGTTTTCAGCCTTTAACAATTTGATCAAAACCGAAATTAAACCAAAACACTCAAATAATCAAATATGGTAATTTTGCCGAAAATTGCCTAAACTAGCCAAACGACTCAAAATCAACAATCGATGAACCAAAGTATGTTACTACTGATTTAAAATCTTTAAAACATCACTTAGAATATATTATATCAGTAGGTATATCATTTGAAAACTATTTTTCAATCGATGCGTTCAATTTTCTTAAATTCGTCAATTTCGCAAATCGTGGAGATTCCAAAAGCCAATTCAATTTAAATTCTCATTTTAAAGCAAAAGCTCTTAAAATCAGTAGAGATGGGTGTTCCGTCGCGCCCGAGATGGGTGTATCACGCCCAAGATGAGTGAATCCGGCCCAAGATGAGTAAATCGCGCCCCAGATGGTATATAACGACCGTGATGATCCTGTCACGCCCGTGATACACCCTTTGCTTCCAAAAATAATGATTTTTACGGCCCATAAGTCCAAGGTCGATCCACACAGCCCGAACCACACTCAAAACAAGATTGAACATCAAAATAACTATTTTGAAAATCCAACCAAAGTTTTAAGGAACCAAACCACCAAAGATTAATCCAAAACACATCGGAAAACTCATCGGAACAAGCCGGAAAAATACGGGGTGTTACAGTTTCATAACGTTTTAGAGTTTGTCTTAAATCGCTAAGAAGGTGAAACATTTAGATTTGTTTCGTAACGTTTAAACATATTTTACCTAACTCGCTAAAAAGGCGAAACATTTGAATTGGTTTCGTAACGTTTTAAACGTTTGGCTTAAATAGATAAAAATATGAAACGTTTGGATTTGTTTCGTAACGTTTTAAACGTTTGGGTAAATCGCTAAAAAGGTGAAACGTTAGGATTTGTTTCGTAACTTTTCAAACATTTGTATTTGTGTCGTAATGTTTTAAAGATTTGGGCTTAAATTGCTAAAAAGGTTAAGCATTAGAATTTGTTTCGTAATTTTTTAAACGTTTGGGTTTACTCGCTTAAAAGGTGAAATGTTAGGATTTGTTACTTATCGTTTTAAAACTTTGGCTTAAATCGCTAAAAAGGTAAAACGTTAGGATTTATTTCGTAACGTTTTAAACGTTTGGATTGGTTTCATAACGTTTTAAACGTTTGGCTCAAATCGTTAAAAGGGTAAAACATTTGGATTTGTTTCGAAACGTTTTAAACATTTGGCTTAAATCGCTAAAAAGGGGAAACGTTTGGATTTGTTTCGTAATGTTTTAAATGTTTGTCTTAAATCGCTAAAAAGATGAAACGTTAGGATTTGTTTCGTATTGTTTTAAACGTTTAGCTTAAATCACTAAAAAGGTGAAATATTAGGATTTGTTTCGTATCGTTTTAAACGTTTGGCTTAAATCACTAAAAAAGGTGAAATATTAGGATTTGTTTCGTATCGTTTTAAACGTTTGGCTTAAATCACTAAAAAAGGTGAAATATTAGGATTTGTTTCGTATCGTTTTAAACGTTTGGATTGGTTTCGTAACGTTTCAACGTTTGCCTTAAATAGCTAAAAAGGTGAAACGTTTGGATTTATTTCGTAACGTTTGTAAACGTTTGGCCTAAATCGCTAAAAAGGTGAAACATTTGGATTTGTTTTGTAACATTTCAAACGTTTGGCTTAACTCGCAAAAAAGGTGAAACATTTGGATTTGTTTCGTAACTTTTGTCTACGTTTGGCTTAAATCGCTAAAAAGGGGAAACGTTTGGATTTGTTTCTTAACGTTTGTAAACGTTTGGCTTAATTCGCTAAAAAGATGAAACATTTGGATATGTTTCGTAACGTTTTAAATGTTTGGATTGGTTTCATAACGTTTTAAACGTTTGGCTTAAATCGCTAAAAAGGTGAAATGTTTGGATTTGTTTCGTAACGTTTATAAACGTTTGACTTAAATAGCTAAAAAGGTGAAAAGTTTGGATTTGTTTCGTAACGTTTTGAACGTTTGGATTGGTTTCGTAACATTTTAAATGTTAGGCTTAAATCGTAAAAAAGGTGAAACGTTTGGATTGTTTCGTAATGTTTGTAAACATTTGGCTGACATCACTAAAAAGGTGAAACATTTTAAATGTTTGGATTTGTTTCGTAACGTTTTAAAGGTTTGGCTGAAATCGATAATATGGGGAAACGTTTGGATTTGTTTCATAATGTTTGTGAACGTTTGGCTTAAATCACTAAAAGGTGGAACGTTTGGATTTAATTCGTAACGTTTTAAACGTTTGATTGGTTTTGTAATATTTTAAACGTTTGGCTTAAATTGCTTAAAAGGCGAAACGTTTGGATTGGTTTTGTAACGTTTGAAACGTTTGGCTTAAATTGCTAAAAAGATCAAACATTTGGATTTGTTTCGTAACCTTTGTAAACGTTTGGCTTAAATCGCTAAAAAGGTGAAATATTTGGATTTATTTCGTAACGTTTGTAAATGTTTGGCTAAAATAACTAAAAAGGTGAAACATTTGGATTGGTTTCGTAACGTTCTAAACGTTTGGATTAAATTGATAAAAAGGCGAAACGTTTGGATTTGTTTCGTAACGTTTGTAAATGTTTGCCTTAAATCGCTAAAAAGGTGGAACGTTTGGTTTTATTTCGTAACGTTTTAAATGTATGGATTGGTTTTATAACGTCTTAAATGTTTCGCTTGAATAGCTAAAAAGGTGAAACGTTTGGATTTGTTTTGTAACGTTTGTAAACGTTTGACTTAAATTGCTAAAAAGGTGAAACTTTGGATTTATTTTGTAACGTTTGCATACGTTTGGCTTCAATCGCTGAAAAGGTAAAACGTTAGGATTTGATTCGTAACGGTTTAAACGTTTGGCTTAAATCGCTAAAATGGGGAAACGTTAGGATTTCTTTCGTTTTAAACGTTTGGATTTGTTGTGTAACATTTTAAAAGTTTGGCTTAATTCACTAAAAAGGTAAACGTTATGATTTGTTTCGTAACATTTTAAACATTTTGCTTAAATTGCTAATAAGGTAAAAAGTTTGGATTTTTTTTGTAACATTTTAAACGTTTGGCTTAAATCGCTAAAAAGGTGAAACGTTGGGATTTGTTTTGTAACGTTTTAAACGTTTAGACGTAACATTTTAAACATTTGGCTTAAACTGCTAGAAAGGTGAAGCGTTAGAATTTAATTCATAACGTTTAAACATTTGGCTCAAATCGATAAAAAGGTGAAATGTTAGGATTTGTTTCGTAACGTTTTAAACGTTTGGCTTAAATCGCTAAAAAGGGGAAACGTTAGGATTTGTTGCGTAACATTTTAAACATTTGGATTGGTTTCGTAACGTATTAAACATTTGGCTTAAATCGCTAAAAAGGGGAAACGTTTGGATTTGTATCAAAACGTTTTGAACGTTTGGCTTAAATCGCTAAAAATGTGAAACGTTAAGATTTGTTTCGTAACGTTTTAAAGGTTTGCCTTAAATCGCTAAAATAATTAAACGTTTGGATTTGTTTCGTAACGTCTTATACGTTGGATTGGTTTTGTAAACGTTACGAAATAAATCCAAAGGTTTAAAATGTTTCGAAACAAATCCAAACGTTTCATCATTTTAGCGATTTAAGACAAATGTTTAGAACGTTACGAAACAAATTCAAACGTTTCCTCTTTTTTTTATCAATTTAAGTCAAACGTTTAAAACGATATGAAACCAATCCAAACGTTTAAAACATAATGAAACAAATCGAAATGTTTCACCTTTTTAGAAATTTAAGCCAAACGTTTACAAAGGTTACGAAATAAATCCAAATGTTTCACCTTTTTAGCGATTTAAACCAAACGTTTACAACCGCTACAAAACAAATCCAAATGTTTCAGCTTTTTAGCAATTTAAGCCAAACGTTTAAAATGTTACGAAACCAATCAAATAATTCACCTTTTAGGCGATTTGAACCAAACGTTTAAAATATTATGAAACCAAGCAAACGTTTAACACGTTACGAATTAAATCCAAATGTTTCACCTTTTTAACGATTTAAGCCAAACGCTTACAAAAGTTACGAAACAAATCCAAACGTTTCACATTTTTATCAATTTTAACCAAACGTTTAAAACGTTACGAAATCAATACTAACGTTTGAAACGTTTCACTTTTTGGCGATTTAAGCCAATTATTTACAAACATTACGAAACAAATCCAAACGTTTCGCCTTTATAACGATTTTAGCCAAACTTTTAAAACGTTACGAAACCAATCCAAACGTTGAAAACATTACGAAACAAATCCAAACGTTTCACCTTTTTAGCTATTTAAGCCAAACGTGTACAGAAGTTACTAAACAAATCGAAACATTTCACCTTTTTAACGATTTAAGCCAAATCTTTACAAACGTTACGAAACAAATCCAAACGTTTCACCTTTTTACCAATTTAAGCCAAACTTTTAAAATGTTACGAAACCAATCCAAATGTTGAAAACATTACTAAACAAAACCAAACGTTTCATCTTTTTAGCGACTTAAGACAAACGTTTACAAACGTTACGAAACAAATCCAAATGTTTCACCTTTTTAGCGATTTAAGCTAAACGTTTAAAACGTTTCAAAACAAATCCAAATGTTTCACCTTTTTAGCAATTTAAGTCAAACGCTTACAAACTTTATGAAACAAATCCAAATGTTTCACCTTTTTAGCTATTTAAGCCAAACGTTGAAATGTTACGAAACCAATCCAAACGTGTAAAACATTATGAAACAAATCCTAATATTTCTCCTATTTAGCGATTTAAGCCAAACGTTTAAAACAATACGAACCAAATCCTAATGTTCAATCGTTTTAGTAATTTGAGCCAAACATTTAAAACGTTACAAAACAAATCCTAACGTTCACCTTTTTAGCGATTTAAGCCAAACGTTTAAAACGTTTCGAAACAAATCCAAACCTTTCACCTTTTTGCGATTTAAGCCAAAAGTTTAAAACGTTAAAAAACCAATCCAAACGTTCAAAACATTACGAAACTAATCCTAACGTTTCCCCTATTTAGAGATTTAACCCAAACGTTTAAATCGTTACGAAACAAATCCTAATGTTTAACCTTTTTAGCAATTTAAGCCAAACGTTTAAAACGTTATGACACAAATACAAACTTTTAAAACGTAAACGAAACAAATCCTACGTTTCCCCTTTTTAGCGATTTAAGCCAAACGTTTAAAACGTTACGAAACCAATCCAAACGTTTTGCTTTTTTAGCGATTTTAAGCCAAACGTTTACAAACGTTACAAAATAAATCCAAACGTTTCACCTTTTTAGCTATTTAAGCCAAACTTTTAAAACGTAACGAAACCAATCTAAACGTTTGAAACGTTATGAAACAAATCCAAACGCTTCACCTTTTTAGTGATTTAAGCCATACGTTTAAAATGTTAGGAAACCAATCCAAACCTTGAAAACATTACGAAAGAAATCTAAACGTTTCACCTTCTTAGCGATTTAAGCAAAACATTTACAAACTTTACGAAACAAATCCAAATTTTTAACGTTTTTAGCGATTTAAGCCGAACGTTTAAAACGTTACGAAACCAATCCACACATTAAAAAACGTTACGAAACAAGTCCAAACGTTTCCCCTTTTTAGCGATTTAAGCCTAACATTTACAAACTTTACGAAACAAATCCAAACGTTCCACCTTTTTAGCGATTTAAGTCAAACGTTGTGAAACAAATTCAAATGTTTCACATTTTTAACGATTTAAGCACACAAACGTTACGAAACAAATCCAAATTTAAATTTTTTAGTTATTTAAGCCGAACGTTGAAAACGTTAAGAAACCAATCCAAACCTTTAAAACATTACGAAACAAATCCTAATGTTTGACCTTTTTAGCAATTTAAGCCCAACATTTAAAACGATACGAAACAAATCCTAACGTTTCATCTTTTTAGCGATATAAGCCAAACATTTAAAACTTTACAAAACAAATCCTAACGTTTCACCTTTTTAGCGATTTAAGCCATATATTTAAAACGTTTCGAAACAAATCCAAATTTTTCACCTTTTTAGCGATTTAAGCCAAACGTTTAAAACATTACGAAACCAACCGAAACGTTTCACCTTTTTAGCGATTTAAGACAAACGTTTAAAACGTTTCGAAACCAATCCAAACGTTTAAAACGTTTCCCCTTTTTAGCGATTTAAGCCAAACGTTTACAAACGTTACGAAACAAATCCAAACGTTGCACCTTTTTAGCGATTCAAGCTAAACGTTTAAAACGTTACGAAACCAATCCAAACGTTTAACACGTTACGAAACAAATTCTAACGTTTCACCCTTTTAGCGATTTAAGCCAAACATTTAAAACATTACGAAACAAATCCTAACATTTCACCTTTTTTATCGATTTAAGCCAAACGTTTACAAACGTTACGAAACAAATCCAAACGTTTCACCTTTTTAGCGATTCAAGCTAAACGTTTAAAACGTTACGAAACTAATCCAAACGTTTAACACGTTAAGAAACAAATACTAATGTTTCACCTTTTTAGCGAGTTAAGCCAAACATTTAAAACGCAACGAAACAAATCCTTACGTTTCACCTTTTTAGCGATTTAAGCCAAACGTTTAAAACGTTTCCAAACAAATCCAAACGTTTCACTTTTTAGCAATTTAAGCCAAACGTTTAAATTGTTAAGAAACCAATCCAAACGTTTAAAATGATACAAAACAAATCCTAACGTTTCACCTTTTTAGCGATTTAAGCGAAATCGTTTAAAACCTTACGAAACAAATCCTAGCATTTCCCCTTTTTAGCGATTTAAGACAAAGGTTTAAAACGTTACGAAACAAATCCTAACGTTTCACCTTTTCAGCAATATAAGCTAATCGTTTAAAACGTTACTACACGAATCCAAATGTTTAAAACGTTAAGAAACAAATTCGTATGTTTGACCTTTTTAGCGATTTAAGCCAAACGTTTAAAATGTTACGAAAGTAATCCAAACGTTTAAAACGTTATGAAATAAATGCTAACGTTTCAGCTTTTAGCGATTTAAAGGAAACGTTTAAAACGTTACGAATGAAATCCTAACGTTTCACCTTTTTAGTAATTGAAGTCCATCGTTTATAACGTTACAGAACAAATCCTAACATTTCAACTTTTTAGCAATTTAATCCAAACGTTTAAAACGTTACAAAACAAATCCAAATGTTTTATCTTTTTAGCGATTTAAGCAAAACGTTTAAAACGTTACGAAACAAATCCTAACATTTAGAACGTTACGAAGCAAATCCAAACGTTTCACATTTTTAGCGATTTAAGCCAAACGTTTATAACTTTACGAAACAAATCCTAACATTTCACCTTTTTAGCGAACTAGTCCAAACGTTTCAAACGTTACAAAACAAATCCAAACGTTTCGCCTTTTTAGCAATTTAAGCTAAACGTTTAAAACGTTACGACACAAATCCAAATGTTTAAAATGTTACGAAACAAATCCTAACGTTTGACCTTTTCGGCGATTTATGCCAAACGTCTAAAACGTTACAAAACAAATCCAAATCTTTTACCTTTTAGCAATTTAAGAAAAACGTTTAAAATGTGACGAAACCAATCCAAATGTTTAAAATGTTATGAAACAAATCCTAACTTTTCACCTTTTTAGCGATTTAAGCCTAACGTTTGAAACGTTACGAAACAAATCCTAACATTTCACCTTTTTAGCGATTTAAGCCAAATGTTTAAAAACGTTACTATATAAATCCAAATGTCTTACCTTTTTAGCGATTTAAGCAAAACGTTTAAAATGCTACGAAACAAATCCAAACGTTTAAAATGTTGCGAAACAAATGCTAAAGTTTCACCTTTTTACCGATATAAGCCAAACGTTTAAAACGTTACGAATGAAATTCGAACGTTTCACCTTTTTATCAATTTATGCCAAACGTTTAAAACGTTGCGACACAAATCCAAACGTTTAAAACGTTACGAAACAAACTGAAACTTTTCTCATTTTTAGTGTCACGACCCAAATTATTGGGCCGCGACCGGCGCTAGGGAATGGGAGTGGTAGCTCCAAAACCCGTAGCAAGCCTAAAACTACTATCAATTTTGTCGATTTTCAAAATATACTTTTATTCATAAAATAATTTCATGATAAATGTGACCCCATTTATAAAAGCATCAGAGTGAAAACGCTTAAATATAATTACATGATCAAAGAAATTCTAGTCTACTGCGGACTTCTAGAACAAGGATCGTTATTTCAAATCTCGCATAAAGGGACTTCTAAGGAATGAAAACTTCGAAAGCTTACTTCTTCAGATCATAACTTACTAAACCTGAAAAATTTGGGGGAACAACGGGGTCAGTATAAAACTGAGTGAGTACAAAATATTACAATTAAATATTACATAAAGGGTGGAAACATTTTAAATCCGCTTTATGTAAAATAAAATCTTTTTAAATCATACTTAAGATAAAGATAGGTCATTCTCAATATAGATCATACAAAAACGTTTACTTTATTTTAACTCACATACCGTATACCTTCAAACTATCATATAAATATTTCGCTATGTATTCATGCTCGATATCTTTCATTTCTAGTTACATTTCTTTAACTTCATTTGTCTGACATCGATAGCAACGCCAACCGATGTATCCGTATTTTGACATTGATAGCAAAGCCAACCGATGTATTTCGATTACCTGACATCGATAGCAAAGCTAACCGATGTGTCTTATTCCTCCTGTCATGATTATTGTTTGCATAATTGGTTCTCGATACTTTATGTTTGACTTTTATTATCATATGAGTCCCAAGGATTTTAATTGAATGCTAATGAGATACAAGTCTCTGAATAATTCTACCGAGTTACCTCGTATCTCAGAACTTATTTATCAAGTGTACAATAGTACAGCTTATTCGTTACTTTTGTTTAGCGTTTCTGTTCTTTATTTCTAGTAATATTGATCCTTGGTTGGACCATGACGAGCATATAATGAATAAGATCACACATCCATAAAACATACTCATATGAAGCATTTGATTCACTTAGTAGTAGATATCGTCATGTACTAAGTCTCTTAAAGTGCATATTGGGCGATATTCAAATACGTATATGTTTACTCTCCCTTCCACGTACTATCACTACTTAACTTATTTATTATATGTTTATGTCATTCTTAAATTTTTATTTTCAAAACATACGTAATATAATACTTTTCAAACATACAAAACAACATACGATCCAAACATAAAGTATATTATTCATATAGCCTTTAGTATATGAAAATATTTGGCTTTATGAATATCTACGAGTAATAAAGTGTGCTCACTGTAAACGCTATCCACCGCAGATATATATATATATATATATATATATATATATATATATATATATATATATATGTCGATTGATTCCCCCAATAGTTGAACTCGTCAATCTCGTAGTTTATTGAGTCCACTGTTACATCATAGTATCAGAATGGGTTTAATTCATAAACGCAAACTTACTATGAAACCCTAGGTCTAGGACTAAACCAAAATTATGTTTTCTTGTTACACTTTGCTTTATGGATTTTATACACTCTCGGGATTTAAAACCCTAATTATTCTTAATCCAAGACATCTTTGATTATCCTTTTAATCCACTAAAATCACCCTCGAGTGTACGATGCCACTACGGGTCAAGAACGTCAAGGAGTTTTCAAATAAAATACTTAAATGTCGACATAAGAGATTGTGGGCTCGCACGGTCTGCTTGTGCGTTCGTACAAACCTCGTGTGCGCTCGCACAATCCTCACAAGGGAGACTGTGTGTTCGTGCACAGCTTCTCTGTGCAGCGTACAGCCCTAAATCCTTCTTCTCGGGCCAAAACTGTCCTACTACAATGTCCAATTCCGTTATCGGAATGGGTCTAACATGCATATCAATCCAAATTACATCATAGACGTCAAAACTAACTTATTTCCGACTAGATCGGTTCGAACTTAACTAATATATAAAAAACAGCCCATGAACATAATAAAATCCAACCCAAAATCAGATTCCTCACCTTGATTTGAAGCTCTTAGATGATAGAGGATTAAATTTCTGAAAGATAGGAGAAAGAATCGTTGAATTTGGTGAGGAATGAAGAAACCCTAAGTTTTATACGTTTAGGTCGAGCAAAAGGATGAGCTGATATGATTTTCACGAAATTGGGGCTATTTATACCCCTGCTGCCGACCTAGTAAGTGTGCGTTCGGACACATTGAGTGTGCGTTCGCACACTCCTTATATTTCAGGGTGTGCGTTCACACACCTATTGTGTGCATTCGCACACTACTCAAAACTTGGCAAATTCAAATTTCCAACGGCCGGTTTATAGATTTGCCTCTTAAAAAGACCTCCGTCAAGTTTCGTCGCGATCTGACGGTTCAATTGGGAGAGATCGTCGTTTTACTAAACAGTGGCAGTGTGCAGGCAGCACATGCGCACTGTCCTGAAATCTTCTTCAAAATGCATCGAAACGATTTCGAATCAACTCCAATTCGAACACTCACTATGCCACTTCATATATGATTTATACATATTCATCTCACCTTAAGAATGTACGGAATTCCATTCTATCCGTGATCAAATTTTTGAGTGACATGTTCTTACATTTCGTTTCATTGCTTTGCTTAACATAAAACATTTCCATTTCTTTCAAATTACTAAATCCGTAATCCATATAACTTTGATTTCACTTAACTCTTTATATATCACACGTGTCATGAAAAGATGCTGACAATTCACACGTCATATGTCAACAATTGACGTCACAGAAGTATGGGGTATTACATTCTTCCCCCTTATAAAAATTCGTCCTCAAATTTTTATAAACCATGATATAACTTAAATAATTGAGATTACAGTTTACATTCGGCATACCTACTATTTCTTTTAATTGCCATAATTGAATGAGACTTATACTTTTTCTTCCTCCTTTCCTACAGAGGTATCCTTCTATAACATCAACAAGATATCAATCCTTTCTAATACTATCGTCTTTTCTTTGTAGTTGCTTACTTGTCTAATCCATTTATCACCCAACTTTTAATCTCTTCACTTTTAATCTCATGAAACCTTATTTCAATAGTCTGTGTTGTAAAACTCTTCTTTACTTCTTTCTTTTATTGTTACTTCGTAGGCACACTTCAAACCTTTACCAATCGCTTTGTATGTCTGTTGATTTCATTTTATGATATACGATTTACAATCTGCTACCTTTTGCTCCATCATACACATAATTCTCATCAATTCTTATCAATCATTCCTCTTCATGCTTTCGTTATGGTACTCCGATTAATCACTAATTAATCGTGAGCCCTACCATTAAGTTTACATGCTTCTTACATTACACCTATCTTGAGTAAAATTACCTCGCCGTACTTACTGAGTAACTTCTCATATAGATGGTCCTTAGTTAAAGGCTTCCTTTATTTAATCCATTATCCTTATGAATTGATTTCCTCTTTGATCCAATAGTATAACAAAATTTCATCCAATAGTATAACAAAATACTTTTTTTCAAAACATACGTAATATAATACTTTTCAAACATACCAAACAACATACGATCCAAACATAAAGTATATTATATATAGCCTTTAGTATATGAAAATACTTGGCTTTATGAATATCTACGAGTAATAAAGTGTACTCACTGTAAACGCTATCCACCGCAGATATGTATATATATATATCGATTGATTCCCCCGAATACTTGAACTCGTCAATCTCGTAGTTCGTTGAGTCCACTGTTACATCATAGTATCAGAATGGGTTTAGTTCATAAACGCAAACTTACTATGAAACCCTAGGTCTAGGACTAAACCAAAATTATGTTTTCTTGTTACACTTTGCTTTATGGATTTTATACACTCTCGGGATTTAAAACCCTAATTATTCTTAATCCAAGACATCTTTGATTATCCTTTTAATCCACTCAAATCACCCTCGAGTGTACGATGCCACTACGGGTCAAGAACGTCAAGGAGTTTCCAAACAAAATACTTATATGTTGACATAAAAGACTGTGCGCTCGCACGGTATGCTCGTGTGTTCGCACAGTCTCTTTTCAGGAGACTGTGCGTTCGCACGGACCTCGTGTGCTTTCGCACATTCCTCATAAGTGAGATTGTGCGTTCGCACACAGTGGCTGTGCGCTTGTACAGCTTCTCTGTGCAGCATACAACCCTAAATCCTTCCTCTCAGGCAAAAACCGTCCTACTACAACGTCCAATTCCGTTATCGGAATGGGTTTAACATGCATATCAATCCAAGTTACATCATAGACGTCAAAACTAACTTATTTCCGACTAGATCGATTCGAACTTAACTAATATACACAAAACAGCCCATGAACATAATAAAATCCAACCCAAAATCAGATTCCTCACCTTGATTTGAAGCTCTTAGATGATAGAGGATCAAATTTTTGAAAGATAGTGAAAGAATCGTTGAATTTGGTGAAGGAATGAAGAAACCCTAAGTTTTATACGTTTAGGTCGAGCAAAATGATGAGCTGATATGATTTTCACGAAATTGGGGTTATTTATACCCCTGCTGCCAACCTAGTAAGTGTGCGTTCGCACACATTGAGTGTGCGTTCGCACACTCCTTAAATTTCAGGGTGTGCGTTCGCACACCTATTGTGTGCGTTCGCACACTACTCAAAACTTGACAGATTCAAATCTCCAACGGCTGGTTTATAGGTTTGCCTCTTAGGAAGGCCTCCGTCAAGTTTCGTCAAGATCTGACAGTTCAATTGGGAGAGATCGTCGTTTTACTAAACAGTGTCAGTGTGCAGGCAGCACGTGTGCACTGTCCTGAAAATTTCTTCAAAATGCATCGAAACGATTTCGAATCAACTCTAATTTGAACACTCACTATGCCACTTCATATATGATTCATACATATTCATCTCACCTTAAGAATGTACGGAATTCCATTCTATCCGTGATCAAATTGTTGAGTGACATGTTCTCACATTTCGTTTCATTGCTTTGCTTAGCATAAAACATTTCCATTTCTTTCAAATTACTATATCCGTAATCCATATATATTTGATTTCACTTAATTCTTTATATATCACACGGGTCATGACAGGATGCTAACAATTCACACGTCATACATCAACAATTGACGTCATAGAAATATGGGGTATTATAGTTAGTGATTTAAGTCAAATGTTTAACACGTTACGAAACCAATCCAAACGTTTAAAACGTTTCCCCTTTTTAGAAATTTAAGGAAAACGTTTATAAACGTTACAAAACAAATCCAAACATTTCACCTTTTTAGCGATTTAAGCCAAACGTTTAAAACGTTACGAAACCAATCCAAATGTTTAAAACGTTACGAAACAAATCCTAACATTTCACCTTTTTTGCGATTTAAGCCAAATGTTTAAAACGTTACGAAACAAATCCTAAGGTATCACCTTTTTAGCGAGTTAAGCCAAATATTTAAAACATTACGAAACAAACCCTAACGCTTCACAATTTAAGCGATTTAAGCCAAACGTTTAAAACGTTTCGAAAGAAATCCAAACGTTTCCCTTTTTAGCGATTTAAGCCAAACGTTTAAATCGTTACGAAACCAATTCAAACGTTTAAAACGATACGAAACAAATCGTAACGTTTCACCTTTTTAGCGATTTAAGCCAAACGTTTAAAACCTTATGAAACAAATCCTAAAATTGCCCCTTTTAGCGATTTAAGACAAACTTTTAAAACGTTACGAAACAAATCCTAATGTTTCACCTTTTTAGCAATTTATGCCAAACGTTTAAAACGTTACGACACAAATCCAAACGTTTAAAACGTCAAGAAAAAAATTCTAACGTTTGATCTTTTTAGCGATTTAAGCCAAAAGTTTAAAACGTTACAAAACTAATACAAATATTTTACCTTTTTAGCGATTTAAGCAAAACGTTTAAAATGTTAAGAATCAAATGCTCACGTTACACCTTTTAGGGATTTAAACAAAACATTTAAAACATTACGAATGAAATCCTAACATTTGACCTTTTTAACAATTTAAGCCAAACATTTAAAACGTTACGACACAAATCCTAACGTTTCACCTTTTTAGCAATTTAAGCCAAACGTTTAAAAAGTTATGACACAAATCCAAACGTTTAAAACGTTAAAAAATAAATCATAACATTTCACCTTTTTAGCGATTTATGCCAAACGTTTAAAACGTTACAAAACAAATCCAAACGTTTTATCTTTTTAGCGATTTAAGCAAAACATTTATAATCTTACGAAACAAATCCTAACGTTTCCCTTTTTTTTCGATTTATGCCAAATGTTTAAAGCGTTACAAAACAAACTCAAACGTTTTACCTTTTTGGAGATTTCAGCAAAACATTTAATATGTTAAGAAGTAAATTCAAAAGTTTAGAACGTTCTGAATCAAATACTAACGTTTCACCTTTTTAGCGAATTAAGCCAAACTTTTAAAACGTTACGAAACAAATCCAAACGTCTCACCTTTTTAGCGATTTAAGCCAAATGTTTAAAACCTTACGAAACAAATCCTAACATTTGACCTTTTTAGCGAACCAATCCAAACGTTTAAAACGTTATGAAACAAATCCTAACGTTTTACCTTTTAGGAATTTAAGCCAAACGTTTAAAACGTTAAGACACAAAACTAAACGTTTAAAACGTTACGACACAAAACTAAACGTTTAAAACGTTACGAAACAAATCCTAACGTTTGACCTTTTTAGCGATTTAAGCCAGACGTGTAAAACGTTAAAAACCAAATCCAAATTATTTACCTTTTTAGCGATTTAAGAAAAACGTTTAAAATGTTATGAAACAAATCCAAACGTTTAAAATGTTACGAAACAAATGCTAACGTTTCACCTTTTCAGCGATTTAAGCCAAACGTTTAAAACGTTACAAATGAAATCATAAAGTTTTAACTTTTTAGCAATTTAAGACAAACGTTTAAAACGTTACGACACAAATGCAAACGTTTAAACGGTATGAAACAAATCCTAACGTTTCCCCATTTTAACGATTTAAGCCAAACGTTTAAAATGTTACAAAACAAATCCAAACGTTTTACCATTTTAGCGATTTGAAGAAAACGTTTAAAATGTTATGAAACAAGTCCAAAAGTTTAGAACGTTACGAAACAAATTCTAACGTTTCACCCTTTTAGCGATTTAATCCAAATGTTTAAAACGTTACAAAACAAATCCAAACATTTAACCTTTTTAGCGATTTAAGTCAAACGTTTAAAATGTTACGAAACAAATCCTAACGTTTCACCATTTCAGCGATTTAAGCCAAACATTTAAAACGTTAAACAAATCCTAACGTTTCACCTTTTTTGTGATTTAAGCCAAACGTTTAAAACGTTTCCAAACAAATCCAAACGTTTCACCTTTTTTGCGATTTAAGCCAAACATTTAAAATGTTACAAAACCAATCCAGACGTTTAAAACGTTAGAAAAAGAACGTTGAAAACGTTACGAAACCAATCCAAACTGTTAAAACATTACGAAACAAATCCAAACGTTTCATCTTTTTAGCGATTTAAGCCAAACATATAAAACGTTATGAAACAAATCCGAACGTTTCCCCTAAGCCAAACATTTAAAACGTTTCGAAACAAATCCAAACGTTTCAACTTTTTAGCGATTTAAGCCAAACATTTAAAACGTTACGAAATCAATCGAAATGTTTAAAACGTTACGAAAAAAATCCGAACGTTTCATCTTTTTAGCGATTTAAGCCAAACATTTAAAACGTTACGAAACAAATCCTAACATTTCACCTTTTTAGCGATTTAACCCAACCGTTTAAAACGTTATGAAACAAATCCTATAACCTTTTAAGCTATTTAAGCCAAACATTTAAAACGTCACGACAAAAATACAAACATATAAAACGCTACGAAACAAATCCTAACGTTTCATCTTTTTAGGGATTTAAGCTAAACGTTTAAAACGTTACGAAACATATCCAAACATTTCACCTTTTTATCAATTTAAGCCAAACGTTTAAAACATTACAAAACCAATCCAAACTTTTTGTTTTTTTAGCGAATTAGGCCAAATGTTTACAAACATTACAAAACGAATCCCAATGTTTCACCTTTTTAGCGATTTAAGCGAATCTTTTAAAACATTATGAAACCAATCCAAACGTTTAAAACATTACGAAACAAATCCAAACGTTTCACCTTTATAGCGATTTAAGCCACACGTTTAAAACGTTATGAAACCAATCCAAACGTTGAAAACATTACGAAAGAAATCCCAACGTTTCCCTTTTTTAGCGATTGAAGCCAAGCGTTTACAAACGTTACGAAACAAATCCAAACTTTTCAACTTTTTAGCGATTTAAGCCATACATTTAAAACGTTACGAATCCAAACAAAACATTTAAAATGTTACGAAACAAATCTAAATGTTTCACCTTTTTAGCGATTTAAGCCAAATGTTTACAAATGTTACGAAACAAATCCAAAGTTTCACCTTTTTAGCGATTTAAGCCAAATGTTTAAAACGTTACGGAACAAATCCTAACGTTTCCCCTTTTTAGCGATTTAGGCCAAACGTTTAAAACGTTACAAAACAAATCCAAACGTTTTACCTTTTTGGCGACTTAAGCAAAACATTATAAATGTTACGAAACAAATCCAAACGTTTAGAACGCTCTGAAACAAATCCTAGCTTTAACCTTTTAGCGAATTAAGCCAAATGTTTAAAACGTTATGAAATAAATCCAAACGTTTCACCTTTTTAGCGATTTTAAGCCAAACGTTTAAAACCTTACGAAACAAATCCTAACATTTCACCTTTTTAGCAAACCAATCATAATGTTTAAAACGTTACGAACCAAATCCTAACGTTTTACCTTTTTAGCAATTTAAGCCAAACATTTAAAACGTTACGACGCAAAACCAAACATTTAAAATGTTACGAAACAAATCCTAACGTTTGACCTTTTTAGCGAATTAAGCCAAACGTTTTAAACGTTAAAAAAAATACAAATGTTATACCTTTTTAGCGATATAAGCAAAACGATTAAAATGTTACGAAGCAAATCCAAACGTTTAAAATGTTAGAAAACAAATACTAACGTTTCACCTTTTTATCGATTTAAGCCAAACGTTTAAAACGTTATAAATGAAATCCTAACGTTTCAACTTTTTTCCAATTTAAGCCAAACGTTTAAAACGTTACGACATAAACCCACACGTTAAAAACGTCACGAAACTAATCCTAACGTTTCACTTTTTTAGCGATTCAAGCCAAATGTTTAAAACTTTACAAAACAAATCCAAACGTTGTACCTTTTTAGCGATTTAAACAAAACGTTTAAAATGTTACGAAATAAACCTTAACGTCTAGAATGTTACGAAAAAATCCTAATGTTTCTCCCTTTTAGTGATTTAAGCCAAACATTTAAAACGTTACAAAACAAATTCAAACGTTTCACCATTTTAGCGATTTAAGCCAAACATTAAAATGTTACGAAACAAATCCTAACGTTTCACCATTTTAGAGATTTAAGCCAAACATTTAAAACGTTACAAACAAATGCTAACGTTCACCTTTTTAGCGATTTAAGCCAAATGTTTAAAACGTTTTGAAACAAATCCAAACATTTCCCTTTTTAAGAGATTTAAGCCAAACGTTACCAAACCAATCTAAACGTTTAAAACATTACAAAACAAACTATAACGTTTCAGCTTTTTAAAGGATTTAAGCTAAACGTTTAAAACGTTATGAAACAATTCCTAACATTTCACCTTTTTTGCAATATAAGCCAAACGTGTAAAACGTTACGAAACAAATCCTAATATTTAACCTTTTTAGCAATTTAAGCGAAACGTTCAAAATGTTACGACACAAATCCAAACATTTAAAACGTTACGAAACAAATCCTAACATTTGACCTTTTTAGCGATATAAGCCAAATGTTTAAAACGTTTCAAAACAAATCCAAATGTTTTACCTTTTCAGCGATTTAAGCAAAACGTTTAAAATACTACGAAACAAATCCAAACGTTTAAAATATTACGAAAGAAATGCTAAAGTTTAATCTTTTTAGCAATTTAAGCCACGCATTTTCAACGTTACGAATGAAATTCTAACGTTTCACCTTTTTAGAATTTAAGCCAAACGTTTGAAACGTTATGACACAAATCCAAACGTTTAAAACGTTACGAAACAAATCCTAATGTTTCACCTTTTTAGCAATTTAAGCCAAACGTTTACAAGATTACAAAACAAATCCAAACATTTTACCTTTTTAGAGATTTAAGCAAAACGTTTAAAATGTTACGAAACAAATCCAAATGTTTAGAACGTTACGAAACAAATCCTAACGTTTCACCTTTTTAGTGATTTAAGCCAAATGTTTAAAACGTTACAAAAGAAATCCAAACGTTTCCCATTTTTAGCGATTTAAACCAAACGTTTAAAATGTTACGAAACAAATCCGAACGTTTAAAACAAAATAAATCCTAACGTTTCACTTTTTAGCGATTTAACCCAAACGTTTAAAACGTTATGAAACAAATCCTAAAGTTTCACCTTTTTCGCGATTTAAGCCAAACGTTTAAAATGTTACGAAACAAATCCAAACGTTTAAAATGTTAAGAAACAAATCCTAACGTTACACCTTTTTAGCGTTTGAAACCAAACATATACAAACGTTACGAAACAAATCCAAGTGTTTCACCTTTTTAGCGATTTAAGCAAAGAGTTTACAAACGTTACAAAAAAAATCCAAATGTTTCACCTTTCTAGTGATTTAAGACGAACGTTTAAAAGATTATGAAACCAATCCAAACGTTTAAAACGTTACGAAACAAATCCTAACGTTTCACCTTTTTAGCGATTTAAGCCAAACGTTTAAAACGGTACGAAACAAATCCTAATATTTGACCTTTTTAGCGATATAAGTCAAACGTTTAAAACGCTACGAAACAAATCCTAGCATTTCATCTTTTTAGCGATTTAAGCCAAACGTTTAAAGCGTTAGGAAACAAACCCAAACGTTTCGCCATTTTGGCGATTTCAGCCAAACGTTTAAAACGTTTTCCCTTTTAGCGATTTAAGCCAAACATTTACAAACGTTATGAAACAGATCCAAATGTTTCATCTTTTTAGCGATTTAAGTCAAATGTTTAAAACGTTACGAAACAAATCCTATCTTTTTATCTTTTTAGTGATACAAGCCAAATGTTTAAAAAGTTACGAAACAAATCCTAACATTTCCCCTTTTTGACGATTTAAGTCAAACGTTTAAAACATTACGAAACAAAACCTAACGTTTCACCTTTTTAGCAATTTAGGCCAAACTTTTGAAACATTATAAAACAAATCCAAAAGTTTTACCTTTTTAGCGATTTAAGCAAAACGTTTAAAATGTTACGAAACTAATCCAAACGTTTAAAACGTTACGAAACAAATGCAAACGTTTCACCTTTTAGCTATTTAAACGAAAAGTTTAAAATGTTACGAATGAAATTCTAACGTTTCCCCTGTTTAGCAAATTAAGCCAAACGTTTAAAATGTTACGAGAGAAATCCAAATGTTTAAAACGTTACGAAACAAGTCCTAACATTTCACCTTTTTAGCGATTTAAGCCAAACGTTTAGAACGTTACAAAAAAATCCAAATGTTTTATCTTTTTAGCGATTTAAGCAAAACATTTAAAATAATACGAAACAAATCCTAACGTTTAGAACGTTACGCAACAAATCCTAACATTTAACCTTTTTTGCGATTAACGCCAAACATTTAAAACGTTACAAAAGAAATCCAAAAGTTTTACCTTTTTGGCGATTAAAGCAAAACGTTTAAAACGTTATGAAACAAATTCAAACGTTTAGAACGTTCTGAAACAAATCCTAACGTTTCAGCCTTTTTAGCGAATTAAGCCAAACGTTTAAAACGTTATGAAACAAATCCAAATGTTTCACCTTTTTAGCGATTTAAGCGAAACGTTTAAAACCTTACGAAACAAATCCTAGAATTTCTACATTATAGCGAACAAATCCAAACGTTTATAACATTACGACACAAATCCTAACGTTTCACCTT
This sequence comes from Mercurialis annua, assembly GCF_937616625.2. Classification (NCBI taxonomy): domain Eukaryota; kingdom Viridiplantae; phylum Streptophyta; class Magnoliopsida; order Malpighiales; family Euphorbiaceae; genus Mercurialis; species Mercurialis annua. The sequence continues at coordinate 29,417,292 of NC_065575.1, forward strand.
TTTAGCAATTTAAGCCAAACATTTAAAATATTACGAAACAAAGTCAAACATTTAAAACGTTACGAAACAAATCCTAAAGTTTGACCTTTTTAGTGATTTAAACCAAACGTTTAAAACCTTACGAAACAAATCCTAGCATTTCTACTTTTTGGCGAACAAATCCAAACGTTTATAACATTACGACACAAATCCTAACGTTTCACCTCTTTAGCAGTTTAAGCCAAACATTTTAAACATTACGAAACAAAGCCAAACGTTTAAAACGTTACGAAACAAATCCTAAAGTTTTACCTTTTTAGCGATTTAAGCTAAACGTTTACAAACGTTACAAAATAAATCCAAACGTTTCACCTTTCAAGCGATTTAAGCCAAACGTTTAAAACGTTGTGAATCAAATCCAAATGTTACACCCTTTTAGCGATTTAAGTCAAACGTTTACAAACGTTAGGAAACAAATCCAAACATTTCACATTTTTAGCTATTTTATCCAAACGTTTAAAACGTTACGAAACTAATCCAAATGTTTAAAACGTTAAGAAACAAATCCTAATATTTCACATTTTTAGCGATTTAAGCCAAACATTTAAAACGTTACGAAACAAATCCTAGTGTTTCACCTTTTTATCGATTTAAGCCAAAAGTTTATAAACGTTACAAATCAAATCCTACTATTTCACCTTTTTAGTGATTTAAGCCAAACTTTTAAAATGTTTCATAAAATAATCCAAACGTTTCACCTTTTTAGCGATTTTAGCCAAACATTTAAGACGTTACGAAATCAATCCAAACCTTTTATCTTTTTAGCGATTTACACAAAACGTTTAAAATGTTACGAAACAAATCAAACTGTTTAGAACGTTACGAAACAAATCCAAACGTTTTACCTTTTTAGCGATTTAAGTATAAAGTTTAAAATGTTACGAAACAAATCCAAACGTTAAGAACGTTACGAAACGAATCCTAACATTTCAACTTTGTAGCTATATAAGCCAAACAATTAAAACATTACAAAACAAATCCAAATGTTAAAAACGTTATAAAACCAATCCAAACATTGAAAATGTTACGAAACAAATTCAAATCTTTCACCTTTTTAGCGATTTAAGCCAAACGTTTACAAATGTTAGGAAACAAATCCAAACATTTCACCTTTTAGCGATTTAAGCTAAACGTTTAAAACGTTACGAAACCAATCCAAACGTTTAAAATGTTATGAAACCAATCCAAACGTTTAAAATGATACGAAACCAATCCATTTGTTTAAAACTTTACGAAACAATCCAAACGTTTCACCTTTTTTACGATTTAAGCCAAACATTTACAAACGTTACGAAATAAATCCAAACGTTTCACTTTTTAATAGATTTAAGCCAAACGTTTAAAACGTTGTGAATCAAATCCAAATGTTACACCTTTTTAGCGATTTAAGCCAAATGTTTACAAACGTTAGGAAACAAATCCAAACATTTCACCTTTTTAGCTATTTTAGCCAAATGTTTAAAACGTTACCAAACTAATCCAAATGTTTAAAACGTTAAGAAACAAATCCTAATATTTCGCATTTTTAGCGATTTAAGCCAAACGTTTAAAACGTTACTAAACAAATCCTAGCGTTTCACCTTTTTAGAGATTTAAGCCAAACGTTTAAAACGTTACAAAACAAATCCTACCGTTTCACCTTTTTAGCGATTTAAGCCAAACGTATAAATGTTTCAAAAATAATCCAAACGTTTCACCTTTTAAGTGATATTAGCCAAACATTTAAGACGTTACGAAATCAATCCAAACCTTTTATCTTTTTAGCGATTTATGCAAAACGTTTAAATTTTTACGAAACAAATCCAACTATTTAGAACGTTACGAAACAAATCCTAACATTTACCTTTTTAGCGATTTATTCCACACGTTTAAAACGTTACAAAACAAATCCAAACGTTTACAACATAACAAAAAAATCTGAAAGTTTCACACTTTTAGCGATTTAAGCCAAACGTTTAAAACGTTAAAAAACAAATCCTAGTATTTCACGTTTTAAGAAATATAAACCAAACATTTACAACGTTAGAAAACAAATCCAAACATTTTACCTTTTTATCGATTTAAGAATAACGTTTAAAATGTTACGAAACAAATCCAAACGTTAAGAACGTTATGAAACAAATCCTAACGTTTCACCTTTTTAGCGATTTAAGCCAAACAATTAAAATATTACAAAACAAATCCAAATGTTAAAAACGTTACGAAACCAATCCAAACATTGAAAATGTTACGAAACAAATCCAAATGTTTAACCTTTTTAGCGATTTTAGCCAAACGTTTACAAACGTTACGAAACAAATCAAAACATTTTACCTTTTAGCGATTTATGCCAAACGTTTAAAACGTTACGAAACCAATCCAAACGTTTAAAATGTTACGAAACCAATCCAAATGTTTAAAACGATACGAAACCAATCCATCTGTTTAAAACGTTACGAAACAATCCAAACGTTTCACCTTTTTAGCGATTTAAGCCAAACGTTTACAAACGTTACGAAATAAATCCAAACGTTTCACCTTTTAAGCGATTTAAGCCAAACGTTTAAAACGTTGTGAATCAAATCCAAATGTTACACCTTTTTAGCGATTTAAGCCAAACGTTTACAAACGTTAGGAAACAAATCTAAACATTTCACCTTTTTAGCTATTTTAGCCTAACGTTTAAAACGTTACGAAACTAATCCAAATGTTTAAAGCATTAAGAAACAAATCCTAACATTTCACATTTTTAGCGATTTAAGCCAAACGTTTAAAACGTTACGAAACAAATCCTAGCGTTTATCATTTTTAGCGATTTAAGCCAAACGTTTAAAACGTTACAAAACAAATCCTACTGTTTCACCTTTTAAGCGATTTAAGCCAAACATTTAAGACGTTACGAAATCAATCCAAACGTTTTATCTTTTTAGCGATTTAAGCCAAACGTTTTAAATGTTACGAAACAAATTCAACTATTTAGAATGTTACGAAACAAATCCTTACATTTACCTTTTTAGCGATTTATTCCAAACGTTTAAAACGTTACAAAACAAATCCAAATGTTTTCAACATTACAAAACAAATCTGAATGTTTCACCCTTTTAGCGATTTAAGCCAAACATTTAAAACGTTACAAAACAAATCCAAATGTTTCCCCTTTTTAGCGATTTAAGCCAAACGTTTAAAATTTTATGAAACAAATCCAAACAGCTAAAGCGGAACAAATCCTAACTTTCACCTTTTTAGCGATATAAGCTAAATGTTTAAAATGTTACAAAACAAATCGTAACATTTTACCTTTTTAGCGATTTAAGTCAAACGTTTAAAATGTTACGAAACAAATCCAAACGTTTCAAACGTTGCGAAACAAATCCTAACGTTTCACCTTTTAGCCGATTAAAACCAAACATATACAAAGGTTATGAAACAAATCCAAACGCTTCAAGTTTTTAGCGATTTAAGCCAAATGTTTACAAACGTTACGAGACAAATATAAACGTTTCGCCTTTTTAGTAATTTCAGCCAAACATTTAAAACGTTACGAAACCAATTCAAACGTTTAAAACGTTACGAAACAAATCCAAACGTTTCACCTTTTTAGCGATTTAAGCCAAACGTTTACAAACGTTACAAAACTAATCTAAACGTTTCACCTTTTTATCAATTTAAGAAACAATATTTAAAACATTACAAAACAAATCCAAACGCTAAAAGGTTACGAAACAAATTCAAAGGTTTTATCTTTTTAGCGAATTAAGCCAAACATTTGCGAATTATACGAAACAAATCCAAACGTTTCACCTTTTGAGCTATTGAAGCCAAACGTTTAAAACGTTACGAAACCAATCCAAACGTTAAAAATGTTACGAAACAAATATAAACATTTCACCTTTTTAGTAATTTAAGCCAAACATTTAAAAGGTTACGAAACCAATCAAACGTTTAAAATGTTACAAATTAAATCCAATCGTTTCTCCTTTTTAGCGATTTAAGCTAAACGTTTACATACGTTACGAAACAAATCCAAACGTTTTTTCTTTTTATCGATTTAAGAAAAACATTTAAAACGTTACGAAACCAATCCACGTTTAAAACGTTTCCCATTATTAGCTATTTAAACCAAACGTTTACAAACGTTACGAAACAAATCCAAACGTTTCACTGTTTTAGCGATTTAAGCAAAACTTTTACAACGTTACGAAACCAATCCAAACGATTAAAACGTTACGAAACAAATCCAAATGTTAAAAACGTTACGAAACCAATCGAAACATATAAAATGTTACAAAACAAATCCAAATGTTTCACCTTTTTAGCGATTTAAGCCAAACTTTTACAAACGTTACGAAACAAATCCAAACGTTTCACCTTTTAGCGATTTAAGCCAAACGTTTAAAACGTTACGAAACCAATCCAAACGTTTAAAATGTTACGAAACCAATCCAAACGTTTAAAATGTTACGAAACCAATCCAAACGTTTAAAACGTTACGAAACCAATCCAAATGTTTAAAACGTTACGAAACAATCCAAACGTTTCACCTTTTTAGCGATTTAAGCCAAACGTTTCCAAACATTACGAAATAAATCTAAACGTTTCACCTTTTAAGCAATTTAAGCCAAATGTTTAAAACGTTGTTAATCAAATCCAAATGTTACATTTTTTAGCGATTTAAGGCAAACGTTTACAAACGTTAGGAAACAAATCCAAACATTTAACCTTTTTAGCTATTTTAGCCAAACGTTTAAAACGGTGTTAATCAAATCCAAATGTTACACCTTTTTATCGATTTAAGGCAAACGTTTACAAACGTTAGGAAACAAATCCAAACATTTCACCTTTTTAGCTATTTTAGCCAAACGTTTAAAACGTTACGAAACTAATCAAAATGTTTAAAACGTTACGAAACAAATCCTAGCGTTTCACCTTTTTAGCGATTTAAGCCAAACGTTTACAAACATTACAAATCAAATCCTACCGTTACACCTTTTTAGCAATTTAAGCCAAACATTTAAAATGTTTCAAAAATAATCCAAACGTTTCACCTTTTTAGCTATTTTAGCCAAACATTTAAGACGTTACGAAATCAATCCAAACCTTTTATCTTTTTAGCGATTTAAGCAAAACGTTTAAAATGTTACAAAATAAATCCAACTGTTTAGAATGTTACGAAACAAATCCTAACATTTACCTTTTTAGCGATTTATTCCAAACGTTTAAAACGTTACAAAATAAATCCAAACGTTTACAACATTACAAAACAAATCTGAAAGTTTCACCCATTTACCGATTTAAGCCAAACGTTTAAAACGTTATAAAACAAATCCTAATATTTCACGTTTTATGAAATTTAAACCAAACGTTTACAACGTTAGAAAACAAATCCTAACGTTTCACCTTTTTAACTATTTAAGCCAAACTTTTAAAATGTTACGAAACAAATCCAAAGGTTTAAAACTTTACGAAAGAAATCCTAATGTTTAACCTTTTTAGCGATTTAAGCCAAACGTGTACGAACGTTACAAAACAAATCCAAACGTTTCACCTTTTTAGCGATTTAAGCCAAACATTTAAAACATTACGAAACCAATCCAAACGTTGAAAACGTAACGAAACAAATCCGAACGTGTCATCTTTTTAGCGATTTAATCCAAACGTTTAAAACGTTATGAAACACATCCTAATATTTCACCTTTTTAGCGATTTAAGCCAAACGTTTAAAATGTTACGAAACAAATCCTAACGTTTCACCTTTTTAGCGATTTAAGCAAAACATTTACAAACGTTACGAAACAAATCCAAACGTTTCACCTTTTTGCAATTTCAGCCAAACATTTAAAACGTTACGAAACCAATCCAATCGTATAAAATGTTACGAAACCAATCCAAATGTTTAAAACGTTACGAAACCAATCCATTCGTTTAAAACGTTACGAAACAAATCCAAACGTTTCACCTTTTTAGCGATTTAAACAAAACATTTACAAACATTACGAAACAAATCCAAATATTTCACCTTTTTAGCGATTTAAGTCAAACGTTAGGAAACATATACAAACCAAACGTTTACAAAGGTTACAAAACTAATCCAAATGTTTAAAACGTTAAGAAACAAATCCTAACATTTGACATTTTTAGCGATTTAAGCCAAACATTTAAAACGTTACGAAACAAATCCTAGTGTTTCACCTTTTTGGCGATTTATGCCAAACGTTTAAAATGTTTCGAAAATAATCCAAACCTTTCACCTTTTTAATGAGTTAAGCAAAACGTTTAAAAATTTATGAAAGAAATCCAAATGTTTAGAACCTTACGAAACAAATCCTAACATTTACGTTTTTAGCGATTTAAGCCAAACATTTATAACGTTACAAAACAAATCTAAAAGTTTCCCCATTTTAGCAATATAAGCCAAACGTTTAAAATGTTACGAAACAAATCTAAACGTTTAAAACAACACAAATCCTAATGTTCACCTTTTTAGCGATATAAGCCAAATTTTTAAAATGTTACAAAACAAATCGTAACGTTTCACCTTTCTAGCGATTTAAGCCAAACGTTTATAATGTTACGAAACAAATCCTAACTATAACCTTTTTACAGATTCAAGCCAAACGTATACAAAGGTTACGAAACAAGTCAAAACTCTTCACCTTTTTAGCGATTTAAGCCAAATGTTTACAAACGTTACGAAACAAATTTAAGCGTTTCACCTTTTTAGCGATATAAGCAAAAAATTTAAAACCTTACGAAACCAATTCAAACTTTAAAAACGTTAAAAAAACAAATCCAAACGTTTCACCTTTTTAGCGATTTAAACCAAACATTTACAAACATTACGAAACAAATCCAAATATTTCACCTTTTTAGCGATTTAAGTCAAACGTTAGGAAACATATACAAACCAATCGTTTACAAAGGTTACAAAACTAATCCAAATGTTTAAAACGTTAAGAAACAAATCCTAACATTTGACATTTTTAGCGATTTAAGCCAAACATTTAAAACGTTACGAAACAAATCCTAGTGTTTCACCTTTTTAGCGATTTATGCCAAACGTTTAAAATGTTTCGAAAATAATCCAAACCTTTCACCTTTTTAATGAGTTAAGCAAAACGTTTAAAAATTTATGAAAGAAATCCAAATGTTTAGAACCTTACGAAACAAATCCTAACATTTACGTTTTTAGCGATTCAAGCCAAACATTTATAACGTTACAAAACAAATCTAAAAGTTTCCCCATTTTAGCTATTTAAGCCAAACGTTTAAAATGTTACGAAACAAATCCAAACGTTTAAAACAACACAAATCCTAATGTTCACCTTTTTAGCGATATCAGCCAAATTTTTAAAATGTTACAAAACAAATCGTAACGTTTCACCTTTCTAGCGATTTAAGCCAAACGTTTATAATGTTACGAAACAAATCCTAACTATAACCTTTTTACAGATTCAAGCCAAACGTATATAAAGGTTACGAAACAAGTCAAAACTCTTCACCTTTTTAGCGATTTAAGCCAAATGTTTACAAACGTTACGAAACAAATTTAAGCGTTTCACCTTTTTAGCGATATAAGCAAAAAATTTAAAACCTTACGAAACCAATTCAAACTTTTAAAACGTTAAAAAAACACATCCAAACGTTCAACCTTTTTAGCGATTTAAGCTAAACATTTACAAACGTTTACAAAAATTACGAAACTAATCCAAACGTTTCACCTTTTTATCAATATAAGCAAAAACGTTTAAAACGTTACGAAACAAATCCAAACGCTTAAAACGTTACGAAACAAATCCAAAAGTTTCACCTTTTTAACGAATTAAGCCAAACGTTTGCAAATGTTACGAAACAAATCCAAACGTTTCACCTTCTTAGCGATTTAAACTAAACGTTTAAAATGTTACGAAAAATCCAAACGTTTAAAACGAAACAAATCCTAACTTTTGGCCTTTTTAACTATTTAAGCCTTATAGGAGTAAAATTAGTCCTATATTCCGATTCGTTTCTAAGCGTCTTTAATCGCTTTTATAGTATTATTCATACATTATTTAGTGTTTTTATGCTTTATGATGGCTTAAATCGCCAAAAAGATTAAACGTTTGGCTTAAATCCCTAAAAAGGTGAAACGTTTGGATTTGTTTCGTATCGTCTGTAAACAGTTTGGCTTGAATCGCTAAAAAGGTGAAACGTTTGGATTTAAATTGCTAAAAAGGTGAAACGTTTGGATTTGTTTCGTAATGTTTGTAAACGTTTGGCTGAAATCTCTAAAAAGGGGAAACGTTTGGATTTGTTTTGTAACGTTTATAAACGTTTGGGTTAATTTGTTAAAAAGGTGAAACGTTTGGTTTTGTTTCGTAACGTTTGTAAACATTTGGCTTAAATTGCTAAAAAGGTGAAACGTTTGGATTTGTTTCGTAGCGTTTCTAAACGTTTGGCTTAAATCTCTAATAGGGCGAAACATTTCGATTTTTTTCGTAGCGTTTGTAAATGGTAGGCTTAAATTGCTAAAAAGGAGAAATGTTTGGTTTTGTTTCGTAAAGTTTGTAAACGATCGGCTTAATTCGCTAAAAAGGTGAAACGTTTGGTTTTGTTTCCTAACGTTTGTAAACGTTTGACTTAAATCGCTAAAAACGTGATCTCTTTGGTTTTGTTTCATAACGTTTCTAATCCTTCGGCTTAAATCGCTAAAAAGGTGAAACGTTTGGATTTGTTTCGTAACGTTTGTAAACGTTTGACTTCAATTGCTAAAAAGGGGAAATGTTTGGATTTGTTTCGAAATGTTTGTAAACGTTTGGTTTTGTTTTATAACGTTTGTAAACGTTTGGCTTAAATCGCTAAAAAGGTGAATTTTTTGGATTTGTTTCGTAAGGTTTGTAAACGTTTTGCTTAAATCGCTAAAAAGGTAAAACGGTTGGATTTGTTTCGTAACGTTTGTAAACTTTTGCTTAAATTGCTAAAAAGGTGAAAAGCTTGGATTTGTTTCATAACGTTTGTAAACATTTGGCTTAAATTGCTAAATAAGTGAAACGTTTGGATTTGTTTCGTAACGTTAGTAAATGATTCGCTTAAATTGCTAAAAAGGTGAATTATTTTGATTTGTTTCGTAGCGTTTGTAAACGTTTGGCTTAAATCGCTAAAAAGGGGAAACATTTGGATTTGTTTTGTACCGTTTGTAAACATTTGGCCTAAATCGCCAAAAATGTGAAACGTTTGGATTTGTTTCGTAATGTTTGTAAATGTTTGGCTTAAATCGCTAAAAAGGTGAAATGTTTATATTTGTTTCATAACGTTTGTAAACGTTTGGCTTAAATTGCTAATAATTATTTCGTAATGTTATAAAAGTTTGAATGTTTTTCGTAACGTTTTTAAACGTTTGAATTAAATCGCTAAAAAAGTTGAAATGTTTGGATTTGTTTCGTAAACGTTTGGATTAAATCGCTAAAAAGGTTAAACGTTTGGCTTAAATAACTAAAAAGGGGAAACGTTTGGATTTGTTTCGTATCGTTTGTAAACGTTGTGCTTGAATCGCTATTAAGGTGAAACGTTTGGTTTTGTTTTGTAACGTTTGTAAATGGTCGGCCTAAATCGCTAAAAAGGTGAAACGTTTGGTTTTGTTTCCTAACGTTTGTAAACGTTTGACTTAAATCGCTAAAAAGGTGATCTGTTTGGTTTTGTTTCGTAACGTTTGTAAACGTTTGGCTTCAATCGCTAAAAAGGTGAAATGTTTGGATTTGTTTCGTAACGTTTGTAAACGTTTGGCTTAAATCGCTAAAAAGGTGAAACATTTGGGTTTGTTTCGTAACGTTTGTAAACGTTTGGCTTAAATTGCTAAAAAGGTGAAACATTTGTATTTGTTTCGTAACGTTTGTAAACGTTTGGTTTTGTTTCGTAACGTTTGTAAACGTTTGGCTTAAATCGCTAAAAAGGTTAAACTTTTGGATTTGTTTTGTAAAGTTTTTAAACGTTTGGCTTAAATCGCTAAAAAGGGAAAACGTTTGGATTTGTTTCGTAACGTTTGTAAATGTTTGGCTTAAATTGCTAAAAAGGTGAAATGCTTGGATTTGTTTCCTAACGTTTGTAAACATTTGGCTTAAATTGCTAAATAGGTGAAACGCTTCGAATTGTTTCGTAATGTTAGTAAATGATTGGCTTAAATTGCTAAAAAGGTGAAAGTTTTGATTTGTTTCGTAGCGTTTGTAAACGTTTGGGTGAAATCGCTAAAAAGGGGAAACGTTTAGATTTGTTTTGTTCCGTTTGTAAACTTTTGGCTCAAATCGCTGAAAATGTGAAATGTTTGGATTTGTTCCGTAACGTTTGTAAATGTTTGGCTTAAATCGCTAAAAAGGAGAAACATTTGTATTTGTTTCGTAGCGTTTGTATTTGTTTGGCTTAAATTGCTAAAAAGGGTTTCGTAACGTTTTAAACATTTGGATTTCTTTCGTAACGTTTTTAAACGTTTGAATTAAATCGCTAAAAAGTTTGGATTTGATTCGTTACATTTGTAAACGTTTGGATTAAATCGCTAAAAAGGTTAAACGTTTGGCTTAAATCACTAAAAAGGGGAAATGTTTGGATTTGTTTCGTATCGTTTGTAAACGTTTGGCTTAAATCGTTAAAAAGGGGAAACGTTTGGTTTTGTTTCGTAACGTTTGTAAACGTTTGGCTTACTTTGCTAAAAAAGGTGAACCCTTGGATTTGTTTCGTAGCGTTTGTAAACTTTTGGCTTAAATGTCTAATAAGGGGAAACTTTTGGATTTGTTTCGTAGCGTTTGTAAATGGTTGGCTTAAATTGCTAAAGAGGTGAAACGTTTGGTTTTGTTTCGTAAAGTTTGTAAACGGTCGGCTTAAATGGCTAAAAAGGTGAAACGTTTGGTTTTGTTTCCTAACATTTGTAAACGTTTGACTTGAATTGCCAAAAAGGTGATCTGTTTGGTTTTGTTTCGTAACGTTTGTAAACGTTTGGCTTCAATCGCTATAAAGGTGAAACGTTTGGATTTGTTTCGTAACGTTTGTAAACGTTTGGCTTAAATTGCTAAAAAGGGGAAACGTTTAGATTTGTTTTGTAACGTTTGTAAACGTTTGGCTTAAATCGTTAAAAAGGTGAAACTTTTGGTTTTTTTTCGTAACGTTTATAAACGTTTGGCTAAAATTGCTAAAAAGGTGAATGCATGGATTTGTTTCGTAGTGTTTGTAAACGCTTGGCTTAAATCGCTAATAAGGGGAAACGTTTGGATTTATTTCGTACTGTTTGTAAACGATCGGCTTAAATCGCTAAAAAGGTGAAACTTTTGGTTTTGTTTCGTAACGTTTGTAAACGTTTGACTTACATCGCTAAAAAGTTGATTTTTTTGGTTTTGTTTCGTAACATTTGTAATCGTTCAGTATAAATCGCTAAAAAGGGGAAACGTTTGGATTTTTTCGTAACGACTGTAAACGTTTGGCTTCAATTGCTAAAAAGGTGAAACTTTTGGATTGTTTCGTAACATTTGTAAACGTTTGGTTTTGTTTCATAACGTTTGTAAACGTACGGCTTAAATCGCTAAAAATGTGAAACGTTTGGATTTGTTTCGTAACGTTTTAGACGTTTGCTTTAGTTTTGTAACGTTTGTAAACGTTTGGCTTAAATCGCTAAAAGGGTGAAATGTTTGGATTTGTTTCGTAAGGTTTGTAAACGTTTGGCTTAAATCGGTAAAATAGGGAAACGTTTGGATTTGTTTCGTAACGTTTGTATTTGTTTCATAACGATTGTAAACGTTTTATTTTGTTTCGTAACGTTTATAAACGTTTGGCTTAAATCGCTAAACTGGGAAAACGTTTGGATTTGTTTCGTAATGTTTGTAAACATTTGGCTTCAATCGTTAAAAAGGTGAAACGTTTGGATTTGTTTCGTAATGTTTGTAAACGTTTGACTTAAATTGCTAAAATATGAAACATTTGTTTTTGTTATGTAATGTTTGTAAATGTTTGGATTCGTTTCGTAACATTTTAAACATTTGGCTTAAATCGCTAAAAAGAAGAAACGTTTGGTTTTATTTCGTAACGTTTCTAAACGTTTGGCTTAAATGGCTAAAAAGGCGAAAAGTTTGGATTTATTTCGTAACGTTTGTAAACGTTTGGCTTAAATTGCTAAAAAGGGTGAAACGCTTTGATTTGTTTCGTAACGTTTGTACACGTTTGGCTTAAATCGCTAAAGAGGGGAAACGCTTAGATTTGTTTAGTAATGTTTGTAAACGTTTGGCTTAAATTGCTGAAAATGGGAAACGTTTGGTTTTGTTCTGTAACGCTTGTAAACGTTTGGCTTAAATCGCTAAAAATGTGAAACTTTTGGATTTATTTCGTAACGTTTTAAATGTTTGGTTTTGTTTCGTACCGTTTGTAAAGGTTTGGCTTAAATCACTAAAAAGGAAAAACGTTTGGATTTGTTTCGTCACGTTTGTAAATGTTTGGCTTAAATCTCTAAAAAGGAGAAACATTTGGATTTGTTTCGTAACATTTGTAAATGTTTGTCTTAAATCGCTAAAAAGGTGAAACGTTTGGATTTATTTCGTAACATTTGTAAACGTTTGGCTTAAATTGCTAAAAAGGTGAAACGCTTGGATTTGCTTTGTTATGTTTGTAAATGTTTTGCTTAAATTGCTAAAAAGGTGAAACGCTTGGATTTGTTTCGTAACGTTTTAAACGTTTGGTTTTGATTCATAACGTTTGTAAACGTTTTGCTTAAATCGCTAAAAAGGGGAAACGTTTAGTTTTTTTCGTAACGTTTGTAAACGTTTGGCTTAAATCGCTAAGAAGGTGAAACGTTTTGATTTATATTTTAACGTTTATGAACGTTTGGATTTGTTTCGTAACGTTTTTAAACGTTTGGCTTAAATCACTAAAAAGGTGAAATGTTTGGATTTGTTTTGTAGCGTTTGTAAACGTTTTTCTTCGATCGCTAAAAAAGGGAAACGTTTGGATTTGTTTCGTACCGTTTATAAACGGTTGGCTTAAATCGCTAAAAAGGTGAAATGTTTAGATTTGTTTCGTAACGTTTGTAAAAGTTTGGCTTAAATCGCTAAAAAGGTTAAACGTTTGTGTTTCGTAACGTTTGTAAACGTTTGGCTTAAATTGCTAAAAAAGGTTTCGTGACATTTTAAACGTTTGGATTTCTTTCGTAACGTTTCTTAACGTTTGAATTAAATCGCTAAAAAGGTGAAACGTTTGGATTTGTTTCGTAACATTTGTAAACCTTTGGCTTAAATCACTAAAAAGGTGAAAACGTTTGGATTTGTTTCGTATCGTTTGTAAACGTTTGGCTTAAATCTCTAAAAAGGAGAAACTTTTGGATTTGCTTCGTAACGTTTGTAAATGTTTGGCTTAAATCGCTAAAAAGGGGAAACGTTTGGATTTAAATCGCTAAAAAGGTGAAACGTTTAAATTTCTTTCGTAACGTTTGTAAACGTTTGGCTTAAATTGCTAAAAAGGTGAAACGCTTGGATTTGCTTTGTTATATTTGTAAATGTTTTGCTTAAATTGCTAAAAAGGTGAAACGCTTGGATTTGTTTCGTAACGTTTTAAACGTTTGGTTTTGATTCATAACGTTTGTAAACGTTTTGCTTAACTCGCTAAAAAGGGGAAACGTTTAGTTTTTTCGTAACGTTTGTAAACGTTTGGCTTAAATCGCTAAGAAGGTGAAACGTTTTGATTTATATTTTAACGTTTATGAACGTTTGGATTTGTTTCGTAACGTTTGTAAACGTTTGGCTTAAATCACTAAAAAGGTGAAACGTTTGAATTTGTTTCGTAACGCTTGTAAACGTTGGCCTAAATCGCTAAAAATGTGAAACGTTTGGATTTGTTTCGTAACGTTTGTAAACGTTTGGCTTAAATTGCTAAAAAGGTGAAACACTTGGATTTGTTTCATAATGTTTATAAACATTTGGCTTAAATTGCTAACAAGATGAAACGCTTGGATTTGTTTCGTAACGTTTGTAAATGTTTGGCTTAAATTGCTAAAAAGGTGAAATGTTTGGATTTGTTTTGTATCGTTTGTATACGTTTTTCTTCAATCGCTAAAAAAGGGAAACGTTTGGATTTGTTTCGTACCGTTTATAAACGGTTGGCTTAAATCGCTAAAAAGGTGAAATGTTTAGATTTGTTTCGTAACGTTTGTAAAAGTTTGGCTTAAATCGCTAAAAAGGTTAAACGTTTGTGTTTCATAACGTTTGTAAACGTTTGGCTTAAATTGCTAAAAAAGGTTTCGTGACATTTTAAACGTTTGGATTTCTTTCGTAACGTTTCTTAACGTTTGAATTAAATCGCTAAAAAGGTGAAACGTTTGGATTTGTTTCGTAACGTTTGTAAACCTTTGGCTTAAATCACTAAAAAGGTGAAAACGTTTGGATTTGTTTTGTATCGTTTGTAAACGTTTGGCTTAAATCTCTAAAAAGGAGAAACTTTTGGATTTGTTTCGTAACGTTTGTAAATGTTTGGCTTAAATCGCTAAAAAGGGGAAACGTTTGGATTTAAATTGCTAAAATGGTGAAACGTTTAAATTTCTTTCGTAACGTTTGTAAACGTTTTTCTTAAATCGATAAAAAGGTGAAACGTTTGGATTTGTTTCGTAACGTTTGTAAATGTTTGATTTTGTTTCGTAACGTTTGTAAGCGTTTGGCTTAAATCGCTAAAAATGGGAAACGTTTGGATTTGTTTCGTAACGTTTTAGACGTTTTGTTTTGTTTTGTAACGTTTGTAAACGTTTAGCTTAAATCGCTAAAAAGGCAAAACGTTTGGATTTGTTTCGTAACGTTTGTAAACGTTTGGCTTAAATCGCTAAACAGGTGAAACATTTGTATTTATTTCGCAGCGTTTGTAAACGTTTGGATTTGTTTCGTAACGTTTGGAAACGTTTGGATTTGTTTCATAACGATTGTAAATGTTTTGTTTTGTTTTGCAACGTTTATAAATGTTTGGCTTAAATCACTAAAATGGGGAAACGTTTGGATTTGTTTCGTAACGTTTGTAAACGTTTGGCTTCAATCGATAAACAGGTGAAACATTTGTATTTATTTCGCAACGTTTGTAAACGTTTGACTTAAATTGCTGAAAGTGCGAAACGTTTGTTTTTGTTATGTAATGTTTGTAAATATTTGGATTTGTTTCGTAACGTTATAAACATTTGGCTTAAATTGCTAAAAAGGTGAAACGTTTGGTTTTGTTTCGTAACTTTTGTAAATGTTTGGCTTAGATGGCTAAAAAGGGAAAACGTTTGGATTTGTTTCGTAACGTTTGTAAACATTATGCTTAAATTGCTAAATAGGTGAAACACTTGGAAATGTTGAGTAACGTTTGGCTTAAATCGCTAAAAAGGTGAAACACTTGGAAATGTTGAGTAACGTTTGTAAACGTTTGGCTTAAATCGCTAAAAATGTGAAACGTTTGATTTTGTTTCGTAACGCTTGTGAACGTTTGGCTCAAATCGCTAAAAATGTGAAACGTTTGGATTTATTTCGTAACGTTTTAAATATTTGGTTTTGTTTCGTAACGTTTGTAAACGTTTGGCTTAAATCGCTAAAAAGGTGAAACATTTGAATTTGTTTCGTAAAGTTTGAAAACGTTTCATTGAAATTGCAAAAATGGGGAAACTTTGGATTTGTTTCATAACGTTTGTAAACATTTATCTTAAATTGCTAAAAAGGTGAAACGTTTGGATTTGTTTCGTAACGTTTGTAAACATTTGGCTTAAATTGCTAAAATGGGGAAACATTTGGATTTGTTTCTTAACGTTTGTAAACGTTTAGCTTAAATCGCTAAAATGGGGAAACGTTTGAGTTTGTAAACGTTTGGATTTGTTTCGTAACCTTTAAAAACGTTTGATTTTGTTTCGTAACGTTTATTAACGTTTGGCTTAAATTGCTAAAATAGGGAAACGTTTGGATTTCTTTCGTAATGTTTGTAAACGTTTGGCTTCAATAGCTAAAAAGCTGAAATGTTTGCATTTGTTTCGTAACGTTTGTAAACATTTGGCATAAATTGCTAAAAATGTGAAACTTTTGTTTTTGTTCCGTAATGTTTGTAAATGTTTTGATTTGTTTCGTAACGTTTGTAGACGTTTCGCTTAAATGGCTAAAAAGGGGAAATGTTTGGTTTTGTTTCGAAACGTTTATAGACGTTTGGCTTTTGTTTCGTAACGTTTGTAAACGTTTGGCTTAAATCGCTAAAAATATGAAACGATTAGATTTGTTTCGTAACGTTTTAGACGTTTGGCTTAAATTGCTAAAAAAGGTTAAACGCTTGGATTTTTTTTTTCAACGTTTGTAAACATTTGGCTTAAATCGCTAAAAAGGTGAAACGCTTGGATTTGTTTCGTAATGTTTGTAATCTTTTAGCTTAATTTTCTAAAAAGTGAAAACGTTTCGATTTTGTTTCGTAACGTTTGTAAACGTTTGGCTTAAATTGCTAAAAAGGTGAAAAGTTTGGATTTGTTTCGTAACGTTTTAAACGTTTGGCTTAAATCGCTAAATTGGGGAAACGTTTGGATTTTTTTTGTAAAGTTTGTTAATGTTTGGCTTAAATTGCTAAAAAGGGGAAACGCTTGCATTTGTTTCGTAACGTTTGTAAATGTTTGGCTTTATTTCGTAACGTATGTAAACGTTTGGCTTAAATCACTAAAAACGTGAAACATTTCGATTTGTTTCGTAACGTTTAAGCGTTTAGTATTGTTTCGTAACGTTTGTAAAGCTTTGGCTTAAATTTCTAAAAAGGTGAAACGATTGGATTTGTTTCGTAACATTTGTAAACGTTTGGCTTAAATAGCTAAAATGGGGAAACACTTAAATTTGTTTCGTAATGTGTATAAACGTTTGGCTTAAATCGCTAAAAAGGGGAAACGTTTGGATTTATTTCGTAACGTTTGTAAACGTTTGGCTTAAATTGCTAAAAAAGTGAAACACTTTGGTTTGTTACGTAACATTTTAAAGGTTTGGCTTAAATAGCTAAAAAGGTGAAACCTTTGTTTTTGTTCCGTAACGTTTGGAAACGTTTGGCTTAAATCGCTAAAAAGGTGAAAAGTTTGGTTTTGTTTCATAACCTTTGTAAACGTTTGGCTTATTGCTAAAGAGGGGAAAAGTTTGATTTGTTTCTTAACGTTTGTAAACGTTTGGCTTAAATCGCTAAAGAGGAGAAACATTTGAATTTGTTTTGTAATGTTTGTAAATGTTTGGCTTAAATCGCTAAAAATGTGAAACGTTTCGATTTATTTCATTACATTTGTAAACGTTTGGATTGGTTTTATAACATTTTAAATGTTTGGCTTAAATTGATAAAAAGGGGAAACATTTGGATTTTTCTCATAACATTTTAAACGTTTGGTTTTGTTTTTGGCTTAAATTGCTAAAGAGGAGAAACATTTGGATTTTGTTTCTTAACGTTTGTAAACGTTTGGCTTAAATTGCTAAACAGGTGAAAATTTTGGATTTGTTTCGTAACGTTTTAAACGTTTGGCTTAAATCGCTAAAATGGGAAACATTTGGATTTGTCTTGTAACATTTGTTAACGTTTGGCTTTAATTGGTAAAAAAGTGAAACGCTTGGATTTGTTTCGTAACGTTTGTAAATGTTTGGCTTTGTTTCGAAACATTTGTAAACGATTGGCTTAAATCGCTAAAAATGTGAAACATTTCGATTTGTTTCGTAACGTTTTAAACGTTTGGTTTTGTTTCGTAACGTTTGGCTTAAATTGCTAAAAAGGTGAAACACTTGGATTTGTTAACATTTGTAAACGTTTGGCTTAGATAGCTAAAATGGGGAAACGCTTGGATTTGTTTCGTAACGTTTGTAAACGTTTGGCATAAATCGCTAAAAAGGTGAAACGTTTGGATTTGTTTCATAACGTTTGTAAACGTTTGGCTTAAAGTTTGGATTTGTTTCACAACGTTTTAAAGATTTGGCTTAAATCGCTAAAAAGGTGAAAAATTTGTTTTTCTTCCGGAACATTTGTAAACGTTTGGCTTAAATCGCTAAATAGGTGAAACGTTTGGTTTTGTTTCATAACCTTTGTAAACGTTTGGCTTGTATCGCTACAGTGGTGAAACATTTGAATCTGTTTCGTAACGTCTGTAAACGTTTGGCTTAAATCGCTAAAAAGGTGAAATGTTTGGATTTGTTTCGCAACGTTTGTAAACGTTTGGCTTAAATCGCTAAAAATGTGAAACGTTTCGATTTGTTTCGTAACGTTTTAAACGTTTGGTTTTGTTTCGTAACGTTTGTAAAAGTTTGGCTTAAATCGCTAAAAAGGTGAAACACTTGGATTTGTTTCGTAACATTTGTAAACGTTTGGCTTAGATAGCTAGAATTGGGAAACACTTGGATTTGTTTCGTAACCTTTGTAAACGTTTGGCTTAAATCGCTAAAAAGGGGAAACGTTTGGATTTGTTTCATAACGTTTGTAAACGTTTGGCTTAAAGTTTGGATTTTTTTCGCAACGTTTTAAAGGTTTGGCTTAAATCGCTAAAAAGGTGAAACATTTGTTTTTCTTCCGTAAAGTTTGTAAATGTTTGGCTTAAATCGCTAAATAGGTGAATAGTTTGGTTTTATTTCATAACCTTTGTAAACGTTTGGCTTGTATCGCTATAGAGGTGAAACATTTGAATCTGTTTCGTAACGTCTGTAAACGTTTGACTTTAATCGCTAAAAAGGTGAAATGTTTGGATTTGTTTCGTAACTTTTGTAAATGTTTTGCTTAAATCGCTAAAAATGGGAAACGTTTCGATTTATTTTGTTACATTTATAAACTTTTGGATTGGTTTCGTAATGTTTTAAATGTTTGGCTTAAATTGATAAAAAGGGGAAACCTTTGGATTTTTCTCATAACGTTTTAAATGTTTGGTTTTGTTTCTTAACGTTTGTAAACGTTTGGTTAAATCGCTAAAACCGTGATACATTTGGATTGTTTTCGTAACCTATTAAAAGTTTGGATTTGTTTCAAACTTTTTGCTTATATCGCTAAAGAGGGGAAACGTTTAGATTTGTTTCGCAACCTTTGTAAACATTAGGCTAAAATAGCATAAAATGTAAAACAATTGGTTTTTTTTCGTAATGTTTGTAAACGTTTGGCTTAAATCGCTAAAAATATGAAACATTTGGATTTATTTCGTAACGTTTCAAACGTTTGGATTGGTTTCGTAACGTTTTAAATGTTTGGCTTTAATCGCCAAAAAGGTGAAACCTTGGATTTTTTCATAACGTTTGTAAACATTTCGCTTAAATCGCTAAAAAGGTGAAACGTTTGGATTTGTTTCGTAATGTTTTAAACGTTTCGATTGGTTTTGTAACTTTTTAAACTTTTGGCTTAAATCGCTAAAAAGGTGAAACATTTTGATCTGTTTCGTAACGTTTGTAAATGTTTGGCTTCAATCACTAAAAATGTCAAATGTTTAGATTTTTTTACGTTTTAAATGTTTGGCCTAAATTGCAAAAAAGGGAAAACGTTTGGATTTATTTCGTAACGTTTGTAAACGTTTGGCTTAAATCACTAAAAAGGTAAAACATTTGGATTTGTTTCGTAACGTTTTAAAGTTTTAGCTTCAATCGGTAAAAATGTTAAACGTTTGGATTTTTTTCGTAACGTTTGTAAACGTTTGTCTTAAATCGCTAAAAAGGTGAAACGTTTGGATTTGTTTCGTAACGTTTATAAACGTTTGTCTTAAATCGCTAAAAAGGTGAAACGTTTGGTTTTATTTCGTCACGTTTATAACGTTTGCCTTAAATTGCTAAAAATTTGAAACGCTTAGATTTGTTTCGTAACGCTTCTAAACGTTTGGCTTAAATTGCTTAAAAGGCGAAACGTTTGGTTTTGTATTGTAACGTTTGTAAACGTTTGGCGTAAATAGCTAAAAAGGTAAATCGTTTGGATTTGTTTCATAACGTTTTAAACGTTTGGATTCAATCGCTAAAAAGGTGAAACGTTTGGATTTGTTTCGTAATGTTTGTAAATGTTTAGATTAGTTTTGTCATGTTTTAAACTTTTGGGTTAAATTGCAAAAAAGGTGAAACGTTTTGTTTTGCTTCGTAATTTTTGTAAACATTTCGATTGGTTTCGTAATATTTTAAACGTTAGGATTTATTTTGTAACATTTTAAACGTTTGGATTGGTTTCGTAACATTTTAAACGTTTGGCTTAAATCTCTAAACAAATCCAAACGTTTAAAACGTTACAAAACCAAACATTTCCCCTTTTTAGCGATTTCAGCCAAACGTTTACAAACGTTACAAACCTTTTAAACGTCTGGATTAACGTTTTAAACTTTTGGCTTTAATCGCTAAAAGGGGGAAACGTTTGGATTTGTTTCGTAAAGTTTGTAAATGTTTGGTTTAAATCGCTAAAAAGGTGAAACGTGAAACGTTTGGTTTTGTTTCGTAATGTTTCGCTTAAATTGCTAAAAACGTTATGAAACAAATCCAAACGTTTCATTTTTTTATCAATTTAAGCCAAACGTTTACAAACGTTAAACAAATCCAAACGTTTCACCTTTTTAGCGGTTGTATCGTAACCTTTGGCTTAAATCCCTAAAAAGGTGAAACGTATGGATTTGTTTCGTAACTTTTTAAACGTTTGGATTGGTTTCGTCACGTTTTAAACGTTTGGCTTAAATCGCTGAAAAGGTGAAATGTTTGGATTTGTTTTGTAGCATTTTAACGTTTGAATGTGATCCGTTATATTTGTAAACGTTTGGCTTAAATCGCTAAAAAGGAGAAACGTTTGGATTTATTTCGTAATGTTTTAAACGTTTGGATTGTTTTCTTAGTGTTTTAAATGTTTGGATTTGTTTCGTAAAGTTTTAAATGTTTAGATTAAATCGCTAAAAAGGTGAAACGTTTGGATTTGTTTCGCTACGTTTTAAATGTTTGGATTGGTTTCGCAACATTTCAAACGTTTGGATTTGTTTCATAACGTTTGTACTGTTTGGATTGGTTTCGTAACGTTTTAAACGTTTCCATTTGTTTCGTAACGTTTTAAATGTTTGGCTTAAATCGCTAAAAATGTGAAATGTTTGAATTTGTTTCGTAACGTTTTAACTGTTTGGATTTGTTTTATAACGTTTTAAACATTTGGATTGGTTTCGTAATGTTGGTAAACATTTGGATTTGTTTCTTGACGTTTGTTAATGTTTGGCTTAAATCGCTAAAAAGGTGAAACGTTTGGTTTTTTTTCATAACCTTTGTAAATGTTTCAATTTGTTTCGTAACGTTTGTAAACGTTTGGGTAAAATTGCTAAAAATGTGAAACGCTTGGATTTGTTTCGTAACGTTTGTAAACGTTTGATTTTGTTTTATAACGTTTCCTTTTTTAGCAATTTAAGTCAAACGTTTACAAACATTACGAAATCGAAATGTTTAAAACGTTACGAAATAAATCCAAGGGTTTCACATTATTAGCGATATAAGACAACGAAACCAATCCAAACGTTTCCCCTTTTAAGAGATTTAAGCCAAACGTTTACAAACGTTAAGAAACAAATCCAAAAGTTTCAATCGCTAAAAACTCTACAAAACAAAACCAAAGGAAACAAATCCAAACGTTTAAAACATTACCAAAAAAAACCAAACGTTACGAAACAAATCCAAACGTTTCACCTTTTTAGCGATTTAAGCCAAACGTTTACAAATGTTACGAAACCAATCCAAACGTTTCGCATTTTTAGCAATTTAAGGCAAACGTTTACAAACATTAAGAAACAAATCCAAACGTTTCCCCTTTTTAGCGATTTAAGCCAAACGTTTACATACGTTACAAAACAAATCCAAAGGTTTCGCCTTTTTAGCGATTTAAACCAAACGTTTAAAACGTTACGAAATAAAACCAAACGTTTAAAACGTTACGAAAAAAATACAAACGTTTCCCATTTTTAGCAATTTATGCCGAACGTTTGGATTTGTTCCTTAACATTTGTAAATGTTTGGCTTAAATCGCTAAAAAGGTAAAACGTTTTTCGTAACGTTTTGAACGTTTGGATTGGTTTCGTAATTTTTTTAATGTTTGGCTTAAATCGCTAAAAAGGTCAAACGTTTGGATTCGTTTCGTAACGTTTGTAAATCTTTGCCTTAAATCGCTAAAAAGGTGAAACGTATGGATTTGTTTCGTAACTTTTTAAACGTTTGAATTGGTTTCGTAACGTTTTTAACGTTTGGCCTAAATCGCTAAAAAGGTGAAACGTTTGGATTTGTTTTGTAACGTTTTAACGTTTGAATTTGATGCGTTATACTTGTAAACGTTTGGCTTAAATCGCTAAAAAGGAGAAACGTTTTGATTAATTTCGTAACGTTTTTATCGTTAGGATTGGTTTCGTAGCGTTTTAAATGTTTGGATTTATTTCGCAACGTTTTAAATGTTTAGATTAAATCTCTAAAAAGGTGAAATGTTTGGATTTGTTTCGCTATGTTTTAAACGTTTGGATTGGTTTCATACGTTTTAACATTTGGATTTGTTTCATAGAGTTTGTAATGTTTGGATTGGTTTCATAACGTTTTACACGTTTGGATTTGTTTTGTAACGTTTTAAACGTTTGGCTTAAATCGCTAAAAATGTTAAATGATTGAATTTGTTTCGTAACGTTTTAACCGTTTGGATTTGTTTTATAACGTTTAAAACATTTGGATTGGTTTCTTAACGTTTGTAAACATTTAGCTTAAATCGCTAAAAAGGTCAAATGTTTAAAACGTTACGTAACCAATCCATACGTTTACAACGTTACGAAACCAATCCAAACGTTTAAAACGTTACGAAACAAATCCAAACGTTTCACCTTTTTAGCTATTTATGCAAAATGTTTACAAATGTTACGAAACCAATCCAAACGTTTGAGTTTAAACGTTACGAAATAAATCCAAACGGTTAAAACGTTACGAAACAAATCCAAACATCCAGCTTTTTAGCGATTTCAACCAAACGTTTAAAATATTATGAAACAAATCCAAACTTTTTACCTTTTTAGCAATTTAAGCCAAACGTTTTAAACGATATGAAAACAATCCAAACGTTACGAAACAAATCGAAATGTTTCACCTTTTTAGCAATTTAAGCCAAACGTTTACAAACGTTACGAAATCCAAATGTTTAAAACGTTACGAAAAAATCCAAACGTTTCACATTTTTAGCGATTTAAGCCAAACGTTTACAAACGTTACGAAACAAATCCAAACGTTTCACCTTTTTAGCGATTTTAACCAAACGTTTACAAACATTAAGAAACAAATCCAAAAGTTTCAATCGCTAAAAATGTTACGAAACAAAACCAAACGAAATCAATCCAAACGTTTAAAACATTACCAAACAAAACCAAACGTTTACAAATGTTACGAAACAAATCCAAATGTTTCACCTTTTTAGCGATTTAAGCCAAACGTTTACAAATGTTAAGAAACCAATTCAAACATTTCGCATTTTTAGCAATTTAAGGCAAACGTTTACAAACGTTAAGAAACAAATCCAAACGTTTCCCCTTTTTAGCAATTTAAGCCAATTGTTTACAAACGTTACAAAACAAATCCAAACGTTTCGCCTTTTGAGCGAATTAAACCAAACAATTAAAACGTTACGAAACAAAACCAAACGTTTAAAATGTTACAAAATAAATACAAACATTTCCCATATTTAGCGATTTATGCCAAACGTTTGGATTTGTTTCTTAACATTTGTAAACGTTTGGCTTAAGTCGCTAAAAAAGGTAAAACGTTTGGATTTTTTTCGTAACGTTTTGAACGTTTAGATTGGTTTCGTAACGTTTTAAATGTTTGGCTTATATCGCTAAAAAGGTGAAACGTTTGGATTCGTTTCATAACGTTTGGATTCGTTTCATAACGTTTGTAAATCTTTGGCTTAAATCGCTAAAAAGTTGAAACGTATGGATTTGTTTCGTAAGTTGTTAAACGTTTGAATTGGTTTCGTAACGTTTTTAACGTATGGCCTAAATCGCTAAATAGGTGAAACATTTTGATTTGTTTTGTAACGTTTTAACGTTTGAATTTGATATGTTATGCTTGAAAACGTTTGTCTTAAATCGCTAAAAAGGAGAAACGTTTGGATTTATTTCGTAACGTTTTTATCGTTTGGATTGGTTTCGTAGCGTTTTAAATGTTTGGATTTGTTTCGTAATGTTTTAAATGTTTAGATTAAATCGCTAAAAAGGTGAAACGTTTGAATTTGTTTCGCTACGTTTTAAACGTTTGGATTGGTTTCGTAACGTTTTAAACATTTTGATTTGTTTTGTAACGTTTTAAACGTTTGGCTTAAAGTGCTAAAAATGTGAAATGTTTGAATTTGTTTCGTAACGTTTTGAACGTTAGATTGGTTTCGTAACGTTTTAAATGTTTGGCTTAAATCGCTAAAAAGGTGAAACGTTTGGATTCGTTTCATAACGTTTGTAAATATTTGGCTTAAATCGCTAAAAAGGTGAAACATATGGATTTGTTTCGTAACTTTTTAAACGTTTGAATTGGTTTCGTAACGTTTTTAACGTATGGCCTAAATCGCTAAAAAGGTGAAACGTTTGGATTTGCTTTGTAACGTTTTAACGTTTGAATTTGATCTTTTACGCTTGAAAACGTTTGTCTAAAATCGCTAAAAAGGAGAAACGTTTGGATTTATTTCGTAACGTTTTTATCGTTTGGATTGGTTTCGTAGCGTTTTAAATGTTTGGATTTGTTTCGTAACGTTTTAAATGTTTAGATTAAATCGCTAAAAAGGTGAAACGTTTGAATTTGTTTCGCTACGTTTTTAACATTTGGATTGGTTTCGTAACGTTTTAAACATTTGGATTGGTTTCATAACGTTTTAAACGTTTGGCTTAAATCGATAAAAAGGGGAAACCTTTGGATTTTTCTCATAACGTTTTAAATGTTTGGTTTTGTTTCTTAACGTATGTAAACATTTGGTTAAATCGCTAAAACCGTGATACGTTTGGATTGTTTTCGTAACCTATTAAAAGTTTGGATTTGTTTCAAACTTTTTGCTTATATCGCTAAAGAGGGGAAACGTTTAGATTTGTTTCGCAACCTTTGTAAACATTAGGCTTAAATCGCATAAAATGTAAAACAATTGGTTTTTTTTCGTAATGTTTGTAAACGTTTGGCTTAAATCGCTAAAAATATGAAACATTTGGATTTATTTCGTAACGTTTCAAACGTTTGGATTGGTTTCGTAACGTTTTAAATGTTTGGCTTTAATCGCCAAAAAGGTGAAACCTTGGATTTTTTCATAACGTTTGTAAACATTTCGCTTAAATCGCTAAAAAGGTGAAACGTTTGGATTTGTTTCGTAATGTTTTAAACGTTTGGATTGGTTTTGTAACTTTTTAAACTTTTGGCTTAAATCGCTAAAAAGGTGAAACATTTTGATCTGTTTCGTAACGTTTGTAAATGTTTGGCTTCAATCACTAAAAATGTCAAATGTTTGGATTTTTTTACGTTTTAAATGTTTGGCTTAAATCGCAAAAAAGGGAAAACATTTGGATTTATTTCGTAACGTTTGTAAACGTTTGGCTTAAATCACTAAAAAGGTAAAACATTTGGATTTGTTTCGTAACGTTTTAAAGTTTTAGCTTAAATCGGTAAAAATGTGAAACGTTTGGATTTTTTTCGTAACGTTTGTAAACGTTTGTCTTATATCGCTAAAAAGGTGAAACGTTTGGATTTGTTTCGTAACGTTTATAAACGTTTGTCTTAAATCGCTAAAAAGGTGAAACGTTTGGTTTTATTTCGTCACGTTTATAACGTTTGCCTTAAATTGCTAAAAATTTGAAACGCTTAGATTTGTTTCGTAACGCTTCTAAACGTTTGGCTTAAATTGCTTAAAAGGCGAAACGTTTGGTTTTGTATTGTAACGTTTGTAAACGTTTGGCGTAAATAGCTAAAAAGGTAAATCGTTTGGATTTGTTTCATAACGTTTTAAACGTTTGGATTCAATCGCTAAAAAGGTGAAACGTTTGGATTTGTTTCGTAATGTTTGTAAATGTTTAGATTGGTTTTGTCATGTTTTAAACTTTTGGGTTAAATTGCTAAAAAGGTGAAACGTTTTGTTTTGCTTCGTAATTTTTGTAAACATTTCGATTGGTTTCGTAATATTTTAAACGTTAGGATTTATTTTGTAACATTTTAAACGTTTGGATTGGTTTCGTAACATTTTAAACGTTTGGCTTAAATCTCTAAACAAATCCAAACGTTTAAAACGTTACAAAACCAAACATTTCCCCTTTTTAGCGATTTCAGCCAAACGTTTACAAACGTTACAAACCTTTTAAACGTCTGGATTAACGTTTTAAACTTTTGGCTTTAATCGCTAAAAGGGGGAAACGTTTGGATTTGTTTCGTAAAGTTTGTAAATGTTTGGTTTAAATCGCTAAAAAGGTGAAACGTGAAACGTTTGGTTTTGTTTTGTAATGTTTCGCTTAAATTGCTAAAAACGTTATGAAACAAATCCAAACGTTTCATTTTTTTATCAATTTAAGCCAAACGTTTACAAACGTTAAACAAATCCAAACGTTTCACCTTTTTAGCGGTTGTATCGTAACCTTTGGCTTAAATCGCTAAAAGGTGAAACGTTTGGATTTGTTTCGTAACGTTTTAAACGTTTGGATTGGATTCGTAATATTTTAAAATTTTTGCTTAAATCGCTAAAAAGGTGAATCGTTTGGATAAGTTTCGTAACATTTTACGTTTCACCTTTTTATTAATTGAAGCCAAACGTTTACAAACATTACGTACCAAATCCAATTGTTTCACCTTTTTAGCGATTTAAGCCAAACATTTACAAACGTTACGAAACAAATCCTAACATTTCACCATTTTATCCATTTAACCAAACGTTACAAAACCAATCCAAACGTTTCGCCTTTTAGCGACTTAAGCCAAACATTTTCAAACGTTATGAAACAAATCCAAATGTTTCACCTTTTTAGCGATTTAAGCCAAACGTTAACAAACGTTGCGAAACAAATCGAAACGTTTCCCCTTTTTAGTGATAAAGCCAAATGTTTGCAAACTTTAGGAAACAAATCCAAACGTTTCCCCTTTTTAGCGATTTAAGCCAAACATTTAAAACGATTGGTTTTGTTTCGTAACGTTTACAAACGTTACGAAACAAAACCAAACATTTTAAACTTTACGAAATAAGCCAAACGTTTTTTGCTATTTAAGCCAAATGTTTACAAACGTTACAAAACAAATCCTAACGTTTCACTCTTTTGGCGATTTAATCCAAACGTTTGAAATGTTGCAAAACAAATCCAAACGTTTCACTTTTTTAGCAATTTAAGCCAAACGTTTAATACGTTTTTAAACGTTTGGCTTAAATCACTAAAAGGTGCAATGTTTGGATTTGTTTCATAACGTTTTTAGCGTTTGGATTGGTTTCGTAATGTTTTAAACGTTTGGCTTAAATCTATGAAAAGGAAAAACATTTGGATTTGTTTCGTGACGTTTGTAAACGTTTGGCTTAAATCGCTAAAAAGGTGAAACGTTTGGATTTGTTTTTTAATGTTTGTAATCATTTTGCTTAAATTGCTAGAAAGGTTAAACGTTTGGTTTTGTTTCGTAATGTTTGTAAACGTTTGGATTGCTTTCATAACGTTTTAAATGTCTGGCTTCAATCGCTAAACAAGTCAAACGTTTGGATTTGTTTCGTAACATTTTTAAACGTTTGGCTTAAATTGATAAAAAGGTAAAACGTTTGATTTTTTTCGTAACGTTTTGAACGTTTGGATTGGTTTCGTAATGTTTTAAATATTTGGCTTAAATCGCTAAGAAGGTGAAACGTTTGAATTCGTTTCGTAAAGTTTGTAAATCTTTGGCTTAAATCCCTAAAAAGGTGAAACGTATTGATTTGTTTCGTAACTTTTTAAACGTTTGGATTGGTTTCGTCACGTTTTAAACGTTTGGATTTGTTTCATAACGTTTGTAATGTTTGGATTGGTTTCGTAACGTTTTAAACGTTTCAATTTGTTTCGTAACGTTTTAAATGTTTGGCTTAAATCGCTAAAAATGTGAAATGTTTGAATTTGTTTCGTAACGTTTTAACTGTTTGGATTTGTTTTATAACGTTTTAAACATTTGGATTGGTTTCGTAATGTTGGTAAACATTTGGATTTGTTTCTTGACGTTTGTTAATGTTTGGCTTAAATCGCTAAAAAGGTGAAACGTTTGGTTTTTTTTCATAACCTTTGTAAATGTTTCAATTTGTTTCGTAACGTTTGTAAACGTTTGGGTAAAATTGCTAAAAATGTGAAACGCTTGAATTTGTTTCGTAACGTTTGTAAACGTTTGATTTTGTTTTATAACGTTTACTTTTTTAGCAATTTAAGCCAAACGTTTACAAACATTACGAAATCGAAATGTTTAAAACGTTACGAAATAAATCCAAGGGTTTCACATTATTAGCGATATAAGACAACGAAACCAATCCAAACGTTTCCCCTTTTAAGAGATTTAAGCCAAACGTTTACAAACGTTAAGAAACAAATCCAAAAGTTTCAATCGCTAAAAACTCTACAAAACAAAACCAAAGGAAACAAATCTAAACGTTTAAAACATTACCAAACAAAACCAAACGTTACGAAACAAATCCAAACGTTTCATCTTTTTAGCGATTTAAGCCAAACGTTTACAAATGTTACGAAACCAATCCAAACGTTTCGCATTTTTAGCAATTTAAGGCAAACGTTTACAAACATTAAGAAACAAATCCAAACGTTTCCCCTTTTTAGCGATTTAAGCCAAACGTTTACATACGTTACAAAACAAATCCAAACGTTTCACCTTTTTAGCGATTTAAACCAAACGTTTAAAACGTTACGAAATAAAACCAAACGTTTAAAACGTTACGAAACAAATACAAACGTTTCCCATTTTTAGCGATTTATGCCGAACGTTTGGATTTGTTCCTTAACATTTGTAAACGTTTGGCTTAAATCGCTAAAAAGGTAAAACGTTTTTCGTAACGTTTTGAACGTTTGGATTGGTTTCGTAATTTTTTTAATGTTTGGCTTAAATCGCTAAAAAGGTCAAACGTTTGGATTCGTTTCGTAACGTTTGTAAATCTTTGCCTTAAATCGCTAAAAAGGTGAAACGTATGGATTTGTTTCGTAACTTTTTAAACGTTTGAATTGGTTTCGTAACGTTTTTAACGTTTGGCCTAAATCGCTAAAAAGGTGAAACGTTTGGATTTGTTTTGTAACGTTTTAACGTTTGAATTTGATGTGTTATGCTTGTAAACGTTTGGCTTAAATCGCTAAAAAGGAGAAATGTTTTGATTAATTTCGTAAAGTTTTTATCGTTAGGATTGGTTTCGTAGCGTTTTAAATGTTTGGATTTATTTCGCAACGTTTTAAATGTTTAGATTAAATCTCTAAAAAGGTGAAATGTTTGGATTTGTTTCGCTATGTTTTAAACGTTTGGATTGGTTTCATACGTTTTAACATTTGGATTTGTTTCATAGAGTTTGTAATGTTTGGATTGGTTTCATAACGTTTTACACGTTTGGATTTGTTTTGTAACGTTTTAAACGTTTGGCTTAAATCGCTAAAAATGTTAAATGATTGAATTTGTTTCGTAACGTTTTAACCGTTTGGATTTGTTTTATAACGTTTAAAACATTTGGATTGGTTTCTTAACGTTTGTAAACATTTAGCTTAAATCGCTAAAAAGGTCAAATGTTTAAAACGTTACGTAACCAATCCATACGTTTACAACGTTACGAAACCAATCCAAACGTTTAAAACGTTACGAAACAAATCCAAACGTTTCACCTTTTTAGCTATTTATGCAAAATGTTTACAAATGTTACGAAACCAATCCAAACGTTTGAGTTTAAACGTTACGAAATAAATCCAAACGGTTAAAACGTTACGAAACAAATCCAAACATCCAGCTTTTTAGCGATTTCAACCAAACGTTTAAAATATTATGAAACAAATCCAAACTTTTTACCTTTTTAGCAATTTAAGCCAAACGTTTTAAACGATATGAAAACAATCCAAACGTTACGAAACAAATCGAAACGTTTCACCTTTTTAGCAATTTAAACCAAACGTTTACAAACGTTACGAAATCCAAATGTTTAAAACGTTACGAAAAAATCCAAACGTTTCACATTTTTAGCGATTTAAGCCAAACGTTTACAAACGTTACGAAACAAATCCAAACGTTTCACCTTTTTAGCGATTTTAACCAAACGTTTACAAACATTAAGAAACAAATCCAAAAGTTTCAATCGCTAAAAATGTTACGAAACAAAACCAAACGAAATCAATCCAAACGTTTAAAACATTACCAAACAAAACCAAACGTTTACAATGTTGGCGCAGCGGGAGGCGCGGGTCCGAATCGTATATTTCAATTCAAAATCGAAATTCCAACAATCCGGATCCTAAAGTTGATCATATCAACAACAAATGGATCGTCGTATCATTTATTAATTAAAGCACGCATCTAGGAATCGTAAGAAGAATACCTATGTCGATTTTCCAACGATTCTTGTAGTCCCGAAAGTACGGCGACCTCAAGCTCGTCCACACGAGTATGCGTCCGATTGAATCCTCGCCTTAAAGTAATCCTGCAAGAGTTCCTCTTGCCGAGCAGCCCTAAGCTCAAACTCTCGCCGCGATCACTACCTTGCTCGGATGTATGAAAAACGTCGCCAAGTTTTTCCCGTGATTGATGAATACTTGAACTCCTTCAAGTGCTTTCTCTCTCTACAACTTTGTAGTGAGATGTGTGTTGTGTGGTATTTTGAAATGAGTAAGGACATGCTCTATTTATAGGCTAGAGCATGCCTTAAGAATGCAACACCTTGCATGCTAGGTGTCACACACCAAGCAAAGGTGTTGCCACCACATGACACCTTTCATGTGGTGACATCACATAGGTGACATCATATAGGTGATGTCATCATATGACATCACATATAAGCTTATTTCCTTATCTCATTACTTCACCATGACATCATCATTCCATTAGCTTATGATTAATGATTTAAGTATCATTAATTACACTAATTAATTACTTAAGCCATTTAATCATAAAACTTGGTTAAAATATAATTAGGTTCCTACTAATTTATAACTCTTATAAATTAGTCCCTAATTAACTTGGACATAGCACAATTAGGTTCCTACTAATTTATAACTCTTACAAATTAGTCCCTAATTTGTACTTGTTTTTCATCTTAGATTAATTTCCGAGATATGCTAGTATCTATATGAAATCGATCTTTCGTAAACTCAATCGGTTGCACACTCTATTGTGTGTGACTAACTAGGTTCAGATCTATATGGCAACGAGAGTCATAAGAAACGCCTTTCTTATATTAAATAATTAAATCCCATTTAATTATTAATTCTCGTAGATCGAGAGTGACGTCTAGCAACATATCACGACCCCCAAATAGAGATGAATGTTTCGATGCATTCTTTATGAACCATTGTTCATAATACCGTACACTCAAAATTCCCTTCATCTAAGATTCCAATCTCGACTAGTGTCACGGTTAAGTCAAACACTGTTTGTCTTGATCATATGACCTCATCTCTTAGTTCTAATTCTTGATAAATATGACTTCCACTAGAAACAACTTTCTAAGTAAGTCATATACACCTGCGCAGGTTTTATTATCCATCAAGAACAATTTGAGATAGCATAGAATCTTGTCTCCGTTCATCCAGAGTGATGAATCCTTTCTAGGTTAAACCCCTATCTCCATATGCAACTAATTAGAGCCAACACATCCCGCGGCCCTAGCTCATGAAAGATCTAGGGTTAAGGAGTATCAAACTCTAATCACCTATATACAAGATAGTGTCACCGCAAGTCAAAGGACATATGTACAATTATGAACTAGATGACATTAAATTGACTTCAATGAATTACCATGTATAAGTCATCTAGCGTCACTTGTTCGACTCACTCAACACCTTGAGTGTCCACATGTTTATTCTGATCCCCATCAAGTAGTATGAGACTCACTACTTCCTATAATTAGTAACTCTTACTAATTAGGAGAATAAACAGAGGTGACGATCTTTTCGGGATAATGCGATGCCCTTATTCGTAGGACCCCATCGATCGTGAACGATTATTTAGATCACTTGTATAATAGAATCTGTCACTCATATTCTTACTACCTTAAGAATAGATTCTATCACAATGTGATAAGGACAATATGTATTAAATAAACACTTAGTTGATGAGACACTTAGTTCAAATAAAAACATATATATCATTGCCAATGGGATTTGTCTATACAAAAATAAATACAAAATGGCCCTAGGGCACAAACTACCAACATACAAACGTTACGAAACAAATCCAAATGTTTCACCTTTTTAGCGATTTAAGCCAAACGTTTACGAATGTTAAGAAACCAATTCAAACATT
Source organism: Mercurialis annua (assembly GCF_937616625.2). Lineage (NCBI taxonomy): Eukaryota > Viridiplantae > Streptophyta > Magnoliopsida > Malpighiales > Euphorbiaceae > Mercurialis > Mercurialis annua. Next base: position 29,449,709 of record NC_065575.1, read on the forward strand.
TCGCATTTTTAGCAATTTAAGGCAAACGTTTACAAACGTTAAGAAACAAATCCAAACGTTTCCCCTTTTTAGCAATTTAAGCCAAACGTTTACAAACGTTACAAAACAAATCCAAACGTTTCGCCTTTTGAGCGATTTAAACCAAACAATTAAAACGTTACGAAACAAAACCAAACGTTTAAAATGTTACAAAATAAATACAAACATTTCCCATATTTAGCGATTTATGCCAAACATTTGGATTTTTTTCTTAACATTTGTAAACGTTTGGCTTAAATCGCTAAAAAAGGTAAAACGTTTGGATTTTTTTCGTAACGTTTTGAACGTTTAGATTGGTTTCGTAACGTTTTAAATGTTTGGCTTATATCGCTAAAAAGGTGAAACGTTTGGATTCGTTTCATAACGTTTGTAAATCTTTGGCTTAAATCGCTAAAAAGGTGAAACGTATGGATTTGTTTCGTAACTTTTTAAACGTTTGAATTGGTTTCGTAACGTTTTTAACGTATGGCCTAAATCGCTAAAAAGGTGAAACGTTTTGATTTGTTTTGTAACGTTTTAACGTTTGAATTTGATATGTTATGCTTGAAAACGTTTGTCTTAAATCGCTAAAAAGGAGAAACGTTTGGATTTATTTCGTAACGTTTTTATCGTTTGGATTGGTTTCGTAGCGTTTTAAATGTTTGGATTTGTTTCGTAATGTTTTAAAGGTTTAGATTAAATCGCTAAAAAGGTGAAACGTTTGAATTTGTTTCGCTACGTTTTAAACGTTTGGATTGGTTTCGTAACGTTTTAAACATTTTGATTTGTTTTGTAACGTTTTAAACGTTTGGCTTAAAGTGCTAAAAATGTGAAATGTTTGAATTTGTTTCGTAACGTTTTGAACGTTAGATTGGTTTCGTAACGTTTTAAATGTTTGGCTTAAATCGCTAAAAAGGTGAAACGTTTGGATTCGTTTCATAACGTTTGTAAATATTTGGCTTAAATCGCTAAAAAGGTGAAACATATGGATTTGTTTCGTAACTTTTTAAACGTTTGAATTGGTTTCGTAACGTTTTAAACGTATGGCCTAAATCGCTAAAAAGGTGAAACGTTTGGATTTGCTTTGTAACGTTTTAACGTTTGAATTTGATCTTTTACGCTTGAAAACGTTTGTCTTAAATCGCTAAAAAGGAGAAACGTTTGGATTTATTTCGTAACGTTTTTATCGTTTGGATTGGTTTCGTAGCGTTTTAAATGTTTGGATTTGTTTCGTAACGTTTTAAATGTTTAGATTAAATCGCTAAAAAGGTGAAACGTTTGAATTTGTTTCGCTACGTTTTTAACATTTGGATTGGTTTCGTAACGTGTTATAAATTTGGATTTGTTTTGTAACGTTTTAAACGTTTGGCTTAAAGCGCTAAAAATGTAAAATGTTTGAATTTGTTTCGTAACGTTTTAACCGTTTGGATTTGTTTTATAACGTTTTAAACATTTGGATTGGTTTCGTAACGTTTGTAAACGTTTAGTTTAAATCGCTAAAAAGGTCAAATGTTTACAACGTTATGAGACCAATCCATACGTTTACAATGTTACTAAACCAATCCAAATGTTTAAAACTTTACGAAACAAATCCAAACGTTTCACCTTTTTAGCTATTTAATCCAAATGTTTACAAATGTTACTAAACCAATCCAAACGTTTGGTTTTAAACGTTACAAAACAAATCGAAACGGTTAAAACGTTACGAAACAAATCCAAACATTTCACCTTTTTATCGAGTTAAGCCAAACGTTTAAAACGTTATGAAACCAATCCAAACGTTTTACCTTTTTAGCGATTTAAGCCAAATGTTTACAAACATTACGAAACAAATCCAAACGTTTCGCCTTTTTAGCGATATAAACTAAACGTTTAAAACGTTACAAAACCAATCCGAACGTCTAAAACGTTACGAAACAAATCCAAACGTTTCGCCTTTTTAGCGATATAAACTAAACGTTTAAAACGTTACAAAACCAATCCGAACGTCTAAAACGTTACGAAACGAAGCCAAACGTTTCTCCTTTTTTAGCAATTTAAGCCAAACGTTTCCAACGATATGAAACAATTCCAAACATTAAGAAACAAATCCAAAACGTTTCACCTTTTTAGCAATTTAAGCCAAACGTTTACAAACGTTACGAAATCCAAACGTTTAAACCGTTACGAAACAAATCCAAATATTTCATATTTTTAACGATTTAAGCCAAACGTATACAAACGTTACGAAACAAATCCAAACGTTTCACCTTTTTAGCTATTTAAGCCAAACGTTTACAAACGTTAAGAAACAAATCCAAAAGTATCAACAGCTAAAAACATTACGAAACAAAACCAAACGAAACCAATCCAAACGTTTAAAACATTACCTAACAAAACCAAACGTTGACAAACGTTACGAAACAAATCCAAACGTTTCACCTTTTTAGCGATTTAAGCCAAACGTTTACAAATATTACGAAACCAATCCAAACGTTTCACACTTTTAGCGATTTAAGGCAAACGTTACAAACGTTAAGAAACAGATCCAAATGTTTTTTAGTTATTTAGGCCAAACGTTTACAAACGTTACAAAACAAATCCAAACGTTTCGCCTTTTTAGCGATTTAAGCCAAACATTTAAAACGTTACAAACAAAACCAAACGTTTAAAACGTTACGAAACAAATCCAAACGTTTCACCTTTTTAGCGATATAAGCCAAACATTTAAAAACGTTACAAAACAAATCCAAAGGTTTCATCTTTTTAGCAATTTAAGCTAAACGCTTAAAACGTTACAAAACAAATTCAAACGTTTCACCTTTTTAGCTATTTAAGCCAAACATTTAAAACGTTACGAAACCAATCCAAACGTTTATAACGTTACGAAACAAATCCAAACGTTTGGCATTTTTAGCAATTTAAGCCAAACTTTTACAAACATTACGAAACAAATCCAAACGTTTCATCTTTTTGGCGATTTAAGCCAAACGTTTACAAACGTTACGAAACAAATCCAAACGTTTCAATCGCTAAAAACGTTACGAAACAAAGTAATACAAAACCAATCCAAACATTTAAAATGTTGCATAACAAAACCAAACGTTTACAAACGTTAAGAAGGAAATCCAAACGTTTCACCTTTTTAGCGATTTAAGCCAATAGTTTAAAACATTATGAAACAAATCCAAACGTTTTACCTTTTTAGCGATTTAAGCCAAACTTTTACAAACGTTACGAGACAAATCCAAACGTTTCACCTTTTTAGCGATTTAAGCCGAACGTTTAAAACATTACGAAACAAATACAAACGTTTAAAACATTACGAAACAAATCCAAACGTTTCAATCGCTATAAATGTTACGATACAAAACCAAACGAAAGCAATCCAAACGTCTAAAACTTTACGAAACAAAACCAAACATTCGGAAACCTTACGAAACAAATTCAAACGTTTCACCTTTTTAGCGATCTAAGCCAAACGTTTACAAACGTTACGAAACCAATCCAAACATTTCACGTTTTTAGAGTTTTAAGCCAAACGTTTGCAAACGTTAAGAAACAAATCCAAACGTTTCCCCTTTATAGCGATTTAAGCCAAACATTTAAACCGCTACGAAACCAATCCAAACGTTTAAAACATTACGAAACAAATCCAAATGTTTACAAACTTTACGAAACAAATCCAAACGTTTCACCGTTTTAGCAATATAAGTCAAACATTTACAAATGTTACGAAACCAATCCAGACGTTTCGAAACAAATCCAAACGTTTCACCCTTTTAGCAATTTAAGCCAAACATTTATAAACGTTAGGAAACAAATCCAAACGTTTCACCTTTTTAGCGATTTAAGCCAAACATTTACAAACGTTACGAAACAAATCCAAACGTTTCACATTTTTAGCGATTTAAGCCAAACATTTACAAATGTTACAAAACAAATCCAAACGTTTCAACTTTTTAGCGATTTAAGCCAAATGTTTAAAACGTTACGAAACAAATCCAAACGTTTCACCTTTTTAGCTATTTAAGTCAAACATTTACAAATGTTACGAAACCAATCGAAACGTTTCACCTTTTTAAAGATTTAGGCCAAACATTTACAAACGTTACGAAATCCAAACGTTTAAAACATTTCGAAACAAATCCAAACGTTTCAATCGCTATAAATGTTACGATACAAAACCAAACGAAAGCAATCTAAACATTTAAAACGTTACGTAACGAAACCAAACGTTCGCAAACCTTACGAAACAAATTCAAACATTTCACCTTTTTAGTGATCTAAGCCAAACGTTTACAAACGTTACGAAACCAATCCAAACATTTAACATTTTTAGAGTTTTAAGCCAAACGTTTACAAACGTTAAGAAACAAATCCAAACGTTTCCCTTTTTAGCGATTTAAGCCAAACATTTAAAACGTTACGAAACCAATCCAAACGTTTAAAATGTTTCGAAACAAATCCAAACGTTTACAAACTTTACGAAACAAATCCAAACGTTTCACCGTTTTAGATAACCAATCCATACATTTCGAAACAAATCCAAACGTTTCACCCTTTTAGCGATTTAAGCCAAACGTTTACAAACATTAGGAAATAAATCCAAACGTTTCACCTTTTTAGCGATTTAAGCCAAACGTTTATAAACGTTACGAAACAAATCCAAACGTTTCACCTTTTTAGCGATTTAAGCCAAACATTTACAAATGTTACAAAACAAATCCAAACGTTTTACTTTTTTAGCGATTTAAGCCAAACGTTTAAAACGTTACGAAAAAAATCCAAACGTTTCACCTTTTTAGTTATTTAAGTCAAACATTTACAAACGTTACGAAACAAATCGAAACGTTTCACCTTTTAAAAGATTTAAGCCAAACGTTTACAAAAGTTACGAAATCCAAATGTTTAAACCATTACGAAACAAATCCAAACGTTTCCCATTTTAAACGATTTAAGCCAAACGTTTACAAACGTTACGAAACAAATCCAAACGTTTCACCTTTTTAGCGATTTAAGCCAAACGTTTACAAACGTTAAGAAACAAATCCAAAAGTTTCAATAGCTAAAAACGTTACGAAACAAAACCAAACGAAAACAATCCAAACGTTTAAATTATCACCTAACAAAACCAAACGTTTAAAAACGTTACGAAACTAATGCAAACGTTTCACCTTTTTAGCGATTTAAGCCAAACGTTTACAAATGTTACGAAACCAATCCAAACGTTTCACATTTTTAGCGATTTAAGGCAAAGGTTTAGAAACGTTAAGAAACGAATCCAAACGTTTTTTAGCTATTTAAGCCAAACGTTTACAAACGTTACAAAACAAATCCAAACGTTTCTCCTTTTTAGCGATTTAAGCCAAACGTTTAAAATGTTACAAACAAAACCAAACGTTTAAAACTTTACGAAATAAATCCAAACGTTTCACCTTTTTAGCGATTTAAGGAAAACATTTAAAAACGTTACAAAAGAAATCCAAAGGTTTCACTTTTTTAGCAATTTAAGCTAAACGTTTAAAACGTTACAAAACAAATCCAAACATTTTGCCTTTTTAGCTATTTAAGCCAAACATTTAAAACGTTACGAAACCAATCCAAACGTTTAAAACGTTACGAAACAAATCCAAACGTTTGGCATTTTTAGCAATTTAAGCCAAACTTTTACAAACATTACGAAACAAATCCAAACGTTTCATCTTTTTGGCAATTTAAGCCAAACGTTTACAAACGTTACGAAACAAATCCAAACGTTTCAATCGCTAAAAACGTTACGAAACAAAATAATACGAAACCAATCCATACAATTAAAACATAACAAAACCAAACGTTTACAAACGTTAAGAAGCAAATCCAAACGTTTCACCTTTTTAGCGATTTAAGCAAATAGTTTAAAATATTATGAAACCAATCCAAACGTTTTACCATTTTAGCGATTTAAGCCAAATTTTTACAAACGTTACGAGACAAATCCAAACGTTTCACCTTTTTAGCGATTTAAGCCGAACGTTTAAAACATTACGAAACCAATCCAAACGTTTAAAACATTACGAAACAAATCCAAACGTTTCCATCGCTATAAATGTTACTATACAAAACCAAACGAAAGCAATCCAAACGTTTAAAACTTTACGAAACAAAACCAAACGTTCGCAAACCTTACGAAACAAATTCAAACGTTTCACCTTTTTAGCGATTTAAGCCAAACGTTTACAAACGTTACGAAACCAATCCAAACGTTTCCCATTTTTAGAGTTTTAAGCCAAACGTTTACAAACATTAAGAAACAATTCCAAACGTTTCCCATTTTTAGTGATTTAAGCCAAACATTTAAAACGTTACGAAACCAATCCAAACATTTAAAACGTTACGAAACAAATCCAAACGTTTACAAACTTTACAAAACAAATCCAAATGTTTCACCGTTTTAGCTATATAAATCAAACGTTTACAAATGTTACGAAACCAATCCAGACGTTTCGAAACAAATCCAAACGTTTCACCCTTTTAGCGATTTAAGCCAAACGTATACAAATGTTAGGAAAAAAATCCAAACGTTTAACGTTTTTAGCGATTTAAGCCAAACGTTTACAAACGCTACGAAACAAATCCAAACGTTTCACCTTTTTAGCGATTTAAGCCAAACATTTACAAATATTACAAAACAAACCCAAACATTTCACCTTTTTAGCGATTTAAGCCAAACGTTTAAAATGCTACGAAACAAATCCAAACGTTTCACCTTTTTTGCTATTTAAGTCAAACATTTACAAACGTTATGAAACAAATCGAAACATTTTACCTTTTTAAAGATTTAAGCCAAACGTTTAAAACTTTACAAAACAAATCCAAACGTTTCTCCTTTTTAGCAATTTAAGCCAAACGTTTAAAACGTTACGAAACCAATCCAAATGTTTAAAATGTTACGAAAAAAATCCAAACGTTTCATAATTTTAGTGATTTAAGCCAAACGTTTACAAACGTTACGAAACAAATCCAAATGTTTCACTTTTTAGCGATTTAAGCCAAACGTTTAAAAATTTTACCAAACAAATCCAAACGTTAGAATCGCTAAAAATGTTATGAAACAATACAATACGAAACCAATCCAAACGCATAAAACGTTACAAAACAAATCCAAATGTTTCAAAACATTACAAAACAAATCCAAATGATTCACCTTTTTAGCGATTTAAGCCAATCGTTTAAAACATTATGAAACCAATCCAAACGTTTTACCTTTTTAGCGATTTAAGCCGAATGTTTACAAAAATTACGAAACAAATCGAAACGTTTCCCCTTATTGGCGATTTAAGCCAAACGTTTAAAATGTTACAAAACCAATCCAAACGTTTAAAACGATACGAAACAAATCCAAATGTTTCACCTTTTTAGCGATTTAAGCCAAACGTTTACAAACGATATGAAACCAATCCAAACGTTTAAAACATTACGAAACAAATCCAAACGTTTCACCTTTTTAGCAATTTAAGTCAAACATTTACAAACGTTACGAAATCCAAACGTTTAAAACGTTACGGAACAAATTCACACGTTTCACATTTTTAACGATTTAAAACGTTCACAAACCCATTAAGAAACAAACCCAAACGTTTCACCTTTTTAGCGATTTAAGTCAACCGTTTACAAACGTTACAAAACAAATCTAAAGACTTCGCCTTTTTAGCGATTGAAGCCAAACGTTTACAAACGTTACAAAAGAAATTCAAATGTTTCACCTTTTTAAGGAATTAAGCCTGTCACGACCCAAATTATTGAGCCGCGACCGGTGCTAGGGAATGAGAGTGGTAGCTCCGAAACTCGTAGCAAGCCTAAATTTACTAAAAAAGTTTCTTAAAATACAACATATACCCAAACGGGAGCAAACATATAAACAAATATTTACACTAGATATTTAAATATCCACGTGGGCTCTAGTTACCGTACCACGTACGAACTGGCCTCATGGGACTATATACATACACTAGTGTATCAAAAACATATCACCGGCATCTAGTGCGATAAACACACAACGTACGTAGCCTACATAAACATATAAACATAGACAACAAGTAAAACAATAAACCAAAATACACTGCTGATAAGGCCACGACTCTGTCGGCACAGAACCACTACTGCAGCACTACGGAAGTCAAAAAGTCAAGAACTATACATGTACTTCTGACTTCCGGATTCCAAAAATGATCTCTAGCTAGGTCTATACACTAAGCACATGAATAATTTAACAACAACAGGGTCAGACTATGCCGAGTGAGTTTGCACTTTACTAACTGTATTATAAAATAACATCGCATTTCAATAAAACATTAATATGAAAATATATAAACATCAAGCATTTGATCCGTTCGAAACTAATGGCCTGAGACTTAACAGAACCTACTTATCACGTATCATATATATTAGAATTCAGTTTGATCATTTAACCTTTGGCCCAGTCCCGAGATAGTTCCACCGAGTTCAACCGTTGCCAATCTTTTAATCCCAAGTTGAGGGTCTCGAGATAGTTCGACCGAGTTCAACGCATTAGATACGGGTCCCGAGATAGTTCAACCGAATTCAACCTCGTATCTATTATTTTGATATCCAACTTCTATATTCTTATTCGTGCGCACCTATCATATCATCATTACTGATCGAAACATACTGGACTGACTCAGTTACTGGTGATCATACAGCCTATTGACACGCAATAGGTAACTGGTTTCTTCGGATCGCACACAAGATTCTTACATATAAGATTCAATCAAATCATATAACATATCGACAAATCATATATAATTAGATACGTTCAAATAATAAATATATATATATATATATAAGGTATAATATCAAATAACTTTTATAGATAATACACGAAAGTAAACTGCAACTCACATGAACAATTATCCAATCTATAACGTGGTCGATAAGATAATATGCTCGTGCTAGCCCACGTCTGGTGACCTCACCGATTGCTGACACGTCTGTTACATATTAATATATGTTTTATAGTTAGACGTGAATTTCATGTTTACATGCGTAGTACTACTAAGGTCTAAGTTTAGGTTGGTTTAGTTCCATTCTTAATATCATTCGTGAATTCGATAATCCTTAATTTATTTGTGGATTAATGAATACCGCTTCTCGTATCCCAGATTCATGTATCCTTCTTAACTTTTTCCACTATCGTTAATCACTTAAAATGTCGAGGTTAACCCTAATTTTTAAGATATTGGGGGTCCTTAATTCATCATTAGGGTCTATCATTTGTAAAAGTGTCTCAAATCAGCTATGCGGGCGCACAGGAGGCACTGTGCGTCCGCACAGTATGATGTGCGTTCGAACATCCAGGCTGTGCGTTTGCACAGCGCAGCTGTGCTTACGCACAGTTCTGGAATCTCAATTTCTGGCCTCTCTGACACTCCTCAACACTCCACACGCATAGTAGACACCCTAATCTATAAAAGCCGTAATTTAGATTTTCCGAAAACCTCGAAACCGACCTAGTTTTGACGAAATCAGTGTAAACGTAACATTTAAACTTACAACATCCATTATTCCTCCAATTTTGACACCAAGAAATCATATCTTACATTGATTTGAAGCTTGAGATTGATAGAGCCTTTAATTCCGAAAAGATCGACGCGAAAATCACTCGAAACAGACTCCAAACGACGAAACCGCGGCTTGACGAAGTTAATCGATGGAAATGAATTAGGGTTTTCTGGATTCTTCTTCTTTCTTCACTTGATTCATATTTCTCTCTTTATATATTATGGCAAAAGTACCACTAAGGTCCTTGTTTTCTTTATTTGTCACAAATCATTTATCAAACTTTTTCTTTATTCAATTTAATCCATCGCTTAATTAATTAATACCTTAATCATTTTGTATATGTATTATTTATATCCAATAAGTAATACGAATCCAAGAATTAATATTTTCGCATCAAAACCCTGTATAATTACGATTCTCGAGAATTAATTGGTTAATTACCACTTTAGTACTTAAACTTTATTTTATATATTTTCTTGACATTTTCCTTCTAGTCCCAATTCCAACTTTTAAACTAAGATATAATATTAAATCTCTCGTAATTATCTTCCTGAGATCAACCTACAAAAGTTTTATTTATCTTAATTTCTCGAAAATCTTTCTGATATCGCCACTCAGGCAATTCAAAACTGGACACGTGGTCCAATTAAGTAATTTAAACTTACGGGGTATTACATTCTTGGGTTAATTCCATAAAAAATCAAGAACTTTACACGAGGTTTCATTTTAATCACGACTTTTAAAAATTGCCATATAAAACTATGACCTTTTATTTTTTTTCAGATCTATCACCGATTATTTTTCGGTGTATTTTCACCTTTCATTTTTTTTCAAATCAGCCGGATTCCGGTTGCCACGTCAGTAAAAATACACTGAAAATTAATTTGGTGATAGATTTGAAAAAAATTGAAAGTTGATGGTTTTATATGGAAACTTTTAAAAGTCGTGATTAAAATAAAATTTCGTGTAAAGTTCGTGATTTTTTATGGAATTAACCCTACATTCTTCCCCCCTTATAAAAATTCGTCCTCGAATTTTCATATAACTTGCTATCATCCTAGAATGTAGTTGTATCTTCTTCTTAGTATCCGTTAATATGCATCACTTCATTCTCACCAATTGGCTCTTTATTCATCTATAACTGTGACTCGGCACGTTTTACTTGTTAATGATCATGTCCTTCTCATAATGTCTTTTCGTTATGGCATGACTGAAAATCTTCTCATTGTTACTCTGGTTCAGTCTTTTGCCTTTCCAAAATAGTGTGTCTTTTGATGTGTCTTCAAAATCGTAGTTCTTACGCCATCACCATCTAGTCGGGATTTGCTCCTTTTGCTGTCATTAGTGTCAGGTAATCTCTGATTAGTATCTTCTCGATTTGTGTAGATCTTGATTAAAATACTAATTGCACTTATACTTTTGTAAGTATTCATCCTTATACTCATTAATCTGAGGTCATACCTCTTTCTATTATCTCATGTTATCTACCCTCTTGCTTCTCTATTTACTGTTTGACATTCGATTTTTACTTTAAATCCCATTTACTTTAGTCGCTATTCCTTGGTGGATTAGATCCAGTACACCTTTTACTATTCTTAATTTCTCCTTCTTTTTCTTCTTTAAGTTATACTGAGCTTCACGTCACTTTGTTAGTTACGAACCGTTCACCGTTTCTATAAATGTTCCGCTTCACGTTAATCTTAATTAAATACTTCACGTAGTTGTCTTTATTTGTTTTTATTATCCACATTCTTATCTTTTTCACCCTTTCTTTCTTTTAATTCTTGAAGACCATCTCCAGCTTTCTATCGATTTACTAGTCAATGTTGTCTTGTCCTTACGTTTCGATTCTCCATTTACATTAATCTCATAAGAGCCTCATATGTCTCTTCAACACTTGTCTTTAGACCTTAACTAATCTACTAAATTTTCATGACTCATCCGCTTTCGTATTTAAGTTATTCTATAACCGATAACTTCATAAGTTTTAACCATAGTCCTTTTCACCAATTCTTCATACGGTATGAGCAACTGACATCCTTATCCTACTTCTTTCTTTCTCACTTTCTAATATTTCCTTGACTTCATTCTTACTTTCACTAAGTATCGTCTTTATACTTTATCTCCTTTATACTTGTTACCATCGTTCTTCAATTTATTATTACATCATCTTCCGCCTTTTCTTCGAAGCGTTTCAGACTATTCATGACGTTTAAGTTGTGCTTAATTTTATTAATTCCAAGACTAGGCGATAGTTTCAACTTCAGCATCCCATACACTTTATATTTCTTCAGTACTTATAACATGGTCCTAATTGTCCTTTATAAAACTCGGCTTTCTTGTACTATTACCAACATTCGTCTTTATAACTTCGTGGCTCCTCATACGTAATTCATTCCAATTCATTCAACAGTGATGAAGTATCGTCTTACCCTTTACTCATCGTATCTGTTATAATTTCCATCTGTTTACTATAGTCCTTATGCTTCTCTAATCATCGTGATCATTCCTCTAACGTACTTTTTGATCTTTTACTTCTCTTCTCATCTTGTGAAATCTTTACTATGCATACGTATCTTTCCATGCCTTCTTCATGTTGCTTCTCATTCTTACCTCCTCTTATGTATTTCCCGATCCTTCAATTTCAATTTCTCATAACATACAAGATTATCTTTATCTTTTATATTTCATCTTCCTTTGTCTAATTTAACTCCCACTCATTATATCTCTTTCTTTGATATAAAGATAAATACTGCATCCTTCAAACATGCTAGTGCATCATATCTTGATCGCGTATACCTTCCGCTACTTTTAGTACTTTCCTAAGCGCTCCTTTACTAATACAACTCCTTTTTTACGTCTCTGATAACCCAATTCAATTCAAAGTTCCTTATAACTATTATTGTTGCATCTGTCCTCTCATTATACTTGTAAATTATGTATAGATATTTCTTTCATTAAGTGCTTTATCTTCGATATCTCTCCCTATAGGCATTAGCTATACAATACGCTATCCTATAGGCATATCCTAATGGTTATATTTTATTATGCAATGCTAACATATATATACACAGCAATGTAAACACATAAATACAAATACACAAAACATATCAATCAACTAATACCTGGGGGTGCCTGATGTGGAACGCTAGACTCCCTAATAACTATACCAGAGCGTCGCCCCCTAACTCTTCTATCAACATTGCCTCCACCCCTATGCACAAATCTGGAGTTAGTCCATATAGCAGGGGCTCGACTTGTGTAGACTGGGAAAAACTCACGCCTGAAAAAGTAGGGTCGAATGGGATTGTCATCCCATTCGCGGTCACTCTCTATCCTACGAGCCATTGTTGTAAGAGTCCTAAAATGCTCGTTGACGTGATCATACAACTCCACAAACTCGGGTTACAAACCCCTAACATACTTACGGTTAGTCTCCTCGTTGTCCTCGTTAAGCTCTGGAACTCCATCGACCATACGCAAAAAGTCAGAAGACTACAGTCCTACTGAAAACATTCCCCTAGAAAAGGAGCGCATCTGCCTCCTAACTGGACTTAAAACATCTTGTGCCTCATTGTTTCTTATCTCGACACTCTCTCTTAGACTGCGGTATCTCTGCACGTCAGACCAGAACCGCTCACCTTGATATTCCTCAACATCAGACTCATATGACAGTTCCTCTTCTTCAAAGTCCTCCTCCTATGGATCTTCTTCTGATTCTTCCTCTGGATCCACCTCTGAATCCTCTTCACTTTCCTCACTGTACTCTATCTCTGGTGAGTGAGTCCGACCTCTAACCCTAGAAGATCTTACATCTTATGATCCTGACATAAAACCATTCTGATGGATCTCAGGTGATCCCCTAGTATCTGTGTAAAATCCGTTCTGATGGACATTAGATGGTCCGCCGAATTTATAGTGAAATCCATTATGAAAGATAGGAGGCGCTTCCTCCTCTTCTTCTACAGCATGTGGCTGAGCTCCATTTTGCCCAGACATGCTGAAAATAAACAATCTTTAACGTAAGAGACCATCTGAACCCATTTTCCACACTAAACGCCAATATTAACTTATGAAATGATGCATACACATAATCAACTTATACGCAAATCGCCAACTCTTAATCGCTTAAATACTTCTTGCGCAAGTGATAACCACTTAATTGCTTTAGCAGTTCGTATGCGCGCGCGTAATAAAACACAACAATAATGCATAAGTCAATCAAATACAAACAACTAAGGTTCGACTCTATCGCTGCAGTAGTTCCTAGGTTCACCTATTCACAGAGTATTTAAAGTCAAACAGACATCCACACAAACTACTAGTGGTAACTAGACAACCTGCTCTGATACCAAGTTTGTCACGACCCAAATTATTGAGCCGCGACCGACGCTAGGGAATGGGAGTGGTAGCTCCGAAACCCGTAGCAAGCCTAAATTTACTAAAAATGTTTCATAAAATACAACATATACGCCAACGGAAGCAAACATATAAACAAATATTTATACTAGATATTCAAATATTCACGTGGGCTCTAGTTACCGTACCACCACGAACTAGCCTCATGGGACTATATACATACACTAGTGTATCAAAAACATATCACCGGCATCTGGTGCCGTGAACAAACACAACGTACGCATCCTACAAAAACATATAAACATGGACAACAAGTAAAACAATAAACCAAACTACACTGCTGACAAGGCCACGACTCTGTCGGCACAGGACCACTACTGCAACACTACGGAAGTCAAGAACTATACATGTACTGCTGACTTCCGGATTCTAAAAATGACTTCTACCTAGGTCCATACACTAAGCACCTGAAAATTTTAAGAACAGGGTCAGACTATGCTGAGTGAGTTTGCAATTTACTAACAGTATTATAAAATAACATCACATTTCAATAAAACATTAATATGAAAAATACATATACATCAATCATTTGATCCGTTCGAAACTAATGGCCTGAGACATAACACAACCTACTTATCACGTATCATGTATATCAGAATTCAGTTTGATCATTCAACCTTTGGCCCGGTCACGGGATAGGTCCACCGAGTTCAACCGCTGCCAAATTTTTAATCCCAAGTTATGGTTTCCGAGATAGTTCAACCGAGTTCAACCCACTAGATACGGGTCCCGAGATAGTTCAACCGAGTTCAACCTCGTATCTATTATTTTCATATCCAAATTCTATATTCTTATTCGTGCGCACCTATCATGTCATCATTACTGATCGATACATACTAGACTGACTAAGTTACTGGTGATCACACAGCCTATTGACACCCAATAGGTAACTGGTTTCTTCAGATCGCACTCTAGATTCTTACATATAAGATTCAATAAAATCATATAACATATCGACAAATCATATATAATGCGGTGCGTTCAAATAATATATATATAAGATGTGATATCAAATAGTAATACACGAAAGTAAAGTGCAACTCACATGAACCGCTAACCAATCTATGACGTGGTCGATAAGATAATATGCTCGTGCTAGCCCACGTCCATTGACCTCACCGCTTGCTGACACGCCTGTTACATATTAATATATATTTTATAGATAGACGTGAATTTCATGTTTACATGCGTAGTACTACTAAGTTCTAAGTTTAGGTTGGTTTAGTTACTTTCTTATTGTCATTCGTGAATTCGATAATCCTTAATCGTATTTGTCGATTAATGAATACCGCTTCTCATATCCAAGAGTCATGTATCCTTCTTAACTTTTTCCACTATCGTTAATCACTTAAAACGTCGAGCTTAACCCTAATTTTTAAGTTATCGAGGTCCTTAATTCATCTTTAGGGTCTAACGTTTGTAAATATCGGAAATCTAGGTCGAATGGCGAAACAATGCCCGTTGTTGTCTCAAATATAAAACGTTACGAAACATAATCCAAATATTTCAACTTTTTAGAAATTTAAGCCAAACGTTTACAACCGTTACGAAACAAATCCAAACGTTTCTCCTCTTTAGCGATTTAAGCCAAACCTTTACAAACGTTACAAAACAAATCCAAACGTTTCACATTTTAGCGATTTAAGCCAAACTTTTACAAACGTTACGAAACAAATCCAAATGTTTACCCTTTTTAGCAATTTATGCCAAACGTTTAAAACATTACGAAACCATCCAAACATTTACAAACGTTACGAAATACATCCAAACATTTCCCCTTTTTAGCGATTTAAGCCAAAAGTTTATAACGTTAAGAAATAAATCCTAACAATCAAAACGTTTAAAACTTTATGAAAAAAATCCAAATATTTAAAACATTACGAAACAAATCCAAACATTTGGATTGGTTTCATAACGTTTGTAAACGTTTGGATTTGTTTCGTAACGTTTTAAAATTTGGCTTAAATTGCTAAAAAGGTGAAATACTAAAAAGGTGAAACGTTTGGTTTTATGTCGTAATGTTTGTAAAAGTTTGGCTTAATTCGCTAAAAAGGTGAAACATTTCGATTTGTTTCGTAATGTTTTAAACATTTGGATTGGTTTCGTAACATATTAAATGTTTGGCTTAAATCGCTAAAAAGATGAAACGTTTGGAATTACTTCGTAACGTTTTAAACGTTTGGGTTGGTTTTGTAACGTTTTAAACATTCGGCTTAAATCGCTAAAAAGGTGAAACATTTGGTTTTGTTTCGTAATGTTTTTAAACGTTTGGCTTAAATTGCTAAAAAGGTAAAACGTTTGGATTTGTTTCGTAACATTTATAAACGTTTGGATTGGTTTTGTAACATTTTAAACGTTTGGCTTAAATCGTTAATTAAACGTTTCGCT
The DNA here is from genome assembly GCF_937616625.2 of Mercurialis annua. NCBI lineage: Eukaryota > Viridiplantae > Streptophyta > Magnoliopsida > Malpighiales > Euphorbiaceae > Mercurialis > Mercurialis annua. The sequence goes on from NC_065575.1 coordinate 29,466,074, forward strand.
TAAATTTCTAAAAAGATGAAACGTTTGGATTTGTTTCGTAACATTTGTAAACGTTTGCCTTAAATTGCTAAAAAGGTGAAACGTTTGGATTGGTTTCGTAATGTTTTAAACCTTTGGATTTATTTCGTAACGTTTTAAACGTTTGGATTTGTTTCATAACGTTTTAAACATTTGGATTTGTTTCATAACGTTTTAAACGTTTGGATTTGTTTCGTAATGTTTTAAACGTTACAAAACCAATCTAAACGTTTAAAACGTTATAAAACAAATCCAAACGTTTCACATTTTTAGCTATTTAAGCATAACATTTACAAATGTTATGAAACAAATTCAAACGTTTCACCTTTTTGGCGATTTAAGTCAAACGTTTACAAATGTTACGTAACAAAACCGAAAGTTTCACCTTTTTAGCGTTTCACCTTTTTAGCAATTTAAGCCAAATTTTAAAAACATTACGAAACCAGTCCAAACGTATAAAATGTTACGAAACAAATCCAAACGTTTCACCTTTTTAGCGATTTAAGCAAAACATTTAAAACGTTACAAAACCAATCCAAACGTTTCACATTTTTAGCGATTTAATCCACACGTTTACAAATGTTACGAAACAAATCCTAACGTTTTACCTTTTTAGCGATTTAATCCAAACGTTTAAAACACAACGAAACAAATCCTAATTTTTAAAAAGTTACGAAACAAATATAAACATTTTATACATTACGAAACAAATATAAACATTACGAAACAAATCGAAACGTTGGAAACGTTACGAAATAAATCCAAACGTTTAAAACGTTACGAAACAAATCCAAACGTTTCACCTTCTTCGTAACGTTTAGAAACCTTTGGTTTAAATCAATAAAAGGTGAAACGTTTGGATTTCTTTCGTAACGTTTGTAAACGTTATAAAACCAATCCAAACGTTTAAAACATTACGAAACAAATCAAAACGTTTCACTTTTTTAGTGATTTAAGACAAACGTTTACAAACGTTACAAAACAAAACCAAACGTTTCATCTTTTTAGTGATTTAAGCCAAACATTTAAAACGTTACGAAACAAATCTAAATGTTCAAAACGTTACGAAACAAATCCTAACGTTTAAAATGTTACGAAACCAATCCAAACGTTTAAAAAGTTACGTAACAAATCTAAACGTTTCCCCTTCTTAGCGATTTAAGCCAAACTCTTACAAACGTTACGAAACAAATCCAAACGTTTCACCTTTATAGCTATTTAAGCAAGAGGTTTACAAATGTTACGAAACTAATCCAAACGTTTCACCTTTTTAGCGATTTAAGCCAAATGTTTACAAACGTTAAGAAACAAATCCAAACGTCTCCCCTTTTTACCGATTTAACCCAAAAGTTTAAAAAGTTACAAAAAAAACAAAACGTTTCACGTTTTTAGCGATTTAAGCCAAACGTTTACAAACCTTACGAAAGAAATCCAAAGCTTTCACCTTTTTAGCGATTGAAGCCAAACGTTTAAAACGTTACGAAATTAACCCAAACGTTTCCCCTTTTTAGCGATTTAAGCCAAACATTTCAAATATTACAAAACCAATCCAAAAGTTTGAAACCATACGAAACAAATCCAAACGTTTTCCCTTTTTAGCAATTTAAGCCAAACATTTAAAACATTACGAAACTAATCCAAACGTTTAAAACGTTACAAAACACATCCAAATATTTCACCTTTTAGCAATTTAAGCCAAATGTTTACAACCGTTACGAAACAAATCCAAACGTTTTTGCTTTTTAGCAATTTAAGCCAACCTTAACAAACATTACGAAACAAATCGAAATGTTTCACATTTTTGCGATTTAAGCCAAACGTTTACAAACGTTACGAAACAAATCCAAACGTTTCCCCTTTTTAGCGATTTAAGCCAAACGTTTAAAACGTTACGAAACCATACAAACATTTATTAACGTTTCGAAATATATCCAAACCTTTCCCCTTTTTAGCGATTTAAGACAAAAGTTTATAACGTTAAGAAATAAATCATAACAATCCAAACGTTTAAAACGTTATGAATCAAATTCAAATATTTAAAACATTACAAAACAAATCCAAACATTTGGATTGGTTTCATAATGTTTGGATTTGTTTCATAACATTTTAAAAGTTTTTGCTTAAATTGCTAAAAAGGTGAAATGCTAAAAAGGTGAAACGTTTGGTTTTGTTTCGTAATGTTTGGAAGAGTTTGGCTTCATTCGCTAAAAAGATGAAATGTTTTGATTTGTTTCATAATGTTTTAAACATTTTGATTGGTTTCGTAACGTATTAAACGTTTGGCTTAAAGCGCTAAAAAGATGAAACGTTTGGATTTGCTTCGTAACGTTTTAAACGTTTGGGTTGGTTTTGTAACGTTTTAAACGTTTGGCTTAAATCGCTAAAAAGGTGAAACATTTGGTTTTGTTTCGTAATGTTTTTAAACATTTGGCTTAAATTGCTAAAAAGGTGAAACGTTTGGATTTGTTTCACAACATTTATAAACGTTTGGATTGGTTTCGTAACATTTTAAACGTTTGGCTTAAATCGCTAAAAAGGTGAAACGTTTGGACTTGTTTCGTACATTTTAAACGTTTAAATTGGTTTTGTAACGTTTTAAACGTTTGGCTTAAATTTCTAAAAAGATGAAACGTTTGGAACGTTTGTGTAATATCCCGTAAAAATTTAATTTTTATTTCACGAAGAATTCCCGGTAGTTTCTGGTCGTTTGTCGATTAATGGTTTGGTTTGTGGTTCAACCGAAAGGGTTGAACCACACCCTTCTAAATTAGGTCTCAAAAGAGACCTGATTTAAAAGGAGGTCTCGTACGAGACACACCAGGTCTCGTACGATACCTTAAGAATTTAAGCCTGGTCTCGTACGAGACCTGGGTTCTCGAACGAGAACAGCATCAAAATTGATGTTCTCGTTCGAGAACAGCTTCATGCCTTCAGGAGGGCATTTTTTACCCTAAATATTTCAGCCTTCGATCCTTTTAAATACGTAAATCCTAAACCTAATTCATTCTCCATGCTTCAAACTAAACCTAGCCGTCATTCCCTTCAATTTTCGCTGAGGAATCGTTGATCGTTTTTGCTCTCAAAGTTTGAGAAAAGTTTTTGGTAAGTTTTGTTCTAAGATTTTCAGTTTTAGTTTTAAACGGAAATTCCGTATTTTTTATCGTTCTTATTCGTTTCTAGATCGAAATCAAAACCGTTTGTTTCCAGAGATTCTAGACTCGTGTATGTACGTTTCCCTATCTCGTTTTCGCAAAACGGTACGTAATCGACCTCGTTTCAATCGCCGTACAGTTTAACGTTTTGAGTTATTATAATCTGTTTTCATGGGAATTCATTACTGCCGAATTATCTTGTTTCTCTTTTGGCCATGATTTTGCTTGTTAATGATTATAAATCTCTTGGGTTGTTGTTAGTTTAAGCTTTCAATGAGTATCGATCCATCGTTTCCATATTTGTTCATCGTTCTCGGATTGTTTTAGTTCCAACGATGTTCTTGAAGTTGTTCTTCATATTGTTGTTTTTTAGCTTAATTTTGATTGCCTAAATTTATGTTTATGGACTTGTTTAAATGCTCTAAGATCTTGTCTCTAAATTGTTAGGATTTTAAGTTGGAATCTTTGCTTAAGAATTCAATAGTAGCTTCATGTTCCATGTATGGCGGGTGTCGCTGGTTTTGAAATTAAAGGAGATGGTTAAATTCCCATGTTGGTCACCAAAGTGTATTGCTCAAATCAAATAAATCCTTGGAGTTAAACTTTACTTAATAACTTGGATTTTATTTTGATTTATAATTTAAATATTGTAAACGATAAATATTTTACAACCTAAGTTTTATAATTACTCGGATAATTAAAATTGTTTAAAATATCAAGGTGGCTAAATTACAATTTAGCCCTTGGACATTTTTAAACTTATTTGATTAAATTGTTGATTATAACTTTATATTCCATTTTGAATTATAATGACTATTATATAATTTCGAATATTAATTTGGCATGAAATTGGCTAAATTACAATTTAGCCTTGAACGTCTTTATAACTTAATTAATTAAGTTATTGGTTAGTAACTTTATATTTTGTTTTTAATTATAAACAAAAGTAATTAATTTTATTTCGGATATCAAATTGGCTAAAGTACAGTTTAGTCCCTAATTTGTTAAAGTACAGTTTAGACCCTAATTGGTTAAAATACAGTTTAGACCCTAATTGGCTAAAGTACAGTTTAGTCCCTAAACATTTATAAACTTAAAATGGTTAGATTTTTGGCTTGTAACTTGGGTTACTTGAAATTTAAGTTATTGAGTTCTGCTTTTAAAATGGATTATTATTTTATCGAATTATTTTATAAATATAAACTCGGGTTTATATTTGATAAACGTTTTGAATCGGGTTAGACTTGGGTCACCTGACAAGTGAGGTTAGCTTGGTAGTTATTGGTAACTCGGCTAACCCACTATTTGGAAATTAATTATTATTTAAAGATTATTAAATTATATTTGTAAATCAGATTTTAAGCGAGAACTCAATAAAATTTTATTAATTGGGCTTTATTACCTATTGGGTATTTTTGTGTGTTCTGGCTTGTTTTATTCCGACGTGTTATTTATGCTAGTCCTATGTGGTGTCTAGTTCTCTCTAGAGTTAGGGTCTGATTTTAGTAATTTTTTAATTTGTCTAGACCCGTCTACTGTTCGTGCTTCAGAGGCGAACCAGGATTTGTTGCTTGCCGGTTATCACGTGGATTAGCAAGCTGTGAGTTTGTACTTACTATTTACCGCTTTATTAAGTAAATTGTTATTTTAATATTAAATATATATACAGTACGTATATTTCGAACTGTTTTATAGTATGGCTCTTAGTTGGAACATGCTACCTAATGGGCACCATTAGGACTGCGTGCGCACCGGTAATGATCTGGGTAAGGTAAATATGGAAATGTGGTAACTCGGTGTGAGCATAGCTCTCGGGACCAATTAGAGTAACTCAGTGTAGCACAGCTCTCGGGACCCTAAATATGGTATAAGTGTGGTCAGTGGTAACTCGGTGTAGCTCAGCTCTCTGGACCAGACCTATTGGATTATGTTTATTATTTAGAATTGTGGATTAAGGTTCCAACTATTATTCGTAATATCGTTCTTAAATGTTTTAAACGGTTTTAAAGGTTTTCCACTATAAACTCATCTAATCTGACCCCGTTGTTTTCCCAATTTTTCCCAGGGTTATGGTCAGAGAGAATCTGGTGATCTCCGCATTTACTTTTCCTCGGAGGTTCCATTTATTTTAGTAGAACTATCAAACTATTTTATTCTTAGACCGCAGTAGTTGACTAGACGTCTTTATTATTGTTACAGTTGTTTGTCGGATTGGTCCGACTAGTTATATTGCTTTGGCATGTTATATGATTATTCAGGATTATTTATGTTATGTCTATTTACAACCCAGTATTGGAAAGCACGTTATATTTTAATTGCTGAATATTATAACTGCTAGATTTAGGCTGAAGTCTCGGTTACCCCCGAGCATTGATGTTCTGCAGGTTTATGTGTTTATATGTTAATTGAAAGGCTAGCTACGGGTTTTGGTACTACACTACCCATACCCTAGCGGGTCATGATTCATGAAATTGGGTCGTGACAGTTTGTAAACGTTTGCCTTAAATCGCTAAAAAGGTGAAACGTTTGGATTTGTTTTGTAATGTTTGTAAATGTTTGACTTAAATTGCTTAAAAGGTGAAACGTTTGGATTTGTTTCTAAACGTTTGTAAACGTTTGGCTTAAATTTCTAAAAAGGAGAAACATTTGGTTTTGTTTTGTAACATTTTAAATGTTTGGATTTGTTTTGTAACGTTTTAAACGTTTGGATTTGTTTCGTAACGTTTTAAACGTTTGGATTTGTTTCATAACGTCTTAAACGTTACAAAACTAATCCAAACGTTTAAAACTTTACGAAACAAATCCAAATGTTTCACTTTTTTAGCTATTTAAGTTAAATGTTTACAAATGTTAGGAAACAAATTCAAACGTTATACCTTTTTGGCGATTTAAGTCAAACGTTTACAAATGTTACGTAACAAAACCGAACGTTTCACCTTTTTAGCGTTTCACCTTTTTAGCAATTTAAGCTAAATTTTCAAAACGTTACGAAACCAATCCAAACGTTTAAAATGTTACAAAGCAAATCCAAACGTTTCACCTTTTTAGCGATTTAAGGAACACATTTAAAACGATACAAAACCAATCCAAATGTTTCACATTTTTAGCGATTTAATCCATAGGTTTACAAACGTTACGAAACAAATCCTAAAGTTTTACCTTTTTAGCAATTTAATCCAAACGTTTAAAACACAACGAAACAAATCCTAATGTTTAAAAACTTACGAAACAAATCTAAACGTTTGAAACATTACGAAACAAATCCAAATGTTTAAAACGTTACGAAACAAATCTAAACGTTTAAAACGTCACGAAACAAATCCAAGCATTTAAAACGTTATGAAACAAATCCAAACGTTTCACCTTTTTCGTAACGTTTGGAAATGTCTGGTTTAAATCGCTAAAAAGTGAAACGTTTAGATTTCTTGCGTAATGTTTGTAAACATTATGAAACCAATCCAAACGTTTATCACGTTGCGAAAGAAATTTAAATGATGCACGTTTTTAGCGATTTAAGCCAAACGTTTACAAACATTACAAAACAAAATCAAACATTTCATCGTTTTAGTGATTTAAGCCAAACGTTTAAAACGTAACAAAACAAATCTAAATGTTTAAAATGTTATGAAACAAATCATAACGTTTGAAACGTTACAGAACCAATCCAAACGTTTAAAACGTTATGTAACAAATCTAAACGTTTCCCCTTCTTAGCGACTTAAGCCAAACGCTTACAAACGCTACGAAACAAATCCAAATGTTTCACCTTTATAGCTATTTAAGCAAGAGGTTTACAAACGTTACAAAACAAATCCAAACGTTTCACCTTTTTAGCGATTTAAGCCAAATGTTTACAAACGTTAAGAAAGAAATCCAAACGTCTCCCCTTTTTACCAATTTAACCCAAAAGTTTAAAACGTTACAAAAAAACAAAACGTTTCACGTTTTTAGCGATTTAAGCCAAACGTTTACAAACCTTACGAAAGAAATCCAAAGATTTCACCTTTTTAGCGATTGAAGCCAAACGTTTAAAACGTTACGTAATTAATCCAAACGTTTCCCCTTTTTAGAGATTTAAGCCAAACATTTAAAATGTTACAAAACCAATCCAAACGTTTAAAACCATACGAAACAAATCCAAACGTTTTCCCTTTTTAGCAATTTAAGCCAAACATTTAAAACGTTACGAAACTAATCCAAACGTTAAAAACGTTACGAAACAAATCCAAATATTTCACCTTTTAGCAATTGAAGGCAAATGTTTACAACCGTTACAAAACAAATCCAAACATTTCTCCTTTTTAGCGATTTAAGCCAACCTTTACAAACGTTACGAAAAAAATCCAAACGTTTCACATTTTAGCGATTTAAACCAAACATTTACAATAGTTACGAAACAAATCCAAACGTTTCCCCTTTTTAGCGATTTAAGCCAAACGTTTAAAACATTATGAAACCATCCAAACATTTATAAAAGTTACAAAATATATCCAAACATTTCGCCTTTTTAGCGATTTAGGCCAAAAGTTTATAACGTTAAGAAATAAATCTTAACAATCCAAACGTTTAAAACGTTATGAAACAAATCCAAATGTTTAGAACATTACGAAACGAATCCAAACATTTGGATTGGTTTCATAACGTTTGTAAACGTTTCGATTTGTTTTGTAACGTTTTAAAAGTTTGGCTTAAATCGCTAAAAAGGTGAAATGCTAAAAAGGTGAAACATTTGGTTTTGTTTCGTAAAGTTTGTAAAAGTTTGGCTTAATTCGCTAAAAACGTGAAACGTTTTGATTTTTTTCGTAATGTTTTAAACATTTGGATTGGTTTCGTCACGTATTAAATGTTTGGCTTAAATCGCTAAAAAGATGAAACATTTGGATTTGCTTCGTAACGTTTTAAACGTTTGGGTTGGTTTTGTAACGTTTTAAACGTTTGGCTTAAATCGATAAAAAGGTGAAACATTTGGTTTTGTTTCGTAATGTATTTAAACGTTTGGCTTAAATTGCTAAAAAGGTGAAACGTTTCGATTTGTTTCGTAACATTTATAAACGTTTGGATTGGTTTCGTAACATTTTAAATGTTTAGCTTAAATCGCTAAAAAGGTGAAATGTTTGGACTTGTTTCGTACGTTTTAAACGTTTGGATTGGTTTTGTAACGTTTTAAACGTTTGGCTTAAATTTCTAAAAAGATGAAACGTTTGGATTTCGTAATGTTTGTAAACGTTTGCCTTAAATCGCTAAAAAGGTGAAACGTTTGGATTTGTTTCTTAACGTTTTAAACATATGGGTTTTTTTTCGTAATATTTTAAACGTTTGGATTTGTTTCGCAACGTTTAATGTTTTAAAACCAATCCAAACATTTAAGACGTTACGAAACAAATCCAAACGTTTCAATTTTTTAGCTATTTAAGCCAAACATTTACAAATGTTGCGAAACAAACTCAAACGTTTCACCTTTTTAGCGATTTAAGCCAAACGTTTACAAATGTTATGAAACAAAACCGAAAGTTACACCTTTTTAGCTTTTCACCTTTTTTAGAAATTTAAGCCAAATTTTTAAAACGTTACGAAACCAATCCAAACGTTTAAAATGTTACGAAACAAATCCAAACCTTTTACCTTTTTAGCGATTTAAGCGAAACATTTAGAACGTTACAAAACCATCCAAACGTTTCCCATTTTTAGCGATTTAATCCACACGTTTACAAACGTTACGAAACAAATCCTAATGTTTTACCTTTTTAGCAATTCAATCCAAACGTTTAAAACACAACAAAACAAATCCTAATGTTTTAAAAGTTACGAAACAAATACAAACGTTTAAAACATTACGAAATAAATCCAAACGTTTAAAACGTTACGAAACAAATCCAAACGTTTAAAACGTTACGAAACAAATCCAAACGTTTAAAGCGTTACGAAACAAATCCAAACTTCAAAAACGTTACGAAACAAATCCAAATGTTTCACCTTTTTCGTAACATTTTGAAACCTTTGGTTTAAATCGCTAAAAAGGTGAAACTTTTGGATTTCTTTCGTAACGTTTGTAAACGTTATGAAACCAATCCAAACGTTTAAAACGTTACCAAAGAAATCCAAACGTTTCACAATTTTAGCGGTTTAAGCCAAACGTTTACAAACGTTACAAAACAAAACCAAACGTTTAACCTTTTTAGCTATATAAGCCAAACGGTTAAAACGTTACGAAACAAATCTAAATGTTTAAAACGTTACGAAATAAATCCTAACGTTTAAAACGTTACAAAACCAATCCAAACGTTTAAAACGTTACATAACAAATCCAAATGTTTCCCCTTCTTAGCGATTTAAGCCAAACGCTTACAAACATTACGAAACAAATCCAAACGTTTCCCCTTTATAGCAATTTAAGCCAGAGGTTTACAAACGTTACGAAAAAAATCCAAACGTTTCACCTATTTAGCGATTTAAGCCAAATGTTTACAAACGTTAAGAAACAAATCCAAACGTCTCCCCATTTTACCGATTTAAGCCAAACGTTTACAAACCTTACGAAAGAAATCCAAAGGTTTCACCTTTTTAGCGATTGAAGCCAAACGTTTAAAACGTTACGAAATTAATCCTAACGTTTCCTCTTTTTAGCGATCTTAGCCAAACATTTAAAATGTTACAATACCAATCCAAACGTTTAAAACCATACGAAACAAATCCAAATGTTCCCCCTTTTTAGCAATTTAAGCCAAACATTTAAATAGATAAAAAGGTGAAACGTTTGGTTTTGTTTTGTAACGTTTTAAACGTTTGGGTTAAATCGCTAAAAAGGTGAAACATTTGAATTTGTTTTGTAACGTTTGTAAACGTTTGGCTTAAATCGCTAAAAAGGTGAAACGTTTGGATTTGTTTCTTAATGTTTTCAAACGCTTAGCTTAAATCGCTAAAAATGTGAAACATTTGGATTGGTTTCGTAACGTTTGTAAACGTTTGGCTTAAATTGCTAAAAAGGTGAAACGTTTGGATTTGTTTCGTAATATTTGTAAACGTTTTGTTTTGTTTCGTAACGTTTTAAGTGTTTGGATTAGTTCCGTTTGGTTTTGTTTTGTAACGTTTTTAGCGATTGAAACGTTTGGATTTGTTTCGTAACGTTTTAAACGTTTTGATTTGTTCCGTAACATTTTAAATGTTTGGAACTTTTTTGTAACGTTTTAAACGTTTGGGTTGGTTTTGTAACGTTTTAAACTTTTGGCTTAAATCGCTAAAATGTTCAAACGTTTATCTTTTATTTCATAGCTTTTGTAAATTTTTGGCTAAAATCGCTTAAAATGGGAAAGTTTAGATATGTTTGGTAATGTTTGTAAACGTTTGGCTTAAATCACTAAAAAAAGGGGAAACGTTTGGATTTGTTTCGTAATGTTTATAAACTATTGGCATAAATTGCTAAAAAGGTGAAACGTTTGGATTTGTTTCAACGTTTGTAAACGTTTTTCTTATATAGCTAAAAAGGTGGAACATTTGGTTTTATTTCGTAACGTTTGTAAAGGTTTGGCTTAAATTGCTAAAAAGGGGAAACGTTTGGATTTTTTCGTAACGTTCATAAACGTTTTGCTTAAAAGGCGAAAAGTTTTGATTTTTTTCGTAACGTTTGTAAACGTTTGACTTAAATTGCTAAAAATGCGGAACGTTTTGTTTTGTTTCGTAAGGTTTGTAAACGCTTGGCTTAAATCCCTAAAAAATGGGAAACATTTGAATTTGTTTCGAAACGTTTTAAACGTTTGGATTGATTTCGTAACATTTCAAACGTTTGGCTTAAATCGCTAAAAAGGCGAAACGTTTATATTTTTTTCGTAAAGTTTGTAAGCGTTTGCCTTAAATCGCTAATAATTTGAAACGTTAGGATTTGTTTCGTAACGTTTGTAAACGTTTGGCTTCAATCGATAAAAAGGTGAAACGTTGGGCTTAAATCGCTAAAAAGGTGAAACGTTTGGTTTTGTTTTGTAACGTTAGTAAACGTTTGGCTTCAATCACTAAAAAGGTGAAACGTTTGGATTTGTTTCGTAACGTTTGTAATATTTGGCTTAAATCGCTAAAAAGGTGAAACGTTTGGATTTGTTTGTAATGTCTTAAACATTTGGATTGGTTTTGTAACGGTGAAAATGTTTGGCATAAATCGCTAAAAAGGTGAAACATTTGGATTTGTTTTTTAACATTTCTAAACGTTTAGCATAAATCGTTAATAAGGGGAAACGTTTGGATTGGTTTCGTAACGTTTGTAAACGTTTGGCTTAAATTGCTAAAAAGGTGAAACATTTTGATTTGTTTCGTAACGTTTATAAACGTCTGGCTCAAATCTCTAAAAACGAGAAACGTTTAGATTTATTTCGTAACATTTTAAACGTTTGGATTTGTTTCGTAACGTTTTAAACGTTTGGCTTAAATTTCTAAAAAGATGAAACGTTTGGATTTGTTTCGTAATGTTTGTAAACGTTTGGCTTAAATCACTAAAAAGGTGAAACGTTTGATTTACTTTCGTAACATTTGTAAACGTTCGGATTGGTTTCGTAACATTTTAAATGTTTGGCTTCAATCGCCAAAAAGGTGAAACGTTTGGTTTTGTTTCGTAACGTTTGGCTTAAATCGCTAAAAAGGTGAAACGTTTGGATTTGTTTCGTAATGTTTGTAAACGTTTCGCTTAAATCGCTAAAAAAGTGAAACGTTTGGATTTATTTCGTAACGTTCTAAACATTTGGATTGGTTTCTTAACGTTTTAAACATTTGGATTGTTTCATAAGGTTATAAACGTTTGGCTTAAATCGCTAAAAAGGGGAAACGTTTGGATTTGTTTTTTAACGTTTTAAACGTTTGGATTGGTTTCATAACGTTTTAAATGTTTGCTTAAATCACTAAAAAGGTGAAAAATTTGGATTTGTTTCGTAACGTTTGTAAATATTTGGCTTAAATTGCTAAAATGGTGAAACGTTTGGATTTGTTTCGTAATGTTTTAAACGTTTGGATTGGTTTCGTAACGTTTAAAACGTTTGGCTTATATTGCTAAAAGCGGTGAAACGTTTGGATTTGTTTCTTAACGTTTTAAACGTTTGAATTGGTTTCGTAACATTTTAAACGTTTGGATTGGTTTAGTAACGTTTTAAACGTTTAGCTTAAATCGCTAAATAGGTGAAACGTTTGGATTTATTTCGTAACGTTTTAAACGTTTGAATTTGTTTCGTAGCGTTTGTATACATTTAGCTTAAAACGCTAAAAAGGTGAAACGTTTGGATTTCTTTTGTAACATTTTAAATGTTTGGATTTGTTTAGTAACGTTTTAGACGTTTGGATTAGTTTTGTAAAGTTGAAAACGTTAGGCTTAAATCTATAAAAAGGTGAAACGTTTGGATTTGTTTCGTAACGTTTGGCTTAAATCGCTAAAAAGGTGAAACGTTTGGTTTTGTTTTGTAACGTTTGTAAACATTTGGATTGGTTTCGTAACGTTTTATATGTTTTGCTTAAATCACTAAAAAGGTGAAACATTTGGTTTTGTTTCGTAACGTTTGGCTTAAATCGCTCAAAAGGTGAAACGTTTGGATTTGTTTCGTAATGATTGTAAACGTTTGGCTTAATTTGTTAAAAAGGGGAAACGTTTGGATTTGTTTCGTAACCTTTTAAACGTTTGGATTGTTTCGTAATGTTTTAAACGTTTGGATTGGTTTCGTAACGTTTTAAGCGTTTGGCTGAAATCGCTAAAAAGGTGAAACGTTTGGATTCGTTTCCTAGCGTTTTAAACATTTGGATTGGTTTCGTAACGTTTTAAATGTTTGGCTTAAATCGCTAAAAAGATGAAACGTTTTGTTTTGTTTCGTAACATTTGTAAACGTTTGGCTTAAAACGCTAAAAAGGGGAAACGTTTGGATTTGTTTCGAAACGTTTGTTAACATTTGGCTTAAATCGCTAAAAAGGTGAAACAGTTGGATTTATTTCATAACCTTTTAAACGTTTGGATTGGTTTTGTAATATTTTAAATGTTTGGCTTAAATCGCTAAAAATGTGAAACGTATGGATTTGTTTTGAAATTTTTGTAAACGTTTGGCTTAAATCGCTAAAAAGGTGAAACGTTTGGATTCGTTTTAAATGTTTGGATTGGTTTTATAACGTTTTAAACATTTGGCTCAAATCGCTTAAAATGTGAAACGTTTAGATTTCTTTCTTAACGTTTTAAACGATTGGCTTAAATCGCTAAAAATGGGAAATGTTTGGATTTGTTTTGTAGCGTTGTAAACGTTTGTCTTAAATTGCTAAAAAGGTGAAACGTTAGGATTTGTTTCGTAATGTTTTAAACCTTTGGATTGGTTTCGTAATGTTTTAAACGTTTGGCATAAATCACTGAAAAGGTGAAACTTTTGGATTTGTTTCGTAATGTTTTAAAAGGTTGGATTGGCTTCGTACTATTTTTAACGATTTGCTTAAATCGATAATAAGGTGAAACGTTTGGTTTTGTTTCATAACGTTTGTAAACATTTGGCTTAAATTACTAAAAATGTGAAACGTTTGGATTTGTTTGATAACGTTTTAAACGTTTGGATTGGTTTCATAACATTTAAAACGTTTGGATTAGTTTCGTAATGTTTTAAACGTTTTGATTTGTTTCTTGCTCTGCCGCAGCACGGGCACGAGTACGAACAACGTTGTCCATAACCTAAGGATTGAAAAAACAATTTAAATAACACATAATTCATATCCAAGTATGAAACAAACAAGTAACGATTAGGATTTCCCAAGAAATCAACAGCAATAAAATATTCACCCAAGTGAAATAACATTAACAATTTACAGCATCAAATCATCATATAACGACTGACTCGATGCAATCCTATTGGTGTAGGCAATATGTTTTAAAAATTAAAAGATGACATTTTAAAAGACATGACAGAAACCTATATCCGTAATAGTTCCTAAGACACAACCATACTTAACAGAATAAACACATAGCATGCAAATGGCCTTGGTTTGAAACCAAAGCTCTGATACCAAGTTTGTCACGACCCATTTTCATGAATTGCGACCGGCGCTAGGGTATGGGTAATGTAGTACCAAAACCCGTAGCTAGCTTTTCAAATAACATACAAACACAAAAACCTGCAGAAAACCAATGCTCGGGGGCAACCGAGACTTCAGCCTAAAACTAGCAGTTATAATATTCAACATTTAAAATAACATGCTTTCCAAGAATGGTATTAAGTAGGCATAACATAAATAATCCGGAATAATCATATAACATGCCAGAAAAATAATAATTCAGTCAGACCAATCTGACAACAACTAGAATAAATTAAAGACGTCTAGTTACTACTGCGGTCTAAGAATAAAACAGTTTTATAGTTTATCAAAATAATAAAAACCTCCGAGAAAGTAAAGAACGGAGATCAGTGACTCTCTCAAATCATAATCCTGGAAAAATTGGGAAAACAACGGGGTCAGATATTGAGATGAGTTTCTACCACTATCTACATTTATTAAGTGGAAAACCTTTAAAACCGTTTAAAACATTTAATAACGATATTACGAATAATAGTTGGAACCCTAATCCATAATTCTAAATAATAAACATAATCCAATAGGCCTGGTCCCGAGAGCTGAGCTACAGCGAGTTACCACCGACCACACTTTACCATATCCAGAGTCCTGAGAGCTGTGCTACACCGAGTTACTCTATTTGGTCCCGAGAGCTACGCTCACACCGAGTTACCACATTTCCATAAATACCTTACCCAGATCATTACCGGTGCGCACGCAGTCCTAATGATGCCCATTAGGTAGCATGTTCCAACTAAGAGCCATAGTATAAAAAACAGTTCGAAATATACGTACAGTATATATATTTAATATTAAAATAACAGTTTACTTAATAAAGCGGTAAATAGTAAGTACAAACTCACAGCTTGCTAATCCACGTGATAACCGGCAAGCACTAATCCTGGTTCACCTCTGAAGCGCGAACAGTAGACGGGTCTAGAAAAATAAAATAATTATTAAAAACAGACTCTAACTCTAGAGAGTACTAGACACCACATAGGACTAGCATAAATAACACGTCGAAATAAAACAAGGCAGAGCACACAAAAATACCCAATAGGTAATAAAGCCCAATTAATACAAGTCTATTGAGTTCTCGCTTAAAATCCAATTTATAAATATTATTTAATAATCTTTAAATAATAATTAATTTCCAAATAGTGGGTTAGCCGAGTTACCAATAACTACCAAGCTAACCACACTTGTCGGGTGACCCAAGTCTAACCCGACTCCAGACGTTTATCAAATATAAACCCGAGTTTATATTTATAAAAACATTCGATAAAATAACAATCCATTTAAAAAGCAGGACTCAATAACTTCAATTTCAAGTAACCCAAGTTACAACCCAAAAATCTAATCATTTTAAGTTTGTAAAAATTTAGGGACTAAACTGTACTTTAGCCAATTAGGAACTAAACTGTACTTTAGCCAATTAGGGGCTAGACTGTACTTTAGCCAATTTGATACCCGAAATCAATTTAATTGCTTTTGTTTATAATTAAAACAAAATATAAAGTTATTAACCAAAAACTTACTTAAATAAGTTATACAAACGTTTAGGGGCTAAATTGTAATTTAGCCAATTTTTCATTATTCGAAAACAATTATGATTACCGAGTAATTATAACTTAAGTTTGTAAAATATTAAACATTCTCAATTCACGTATTATTAAGTTAAGCGAGATTCGCAAGTTATTATTAAAACCAAACCAATTGATAATAACTTTACACATTTACATGTTTTAAACAAAATAAATGAGGAACCATTTTAGCATGTTAACCATCTATTCTATTTCAAAAACAAATTCCCCCCAAGGTATCATCTTCTTCGTGGAAAAAGAGTTACAGAACATTCAATTTGAAAGCAATCATAAAACCGAATCATTGCCCAACCTTAAACCTTCAATCATCAAGCAAACATAACTCTTAACATTGATTAAGAAATCAGAAATCCCAAGAAGGAATTGACAGTAACATTCGTTCTAAGAACGACGAAGGGAAAATCATAAAAACGAGTTAAGGATTTCTAATTGCTTAAACCATCAACTACTAAACATACATGAGTGATTTATAATTCCCTAATGCAGTAAAATCATGATCAAAGCAAGTAAAGGAATTCGGCAATAATGATTTCCCCAAGAACATATTATGAAAGCTTAAAAACGGAAACTGTACGGCGATTGAAACGAGATTTATAGCGTACCGTTTAACGAAAACGAGGTGGGGGATCGAAGGTACGCGAGTCTAGATCGTCCGGAAACAAACGATATTGATTTCGATCTAGAAACGAAAGAGAACGAATCAAATTACGGAAGTGCCGCTTTAAACATAAACTGAAATTAATGGAGTTATGGACTTACCGGAACAGCAAACTTTGGATGACGATTTCGGCTTCGTTTCTCAGCGAATGAACAAGGGAATGGAGGCTAGGGTTTGTTTGTAGTATGGAGAAGAGATTAGGTTAAAAGTTACGTTTTTAAAGGGATTCTAAAATAGAGAAAATGATGCCAAAAAAGCCCTTCCCCGCTGCCTATAGCTGGTCTCGTAAGAGACCAGCAAAAATTCTCTTGTTCTCGTTCGAGAACTAAGTTCTCGAACGAGAACAAGGCAAAAATCTCTTGTTCTCGTTCGAGAACTAAGTTCTCGAACGAGAACAAGGCTTTTCAACACAGGTCTCGTTCGAGAACTGTGTTGAATCAAACGGGAATGGGCTTAAGGCCAATTCCCTTGGGCTGAAGGATTAGGTTCGGTTTCTTGGGTCCAACAATAATTAACCCAACCTCAAACCAACACGAAACGAGCTACCAAACCTTAAATTACATCGAAACATCACCGAAAGCTCGTCGGAAATTATCGAAAAATACATGGGTTATTACAGTACCTGCATAAAACCACATGCTCGGGGGCAACCAAGACTTCAGCCTAATCTAGCAGTACAATATAAACAACATATATTTAAAATATGCTTATCTCAAAATAATCTCTAACAGCAT
Organism: Mercurialis annua; assembly: GCF_937616625.2. Classification (NCBI taxonomy): domain Eukaryota; kingdom Viridiplantae; phylum Streptophyta; class Magnoliopsida; order Malpighiales; family Euphorbiaceae; genus Mercurialis; species Mercurialis annua. The sequence continues at coordinate 29,483,286 of NC_065575.1, forward strand.
GGCAATATGTAACATACCATAAACACTGTAATCATGCCAAAGCTGATAAAATAATAGTTGGACCAGTCCAACAAACAATAGTCTAAATATAAGTAAAAGACTAAGACATGAATAATCTGATACTACTACTGCGGTCTAAGAGTTTAAAACAGTTTGACTCTTTTATTCTGAAAATAAAATAAAGAACCTCCGAGAATGAAGAAACAAAGATCGACTTATGCCCAAATCAAACCTGAAAAATTTGGGAAAACAACGGGATCAGATTTACTGAGTAGAGTTTATATAACCATTTACATTTATTAAGTTAAAACCTTTAAAAAAATTTAATAAAACATTTTCATCATGGATTATCAATGAAACCCTAAACCACAATTATAAATCCATTGTCGTGTCGGTGAGACGTATCTCAATAACCGATCCCCGACTAACACTTAATAAATACTGAGCCCAGGAGACGTATCTTCCACTGGTGCCCTCACTAAGGTGAGACGTATCTCAAACCTACCTCGATACCATAGTAATCATTATCGGTGAGTCAGCCGAGTTATTATAAACTGCTAAGTTTCTTTCCACTTGTCGGGCGACCATAGTCTAACCCAAAACAAAACTTATTAAATTTATAAACCTAAGTTTATAAATTAAATATTTGATCAAATAATTATCTATTTTAAAATAGAATTCAATAACTTCAAATCCAAGTAACCCAATTTACAATTAAAACTTAATCATTTTAAGTTTATAAAAGTTTAGGGACTAAAATGTAATTTAGCCAAATTTGATATTCGAAATCGAAATTAATTATTTATACTTAATTTACTAATTATAAATCAAAACAAGGATCCAAAGATAAAACTTAACTTAAATAAGTTTTTAAAAACTTTAGGGGCTAAATTATAAATTTGCCAAATTGGTATATCAAATTGATATTCAAAATTATATATATAATTACCCGAGTAATTATATAAATTTAAGGTATAAAACATTTATCGTTTACACTTTAATAGTTTATGAATTGCATCCAAATTCAAAAGTTATAATAACAAAACAATAACATTAGATCAAACAACTTGAGAGATTCCATCAAGTTAAACAAATAGTATAGGAGCTCATCTAGCCTTTTAGTCATCATCTTTAATTCAAACGGAAACATTCTCTCCAACTATAATCAAAAATTGTAGCAACTAGCACATCAATACCATTCAACCTAAAAATTCAAAATCACAATTCTTTCCATGCATACACTGAACCCGCCAACCCAAATCATGTAAAACTAACATCACAAGCTATCTGTAATCATAAGTTTAAATCATAACAATCCATCATTCAAAGAACAATGGCAGAAGCTTAATTGAAACGATGAATCCGAGCCAAACGATCAATAATGAATAAATGAGTTGATAGTACACAACAGTGAGACTCTAGCAAAATCATAGGAAACCTTAGAATCCATGAATCCATCGGCATGAAGAACAAGAACTAAGACAGCCGACGTAGACAATGAAACGAGGAATCGTAACGGCGATAAACTGAGGGATTCTTACGTACCATATATGATTCTGAAGCGTTAGGATTCAAGAGATTGACGAATAATGAGGAACCGTCGAAAGAAATCTCAGAATAATCCTGAAACGAACGAGATATACTCAAGAGCGATAATTACAATATCGAAACGAATAATGAAAAAGGAAACGTATCACTTACCGGATTGAATCGAAAGCAAAGGAAGATATGATTGATGAAGTTTTATGATGCTAAGGAGAAATGGAGGCTGAGCTTTTTGTTTTAAGATGAAGAAGAAGTATTAGGTTTAGGGAACAGAAACGTAGGAGGTTACGTTTTATAGGGAAGGAATGGTTTCATAAGCTGCAAATTTTCATACAACATGAATATAGCTTATTCATATAACATAAAAGTGTGGCCTTTTCATCATTAGAAAGAATGGGTCACGTTTAAAAAAAAGAAAGGAATGCATGGGTCTTCATTTCATGCATGGAATATATTTTTTTTTCTTTTAAATTTAATAATACACACTAAACAGGAATCATACCACGATCGAATCAACGAGCGACTAAAATAAAATTAAATAAAAATATATAATAATAATAATAAATTAGTTAAAGCTTGACGGAATGCAAAAATTTATAATTAAAGTTAAAAAAACAATTTAAAAATACGGGATATTACAGTAATGTTTTAAACTTTTGGCTTAAATCGCTAAAATGTTCAAACAGTTATCTTTTATTTCATAACTTTTGTAATTTTTTGGCTTAAATCGATAAAATTGGGAAATGTTTGGATTTGTTTGATATTTTTTTAAACGTTTGGCTTAAATCGCTAAAAAAGGTGAAACGTTTGGATTTGTTTCGTAATGTTTATAAACGATTGGCATAAATAGCTAAAGAGGTTAAACGTTTGGATTTGTTTCAACGTTTGTAAACGTTTTGCTTATATAGCTAAAAAGGTGGAACGTTTGGTTTTGTTTCGTAACGTTTGTAAAGGTTTGGCTTAAATTGCTAAAAAGGGGAAACTCTTGGATTTTTTTTGTAACGTTCATAAACGTTTTGCTTAAAAGGCAAAAAGTTTGGGTTTTTTTTTCGTAATGTTTGTAAACATTTGGCTTAAATCGCTAAAAATGTGAAACGTTTTGTTTTGTTTCGTAAGGTTTGTAAACGTTTGGCTTAAATCCCTAAAAAATGGGAAACGTTTGAATTTGTTTCGAAACGTTTTAAATGTTTTGATTGATTTCGTAACATTTTAAACGTTTGGCTTAAATCGCTAAAAAGGTGAAACATTTGGATTTGTTTCGTAACGTTTGTAAACGTTTGCCTTAAATCGCTAACAATTTGAAACGTTAGGATTTGTTTGTAAACGTTTGAGTTCAATCGATAAAAAGGTTAAACGTTTGGCTTAAATCGATAAAAAGGTGAAACTTTTTGTTTTGTTTCGTAACGTTAGTAAACGTTTGGTAAAAGGTGAAACGTTTGGATTTGTTTCGTAACGTTTGTAAAAGTTTGGCTTAAATCGCTAAAAAGGTGAAACGTTTGGATTTGTTTAGTAACGTTTTAAACGTTTGGATTGGTTTTGTAAAAAAATCAATCAAAGCCTACAAACGTTTGGATTGGTTTTGTAAAAAAATCAATCAACGTTTGGATTTGTTTAGTAACGTTTCAATCGCAACAACACATAAATCTCTACCCAAAACTCAAAGTAGAGGAGCACATACCTCTTGAACTCAAAGGAAATGAAATACCAAGAAAATATATCAATCAAAGCCTACAAAAATTGATAACCAAAGAGCTATGGAGTTTAGATTTGAATGAATCGATAAACCAATGATTAAACCATAAGAACAACGATCAAAATACTCACCAAGGATCAAAATATGAGAGGGATGAGTGTAGGAATGATATTGAAAGTGTCTCAGCCTTTCTAGGGTTTTAAAAATGTTTGGAAATGATTTTAGGTCGAGATAAGGGAGTATTTATAGTAAATGATGGTTTCAGCAGTGTTCCGTCGCGCCCGAGATGGGTGTATCACGCCCAAGATGAGTGAATCCGGCCCAAGATGAGTAAATCGCGCCCCAGATGGTATATAACGACCGTGATGATCCTGTCACGCCCGTGATACACCCTCTGCTTCCAAAAATAATGATTTTTACGGCCCATAAGTCCAAGGTCGATCCACACAGCCCGAACCACACTCAAAACAAGATTGAACATCAAAATAACTATTATGCAAATCCAACCAAAGTTTTAAGGAACCAAACCACCAAAGATTAACCCAAAACACATCGGAAAACTCATCGGAACAAGCCGAAAAAATACGAGGTGTTACAATTTCATAACATTTTAGAGTTTGTCTTAAATCGCTAAGAAGGTGAAACGTTTGGATTTGTTTCGTAACGTTTAAACATATTTTACCTAACTCGCTAAAAAGGCGAAACATTTGAATTGGTTTCGTAACGTTTTAAACGTTTGGCTTAAATAGATAAAAATATGAAACGTTTGGATTTGTTTCGTAACGTTTTAAACGTTTGGGTAAATCGCTAAAAAGGTGAAACGTTAGGATTTGTTTCGTAACTTTTCAAACATTTGTATTTGTGTCGTAATGTTTTAAACATTTGGGCTTAAATTGCTAAAAAGGTTAAGCATTAGAATTTGTTTCGTAATTTTTTAAACGTTTGGGTTAACTCGCTTAAAAGGTGAAATGTTAGGATTTGTTACGTACCGTTTTAAAACTTTGGCTTAAATCGCTAAAAAGGTGAAACGTTAGGATTTGTTTCGTAACGTTTTAAACGTTTGGATTGGTTTCATAACGTTTTAAACGTTTGGCTCAAATCGTTAAAAAGGTAAAACGTTTGGATTTGTTTCGAAACGTTTTAAACATTTGGCTTAAATCGCTAAAAAGGGGAAACGTTTGGATTTGTTTCGTAACGTTTTAAATGTTTGGCTTAAATCGATAAAAAGATGAAACGTTAGGATTTGTTTCGTATCGTTTTAAACGTTTGGTTTAAATCACTAAAAAGGTGAAATATTAGGATTTGTTTCGTATCATTTTAAAAGTTTGGCTTAAATCACTACAAAAGGTGAAATATTAGGATTTGTTTCGTATCGTTTTAAACGTTTGGATTGATTTCGTAACGTTTTCAACGTTTGTCTTAAATAGCTAAAAAGGTGAAACGTTTGGATTTGTTTCGTAACGTTTGTAAACGTTTGGCCTAAATCGCTAAAAAGGTGAAACATTTGGATTTGTTTCGTAACGTTTCAAACATTTGGCTTAACTCGCAAAAAAGGTGAAACATTTGGATTTGTTTCGTAACTTTTGTCTACGTTTGGCTTAAATCGCTAAAAAGGTGAAACGTTTGGATTTGTTTCTTAACGTTTGTAAACGTTTGGCTTAATTCGCTAAAAAGGTGAAACATTTAGATATGTTTCGTAACGTTTTAAATGTTTGGATTGGTTTCGTAACGTTTTAAACGTTTGGCTTAAATCGCTAAAAAGGTGAAATGTTTGGATTTGTTTCGTAACGTTTGTAAACGTTTGGCTTAAATAGCTAAAAAGGTGAAAAGTTTGGATTTGTTTCGTAACGTTTTCAACGTTTGGATTGGTTTCGTAACATTTTAAATGTTAGGCTTAAATCGTAAAAAAGGTGAAACGTTTGGATTGTTTTGTAATGTTTGTAAACATTTGGCTGACATCACTAAAAAGGTGAAACATTTTAAATGTTTGGATTTGTTTCGTGACGTTTTAAAGGTTTGGCTGAAATCGATAATATGGGGAAACGTTTGGATTTGTTTCATAATGTTTGTGAACGTTTGGCTTAAATCACTAAAAGGTGGAACGTTTGGATTTAATTCGTAACGTTTTAAACGTTTGATTGGTTTTGTAATGTTTTAAACGTTTGGCTTAAATTGCTTAAAAGGTGAAACGTTTGGATTGGTTTTGTAACGTTTGAAACGTTTGGCTTAAATTGCTAAAAAGATCAAACATTTGGATTTGTTTCGTAACGTTTGTAAACGTTTGGCTTAAATCGCTAAAAAGGTGAAATATTTGGATTTATTTCGTAACGTTTGTAAACGGTTGGCTAAAATAACTAAAAAGGTGAAACATTTGGATTGGTTTCGTAACGTTCTAAACGTTTGGATTAAATTGATAAAAAGGCGAAAAGTTTGAATTTGTTTCGTAACGTTTGTAAATGTTTGCCTTAAATCGCTAAGTTTGGTAACGTTTTAATTGTATGGATTGGTTTTATAACGTCTTAAATGTTTCGCTTGAATAGCTAAAAAGGTGAAACGTTTGGATTTGTTTTGTAACGTTTGTAAACATTTGGCTTAAATTGCTAAAAAGGTGAAACTTTGGATTTATTTTGTTACGTTTGCATACGTTTGGCTTCAATCGCTGAAAAGGTAAAACGTTAGGATTTGATTCGTAACGGTTTAAACGTTTGGCTTAAATCGCTAAAATGGGGAAACGTTAGGATTTCTTTCGTTTTAAACGTTTGGATTTGGTGTGTAACATTTTAAAAGTTTGGCTTAATTCACTAAAAAGGTAAACGTTATGATTTGTTTCGTAACATTTTAAACGTTTTGCTTAAATTGCTAATAAGGTAAAAAGTTTGGATTTTTTTTTTGTAACATTTTAAACGTTTGGCTTAAATCGCTAAAAAGGTGAAACGTTGGGATTTGTTTTGTAACGTTTTAAACGTTTGGACGTAACATTTTAAACATTTGGCTTAAACTGCTAGAAAGGTGAAGCGTTAGAATTTAATTCATAACGTTTTAAACGTTTGGCTTAAATCGATAAAAAGGTGAAATGTTAGGATTTGTTTCGTAACGTTTTAAACGTTTGGCTTAAATCGCTAAAAAGGTGAAACGTTAGGATTTGTTGCGTAACGTTTTAAACATTTGGATTGGTTTCGTAACGTATTAAACGTTTGGCTTAAATCGCTAAAAAGGGGAAACGTTTGGATTTGTATCAAAACGTTTTAAACGTTTGGCTTAAATCGCTAAAAATGTGAAACGTTAAGATTTGTTTCGTAACGTTTTAAAGGTTTGGCTTAAATCACTAAAATAATTAAACGTTAGGATTTGTTTCGTAACGTCTTATACGTTGGATTGGTTTTGTAAACGTTACGAAATAAATCCAAACGTTTAAAACGTTTCGAAACAAATTCAGACGTTTCATCATTTTAGCGATTTAAGACAAACGTTTAGAACGTTACGAAACAAATTCAAACGTTTCCTCTTTTTTGTTTATCAATTTAAGTCAAACGTTTAAAACGATAAGAAACCAATCCAAACGTTTAAAACATAATGAAACAAATCGAAATGTTTCACCTTTTTAGAAATTTAAGCCAAACGTTTACAAAGGTTACGAAATAAATCCAAATGTTTCACCTTTTTAGCGATTTAAGCCAAACGTTTACAACCGTTACAAAACAAATCCAAATGTTCCAGCTTTTTAGCGATCTAAGCCAAACGTTTAAAATGTTACGAAACCAATCAAATAATTCACCTTTTAGGCGATTTAGACCAAACGTTTAAAATATTATGAAACCAAGCAAACGTTTAACACGTTACGAATTAAATCCAAATGTTTCACCTTTTTAACGATTTAAGCCAAACTCTTACAAACGTTACGAAACAAATCCAAACGTTTCACATTTTTATCGATTTTAACCAAACGTTTAAAACGTTACGAAATCAATACTAACGTTTGAAACGTTTCACTTTTTAGCGATTTAAGCAAATTGTTTACAAACATTACGAAACAAATCCAAAAGTTTCGCCTTTATAACGATTTTAGCCAAACTTTTAAAACGTTACGAAACCAATCCAAACGTTGAAAACATTACGAAACAAATCCAAACGTTTCACCTTTTTAGCTATTTAAGCCAAACGTTTACAAACGTTACTAAACAAATCGAAACATTTCACCTTTTTAACAATTTAAGCCAAATCTTTACAAACGTTACGAAACAAATCCAAAAGTTTCACCTTTTTACCGATTTAATCCAAACTTTTAAAATGTTACGAAACCAATCCAAATGTTGAAAACATTACGAAACAAAACCAAACGTTTCATCTTTTTAGCGATTTAAGCCAAACGTTTCCAAACGTTACGAAACAAATCCAAATGTTTCACCTTTTTAGCGATTTAAGCCAAACGTTTAAAACGTTTCAAAACAAATCCAAATGTTTCACCTTTTTAGCAATTTAAGTCAAACGCTTACAAACTTTATGAAACAAATCCAAATGTTTCACCTTTTTGGCTATTTAAGCAAAACGTTGAAACGTTACGAAACCAATCCAAACGTTTAAAACATTATGAAACAAATCCTAATATTTCTCCTATTTAGCGATTTAAGCCAAACGTTTAAAACAATACGAACCAAATCCTAATGTTCAATCGTTTTAGTAATTTAAGCCAAACATTTAAAACGTTACAAAACAAATCCTAACGTTCACCTTTTTAGCGATTTAAGCCAAACGTTTAAAACGTTACAAAACCAATCCAAACCTTTCACCTTTTTGCGATTTAAGCAAAAAGTTTAAAACGTTACAAAACCAATCCAAACGTTCAAAACATTACGAAACTAATCCTAACTTTTCCCCTTTTTAGAGATTTAACCCAAACGTTTAAATCGTTATGAAACAAATCCTAATGTTTAACGTTTTTAGCAATTTAAGCCAAACGTTTAAAACGTTATGACACAAATACAAACTTTTAAAACGTTACGAAACAAATCCTACGTTTCCCCTTTTTAGCGATTTAAGCCAAACGTTTAATACGTTACAAAACAAATACAAACGTTTCACCTTTTTATCGATTTAAGCCGAACGTTTAAAACGTTACGAAACCAATCCAAACGTTTTGCTTTTTTAGCGATTTTAAGCCAAACGTTTACAAACGTTACAATATAAATCCAAACGTTTCACCTTTTTAGCTATTTAAGCCAAACTTTTAAAACGTTACGAAACCAATCTAAACGTTTAAAACGTTATGAAACAAATCCAAATGTTTCACCTTTTTAGTGATTTAAGCCACACGTTTAAAACGTTACGAAACCAATCCAAACTTTGAAAACATTATGAAAGAAATATAAACGTTTCACCTTTTTAGCAATTTAAGCAAAACATTTACAAACTTTACGAAACAAATCCAAATTTTTAACGTTTTTAGCGATTTAAGCCGAACGTTTAAAACGTTACGAAACCAATCCAAACATTAAAAATGTTACGAAACAAGTCCAAACGTTTCCCCTTTTTAGCGATTTAAGCCTAACATTTACAAACTTTAAGAAACAAATCCAAACGTTCCACCTTTTTAGCGATTTAAGTCAAACGTTGTGAAACAAATTCAAATGTTTCACCTTTTTAGCGATTTAAGCACACAAACGTTACGAAACAAATCCAAACGTTTAAATTTTTTAGCTATTTAAGCCGAACGTTGAAAACGTTACGAAACCAATCCAAACCTTTAAAACATTACGAAACAAATCCCAATGTTTGACCTTTTTAGCGATTTAAGCCCAACATTTAAAACGATACGAAATAAATCCTAACGTTTCATCTTTTTAGCGATATAAGCCAAACATTTAAAACTTTACAAAACAAATCCTAACGTTTCACCTTTTTAGCGATTTAAGCCATACATTTAAAATGTTTCGAAACAAATCCAAACTTTTCACCTTTTTAGCGATTTAAGCCAAACGTTTAAAACGTTACGAAACCAACTGAAACGTTTCACCTTTTTAGCGATTTAAGACAAACGTTTAAAACGTTTTGAAACCAATCCAAACGTTTAAAACGTTTCCCCTTTTTAGCGATTTAAGCCAAACGTTTACAAACGTTACGAAACAAATCCAAACGTTTCACCTTTTTAGCGATTCAAGCTAAACGTTTAAAACGTTACGAAACCAATCCAAACGTTTAACACGTTACGAAACAAATTCTAACGTTTCACCCTTTTAGCGATTTAAGCCAAACGTTTAAAATGTTACGAAACAAATCCTAACATTTCACCTTTTTTAGCGATTTAAGGCAAACGTTTACAAACGTTACGAAACAAATCCAAACGTTTCACCTTTTTAGCGATTCAAGCTAAACGTTTAAAACGTTACGAAACGAATCCAAACGTATAATACGTTAAGAAACAAATACTAATGTTTCACCTTTTTAGCGAGTTAAGTCAAACATTTAAAATGCAACGAAACAAATCCTTACGTTTCACCTTTTTAGCGATTTAAGCCAAACGTTTAAAACGTTTCCAAACAAATCCAAACGTTTCACTTTTTAGCAATTTAAGCCAAACGTTTAAATTGTTAAGAAACCAATCCAAACGTTTAAAATGATACAAAACAAATCCTAACGTTTCACCTTTTTAGTGATTTAAGCGAAATCATTTAAAACCTTACGAAACAAATCCTAGCATTTCCCCTTTTTAGCGATTTAAGACAAAGGTTTAAAACGTTACGAAACAAATCCTAACGTTTCACCTTTTCAGCAATATAAGCCAATCGTTTAAAACGTTACTACACGAATCCAAATGTTTAAAACGTTAAGAAACAAATTCGTATGTTTGACCTTTTTAGCGATTTAAGCCAAACGTTTAAAATTTTACGAAAGTAATCCAAACGTTTAAAACGTTATGAAATAAATGCTAACGTTTCAGCTTTTAGCGATTTAAAGGAAACGTTTAAAACGTTACGAATGAAATCCTAACGTTTCACCTTTTTAGTAATTGAAGTCCATCGTTTATAACGTTACAAAACAAATCCTAACATTTCAACTTTTTAGCGATTTAATCCAAACATTTAAAACGTTACAAAACAAATCCAAATGTTTTATCTTTTTAGCGATTTAAGCAAAACGTTTAAAACGTTACGAAACAAATCCTAACATTTAGAACGTTACGAAGCAAATCCAAACGTTTCACATTTTTAGCGATTTAAGCCAAACGTTTATAACTTTACGAAACAAATCCTAACATTTCACCTTTTTAGCGAACTAGTCCAAACGTTTCAAACGTTACAAAACAAATCCAAACGTTTCGCCTTTTTAGCAATTTAAGCCAAACGTTTAAAACGTTTCGACACAAATCCAAATGTTTAAAATGTTACGAAACAAATCCTAACGTTTGACCTTTTCGGCGATTTATGCCAAACGTTTAAAACGTTACAAAACAAATCCAAATATTTTACCTTTTAGCAATTTAAGAAAAACGTTTAAAATGTGACGAAACCAATCCAAATGTTTAAAATGTTATGAAACAAATCCTAACATTTCACCTTTTTAGCGATTTAAGCCTAACGTTTGAAACGTTACGAAACAAATTCTAACATTTTACCTTTTTAGCGATTTAAGCCAAATGTTTAAAATGTTACTATATAAATCCAAATGTCTTACCTTTTTAGCGATTTAAGCAAAACGTTTAAAATGCTACGAAACAAATCCGAACGTTTAAAACGTTACGAATGAAATTCGAACGTTTCACCTTTTTATCAATTTATGCCAAACGTTTAAAACGTTGCGACACAAATCCAAACGTTTAAAATGTTACGAAACAAACTGAAACTTTTCTCATTTTTAGTGTCACGACCCAAATTATTGAGCCGCGACCGGCGCTAGGGAATGGGAGTGGTAGCTCCAAAACCCGTAGCAAGCCTAAAACTACTATCAATTTTGTCGATTTTCAAAATATACTTTTATTCATGAAATAATTTCATGATACATGTGACCCCATTTATAAAAGCATCAGAGTGAAAACGCTTAAATATAATTACATGATCAAAGAAATTCTAGTCTACTGCGGACTTCTAGAACAAGGATCGTTATTTCAAATCTCGCATAAAGGGACTTCTGAGGAATGAAAACTTCGAAAGCTTACTTCTTCAGATCATAACTTACTAAACCTGAAAAATCTGGGGGAACAACGGGGTCAGTATAAAACTGAGTGAGTACAAAATATTACAATTAAATATTACATAAAGGGTGGAAACATTTTAAATCCGCTTTATGTAAAATAAAATCTTTTTAAATCATACTTAAGATAAAGATAGGTCATTCTCAATATAGATCATACAAAAACTTTTACTTCATTTTAACTCACATACCGTATACCTTCAAACTATCATATAAATATTTCGCTATGTATTCATGCTCGATATCTTTCATTTCTAGTTACATTTCTTTAACTTTATTTGTCTAACATCGATAGCAACGCAAACCGATGTATCCGTATTTTGACATTGATAGCAAAGCCAACCGATGTATTTCGATTATCTGACATCGATAGCAAAGCTAGCCGATGTGTCTTATTCCTTCTGTCATGATTATTGTTTGCGTAATTGGTTCTCGATACTTTATGTTTGACTTTTATTATCATATGAGTCCCAAGGACTTTAATTGAATGCTAATGAGATCCAGGTCTCTGAATAATTCTACCGAGTTGCCGCATATCTCAGAACTTATTTATCATGTGTACAATAGTACAGCTTATTCGTTACTTTTGTTTAGCGTTTCTGTTCTTTATTTCTAGTAATATTGATCCTTGGTTGGACCATGACAAGCATATAATGAATAAGATCACACATCCATAAAACATACTCATATGAAGCATTTGATTCACTTAGTAGTAGATATCATCATGTACTAAGTGTCTTAAAGTGCATATTGGGCGATATTCAAATACGTATATGTTTACTCTCCCTTCCACGTACTATCACTACTTAACTTATTTATTATATGTTTATGTCATTCTTAAATATTTATTTTCAAAACATACGTAATATAATACTTTTCAAACATACAAAACAACATACGATCCAAACATAAAGTATATTATTCATATAGCCTTTAGTATATGAAAATATTTGGATTTATGAATATCTACGAGTAATAAAGTGTTCTCACTGTAAACGCTATCCACCGCAGATATATATATATATATATATGTGTGTCGATTGATTCCCCCGAATAGTTGAACTCGTCAATCTCGTAGTTTATTGAGTCCACTGTTACATCATAGTATCAGAATGGGTTTAATTCATAAACGCAAACTTACTATGAAACCCTAGGTCTAGGACTAAACCAAAATTATGTTTTCTTGTAACACTTTGCTTTATGGATTTTATACACTCTCGGGATTTAAAACCCTAATTATTCTTAATCCAAGACATCTTTGATTATCCTTTTAATCCACTCAAATCACCCTCGAGTGTACGATGCCACTACAGGTCAAGAACGTCAAGGAGTTTCCAAATAAAATACTTAAATGTCGACATAAGAGATTGTGGGCTCGCACGGTCTGCTTGTGCGTTCGTACAAACCTCGTGTGCGCTCGCACAGTCCTCACAAGGGAGACTGTGTGTTCGTGCACAGCTTCTCTGTGCAGCGTACAGCCCTAAATCCTTCTTCTCGGGCCAAAACTGTCCTACTACAACGTCCAATTCCGCTATCGGAATGGGTTTAACATGCATATCAATCCAAATTACATCATAGACGTCAAAACTAACTTATTTCCGACTAGATCGATTCGAACTTAATTAATATATACAAAACAGCCCATGAACATAATAAAATCCAACCCAAAATCAGATTCCTCACCTTGATTTGAAGCTCTTAGATGATAGAGGATTAAATTTCTGAAAGATAGGAGAAAGAATCGTTGAATTTGGTGAGGAATGAAGAAACCCTAAGTTTTATACATTTAGGTCGAGCAAAAGGATGAGCTGATATGATTTTCACGAAATTGGGGCTATTTATACCCCTGCTACCGACCTAGTAAGTGTGCGTTCGGACACATTGAGTGTGCGTTCGCACACTCCTTATATTTCAGGGTGTGCGTTCACACACCCATTGTGTGCGTTCGCACACTACTCAAAACTTGGCAAATTCAAATTTCCAACGGCCGGTTTATAGATTTGCCTCTTAAAAAGACCTCCGTCAAGTTTCGTCGCGATCTGACGGTTCAATTGGGAGAGATCGTCGTTTTACTAAACAGTGTCAGTGTGCAGGCAGCACATGCGCACTGTCCTGAAAACTTCTTCAAAATGCATTGAAACGATTTCGAATCAACTCCAATTCGAACACTCACTATGCCACTTCATATATGATCTATACATATTCATCTCACCTTAAGAATGTACGGAATTCCATTCTATCCGTGATCAAATTTTTGAGTGACATGTTCTTACATTTCGTTTCATTGCTTTGCTTAACATAAAACATTTCCATTTCTTTCAAATTACTAAATCCGTAATCCATATAACTTTGATTTCACTTAACTCTTTATATATCACACGTGTCATGAAAAGATGCTGACAATTCACACGTCATATGTCAACAATTGACGTCACAAAAGTATGGGGTATTACATTCTTCCCCCTAATCAAAATTCGTCCTCGAATTTTTATAAACCATGATATAACTTAAACAATTGAGATTGCAGTTTACATTCGGCATACCTACTATTTATTTTAATTGCCATAATTGAATGAGACTTATACTTTTTCTTCCTCCTTTCCTACAGAGGTATCCTTCTATAACATCAACAAGATATCAATCCTTTCTAATACTATCGTCTTTTCTTTGTAGTTGCTTACTTGTCTAATCCATTTATCAGCCAACTTTTAATCTCTTCACTTTTAATCTCATGAAACCTTATTTCAATAGTTTGTGTTGTAAAACTCTTCTTTACTTCTTTCTTTTATTGTTACTTCGTAGGCACACTTCAAACCTTTACCAATCGCTTTGTATGTATGTTGATTTCATTTTATGATATACGATTTACAATCTGCTACCTTTTGCTCCATCATACACATAATTCTCATCAATTCTTATCAATCATTCCTCTTCATGCTTTCGTTATGGTACTCCGATTAATCACTAATTAATCGTGAGCCCTACCATTAAGTTTACATGCTTCTTACATTACACCTATCTTGAGTAAAATTACCTCGCCGTACTTACTGAGTAACTTCTGATATAGATGGTCCTTAGTTAAAGGCTTCCTTTATTTAATCCATTATCCTTATGAATTGATTTCCTCTTTGATCCAATAGTATAACAAAATTTCATCCAATAGTATAACAAAATACTTATTTTCAAAACATACGTAATATAATACTTTTCAAACAGACCAAACAACATACGATCCAAACATAAAGTATATTATTCATATAGCCTTTAGTATATGAAAATACTTGGCTTTATGAATATCTACGAGTAATAAAGTGTACTCACTGTAAACGCTATCCACCGCAGATATGTATATATATATGTCGATTGATTCCCCCGAATACTTGAACTCGTCAATCTCGTAGTTCGTTGAGTCCACTGTTACATCATAGTATCAGAATGGGTTTAATTCATAAACGCAAACTTACTATGAAACCCTAGGTCTAGGACTAAACCAAAATTATGTTTTCTTGTTACACTTTGCTTTATGGATTTTATACACACTCGGGATTTAAAACCCTAATTATTCTTAATCCAAGACATCTTTGATTATCCTTTTAATCCACTCAAATCACCCTCGAGTGTACGATGCCACTACGGGTCAAGAACGTCAAGGAGTTTCCAAACAAAATACTTATATGTTGACATAACAGACTGTGAGCTCGCACGGTATGCTCGTGTGTTCGCACATTCTCTTTTCAGGAGACTGTGTGTTCGCACGGACCTCGTGTGCTTTCGCACATTCCTCATAGGGGAGATTGTGCGTTCGCGCACAGTGGCTTTGCGCTTGCACAGCTTCTCTGTGCAGCGTACAACCCTGAATCCTTCCTCTCAGGGAAAAACTGTCCTACTACAACGTCCAATTCCGCTATCGGAATGAGTTTAACATGCATATCAATCCAAATTACATCATAGACGTCAAAACTAACTTATTTCCGACTAGATCGATTCGAACTTAACTAATATACACAAAACAGCCCATGAACATAATAAAATCCAACCCAAAATCAGATTCCTCACCTTGATTTGAAGCTCTTAGATGATAGAGGATCAAATTTCTGAAAGATAGTGAAAGAATCGTTGAATTTGGTGAAGGAATGAAGAAACCCTAAGTTTTATACGTTTAGGTCGAGCAAAATGATGAGCTGATATGATTTTCACGAAATTGGGGCTATTTATACACCTGCTGCCGACCTAGTAAGTGTGCGTTCGCACACACTGAGTGTGCGTTCGCACACTCCTTAAATTTAAGGGTGTGCGTTCGCACACCTATTGTGTGCGTTCGCACACTACTCAAAACTTGACAGATTCAAATCTCCAATGGCCGGTTTATAGGTTTGCCTCTTAGGAAGGCCTCCGTCAAGTTTCGTCAAGATCTGACGGTTCAATTGGGAGAGATCGTCGTTTTACTAAACAGTGTCAGTGTGCAGGTAGCACGTGCGCACTGTCCTATAAAATTTCTTCAAAATGCATCGAAACGATTTCGAATCAACTCTAATTTGAACACTCACTATGCCACTTCATATATGATTCATACATATTCATCTCACCTTAAAAACGTACGGAATTCCATTCTATCCGTGATCAAATTGTTGAGTGACATGTTCTCACATTTCGTTTCATTGCTTTGCTTAGCATAAAACATTTCCATTTCTTTCAAATTACTATTTCCGTAATCCATATATATTCGATTTCACTTAATTCTTTATATATCACACGGGTCATGACAGGATGCTAACAATTCACACGTCATACATCAACAATTGACGTCATAGAAATATGGGGTATTATAGTTAGTGATTTAAGTCAAACGTTTAACACGTTACGAAACCAATCCAAACGTTTAAAACGTTTCCCCTTTTTAGCAATTTAAGCAAAACGTTTATAAACGTTACGAAACAAATCCAAACGTTTCACCTTTTTAGCGATTTAAGCCAAACGTTTAAAACTTTACGAAACCAATCCAAATGTTTAAAACGTTACGAAACAAATCCTAACATTTCACCTTTTCTGCGATTTAAGCCAAATGTTTAAAACGTTACAAAACAAATCCTAAGGTTTCACCTTTTTAGTGAGTTAAGCCAAATATTTAAAACGTTACGAATCAAATCCTAACGTTTCACAATTTAAGCGATTTAAGCCAAACGTTTAAAACGTTTCAAAAAAAATCCAAACGTTTCCCTTTTTAGCGATTTAAGCCAAACGTTTAAATCGTTACGAAACCAATCCAAACGTTTAAAACGATACGAAAAAAATCGTAACGTTTCACCTTTTTAGCGATTTAAGCCAAACGTTTAAAACCTTATGAAACAAATCCTAAAATTTCCCCTTTTTAGCGATTTAAGACAAACGTTTAAAACGTTACGAAACAAATCCTAACGTTTCACCTTTTTAGCAATTTATGCCAAACGTTTAAAATGTTACGACACAAATCCAAACGTTTAAAACGTCAAGAAACAAATTCTAATGTTTGACCTTTTTAGCGATTTAAGCCAAAAGTTTAAAACGTTAAAAAACTAATACAAATGTTTTACCTTTTTAGCGATTTAAGTAAAACGTATAAAATGTTATGAATCAAATGCTAACGTTACACCTTTTTAGCAATTTAAGCCAAACATTTAAAACGTTACGACACAAATCCTAACGTTTCACCTTTTTAGCAATTTAAGCCAAACGTTTAAAAAGTTATGACACAAATCCAAACGTTTAAAACGTTAAAAAAACAAATCATAACATTTCACCTTTTTAGCGATTTATGCCAAACGTTTAAAACGTTACAAAACAAATGCAAACGTTTTATCTTTTTAGCGATTTAAGCAAACATTTAAAATGTTACGAAACAAATCCTAACGTTTCCCCTTTTTTTCGATTTAGGCCAAATGTTTAAAACGTTAGAAAACAAACTCAAACGTTTTACCTTTTAGAACGTTCTGAATCAAATACTAACTTTTCACCTTTTTAGCGAATTAAGCCAAACTTTTAAAACGTTACGAAATAAATCCAAACATCTCACCTTTTTAGCGATTTAAGCCAAATGTTTAAAACCTTACGAAACAAATCCTAACATTTGACCTTTTTAGCGAACCAATCCAAACGTTTAAAACGTTATGAAACAAATCCTAACGTTTTGCCTTTTAGGAATTTAAGCCAAACGTTTAAAACGTTACGATACAAAACCAAACGTTTAAAACGTTACGAAACAAATCCTAACGTTTGACCTTTTTAGCGATTTAAGCCAGACGTGTAAAACGTTAAAAAGCAAATCCAAATTATTTACCTTTTTAGCGATTTAAGAAAAACGTTTAAAATGTTATGAAACATATCCAAACGTTTAAAATGTTACGAAACAAATGCTAACGTTTCACCTTTTCAGCGATTTAAGCCAAACGTTTAAAACGTTACAAATGAAATCCTAAAGTTTTAACTTTTTAGCAATTTAAGACAAACGTTTAAAACGTTACGACACAAATGCAAACGTTTAAACGGTATGAAACAAATCCTAACGTTTCCCCATTTTAACGATTTAAGCCAAACGTTTAAAACATTACAAAACAAATCCAAACGTTTTACCATTTTAGCGATTTGAAGAAAACGTTTAAAATGTTACGAAACTAGTCCAAAAGTTTAGAACGTTACGAAACAAATTCTAACGTTTCACCCTTTTAGCGATTTAATCCAAATGTTTAAAACGTTACAAAACAAATCCAAACATTTAACCTTTTGCGATTTAAGTCAAACGTTTAAAATGTTACGAAACAAATCCTAATGTTTCACCATTTCAGCGATTTAAGCCAAACGTTTAAAATGTTAAACAAATCCTAATGTTTCACCTTTTTAGTGATTTAAGCCAAACGTTTAAAACGTTTCCAAACAAATCCAAACGTTTCACCTTTTTAGCGATTTAAGCCAAACATTTAAAATGTTACAAAACCAATCCAGACGTTTAAAAAGTTAGAAAAAGAACGTTGAAAACGTTATGAAACCAATCCAAACTGTTAAAACATTACGAAAAAAATCCTAACGTTTCATCTTTTTAGCGATTTAAGCCAAACATATAGAACGTTACGAAACAAATCCTAACGTTTCCCCTAAGCCAAACATTTAAAACGTTTCGAAACAAATCTAAACGTTTCAACTTTTTAGCAATTTAAGCCAAACATTTAAAACGTTACGAAATCAATCCAAATGTTTAAAACGTTACGAAAAAATCCGAACGTTTCATCTTTTTAGCGATTTAAGCCAAACATTTAAAACGTTACGAAACAAATCCTAACATTTCACCTTTTTAGCGATTTAACCCAAACGTTTAAAACGCTATGAAATAAATCCTATAACCTGTTAAGCTATTTAAGCCAAACGTTTAAAATGTCACGACAAAAATACAAACATATAAAACGCTACGAAACAAATCCTAACGTTTCATCTTTTTAGGAATTTAAGCTAAACGTTTAAAACGTTACGAAACATATCCAAACATTTCACCTTTTTATCAATTTAAGCCAAACGTTTAAAACATTACAAAACCAATCCAAACTTTTTGTTTTTTTAGCGAATTAGGCCAAATGTTTACAAACATTACAAAACGAATCCAAATGTTTCACCTTTTTAGCGATTTAAGCGAATCTTTTAAAACATTATGAAACCAATCCAAACGTTTAAAACGTTACGAAACAAATCCAAACGTTTCACCTTTATAGCGATTTAAGCCACACGTTTAAAGCGTTGTGAAACCCATCCAAACGTTGAAAACATTACGAAAGAAATCCCAACGTCTCCCTTTTTTAGCGATTGAAGCCAAACGTTTACAAACGTTACGAAAGAAATCCAAACTTTTCAACTTTTTAGCGATTTAAGCCATACATTTAAAACGTTACGAAACCAATCAAAACATTTAAATTGTTACGAAACAAATCTAAATGTTACACCTTTTTAGCAATTTAAGCCAAATGTTTACAAACGTTACGAAACAAATCCAACGTTTTACCTTTTTAGCGATTTAAGCCAAATGTTTAAAACGTTACGAAACAAATCCTAACGTTTCCCCTTTTTAGCGATTTAGGCCAAAGGTTTAAAACGTTACAAAACAAATCCAAACGTTTTACCTTTTTGGCGACTTAAGCAAAACATTTTAAATGTTACGAAACAAATCCAAACGTTTAGAACGCTCTGAAACAAATCCTAGCTTTAACCTTTTTTGCGAATTAAGCCAAATGTTTAAAACGTTATGAAATAAATCCAAACGTTTCACCTTTTTAGCGATTTAAGCCAAACGTTTAAAACCTTACGAAACAAATCCTAACATTTCACCTTATTAGCAAACCAATCATAATGTTTAAAACGTTACGAAACAAATCCTAACGTTTTACCTTTTTAGCAATTTAAGCCAAACATTTAAAACGTTACGACACAAAACCAAACATTTAAAATGTTACGAAACAAATCCTAACGTTTGACCTTTTTAGCGAATTAAGCCAAACGTTTCAAACGTTAAAAAAATATACAAATGTTATACCTTTTTAGCGATATAAGCAAAACGATTAAAATGTTACGAAACAAATTCAAACGTTTAAAATGTTAGGAAACAAATACTAACGTTTCACCTTTTTATCGATTTAAGCCAAACGTTTAAAACGTTATAAATGAAATCCTAACGTTTCAACTTCTTTCCAATTTAAGCCAAACGTTTAAAACGTTACGACAAAAACCCACACGTTAAAAACGTCACGAAACTAATCCTAACGTTTCGCCTTTTTAGCCATTTAAGCCAAACGTTTCAAACTTTACAAAACGAATTCAAACGTTTTACCTTTTTAGCGATTTAAACAAAACGTTTAAAATGTTACGAAATAAACCTTAACGTCTAGAATGTTACGAAAAAATCCTAATGTTTCTCCCTTTTTGTGATTTAAGCCAAACATTTAAAACGTTACAAAACAAATTCAAACGTTTCACCATTTTAGCGATTTAAGCCAAACATTTAAAATGTTAAGAAACAAATCCTAACGTTTCACCTTTTTAGAGATTTAAGCCAAACATTTAAAACGTTACGAAACAAATGCTAACGTTCACCTTTTTAGCGATTTAAGCCAAACGTTTAAAACGTTTTGAAACAAATCCAAACGTTTCCCTTTTTTAGCGATTTAAGCCAAACGTTACCAAACCAATCTAAACGTTTAAAACATTACGAAACAAACTATAACGTTTCAGCTTTTTAAAGGATTTAAGCTAAACGTTTAAAACGTTATGAAACAATTCCTAACATTTCACCTTTTTAGCAATATAAGCAAAACGTGTAAAACGTTACGAAACAAATCCTAATATTTAACCTTTTTAGTAATTTAAGCGAAACGTTCAAAACGTTACGACACAAATCCAAACATTTAAAACGTTACAAAACAAATCCTAACATTTGACCTTTTTAGCGATATAAGCCAAATGTTTAAAACGTTTCAAAACAACTTCAAATGTTTTACCTTTTCAGCGATTTAAGCAAAACGTTTAAAATACTACGAAACAAATCCAAACGTTTAAAATATTACGAAAGAAATGCTAAAGTTTAATCTTTTTAGCAATTTAAGCCACGCATTTTAAACGTTACGAATGAAATTCTAACGTTTCACCTTTTTAGAATTTAAGCCAAACGTTTGAAACGTTATGACACAAATCCAAACGTTTAAAACGTTACGAAACAAATCCTAATGTTTCACCTTTTTAGCAATTTAAGCCAAACGTTTACAAGGTTACAAAACAAATCCAAACATTTTACCTTTTTAGAGATTTAAGCAAAACGTTTAAAATGTTACGAAACAAATCCAAACGTTTAGAACGTTACGAAACAAATCCTAACGTTTCACCTTTTTAGTGATTTAAGCCAAATATTTAAAACGTTACAAAACAAATCCAAACGTTTCCCATTTTTAGCGATTTAAACCAAACGTTTAAAATGTTACGAAACAAATCCGAACGTTTAAAACAAAATAAATCCTAACGTTTCACTTTTTAGCGATTTAAGCCAAACGTTTAAAACGTTATGAAACAAATCCTAAAGTTTCACCTTTTTCGCGATTTAAGCCAAACGTTTAAAATGATACGAAACAAATCCAAACCTTTAAAATGTTAAGAAACAAATCCTAACGTTACACCTTTTTAGCGATTGAAACCAAACATATACAAACGTTACGAAACAAATCCAAGTGTTTCACCTTTTTAGCGATTTAAGCAAAGAGTTTATAAATGTTACAAAAAAAATCCAAATGTTTCACCTTTTTAGTGATTTAAGACGAACGTTTAAAAGGTTATGAAACCAATCCAAACGTTTAAAACGTTACGAAACAAATCCTAACGTTTCACCTTTTTAGCGATTTAAGCCAAACGTTTAAAACGGTACGAAACAAATCCTAATATTTGACCTTTTTAGCGATATAAGTCAAACGTTTAAAACGCTACGAAACAAATCCTAAAATTTCATCTTTTTAGCAATTTAAGCCAAACGTTTAAAGCGTTAGGAAACAAACCCAAACGTTTCGCCATTTTAGCGATTTAAGCCAAACGTTTACAAACGTTATGAAACAGATCCAAATGTTTCATCTTTTTAGCGATTTAAGTCAAATGTTTAAAACGTTACGAAACAAATCCTAACTTTTTATCTTTTTAGCGATTCAAACCAAATGTTTAAAAAGTTACGAAACAAATCCTAATGTTTCACCTTTTAAGCGAGTTAAGCCAAATGTTTAAAGCGTTACGAAAAAAATCCTGGCGTTTCACCTTATTAGCGATTTAAGCCAAACATTTAAAACTTTTTGAAACAAATCTAAACGATTCACTTTTAGCAATTTAAGCTAAACCTTTAAATCGTTACGAAACCAATCCAAACATTTAAAACGTTACGAAACAAAACCTAACGTTTCACCTTTTTAGAGATTTAAGCCAGACGTTTAAAACCTTACGAAACAAATCCTAACATTTCCCCTTTTTAGCGATTTGAGTCAAACGTTTAAAACATTACGAAACAAAACCTAACGTTTCACCTTTTTAGCAATTTAGGGCAAATTTTGAAACATTATAAAACAAATCCAAAAGTTTTACCTTTTTAACGATTTAAGCAAAACATTTAAAATTTTACGAAACTAATCCAAATGTTTAAAACGTTACGAAACAAATGCAAACGTTTCACCTTTTAGCTATTTAAACGAAAAGTTTAACATGTTACGAATGAAATCCTAACGTTTCACCTGTTTAGCAATTTAAGCCAAACGTTTAAAATGTTACGACACAAATCCAAATGTTTAAAACGTTACGAAACAAGTCCTAACATTTCACCTTTTTAGCGATTTAAGCCAAACGTTTAGAACGTTACAAAAAAATCCAAATGTTTTATCTTTTTAGCGATTTAAGCAAAACATTTAAAATAATACAAAACAATTCCTAACGTTTAGAACGTTACGCAACAAATCCTAACATTTAACCTTTTTTGCGATTAACGCCAAACATTTGAAACGTTACAAAAGAAATTCAAAAGTATTACCTTTTGGCGATTTAAGCAAAACGTTTAAAATGTTATGAAACAAAATCAAACGTTTAGAACGTTCTGAAACAAATCCTAACGTTTCACCTTTTTAGCGAATTAAGCCAAACGTTTAAAACGTTATGAAACAAATCCAAATGTTTCACCTTTTTAGCAATTTAAGCGAAACGTTTAAAACCTTACGAAACAAATCCTAGAATTTCTACTTTTTAGCGAACAAATCCAAACGTTTCACCTTTTTAGCAATTTAAGCCAAACATTTAAAATGTTACGAAACAAAGTCAAACATTTAAAACGTTACGAAACAAATCCTAAAGTTTGACCTTTTTAGTGATTTAAACCAAACGTTTAAAACCATACGAAACAAATCCTAGCATTTCTACTTTTTAGCGAACAAATCCAAACGTTTATAACATTACGAAACAAATCCTAACGTTTCACCTCTTTAGCAGTTTAAGCCAAACATTTTAAACATTACGAAACAAAGCCAAACGTTTAAAACGTTACGAAACAAATCTTAAAGTTTTACCTTTTTAGCGATTTAAGTTAAACGTTTACAAACGTTACAAAATAAATCCAAACGTTTCACCTTTCAAGTGATTTAAGTCAAACGTTTAAAACATTGTGAATCAAATCCAAATGTTACACCCTTTTAGCGATTTAAGTCAAACGTTTACAAACGTTAGGAAACAAATCCAAACATTTCACCTTTTTAGCTATTTTATCCAAACGTTTAAAACGTTACGAAACTAATCCAAATGTTTAAAACGTTAAGAAACAAATCCTAATATTTCACATTTTTAGCGATTTAAGCCAAACATTTAAAACGTTACGAAACAAATCCTACCCTTTCACCTTTTTAGCGATTTAAGCCAAACATTTAAAATGTTTCAAAAATAATCCAAACGTTTCACCTTTTTAGCGATTTTAGCCAAACATTTAAGACGTTACGAAATCAATCCAAACCTTTTATCTTTTTAGCGATTTAAGCAAAACGTTTAAAATATTACAAAACAAATCCAACTGTTTAGAATGTTACGAAACAAATCCTAACATTTACATTTTTAGCGATTTATTCCAAACGTTTAAAACGTTACAAAACAAATCCAAACGTTTACAACATAACAAAAAAAATCTGAAAGTTTCACACTTTTAGCGATTTAAGCCAAACGTTTAATATGTTAAAAAACAAATCCTAATATTTCACGTTTTAAGAAATTTAAACCAAACATTTACAACGTTAGAAAAC
Organism: Mercurialis annua; assembly: GCF_937616625.2. Classification (NCBI taxonomy): domain Eukaryota; kingdom Viridiplantae; phylum Streptophyta; class Magnoliopsida; order Malpighiales; family Euphorbiaceae; genus Mercurialis; species Mercurialis annua. Next base: position 29,507,517 of record NC_065575.1, read on the forward strand.
AAATCCAAACGTTTTACCTTTTTATTGATTTAAGTATAACGTTTAAAATGTTACGAAACAAATCCAAACGTTAAGAACGTTACGAAATAATTCCTAACGTTTCACCTTTTTAGCGATTTAAGCCAAACAATTAAAACATTACAAAACAAATCCAAATGTTAAAAACGTTACGAAACCAATCCAAACATTGAAAATGTTACGAAACAAATCCAAATGTTTAACCTTTTTAGCGATTTTAGCCAAACGTTTACAAACGTTACGAAACAAATCCAAACATTTTACCTTTTAGCGATTTATGCCAAACGTTTAAAACGTTACGAAATCAATCCAAACGTTTAAAATGTTACGAAACCAATCCAAACGTTTAAAACGATACGAAACCAATCCATCTGTTTAAAACGTTACGAAACAATCCAAACGTTTCACCTTTTTAGCGATTTAAGCCAAACGTTTACAAACGTTACGAAATAAATCCAAACGTTTCACCTTTTAAGCGATTTAAGCCAAACGTTCAAAACGTTGTGAATCAAATCCAAATGTTACACCTTTTTAGCGATTTAAGCCAAACGTTTACAAACGTTAGAATACAAATCTAAACATATAACCTTTTTAGCTATTTTAGCCTAACGTTTAAAACATTACGAAACTAATCCAAATGTTTAAAACGTTAAGAAACAAATCCTAACATTTCACATTTTTAGCGATTTAAGCCAAACGTTTAAAACGTTACGAAACAAATCCTAGCGTTTCACCTTTTTAGCGATTTAAGTCAAACGTTTAAAATGTTACATAACAAATCCTACTGTTTCACCTTTTTAGCGATTTAAGCCAAACATTTAAGACGTTACGAAATCAATCCAAACGTTTTATCTTTTTAGCGATTGAAGCCAAACGTTTTAAATGTTACGAAAAAATTCAACTATTTAGAACGTTACGAAACAAATCCTTACATTTACCTTTTTAGCGATTTATTCCAAATGTTTAAAACGTTACAAAACAAATCAAATGTTTTCAACATTACAAAAGAAATCTGAATGTTTCACCTTTTTAGCGATTTACGCCAAACATTTAAAACGTTACAAAACAAATCCAAACGTTTCCCCTTTTTAGCGATTTAAGCCAAACGTTTAAAATTTTACGAAACAAATCCAAACAGTTAAAGCGGAACAAATCCTAACTTTCACCTTTTTAGCGATATAAGCCAAATCTTTAAAATGTTACAAAACAAATCGTAACATTTTACCTTTTTAGCGATTTAAGTCAAACGTTTAAAATGTTACGAAACAAATCCAAACGTTTCAAACGTTGCGAAACAAATTCTAACGTTTCACCTTTTAGCAGATTAAAGCCAAACGTATACAAAGGTTATGAAACAAATCCAAACGCTTTAAGTTTTTAGCGATTTAAGCCAAACGTTTACAAACGTTACGAGACAAATATAAACGTTTCGCCTTTTTAGTAATTTCAGCCAAACATTTAAAACGTTACGAAACCAATCCAAACGTTTAAAACGTTACGAAACAAATCCAAACGTTTCACCTTTTTAGCGATTTAAGCCAAACGTTTACAAACGTTACGAAACTAATCTAAACGTTTCACCTTTTTATCAATTTAAGAAACAATCTTTAAAACATTACAAAACAAATCCAAACGCTAAAAGGTTACGAAACAAATTCAAAGGTTTTATCTTTTTAGCGAATTAAGCCAAACATTTGCGAATTATACGAAACAAATCCAAACGTTTCACCTTGTGAGCTATTGAAGCCAAACGTTTAAAACGTTACGAAACCAATCCAAACGTTAAAAATGTTACGAAACAAATATAAACATTTCACCTTTATAGTAATTTAAGCCAAACGTTTAAAAGGTTACGAAACCAATCAAACGTTTAAAATGTTACGAATTAAATCCAATCGTTTCTCCTTTTTAGCGATTTAAGCTAAACGTTTACATACGTTACGAAACAAATCCAAACGTTTTTTCTTTTTATCGATTTAAGAAAGACATTTAAAACGTTACGAAACCAATCCACGTTTAAAACGTTTCCCATTTTTAGCTATTTAAGCCAAACGTTTACAAACGTTACGAAACAAATCCAAACGTTTCACTGTTTTAGCGATTTAAGCAAAACTTTTACAACGTTACGAAACCAATCCAAACGATTAAAACGTTACGAAACAAATCCAAATGTTAAAAACCTTACGAAACCAATCCAAACATAGAAACTGTTACGAAACAAATCCAAATGTTTCACCTTTTTAGCGATTTAAGCCAAACTTTTACATACGTTACGAAACAAATCCAAACGTTTCACCTTTTAGCGATTAAGCCAAACGTTTAAAACGTTACGAAACCAATCCAAACGTTTAAAATGTTACGAAACCAATCCAAACGTTTAAAACGTTACGAAACCAATCCATATATTTAAAACGTTACGAAACAATCCAAACGTTTCACCTTTTTAGCGATTTAAGCCAAACGTTTACAAACATTATGAAATAAATCTAAACGTTTCACCTTTTAAGCAATTTAAGCCAAACGTTTAAAACGTTGTTAACCAAATCCAAATGTTACACTTTTTTAGCGATTTAAGGCAAACGTTTACAACGTTAGGAAACAAATTCAAACATTTCACCGTTTTAGCTATTTTAGCCAAACGTTTAAAACGTTGTAAATCAAATCCAAATGTTACACCTTTTTAGCGATTTAAGGCAAACGTTTACAAACGTTAGGAAACAAATCCAAACATTTCACCTTTTTAGCTATTTTAGCCAAACGTTTAAAACGTTACGAAACTAATCAAAATGTTTAAAACGTTACGAAACAAATCCTAGCGTTTCACCTTTTTAGCGATTTAAGCCAAACGTTTACAAACATTACAAATCAAATCCTACCCTTTCACCTTTTTAGCGATTTAAGCCAAACATTTAAAATGTTTCAAAAATAATCCAAACGTTTCACCTTTTTAGCGATTTTAGCCAAACATTTAAGACGTTACGAAATCAATCCAAACCTTTTATCTTTTTAGCGATTTAAGCAAAACGTTTAAAATGTTACAAAACAAATCCAACTGTTTAGAACGTTACGAAACAAATCCTAACATTTACCTTTTTAGCGATTTATTCTAAACGTTTAAAACGTTACAAAACAAATCCAAACGTTTACAACATTACAAAACAAATCTGAAAGTTTCACCCATTTACCGATTTAAGCCAAACGTTTAAAACGTTATAAAACAAATCCTAATATTTCACGTTTTAAGAAATTTAAACCAAACGTTTGCAACATTAAAAAAAATCCTAACGTTTCACCTTTTTAACTATTTAAGCCAAACTTTTAAAATGTTACGAAACAAATCCAAATGTTTAACCTTTTTAGCGATTTAAGCCAAACGTTTAAAATGTTAAGATACAAATCCAAACGTTTCACATTTTTAGCAATTTAAGCAAAACGTTTACAAACGTTACGAAACAAATCCAAACGTTTCACCTTTTTGCAATTTAAGCCAAACATTTAAAACGTTACGAAACCAATCCAATCGTATAAAATGTTACGAAACCAATCCAAATGTTTAAAACGTTACGAAACCAATCCATTCGTTTAAAACGTTACGAAACAAATCCAAACGTTTCACCTTTTTAGCGATTTAAACAAAACATTTACAAACATTACGAAACAAATCCAAATATTTCACCTTTTTAGCGATTTAAGTCAAACGTTAGGAAACATATACAAACCAAACGTTTACAAATGTTAAAAAACTAATCCAAATGTTTAAAACGTTAAGAAACAAATCCTAACATTTCACATTTTTAGCGATTTAAGCCAAACATTTAAAACATTACGAAACAAATCCTAGTGTTTCACCTTTTTAGCGATTTATGCCAAACGTTTAAAATGTTTCGAAAAGAATCCAAACCTTTCACCTTTTTAATGAGTTAAGCAAAACGTTTAAAATTTTATGAAAGAAATCCAAATGTTTAGAACCTTACGAAACAAATCCTAACATTTACGTTTTTAGCGATTTAAGCCCAACATTTATAACGTTACAAAACAAATCTAAAAGTTTCCCCATTTTAGCGATTTAAGCCAAACGTTTAAATGTTACGAAACAAATCCAAACGTTTAAAACAACACAAATCCTAATGTTCTCCTTTTTAGCGATATAAACCAAATTTTTAAAATGTTACAAAACAAATCGTAACGTTTCACCTTTCTAGCGATTTAAGCCAAACGTTTATAATGTTACGAAACAAATCCTAACTATAACCTTTTTATAGATTCAAGCCAAACGTATACAAATATTACGAAACAAGTCAAAACTCTTCACCTTTTTAGCGATTTAAGCCAAATGTTTACAAACGTAACGAAACAAATTTAAGTGTTTCACCTTTTTAGTGATATAAGCAAAAAAATTAAAACCTTACGAAACCAATTGAAACTTTAAAAACGTTAAAAAAACACATCCAAACGTTCAACCTTTTTAGCGATTTAAGCTAAACATTTACAAACTTTTACAAAAATTACGAAACTAATCCAAACGTTTCACCTTTTTATCAATATAAGCAAAAACGTTTAAAACGTTACGAAACAAATCCAAACGCTTAAAACGTTACGAAACAAATCCAAAGGTTTCACCTTTTTAACGAATTAAGCCAAACGTTTGCAAATGTTACGAAACAAATCCAAACGTTTCACCTTCTTAGCGATTTAAACTAAACGTTTAAAATGTTACAAAAAATCCAAACGTTTAAAACGAAACAAATCCTAACTTTTGGCCTTTTTAACTATTTAAGCCTGATAGGAGTAAAATTACTCCTATATTCCGAGTCGTTTCTAAGCGTCTTTAATCGCTTTTATAGTATTATTCATAGATTATTTAGTGTTTTTATGTTTTATGATGTGTGTTAGTGTTTCAAGGATTATTTAGTGATTATGGAGCGTTTTGAGCAATAAAGAGTATAAATCATGGATTAGATCGAAGTCGTGAAGTTTGGGAATGAAGAAAGCACATTTGCACCCATGAAACTCTGACCCCGACACATTCATTAACAATTTTGGAGCATTTAAAGATTTAAAATGACTTTATGTTCTTCATAAGAAATAAAGTAGACATTCTAATCTTTCCAACGGTTCAAGAACTGACTCATTTGGAGTTTTTTACATTGAGTTATGAAGTTTTGAAGTTGGTAGTTTTGCAGCTGGAATCATGTCTCGAACGAGAATTTAAGGTCTCGAACGAACGAGACCTTCAAAATTTAGCTCAGTGACAACTTTTTCGTAAGAAATTTGCTTTGAAACTTCAATTTGAGGCATGTCTTGAACGAGACATGCATTGTCTCGAACGAGACATGTAAAAAAGGGTTGTATCCGAGTTGAATTTGGATATTACTCCTACTTTGACTCCAACCGAAACTCCTATTACAAATTTGATTTGTAAAACGAATTTGAAGACCCCAGAACTACCTCCACTATATAAAGGCATTGTAATAGAATTAATTAGTAGATCAATCAGTAAATTAGACATTATATTAGAGTAGTTATAATTTAGGTTTCATTAAATAGCTTTTTTAGTCTAGTTTTTTCTAACAGTTTATAAGTACTTTATAATTAGTTTCTGCAAGACGATTGTTGAAGATTTCAAGTTTAATCAAGACGATTCTCTCCGAGATTGACAACCCCGGTATTTATTGTTTAATTATATTTTCTTCTTCATCATCCTTCTTGTTTTATTTCAGTTTTAATATAAGTAACTAAAACCCTTGTTCGAGGTTGATATGAACTTATAAATTGATAATTACTTGGATTGGATGAATTAGTGTTAATTCGTGTCTTAATTGTTAATCTTATTGCTTGGATTAAATTAGCTACTTAGTTCATGAGTTTTGTGTTTAGTTAACTAATTGAGAGATTGTTAATTAAATAGACATAGGTAATTAAGAACTTAGAGGAAAACACCGTGAGAGCGGGTTGGAATTTAGGTAGTCGTTGAGTTTGCTTCATAATTACAATTTAGTTATTTAATTCAGTTTTAATATTGTGAGAGCAAGTTAATAATTGATTAGTTAATTAGGTTGTGATTTTATTTGAATCTTTGAGACTTGAGAGAACGGGATTCGGTGCATTAGAATAGCTCGATTCGCGATAAAATCACTAAGAAATCCTATTCCATAATTTTACTTATTTATTTGGGATTATCAATCCTTAAGCTTTTTAATCTTATTGTTTTAAATCATATTTTATTATTTATTTTCAGTTTATATTAGTTTAATTAAATTACAAAACCCTATTGATTTTTCTAGCTAGCCGATTAAAGAATATTTGAAAGGGTTAATTCCTAATTAAATCACAAACTTTACACGAAATTTTATATTAATCATGAACTTTAAAAGTTGTCATTTAAAAGCACGAACTTTCATTTTATTTCAAATCTATTGCCAAAGTAAAATCCGGTGTATTTTATCGAACCAAAAATTCTTAATCCTATATACTATAACTAAAAGATAATAAGATTTAATGTCGATTTATAATTTGGGTCTTTCATTAATAGTTTATTGAAGAATTTAGTCAACAAAAATACACTGAAATGATAGATTTGAAACAAAATGAAAGTTCGTGCCTTAAATGGCAACTTTTAAAGGTCATGATTAAAATGAAACTTCGTGTAAAGTTCGTAATTTTTTTAGGAATTAACCCTATTTGAAATTAGTGATTAAGTCCATTGTCTCTGTGGGATCGATACTATGTCTTCCAAGTTATATTACTTGCGCGATATCGTACACTTGCGATTATTGCCAACAAAGCCAAACGGTCAAAATGTTACGAAACAAATCAAAACGTTTAAAACTTTACGAAAGAAATCCTAACGTTTCACCTTTTTAGCGATTGAAGCCAAACATATACAAACGTTAAGAAAGAAATCCAAATGTTTCACCTTTTTAGCGATTTAAGCCAAACGTTTACGAACGTTACAAAACAAATCCAAACGTTTCACCTTTTTAGCGATTTAAGCCAAACATTTAAAACGTTACGAAACCAATCCAAACGTTTAAAACGTTACGAAACCAATCCAAATGTCTAAAACGTTACGAAACAAATCCTAACGTCTTTTTAGCGATTTAAGCCAAACGTTTAAAACGTTACGAAACACATCCTAATATTTCACATTTTTAGCGATTTAAGCCAAACGTTTAAAACGTTACGAAACAAATCCAAACGTTTCCCCTTTTTAGCGATTTAAGGAAAACGTTTACAAACGTGACGAAACAAATCCAAACGTTTCACCTTTTAGAAATTTAAGCCAAACGTTTAAAATGTTACGAAACCAATCCAATCGTATAAAATGTTACGAAACCTATCCAAACGTTTAAAACGTTACGAAACCGATCCATCTGTTTAAAGCATTACGAAAAAAATCCAAACGTTTCACCTTTTTAGCGATTTAAGCAAAACGTTTACAAACGTGACGAAACAAATCCAAACGTTTCACCTTTTAGCAATATAAGCCAAACATTTAAAATATTACGAAACCAATCCAATCGTATAAAATGTTACGAAACCAATCCAAACGTTTAAAACGTTACGAAACCAATCCATCCGTTTAAAACTTTACGAAACAAATCCAAACGTTTTACCATTTTAGCGATTTAAACTAAATGTTTACAAACGTTATGAAACAAATCCAAACGTTGTGAAACAAATCCAAATGTTTCACCTTTTTAGCGATTTAAGGCAAACGTTAGGAAACAAATACAAACGTTTCACCTTTTTTGCTATTTTAGCCAAACGTTTAAAACGTTACGAAACCAATCCAAATATTTAAAACGTTAAGAAAAAAATCCTAACATTTCACATTTTTAGCGATTTAAGCCAAACATTTAAAACGTTAAGAAACAAATCCTAGCGTTTCAGCTTTTTAGCGATTTATTCCAAACGTTTAAAATATTTCGAAAATAATCCGAACCTTTCACCTTTTTAGCGAGTTAAGCAAAACGTTTAAAATGTTACGAAAGAAATCCAACTGTTTAGAACCATACGAAACAAATCTTAACATTTACGTTTTTAGTGATTTAAGCCAAACATTTATAACGTTACAAAACAAATCCAAACATTTTCCAATTTAAGCGATTTAAGCCAAACGTTTAAAATGTTACGAAACAAATCCAAAAGTTTAATAACAAAAAAAATCCTAACGTTCACCTTTTTAGCGATATAAGCCAAATGTTTAAAATGTTAAAAAACAAATCGTAACGTTTCACCTTTCTAGCGATATAAGCCAAACGTTTAAAATGTTACGAAACAAATCCTAACTTTATACCTTTTTACAGATTCAAGCCAAACGTATTCAAAGGTTACGAAACAAATCCAAACTCTTCACCTTTTTAGTGATTTAAGCCAAATGATTACAAACGTTACGAAACAAATTTAAGCGTTTCACCTTTTTAGCGATATAAGCAAAAAAATTAAATGCTTACGAAACCAATTCAAACTTTAAAAACGTTGCGAAACAATTCCAAACGTTCAACCTTTTTAGCGATTTAAGCTAAACATTTACAAACGTTTACAAACATTACGAAACTAATCCAAACGTTTCATCTTTTTATCAATATAAGCAAAAACGTTTAAAACGTTACGAAACAATTTCAAACGCTTAAAACGTTGCGAAACAAATCCAAAGGTTTCACCTTTTTAGCGAATTAAGCCAAACGTTTGTAAATGTTACGAAACAAATCCAAATGTTTCACCTTTTTAGCTATTGAAGCCAAACGTATAAAATGTTACGAAACCAATCCAAACGTTTAAGACGTTACGAAACAAATATAAATGTTTCCCCTTTTTAGCAATTTAAGCCAAACGTTTAAAAGGTTACGAAACCAATCAAACTTTTAAAATGTTACGAAACCAATCAAATGATTAAAACGTTACGAATTAAATTCAAACGTTTCCCCTTTTTAGCGATTTAAGCCAAATGTTTAGAAACGTTACGAAACAAATCCAAACGTTTCACCTTTTTATCGATTTAAGCCAAACAATTAAAACGTTACGAAACAAATCCTCGTTTAAAACGTTTCCCATTTTTAGCTATTTAAGCCAAATGTTACGAAACAAATCCAAACGTTTCACCTTTTTAGCGATTTAAGCCAAACTGTTAAAACGTTATGAAACCAATCCAAACGTTTAAAATGTTACGAAACAAATCCAAATGTATAAAAAGTTACGAAACCTATCCAAATATTGAAAACGTTACGAAACAAATTCAAGCGTTTCACCTATTTAGCGAATTAAGCCACACGTTTACAAACGTTACGAAACAAATCCAAACGTTTCACCTTTTATCGATTTAAGCCATACATTTAATACGTTACGAAACCAATCCAAATGTTTATAATGTTACGAAACCAATCCAAACGTTTAAAATGTTACGAAACCAATCCATCTATTTAAAACGTTACGAAACAAATCCAAACGTTTCACCTTATAGCGATTTAAGCCAAACGTTACGAAACAAATCCAAACGTTTTACCTGTTTAGCTATTTAAGACAAACATTTAAAACGTTGTGAAACAAATCCAAATGTTTCACCTTTTTAGCGATTTAAGCCAAACGTTTACAAACGTTAGGAAACAAATCCAAATGTTTCACCTTTTTAGCTATTTTAGCCAAACGTTTCAGACGTTACGAAACCAATCCAAATGTTTAAAACGTTAAAAACAAATCCTAACATTCCACATTTTTAGCGATTTAAGCCAAACGTTTAAAGCGTTACGAAACAAATCCTAGCGTTTCACCTTTTTAGCGATTTAAGCCAAACGTTTAAAACGTTACAAAACAAATCCTAAAGTTTCACGTTTTTAGTGATTTAAGACAAGCGTTTAAAACGTTTCGAAAATAATCCAAACGTTTCACCTTTTAGCGATTTAAGCCAAACGTTTAAACGTTACGAAACCAATCCAAACATTTTACCTTTTTAGCGATTTAAGCAAAACATTTAAAATGATACGAAACAAATCCAACTGTTTAGAACGTTACGAAAGAAATCCTAACATTTACCTTTTTAACGATTTAAGCCAAACATTTAAAGTGTTACAAAACAAATCCAAACGTTTCCCCTTTTTAGCGAATTAAGCCAAACGTTTAATATGTTACGAAACAAATGCAAACGTTTAAAACGAAACAAATCCTAATGTTCATCATTTTAGCGATATAAGCCAAATGTTTAAAATGTTACAAAACAAATCGTAACGTTTCACCTTTTTAGCGATTTAAGCCAAACGTTTAAAATATTACGAAACAAATCCAAACGTTTCAAAACGTTGCGAAATAAATCCTAACGTTATACCTTTTTACCGATTAAAGCCAAAGATACAAAGGTTAAGAAACAAATCCAAACACTTCATCTTTTTAGCGATTTAAGCCAAATGTTTACAAACGTTACGAAACAAATTTAAGTGTTTCACCTTTTTAGCGATTTAAGACAAACATTTAAATAGTTTCGAAACCAATTCAAACGTTTAAAATCTTATGAAACAAATCCAAACATTTCACCTTTTAAGCGATTTAAGATAAACGTTTACAAACATTGCGAAACTAATCCAAACGTTTCACCTTTTTATCAATTTAAGCAAAAACGTTTAGAACGTTACGAAACAAATCCAAACGCTTAAAATGATATAAAACAATTTCGAAGGTTTCATCTTTTTTGCGAATTAAGCCAAACGTTTGCAAATGTTACGAAACAAATCCAAACGTTTCACCTTTTTAGCTATTCAAGCCAAACGTTTAAACATTATGAAACCAATCCAACGTTTAAAATGTTATGAAATAAATATAAACGTTCCATGACTCGGCTAGCTCGATAATTTTATGGTTGATATAGTTGAATACCGTTTTAAAACAAATGATTAATAAGAAGAAACTTCTACAAATTGTGTTTTTGTTTTAACCGTGGGTCTCAACAAAATTTGGAAGTTTTCGTATTTGATTTTTAAATTTCAAAATGAATTTTAAAACCGCATTCTGAAAAGATGATAAAGTTATAAGATAATTTTAGTACGAAAATTCAAGCTGGTTGTAGCATGTCCTGATTTTGTCTCAAAGAATATGTGGGTTAATTTTGTTCAATGGCATGCTTACATGATTTATGGGTTGTAAAAATCGTAAAATTTTTAGTTTTGATTTGCGTTGTATAATTCGCTTACCTGTTGGACTAAGCTTATGGTTTTGCTTCGTCTCTTCGTGCGAAGTAGCACGTGGGATGATTTACTTCATGCGATTATGGTAAATATTTGATGTTTGGTTTGATTGTAAGTCGAACTTTTGTTCAGACCCTGTTTTGATATAGTATCAACTGGGATAAGTTGGATTTGCTATATTGTTGTTGGATCGAAATCTTTTGGTTTCGAAATCGAGGAAGACGAGGGAAGTATTCCCTTAGAATGGTTGATGGTTTCTGATTATCCTGGAAAGGATATTGGAAATTCTGAACCGAGAAGATAGATCAGTGTATTAATACACTGGTGATTACACCAATTAATGATGCGATGCATGAGCTGGCGGTAAATTTCGTAGTGGCATATTGATGTGTTATTTCTTAGGGAATAAGCTCAGTCTGAATTGAAGTTAGTTGGATACCTTATATGGTAGAGTTATGATGAAGTTATTAGGATGAGTTGTTTTATAGCATATAATATTGGCAGGTTGCAAGTACGGAGTTTGAGGAATATTTTGGGGTTATCGAGTGCACATCTCACAGAGTGTAACATCTAGCAAATATTTTATTGAGACGTTGATTTCAAATGTTAAATTGTTAAAATATTGGAAATATTTTCAACACGTAATTGTGCACAGAAATATCATGAACATGAATTTTGAATGTCACGAATAGGATTGCATTGAGCATTAAGTATGTTCACTAAATAAAAGATAAATCAAAAATTGATACATGCATAATTGTATATGCATCACATGCATAGAAATGATTAGAGTTAGATGAAATTCTTTGGGGATGAGAGATGTCATCACCGTGGCGCACAATTATGTAAAATGAATTTTATCGATAAAGTGTTTTGAGAAAGATGTTTTGAAAGAAGCTCGCGAGTCAAATTATGATAAATTTATTTATAAAATTGTTGGATTTCAAATGATTTTGAAACTGTTACTGAAAGGTAGCTAGGAAAATACTATGTGATGATGGTGGTGAATTTTGGACGATTACTTAGTTAGGAATGGATCTACGTTTTCAGAATCTTGTGCTTCTTAAAAAGTAATAATGGGTTGAGGTTTGCGCTCGAGATTTGAGTAGTGCGGTATAGAGTAATTTAGAATAGAAAGCTTTCGTGATAATTTCCGATTTGTTATTTAAGGATGTTGGTTATGCTCATGTGTGTATATACATAACGTTTTTAAAGGAAACTTTATCTTTTCAGATTTGAAATTGTCCAAGTATTTTGGTATATGGACATAAAGGTATTTTCATAAACAAGGAGATTTGTATTGTTCAATTTTACCCTTCTGAGAAAAGGAAGGAATTTCATCAAATTGGTTTTAAAAGTAATGGTAATTTTGTGGGCTTAAGATTTCTTCAAATCTTGTGTTTATTTACAAATTAAGATTTGTAAGTGACAATAAATTTTTATTGTTTTGAAAAAAAATCAATATGTATTTTCAATACGAAGGATGTTTCCACGGTTTGTGTATTTTTTAAAAGGGGATAATTTGATTTTAGCAAGTTTGGATTAAAGAGGACATAAATTTTGTCCATTTACTGTTTTATAAATTTACAAACGCATTGAAAAGTAAAGGGAAAATTTCAGATTCAAAATGTGGATATTTTGAAAAATTTTAAGGGTTCATGAACCGATGGATTTTCAACGATAAAGGTATTTCGATTTTGAATGCAAAAGGAGGTGTAAGACGTAAAGTTTTTTTTTAAAGAAAAGTGGAAAATTTGTATATAAAATGTTTTGTATTAAAAGATTTTATACCCCCAGGGGTTAGTTTTGAGCATAACTAACAATTCGGTCGTAGTAAACTGGTCGTATTGATATTTCGTTGTATACGAAGTTATAGTCAATTGATTGAATAATTTTGAGAATTTGAGTTCGATTTGGTTAAGAATCGGGAATCGCGGTTAACAGGTTCGACAACCATGATTGGTTGATCGATTTTGTTAATGAATGGAATTATTGTAATGTCTGGTTATCGTCTGGGTCAGTGGTTGAACCCTTGGTGAGAGAGGCAAAATATTTGTTAAGTTGTGAGGTGTAGTCGAGGTTCAGTTAGTTGGGGCGTTATGTTTCCAAATGATTGGAGGAATCATTGTAATTGAGATTGTTTATCATTAATCTGGAGTTTCTATTATTATGAGTTAAATTCACGTTTTCTTGGGAAAAACGTTATGCGCCTTGTGTTTTTAAGATTCACAAGTTAATGGTATTATCGAGTTAATATTAATCATTAGGATTGGATGATTAGTATAGTGTTTGATGTGGAACTGAAATATTATCTGAAGTTTACTTGGTTTTGTTATCGCATATTTCGATGTCGAGATGCTATAAGTGAAAGTAAGTAAGTGTTTTAGAACGATAGATTTTTATCAGCTATGTTTGCAGTATCCTTGTTTTGTTTGAGACAAAAGATCTTGGAATTGTAGAACTATAGTCGAGCTAAGGGCTTGACTTGTATTTTGATATTAAGGATTTTATAATTATTTAATATTCGAGGTGGTTTTAGAAGCCATTCCGGTAAAGAGTATTTGTGACTATCAGTTAGAAAATTGTGGATTATTCAACTGTGTTGACCGAGCAATCATTGGAGCACCTAGTTGTTAGACTCGGAATTTTGCGCATATGTGTGTTGTGACCGTTTAAAGTGCAAATCAGTATCAAATTTAAAATTCGAGGTCGAATTTTCCATTGGTTGTGGAGAATGTAATACCCCATATGTTTTTGGCGTGTTTCGTCTTGTGTTGACTTTCTCTAGGTGGAAATTTAGATTAGAGTTATCATTGAAAGAGATTCGAGGTTTGTTCTTGATTATCCTAAGTATTTCAATAGAGCTTTATGTGGGAGAGTTTGTATTTCTTCGTTTGATTTCACCTAGAAAGGGCGATATCATTTTATGTTAAGTGGAAGTTAGTATTAAGGCTTTTGCGACCTTTTATGATTGTTTGGTTATGAAAGTGGTGGTTTTGAGTTATCGTTCGAGGAACAACCTGTTGAGTTTTGCTTACGCAAGTTCGTTGGTCGTTAAGCACGGAGTACTATTGATTTCAGTCGGGTTGGTTTTTGATTAAAGACTATTCTTAGAAGACAGGGTTTGTTGCAGTGTTGTTGATTATTGTTCTTGTTACGTTGGGTATCTTGATGATACGTTTTCATATCAGTCTTGTGCGTTTGTTCAACTAGACGTGTAGTTTTATGCTATGTTGTTCGACGGTTGTTTTTGTTTTAAAAATCGAGGACGATTTTGTTTTAAGTTGGGAAGAATGTAATACCCCGTGTTTTTCCGGCTAGTTCCGATGAACTTTCCATTATACCTTGGATTTGTTTGAGTTGGTTTGACTTCTCGAAAACATGGTTTGAAGGTTCATGACGTTTTGAATGATGTTTTATGATGTTTTGAGTGTGGTTTGGGTCATCGGATCGATTCTGAGCTTAAAGTCAAATTTCGCGTTTTTCCTTCTTGGGCAGAAAAGTTAGCGGTCGCCAACTTTAGTTAGCGGTTGCCAACTGCTTTGCGGTCGCCAACTATAGTTCGCGGTCGCCAACTTGCACTGTACAGTTCGCCGTTTTTCTATAAATACCATCTTATTCGACCTAAATCAGTTTTGAACTTTTCTTAAAATTCTATTGCGGCTGTCACTCTCAGATTATCATCTCTTATTGATTCCTCAACATATTTTCTTCAATTGTAAGTATTTTAATTAACTATTTCAACATTTAATTCCTTAAAACTCATTCAATTGAATTCTTATTAATTGTTCTCTATTATATGTTGCTATAGGCTGAATTGAGTTATTATTTTTCCGGGTTTTCTCTTTTGGTCATTATTAATCTATTTCAAGAGGTTAGTGGTTCTAATCCTTTTCTTTGAATTGTAGAGATTGTTAGATATTGGTTTAGTTTATTACTTTGGGTGATATAGCATGTTGTATATTATGTTTTGGCTTGATTGAAATCTGAGATTTCATACTTTGGGTGTTGTTGTTGTTAATTGTTACTGTTCTTACTTGATTAGCTTGGAATCATTTCTTAGACTAAGGGCTATGTGAGTTGGCATGTGGTTATGAATTAAATTATGTTTCTCCTTTTATAAAAATCTGGAAATACCTACAGAAATTGATAATAGGTGGCTAGTTAAGAACCTTACATTGGGTGAGTTGAGATCATTGGCTAGACTTAAGTGTGGTACTAAATTGTAGGTTTTTAAAAGTAATCCGATGTTTTAAAGGCATATAAATATGGCTGGAAATTATCTTTTCAAAAGGGTTATTTTGATAGTTCTAATACGTTAGGCTAATTGATTGAATTGGAAATTGTTGCACAAATCGTTTATAAGTTGAGATAAGTTACCATTGTTTGATAGTGGATTAAAAAGGTAATGTCAAATCTGAATTGGTTGGTTTATAAGTATTCATAATCATTGTGGTATCTATTTAAAGTGATTTAACACGTCATGTTTGTTTGGGTAATCTTTTGCCAAGTGTTGGCTTAGGTGTTGGCGTGTTGTTAGAATTGCATTGTTAGTGATGTTAAGTGTTTAGTTTCTTTGTTTTCAAGTTAATATTGTTGTAAAGATATTCCGGATTTTTAAATTTGGTTTATACATTGGTTTTTGGTGGGTTAGACTTTGGTCGCCTGAGTTGTGGGAAGAAATTGACCATAGTGATGACTCAGTTGACTTACTACTTTGGAATCACTTATTTGAGATTGTCACGATCCATTTTCATGAATCGCGACCGGCGCTAGGGTATGGGTATGGTTGTACCGAAACCCGTAGCTAGCCTTGCATATAACAAACATTTATCATTAACAACATTGTACTTGCATAAAACCACATGCTCGGGGGCAACCGAGACTCCAACCTAGTCTAGCAGTTTATATGTACAACATATAAATAATAAATGCTCAGTCAACTCCAAGTCTCTAACATGGCATAAATATTAAAATAACATAAGTTAATATAATAATGCCAATCAACAAATAATCCAATTGAATTAATCTGACAACAAGTATTATAACAAGTAAGACTTCTAATTACTCCTGCGGTCTAAGAGTAAAATCAGTCCAATAATTCTAATAAAATAAAGTAAGACCTCCGAGGAAATAAAGAATCGGAGACCAGCTGACTCGCTCAAATCATAACCCTGGAAAAAATTGGAAAAGCAACAGGGCTAAACCACAAATATCTAAATCCAGTTGTCATGTCGGTGAGACGTATCACCATAACTGATCCCCGACTATCACTCAAATAAAATATGTGAGTCCCAGGAGCCGTATCTTCCACTGGAGCCCTCACTAATGCGAGACATATCTCGAACCTACCTCAATACCATATGATCATATACCGGTGCGCACGCAGTCTCGATGATGCCCATCGACTAACCCGTTCCAATTCAGATCCATAATGCCAAAAACAGTTCGAAAGCTGTTTATACAATATATATATATATATATATATATATATATATATATATATATATATATATATATATATATATATATATATATATATATATATATATATATATACAAAATACAATTTACTTAATAAAGCGGTAAATAGCGATATAAACTCACTGCTTGCTAATCCATGTGATAACCTGGCAAGCAATCTAATCCTGGTTCGTCTCTGAAGCACCAACGGTCGAAGAGTCTAGACAAGGTATAAATAATAATTAAAAACATACCCTAACTCTAGGGAGTACTAGAAACCATGTAGGACTAGCCCACATAATAACAAGCAAATATATAACCGAACACATAAGGTTCATACGCATCCAAACCATAACCCAAGTTATAGAATACAAACCATATAAGTTTCCATTTCAAAACACAATTTCAATAAGTCAGAAAACAATTTTAGATAACCCAAGTTTAAATCCATACCAATGAGTCAGCCGAGTTATCAAAACTACCAAGCTTCTTCCCACTTGTTGGGCGACCAGAGTCAAATCCAACCCAAAATAAAACCCAAGTTTACATTCTGAATAACTTGAATGAAAAGTATAGTCTTTTAAAAACAAGAACACAATCCATCGTTTAGCCAACAATCGGCAAATCACACCATACCAACATAAGTATGTTAAACTTCTTTTAAATGAACCAAAAAGGATTAAATCATCCATTTAAACGTTAAACTCAGATTTGAAACAAGATTCAAAGCACAACTTAACCACAAAATGAACTTGACTACTAAAGTGAAACAACACAAATAAAGTAGTTCACAACCAAGCAATGCCAACATGCCAATAAAGATACAAAACAGTCCCAATACGATTATGGACATCAACTATATCATTGAAATGTACTCAACATATAAACAAGGTGAAATCATGCATTTACAAGCCAACCAATCATCCTATGATTTACTAAGCATGCCAAAAGATGTAATATTGATTCAAACACAAAAGATCGGCCTTTAACAAAAATTTCCAGCCCTCTTCTACATTGCTAAAACAGCGAATTAACCAAGCCACAATCATACGAACAACCTAGTACCTTAACCCAATGACTCGGCTAGCTCGATGATTTTATGGTTGATATAGTTGGATACCGTTTTAAAGCAAATGATTAATAAGAAGAGACTTCTACAAATTGTGGTTTTGTTTTAACCGTGGGGCTCAACAAAATTTGGAAGTTTTCGTTTTTGATTTTTAAATTTCAAAATGAATTTTAAAAGCGCATTATAAAAAGATGATATAGTTATAAGATAATTTTAGTACGAAAATTCAAGCTGATTGTAGCATGTCCTGATTTTATCTCAAAGAATATGTGGGTTAATTTTGTTCAATGGCATGCTTACATGATTTATGGGTTGTAAAAATTGTAATATTTTTTGTTTTGATTTGCGTTGTATAATTCGCTTACTTGTTGGACTAAGCTTATGATTTTGCTTTGTCTCTTCGTGCGAAATAGCACGTGGGATGATTTACTTCATGCGATTATGGTAAATATTTGATGTTTGGTTTGATTGTAAGTCGAACTTTTGTTCAGACCCTGTTTTGATATAGTATCAACTGGGGATAAGTTGGGTTTGCTATATTGTTGTTGGATCGAAATCTTTTGGTTTCGATATCGAGGAAGACGAGGGAAGTATTCCCTTGAAATGGTTGATGGTTTCTGATTATCCTGGAAAGGATATTGGAAATTCTGAACCGAGAAGATAGATCGGTGTATTAATACACTGGTGATTACACCAATTAATGATGCGATGCAGGAGCTGGCGGTAAATTTCGTAGTGGCATATTGATGTGTTATTTCTTAGGAAAAATGTAGCACCCCTCTTAAATTTATATTAAAAATTAACTTAAAAACTTAATTCAAATTTAATCTCATCAAATTTTCAGTTCAAACATTTATAAACAACCTCGAAATAATACAATTTCATTAATTTGCAAATATCGATTTTAAAACAGAAAGCTAGATGCTAATTTCAAAAATTTTAATTTATTGTTCATAAAAGAATAAAAGTTTATACTTAAATAAAATCTAAATCCAGATGACACCGCTGACCCATCTAACGAGACCAATCGACTGACTACACGAACCTAAATGGATGAGTCACTGCGGCATATCTCCTGAAAATAGGTGGCAAGGGGTGAGCTGCCTACTCAATACAATATAGCTAATTATATTTATATATATAAAAACAACAAGTAAAACAAATCATAAATCATTAAATCAAACTATAAATTCATTGACTCTCATATTCAAAACCCACAAATACAATCAAACAAAGTAAATCATAATCTATTAATTTATTTAATTAGGGCCCCGCTTAACCTAACTGAATCATATCCAATGGTTTGTCGGCCATCACAACCACATTAATAATATACATCGCACAAGATACCGAACACATTAGTATCCCGACACCACCCCAATGTCTAGCAAAACGCACAGGATATTCTATGCTTCCGAGAATATCCCGGCACCGAAGTGCCTAGCAAATCTTTGATCACATCCTTTATCTAATCATTTCACAATTTAATCGTCGCATCTATAAACCATTGGATATTATCAGCTCTAGGTAAGCAACTGTCAACTTCTTTGATTAATATCAAAATTAAATTCTCAAACTGTCTCATCGATCATAACCAAATACTGACAAACATGTATCTAGAATATCCATCAATTTCACCATCACATAATCCAATTATATTACACTCAAAACAAATACGGCAAAAATGTAATCAACGCATCAACTAACATATAATTAATCATACATCAAAACACCAACACCAATGCCAACTACATAAAAATTCACATTTAGCAATAATTAAATATACATAAATATAATTAACTATACTTACCTCTATCGCTCCATAATCAAACTATCAGACGATATATCCGACAATCTACTCTATCTGCGTCTCCTAAAAATATTTATAATGCGTATTTTATTAATGTTTTGTATCTAGAATAATAAGTATAAGAGAATTTATTAACTGTAAAATACTTCATCAAAAGTTCCAAAGAAACTATCTATCATTACGATAATTTCAATTTTATGGACAAAATTGTCATATTTTAAAATTTAAATATGAAAACATTAATACTGCAACATTTAAATAAATAACTGACATTGTTTTCCGCAAAGGCACAATGAAATTATAAAAGCTTCAGATGATAGTTTTGTTTTACAAATACAATATTCCAATGGTAAAGAGTTTATACAACATAACAAGCTAATCCCATAAAATCTAGGTCAGAAGTTCAATTAAATCGGCTATATAATAGAAAACACATAAAATTCTACGAAAATACCAAAAATATGTTGAAAATATTGAAATTAAACAATCCATCAATCACAAAAAAAATACATATAAATAGAGATGATTCAATTTATAAAGTAATCCATGATTAGTTTGTACTTGCTACAATTTCATTTAAGCTAAACATTTTTTTCTCTCATTGAATTTTTAAATAAAGATATTAACTGAAATCAAAACGTATTAAAATCATTCAATCGTCAAACTAGTGATCTCAGAGACATTCAATTATTATTCTTTTCTTAGACCGTAAAATTACTTCCTCAACATATTTGAAAGTTTCATAAAAATCCACGGTAAAAGAAAATCAAATCGATAAATATCAAGCTCAGTCAAAAATACTAGCTAATCAAAATTATAAATAAAATAAAACAAAATAAACGTATCAAATTAATTACCTCAAACACAGAGAGTAACAAAATTAGTCGTGAAATTTATTTTTGCATACTAAAGAGGTCATGAATCCGAAATAAGATATTGTCAAACAACTCTCACTATCAAATATGTTCACTCACTTATTACCATACTAAAACGATATCAATTACCTATCATTTAACACTTTAATTTTATAATTCAAAATTAAAGAAATAGCATGTCTTAAAAAAACAATTTGACTATGTATTTGTTTTTTTTTTCTTCTAAATCATCATAAAATCGGGGATAATCCATATTTTGTTAGTTTTATAAAGCTATTAACCAAAAATTGAAAAAAAAACTAATATAATTCTTACTCTTCTCTAGCGGTTTAATTCGGTGAATTCTAGTAACTTTTCCTACTAATAAATAAATAAAAAGATATTAGTAATTCTATTTATTATCATGACAATTAAATAAGCACCCTTAAATTCAAATGCAGAGTAAGATCTTTTATTTTAGTAAAAAAAAATACCTTCTCTCTTCATATGAAGTACAAAATTATTTTTACAAAATTAATATCAGTTAAACTATAATTTTTTTTTGACATGAAAATAAGGCAACTGACTTTTGATATCATAATTTGCACTTTTTTTTGGACTTAATTATTCCATTCCAATATCATACTGCCAATATATTTAAAATGTTATACATGCAAGCAAATGTTTCAAAAAAAATTATGATTTTATAAATATATCAAAATAGGTCAATGCGAAAGTATTATAATCATAATTAGCGAGATACATATTATAAATCTTTATCATTAGTTGATGTTATCAAAATCATGAAACAAAGTTCGATACTATTTCACTTATCACAATGAATAGGCATGACTAAATTGACAATTGCCTGGTAAAACTATACATTTATTAAAAACAAATGTACCACATTATATAATTCGACTCACATGTATGTTAATTTTTTTTGTTCTATCTTATCTAAATATCATATTAATACTAAAAGTAAGAATTTATACATAAGATTTCATTATTCAAGATAATTACTCTTCAAATAACAACAAAATCGACAACAGTTTTACATAAGTGTTCACATTTTATATAATATTATGCGTAACAAACGATCATGAATTGAGAAGGAAAAAAAATGTCATAATTTAAATTTAAAAAGAAATCAAATAATATATATGTCAAACCAAACAAAGTAAGAAAGTGTAGAAATTTATGTCTACTCAAATTAAGTAAAAAGAAACTATTAAAACAGCAAATCATTAATTCAATTATACAATTTTTTTTTATTGAATAATATCATTCGAATGAATATCTAGCCTTTCAGCTAATTGGAAACTGAGTCACGAAATAAAGGCATGAAATATAAATCAATATATATTTTTTTTAAAATTAATATGTTCATATCAAAATATAATGACAACGATAACAAAAACTATTTTAAAAACTCACATAAATGTTTTGGCTCCTTTCTTTCACTGTATAAAATTAAATACAACTACTTTTATCTTGAAATTAAATTTAAAATTTTAAATGCTAAATTAATCAATCGTGAACCAACCAAGAAAAACTGATACATTTTTTTTAGATACTAATTATTAGAAGAAGCATGCACTGATTTATAATTCAATTCCTTTCGTTTTTCTTGCAAAATAAATATAACCCAAACAAATAGCTTAAATTCAGTCATAAAGTGAAACCATTTATAATTTTTATTTTATTTAATTTTATTATAATTCAAATATATTTACATTTTTTTTAACTTACACGAACAATGTAAGACCACCAATCAAAACCAACAAAAACAATAAGAGGGACATTAAATTCAACATTGTACCCTTTTTTTTGACAACAGACATAAAAATATAATGTTCCTCAATTAGTTAAAAGTATAGACTTGGAACTTATACTCAAAATTTTAATTATAAATATGATATACCATACAAAGTCTAAAATCCAAGAAAGAAAATTATAAATTCAATACAAATTAGTCAATTCCTTCGAAGTATAACTGAAAATTAAAGATAAATACACTTGTTATAAGAACGACGTCGTATAAAAGACACTTGTCAAAATATTGATGATTAAGTTTAAAAGCTCTGCTAAATATTATCATATAAATTATTTTAGACTAATCATTAAAATACATTTGTAAACGACACTGAGAACAAGTGCAAATAGTCATTTAAACAAAATATGTTTCAGATATAAAACCCCAAAAATATAATACAAGTCAGATAATCATATATATACCCTTTTAAATTTTTCTATATCCCCAATATTTTAAATGCATTCCAATTCTTTGTATAATAAAATTGATACCAATTTCAAAATTTCAATTAATAAAATTACAGTTTGTATAGCCAAAACTTCCACATATTTATATATATAGATAGATATTTTCAGCATTTAGTCACACTAATCATTCTCTTGATTCAATTAACAAATCTTTTAGGAAATAATTTTTTTTTAATCAATGTCATGATATTATAAAATTTAATTTTATCAAAAACTGGCATTGAAAATAATATTTTAAAAGCCTTAATAAATTCACGTTTCATTACCAATATAAAGAGCCAATCTTTTTGAAACTAATTTCATGTCGATAATTAAGCCGAAAATCAATCTAAATCACCATTTTTGAAAAACAAACAAATATTAAATCTAACAGATTAAATAAAATTCAAATATCACTAATATAATTTTTTATTATTATTATTACTTATCTCATTCTCACTAATATATAGAAAATTGGTGACCAACTTATATTCTATATAAAATAAAATTATTGAATTTTAAATCATCAATATTTAAAAAAAAGAGTTCGATCTTAAGTATGAATGAAATAACATCCTCATAGAATGAATACTAATTACAAACAAACACAATAAAAGAACCTATCATAATGACAATAATATAATTAGAGACTATTATAAAAAGAAACTAACTCTAGCGACTCTACTGACTCATCCATACGAACTATCGGGTCAACAGGTTCATAAAAAAAACATCATCCTTTAATAACACTCATTAAAAAAAATATGTGGGGTAACCTGAAACGTATACCCGCTCTAATACCATTAAATGTAGCACCCCTGTTAAATTTATATTAAAAATTAACTTAAAAACTTAATTCAAATTTAATCTCATCAAATTTTCAGTTCAAACATTTCTTAACAACCTCGAAATAATACAATTTTATTAATTTGCAAATATCGATTTTAAAACAGAAAGCTAGATGCTAATTTCGAAAATTTTAATTTATTGTTCATAAAAGAATAAAAGTTTATACTTAAATAAAATCTAAATCCAGATGGCACCGCTGACCCATCTAACGAGACCAATCGACTGACTGCACGAACCTAAATGGATGAGTCACTGCGGCATATCTCCTGAAAAATAGGTGGCAAGGGGTGAGCTGCCTACTCAATACAATATAGCTAATTATATTTATATATATAAAAACAACAAGTAAAACAAATCATAAATCATTAAATCAAACTATAAATTTATTGACTCTCATATTCAAAACCCATAAATACAATTAGACAAAGTAAATCATAATCTACTAATTTATTTAATTAGGGCCCCGCTTAACCTAACTGAATCATATCCAATGGTTTTACGGCCATCACAACCACATTAATAATATACATCGCACAAGATACCAAACACATTAGTATCCCGACACCATCCCAATGTCTAGAAAAACGCACAGGATATTCTATGCTTCCGAGAATATCCCGGCACCGAAGTGCCTAGCAAATTTTTGATCACATCCTTTATCTCATCATTTCACAATTTAATAGTCGCACTATAAACCATTGGATATTATCAGTTCTAGGTAAGCAACTGTCAACTTCTTTAATTAATATCAAAATTAAATTCTCAAACTGTCTCATCGATCATAACCAAATACTGACAAACATGTATTCAGAATATCCATCAATTTCACCATCACATAATCCAATTATATTACACTCAAAACAAATACGCCAAAAATATAATCAACGCATCAACTAACATATAATTAATCATACATCAAAACACCAATGCCAATGCCAACTACATAAAAATTCACATTTAGCAATAATTAAATATACATAAATATAATTAACTATACTTACCTCTATCGCTCCATAATCAAACTATCAGATGATATATCCGACAATCTACTCTATCTGCGTCTCCTAAAAATATTTATAATGCATATTTTATTAATGTTTTGTATCTAAAATAATAAGTATAAGAGAATTTATTAACTGTAAAATACTTCATCAAACGTTCCAAAGAAACTGTCTATCATTACGATAATTTCAATTTTGTGGACAAATTGTCATATTTTAAAATTTAAATATGAAAACATTAATACTGCAACCTTTTAAGAACTGAAGGTCAACAAATAAAATTTAGTTGTCACTTGTTTCGGTTCACTGTGAAATTTTAAATAGATAACTGACATTGTTTTCCGCAAAGGCACAATGAAATTATAAAATCTTCAGATGATAGTTTTGTTTTACAAATACAATATCAATTCTAAACACTTTTCTATGAATGTATGCATTATTTAAAAAGGATTTTTCATTAACTCACATCAAGAATGAAACAAAGTTTCAGATTTATATTAGTGTGCAATAATAAATAATTTAATCATACCAATAATTCTAATATAATCAAATAGCAATATCATTAAAAGAAAATTACTGTTTTAAAATAATACCTTTTGAAAACTTCATTCTTGTCCCTTTTTCAATTATAATTTGAGCTAGCACTTGATTTTGAGTTCTCCATATTTGACGGCTGATTTTGTTTTTCTTTTCTTTATGTTTATCCAAGAAACAAATTAATCTCCTTTAAATACATATTAACTAGCTTAGGGTTTTATTTAGAAAAATGACATCTTTATCCCTTATTTATAGTGTAAGTTGCCTTATTTTAATCTTTGTTATTATTATTATTTTATTTCTATTATTACTGTTATTGATATTATTATAAATTATTTATTTATTTAATATATATTTTTCCGGACGTTACAGAAAAAGCTTAGTCTTAATTGAAGTTAATTGGATACCTTATATGGTAGAGTTATGATGAAGTTATCAAGATGAGTTGTTTTATAACATATCATATTGGTAGGTTGCAAGTACGGAGTTTGAGGAATATTTTGAGGTTATCGAGTGCAAATCTCACAGAGTGTAACGTCTAGCAAATATTTTATTGAGACGTTGATTTCAAAGGTTAAATTGTTAAAATATTGGAAATAATTTCAACACGTAATTGTGCACAGACATATCATGAACATGCATTTTGAATGTCACGAATAGGATTGCATTGAGCATTAAGTATGTTCACTAAATAAAAGATAAATCAAAAATTGATACATGCATAATAGTACATGAATCACATGCATAGAAATGATTAGGGTTAGATGCAATTCTTTGGGGATGAGAGATGTCATCACCCTGGCGCACAATTATGTAAAATGAATTTTATCGATAAAGTGTTTTGAGAAAGATGTTTTGAAAGAAGCTCGCGAGTCAAATTATGATAAATTTATTTATAAAATTGTTGGATTTCAAATGATTTTGAAACTGTTACCGAAAGGTAGCTAGACAAATACTCTGTGATGATGGTGGTGAATTTTGGACGATTACTTAGTTAGGAATCGATCTGCGTTTTCAGAATCTTGTGCTTCTTAAAAAGTAATAATGGCTTGAGGTTTACGCTCGAGATTTGAGTTGTGCTAAAGTGCGGTATAGATTAATTTAGAATAGAAAGTTTTCGTGATAATTTCCGATTTGTGATTTAAGGATGTTGGTTATGCTTATGTGTGTATATACACTACGTTTTTAAAGGAAACTTTATCTTTTCAGATTTGAAATTGTCCAAGTATTTTGGTATATGGATATAAAGGTATTTTCATAAAAAAGGAGATTTGTATTGTTCAATTTTACCCTTCTGAGAAAAGGAAGGAATTTTATCAAATTGGTTTCAAAAGTAATGGTAATTTTGTGGGCTTAAGATTTCTTCAAATCTTGTATTTATTTACAAATTACGATAGTGACAGTAAAATTTTATTATTTTGAAAAAAAATCAATGTGTATTTTCAATACGAAGGATGTTTCCACGGTTTGTGTATTTTTGAAAATGGGATAATTTGATTTTAGCAAGTTTGGATTAAAGAGGACATAAATTTTGTCCATTTACTGTTTTATAAATTTACAAACGCATTGAAAAGTAAAGGGAAAATTTCAGATTCAAAATGTGGATATTTTGAAAAATTTTAAGGGTTCATGAACCGATGGATTTTCAACGGTAAAGGTATTTCGATTTTGAATGCAAAAGGAGGTGTAAGACGTAAAGGTTTTTTTAAAGAAAAGTGAAAAATTTGTATATAAAATGTTTTGTATTAAAAGATTTTATACCCCCAAGGGTTGGTTTTGAGCATAACTAACAATCCGGTCGTAGTAAACTGGTCGTATTGATATTTCGTTGTATACGAAGTTATAGTCAATTAATTGAATAATTTTGAGAATTTGAGTTCGATTTGATTATATGAGATATTTGATTTGAGAATCGGGAATCGCAGTTAACAGGTTCGACAACCATGATTGGTTGATCGATTTTGTTAATTAATGGAATTATTGTAATGTCTGGTTATCGTCTGGGTCAGTGGTTGAACCCTTGGTGAGAGAGGCAAAATATTTTTTAAGTTGTGAGGTGTAGTCGAGGTTCAGTTAGTTGGGGCGTTATGTTTCCAAATGATTGGAGGAATCATTGTAATTGAGATTGTTTATCATTAATCTGGAGTTTCTATTATTATGAGTTAAATTCACGTTTTCTTGGGAAAAACGGTATGCGCTTTGTGTTTTTAAGATTCACAAGTTAATTGTATTATCGAGTTAATATTAATCATTAGGATTGGATGATTAGTATAGTGTTTGATGTGGAACTGAAATATTATCTGAAGTTTACTCGGTTTTGTTATCGCTTATTTCGATGTCGAGATGTTATAAGTGAAAGTAAGTAAGTGTTTTAGAACGATAGATTTTTATCAGCTATGTTTGCAGTATCCTTGTTTTGTTTGAGGCAAAAGATCTTGGAATTGCAGAACTATAGTCGAGCTAAGGGCTTAACTTGTATTTTGATATTACGGATTTTATTATTATTTAATATTCGAGGTGGTTTTGGAAGCCATTCCGGTAAAGAGTATTTGTGACTATCAGTTAGAAAATTGTGGATTATTCAACTGTGTTGACCGAGCAATCATTGGAGCACCTAGTTGTTAGACTCAGAATTTTGCGCATATGTGTGTTGTGACCATTTAAAGTGCAAATCAATATCAGATTTAAAATTCGAGGTCGAATTTTCCATAGGTTGTGGAGAATGTAATACCCCATATGTTTTTGGCGTGTTTCGTCTTGTGTTGACTTTCTCTAGGTGGAAATTTTGATTAGAGTTATCATCGAAAGAGATTCGAGGTTTGTTCTTGATTATCCTAAGTATTTCAATAGAGCTTTATGTGGGAGAGTTTGTATTCGTTCGTTTGATTTCACCTAGAAAAGGCGATATCATTTTATGTTAAGTGGAAGTTAGTATTAAAGCTTTTTGCGACCTTTTATGATTGTTTGGTTATGAAAGTGGTGGTTTTGAGTTATCGTTCGAGGAACAACCTGTTGAGTTTTGCTTATGCAAGTGCGTTGGTCGTTAAGCACGGAGTACTATTGATTTCAGTCGGGTTGGTTTTTGATTAAAGACTATTCTTAAAAGACAGGGTTTGTTGCAGTGTTGTTGATTACTGTTTTTGTTACGTTGGGTATCTTGATGATACGATTTCATATCAGTCTTGTGCGTTTGTTCAACTAGACGTGTAGTTTTATGCTATGTTGTTTGACGGTTGTTTTTGTTTTAAAAATCGAGGACGATTTTGTCTTAAGTTGGGAAGAATGTAATACCCCGTGTTTTTCCGACTAGTTCCGATGAACTTTCCATTATACATTGGATTTGTTTGAGTTGGTTTGACTTCTCGAAAACATGGTTTGAATGTTCATGACCTCTTGAATGATGTTTTATGATGTTTTGAGTGTGGTTTGGGTCATCGGATCGATTCTGAGCTTAAAGTCAAATGTCGCGTTTTTCCTTCTTGGGCAGAAAAGTTAGCGGTCGCCAACTTTAGTTAGCGGTCACCAACTACTTTGCGGTCGCGAACTATAGTTCGCAGTCGCCAACTTGCACTGTACAGTTCGCCGTTTTTCTATAAATACCACCTTATTCGACCTAAATCAGTTTTGAACTTTTCTTAAAACTCTATTGCGGCTGTCACTATCAGATTATCATTTCCTATTGATTCCTCAACATATTTTCTTCAATTGTAAGTAGTTTAATCAACCATTTAAACATTTAATTCCTTAAAACTCATTCAATCGAATTCTTATTAATTGTTCTCTATTATATGTTGCTATAGGCTGAATTGAGATATTATTTTTCTGGGTTTTCTCTTTTGGATCATTATTAATCTATTTCAAGAGGTTAGTGGTTCTAATCCTTTGCTTTGAATTGTAGAGATTGTTAGATATTGGTTTAGTTTATTACTTTGGGTGATATAGCATGTTGTATATTATGTTTTGGCTTGATTGAAATCTGAGATTTCATACTTTGGGTGTTGTTGTTGTTAATTGTTACTGTTCTTACTTGATTAGCTTGGAATCATTGCTTAGACTAAGGGCTATGTGAGTTGGCATGTGGTTATGAATTAAATTATGTTTCTCCTGTTATAAAAATCTGGAAATACCTATAGAAATTGATAATAGGTGGCTAGTTAAGAACCTTACATTGGGTGACTTGAGATCATTGGCTAGACTTAAGTGTGGTACTAAATTGTAGGTTTCTAAAAGTAATCTGATGTTTTAAAGGCATATAAATATGGCTGGAAATTATCTTTTCAAAAGGGTTATTTTGATAGTTCTAATACGTTAGGCTAATTAATTGAATTGGAAATAATTGCACAAATCGTTTATAAGTTGAGATAAGTTACCATTATTTTGATAGTGGATTAAAAAGGTAATGTCAAATTTGAATTGTTTGGTTTATAAGTGTTCATAATCATTGTGGTATCTATTTAAAGTGATTTAACACGTCGTTTTTGTTTGTGTAATCTTTTGCCAAGTGTTAGCTTAGGTGTTGGCGTGTTGTTACAATTCGATTGTTAGTGATGTTAAGTGTTGAGTTCTTTTGTTTTCAAGTTAATTTGTTGTAAAGATATTCCGGATTTTTTAAGTTGGTTTATGCATTGGTTTTTGGTGGGTTAGACTTTGGTCGCCCGAGTTGTGGGAAGAAATTAAGCATAGTGATGACTCAGTTGACTCACTACTTTGGAATCACTTATTTGAGATAAAGTTGATTTTGGGTTTTGCCCGCTCTAGTTTATGTTTTAAAGGTCGGGGACTCAACTTAACTTGACTTGTTGTTGCTTGTTGTTTAATTGAGTATTGTGTTATTATGATGGGCTTTACCTTGACTTGTCATTTGTGCTATTCATATGTGGTGTCTAGTACTCTTTAGAGTTAGGGTCTGTTTTTAATTATTATTTATACCTTGTTTAGACTCGTCAACCGTTCGTGTTTCGGAGACGAACCATGATTAGATTGCTTGCGAGGTTGTCACGTGGATTAGCAAGCAGTGGGTTTGTACTTACTATTTACCGCTTTATTAAGTAAATTGTTATTTTAATATCTATATATTGTATACATACAATTACGAACTGTTTTTCCATTATGGCTCTTAGTTGGAACATGCTACCTAATGGGCATCATTAGGACTGCATGCGCACCGATATTGATCTAGATAAGGTATGTGATATGTGGTGGTAACTCGGTGTGAGCATAGCTCTCGGGACCAGTAGAGTAACTCGGTGTAGCTCAGCTCTCAGGACTCTGGGTATGGATTAAGAGTGGTCAGTGGTAACTCGGTGTAGCTCCGCTCTCGGGACCAGGCCTATTGGATTATGGTTATATTTAGTATTGTCGATTAGGATTCCAACTATTATACATAATGTTTATATTAAATGTTTTAAAAGGGGTTTTAAAGGTTTTCCACTTGATAAATGTAAATAGTGGTATGAACTCATCTCAGTATATCTGACCCCGTTGTTTTCCAAATTTTTTCCAGGGTTATGATTTGAGCGAGTCAGCTGCTCTCCGATTCTTTATTTCCTCGGAGGTTTTACTTTATATTTTAATAAAGTTAGTAAACTGTTTTTATTCTTAGACCGCAGTAGTAATTAGAAATGGTATTTGTCTAATACTTGTTATCAGAATTATTCTACTGATTTAATTGTTTTGGCTTTAATATAATAACTTGGGTTATTAAATATTTATGCTATGACTCGGAATTGAGCGAACAATTATTATATAAATGTTGTTTTTATGAACTGCTAGACCTAGGATGAAGTCTCGGTTGCCCTCGAGCATTGATTTCTTGCAGGTTTATGTAATTGTTGGTTATTCGCAAGGCTAGCTACGGGTTTTGGTACAACCATACCCATACCCTTGCGCCGATCGCGATCCTTGAAAATGGGTCGTGACAGAATTAAATTCAAACGTTTCCCCTTTTTAGCGATTTAAGCCAAACGTTTAGAAACGTTACAAAACAAATCCAAACGTTTCACCTTTTTATCGATTTAAGCCAAATGTTTACAAACGTTACGAAACCAATCCAAACGTTTAAAATGTTACGAAACCAATCAAACGATTAAAACTTTACGAATTAAAGTCAAACGTTTCCCCTTTTTAGCGATTTAAGCCAAATGTTTAGAAACATTACGAAACAAATCCAAACGTTTCACCTTTTTATCGATTTAAGCCAAACGTTTAAAACGTTACGGAACAAATCTATGTTTAATACGTTTCCCAATTTTAGCTATTTAAGACAAACGTTTACAAACGTTACGAAACAAATCCAAACGTTTCACCTTTTTAGCGATTTAAGCCAAACTTTTAAAACGTTACGAAACCAATCCAAACGTTTAAAATGTTACGAAACAAATCCAAATGTATATAACGTTACGAAACCAATTCAAACGTTTAAAATGTTACGAAACAAATCCAAATGTATATAACGTTACGAAACCTATCCAAATATTGAACACGTTACGAAATAAATTCAAACGTTTCGCCTATTTAGCGAATTAAGCCACACGTTTACAAACGTTACGAAACAAATCCAAACGTTTCACCTTTTATCGATTTAAGCCATACATTTAATACGTTACGAAACCAATCCAAATGTTTATAATGTTACGAAACCAATACAAACGTTTAAAATGTTACGAAACCAATCCATCCATTGAAAACGTTACGAAACAAATCCAAACGTTTCACCTTTTAGCGATTTAAGCCAAACTTTACGAAACAAATTCAAACGTTTTACCTTTTTAGCGATTTAAGACAAACGTTTAAAATGTTGTGAAACAAATCCAAATGTTTCACCTTTTTAGCGATTTAAGCCAAACGTTTACAAACGTTAGGAAACAAATCCAAATGTTTCACCTTTTTAGCTATTTTAGCCAAACGTTTAAGACGTTACGAAACCAATCCAAATGTTTAAAACGTTAAGAAATAAATCCTAACATTCCACATTTTTAGCGATTTAAGCTAAACGTTTAAAGCGTTACGAAACAAATCCTAGTGTTTCACCTTTTTAGCGATTTTAGCCAAACGTTTAAAACGTTACAAAACAAATCCTAAAGTTTCACATTTAGTGATTTAAGACAAACGTTTAAAACGTTTCGAAAATAATCCAAACGTTTCGCCTTTTTAGCGATTTAAGCCAAACGTTTAAAACGTTACGAAACCAATCCAAACGTTTTACCTTTTTAGCGATTTAAGCAAAATGTTTAAAATGATACGAAACAAATCCAACTGTTTAAAACGTTACGAAAGAAATCCTAACATTTACCTTTTTAATGATTTAAGCCAAACATTTAAAATGTTACAAAACAAATCCAAACGTTTCCCCTTTTTAGCGAATTAAGCCAAACGTTTAAAATATTACGAAACAAATGCAAACGTTTAAAACGAAAGAAATCCTAATGTTCACCTTTTTAACGATATAAGCCAAATGTTTAAAATGTTTCAAAACAAATCGTAACGTTTCACCTTTGTAGCGATTTAAGCCAAACATTTAAAATGTTACGAAACAAATCGAAACGTTTCAAACATTGCGAAACAAATCCTAACGTTATACCTTTTTACCGATTGAAGCCAAACATACAAAGGTCAAGACACAAATCCAAACACTTCATCTTTTTAGCGATTTAAGCCAAACATTTAAAATGTTTCGAAACCAATTCAAACGTTTAAAATCTTATGAAACAAATTCAAACGTTTCTCCTTTTTAGCGATTTAAGCTAAACGTTTAGAAACATTGTGAAACTAATCCAAACGTTTCACCTTTTTATCAATTTAAGCAAAAACGTTTAAAACGTTACGAAACAAATCCACACGCTTAAAACATAACAAAACAATTTTGAACGTTTCATCTTTTTTGCGAATTAAGCCAAACATTTGAGAATGTTACGAAATAAATCTAAACGTTTCACCTTTTTAGCTATTGAAGCCACGTTTAAAACGTTATGAAACCAATCCAGACGTTTAAAATGTTACGAAACAAATATAAATGTTCCACCTTTTTAGCAATCTAAACCAAACGTTTAAAAGGTTACAAAACCAATCAAACGTTTAAAATGTTACGAAACCAATCAAACGTTTAAAACGTTACGAATTAAATCCAAACGTTTCGCCTTTTTAGCGATTTAAGCCAAACGTCTACAAACATTTCGAAACAAATCCAAACGTTTCACCTTTTTATCGATTTAAGCCAAACGTTTAAAACGTTATGAAACCAGTCCACATTTAAAACGTTTCCCATTTTCAGCTATTTAAGCCAAACGTTTGCAAAAGTTACGAAACAAATCCAAACGTTTCCCCTTTTTAGCGATTTAAGCCAAACATTTAAAACATTACGAAACCAATCCAAACATTTAAAATGTTACGAAACAAATACAAATGTTTAAAACGTTACGAAACCAATCCAAACATTGAAAATGTTACGAAACAAATTCAAACGTTTCACCTTTTTAGCGATTTAAGCCAAACGTTTACAAACGTTACGAAACAAATCCAAACGTTTCACCTTTTTAGAGATTTAAGCCAAACGTTTAAAACGTTGTGAAACATATCCAAATGTTTCACCTTTTTAGCGATTAAAGCCAAACGTTTACAAACGTTAGGAAACAAATTCAAACGTTTCACCTTTTTAGCTATTTTAGCTAAACGTTTAAAACGTTACGAAACCAATCCAAATGTTTAAAATGTTAAGAAACAAATTCTAACATATCACATTTTTAGCGATTTAAGACAAACGTTTAAAAAGTTACGAAACAAATCCTAGCGTTTCACCTTTTTATCGATTTAAGCCAAACGTTTAAAATGTTTCGAAAATAATCCAAACATTTCACCTTTTTCACGATTTAAGCCAAACGTTTCAAACGTTACGAAACCAATCCAAACGTTATACCTTTTTAGCGATTTAAGCAAAATATTTAAAATGTTACAAAACAAATCCAACTGTTTAGAACGTTACAAAACAAATCCTAACATTTACCTTTTAGCGATTTAAGCCAAACGTTACAAAACAAATCCAAATATTCCCCCTTTTTAGCGATTTAAGCCAAACGTTTAAAACGTTACGAAATTGATCCAAACGTTTAAAACATTACAAAACAAATCCTAACGTTTTCCCCTTTTAGCGATTTAAGCCAAATGTTTAAAACGTTACGAAACAAATCCTAATATTTCACCTTTTAAGAAATTTAAGCCAAAAGTGTACAACGTTACAAAACAAATCCAAACATTAAGAACGTTACGAAAAAAATCCTAACGTTTCACCTTTGTAGCGATTTAAGCCAAACAATTAAAACATTACAAAACAAATCCAAACGTTTCATCTTTTTAGCGATTAAAACCAAACGTTTAAAATGTTACAAAAAATCCAAACGTTTAAAACGAAAAAAATCCTAACGTTTCACCCTTTTAGCGATCTAAACCAAACGTTTAATATGTAACGAAACAAATCCAAACTTTTAAAACTTTACGAAAGAAATCCTAATGTTTCACCTTTTTAGCGATTGAAGCCAAACCTATACAAACGTTAAGAAAGACATCCAAACGTTTCACCTATTTAGCGATTTAAGCCAAACATTTAAAACGTTACGAAACAAATCCTAACGTTTTTCCTTTTTAGCGATTTAAGGCAAACTTTTAAAACGTTACGAAACACATCTTAATATTTCACCTTTTTAGCGATTTAAGCCAAACGTTTAAAACGTTACGAAACAAATCCTAATGTTTCACCTTTTTAGCGATTTAAGCAAAATGTTTACAAACGTTACGAAACAAATCCAAACGTTTCTCCTTTTTGCAATTTAAGCCAAACGTTTAAAATGTTACGAAAGCTATCCAAACGGTTAAATTGTTACGAAACCAATCCAAACGATTAAAACGTTACGAAAGCAATCCATCAATTTAAAACGTTACGAAACAAATCTAAACGTTTTACCTTTTTAGCGATTTAAGCCAAACGTTTACAAACGTTACGAAACAAATCCAAACATTTCACCTTTTTAGCGATTTGAGTCAAACGTTTAAAACGTTGTGAAACAAATCCAAATGTTTCACCTTTTTAGAGATTTAAGCTAAACGTTTACAAATGTTAGGAAACAAATCCAAACGTTTCACCTTTTTAGCTATTTTAGCCAAATGTTTAAAACGTTACGAAACCAATCCAAATGTTTAAAACATTAAGAAACAAATCATAACATTTTACATTTTTAGCGATTTAAGCCAAACGTTCAAAACGTTAAGAAAACAAATCCTATGTTTCACCTTTTTAGCGATTTAAGCCAAACGTTTAAAATGTTACAAAATAAATCCTAACATTTCACCTTTTTAGCGATTTAAGCCAAACGTTTGAAACGTTTCGAAAATAATCCAAACGTTTCACCTTTTTAGTGAACGGAAGCTCACTGGAGCAGAGATCATACAGATTACGTCAGAGAAAATACCATTGATAAAGCAGCGTTTGAATACTGCTTCCAGTCGACAGAAGAGTTACGCGGATCCCATGAGAAAGGATATCGAATTTCAGATCGGAGATTACGTCTTCCTTAGAGTATCACCAATGAAGGGAGTAATTCGTTTCGAAAAGGAGGGCAAGTTGGCTCCGAGATACGTCAGACCATACCAAATCATAGAACGTATAGGCTCAGTTGCCTACAAGCTGGATTTCCCACCAGAAATGTCGCAAGTTCATCATGTCTTCCATATTTCCATGCTTCGGAAATATGTACCAGACCCTTCTCGAATAATTCAACCGCAAGTGGTGGATGTGAGCGAGGAACTAACATACGAAGAGCGGCCAGTGCAGATTGTCGACACGCAGATATGGCAATTGCGGACAAAGATAATTCCAATGGTGAAAGTTCTTTGGAGAAATCAATATGTAGAAGAGTGCACGTGGGAGACAGAAGAAGATATGAGGCAGAAGTATCCATAACTATTTACTTAAGGTACATGGCTAAATTTTAAATTCGAGGACGAATTTATTTTAAGGGGTGAATGTAATACCCCAAAATATTTTAAGATAATTACATCGTGCCACGTGTCGAGATTTTCGATAAATTAAATTAAGGAGGATTTAATTTAATTATATCGCGAATTTAGAATAAATTTTAATAAGTCAATTAACGGGATTTGAGGAAATAACTTTGAAAATTAATATAAAATAAATTACAAATCCCGTAACGAGAATTATTTACTAATGTCCGCGAAATAATATATATTATTAGTGGTAAAAGTTTCGAGTCGATCGGAGACCGTTTAAAATTTGGACGCGAATAGGTTTTGGACTAAATTGAAACTTTTGAAAAGTTTCAAGGACCAAAGTGCAAATTAGCTGGATTATATAACATTTCCTTCAGATGAAGGAATCACCAGAATCTTCTTCTTTCCTCATTTCTTCGTTTCAAACGGCGATAACGTACGATTCGTCGCGCGGTTTCCGTTTCTCGTCCGTTTCCAACGTTCTATAGCTCAAAACGGTCGTATTTCGACGGGTAATCACGGTAAGTTTGACGTTTTATCGTTTAGACGGATATATTTTGAGTTATATCGATTCAAAGTTTTAGGCCACGAAACGATTTTATTATTTTATCGATTATAGGATCGTATTTGGGTGTTTTGAAGTTAGAAATAGCGTTTTGGATACGTTTTGAGCGTTTTGGCGCGTTGGAGCTCGTCGGAATCGACTCCCGGGCAAAGGCCCATGGCTGTGCGTCGCACAGCCGAACTGTGCGAACGCACAGTCACGCAATGTGCGAACGCACAGTCTGCCAGGACAGTGCGAACGCACAGTCACACCGTGCGGACGCACAGTCCCCTGTGCAATCGCACAGGCAGACCCGCGTACGCATTGTGTTTTCGCCTGTCGACCCGTTTTGAGGAAAATTTATAATACGCGCATATCGAAAATTGAAATTGATTAATATTCGATTAGTTGCCAATTAATTAGAAGCGATAACCAGACGAGGTTAAAAAGAGGATTGAGTTAAAAGTGATTTACGATCCGTAAACGAGTTAGATACCGTTTATCGGAATATACGTGAGAAGCACGACGGTTATTAAAAGTTCAGTATGTCGAGTCTCGAGTCTAGAGTCAATCTTATAATATGATTCTGATACCAGTCAAATGTTTTAAAAATTGTTTTAGATCCGGCGAGGCAAGAAGCGGCTGGACCAGTAGTTCAGGAAGCTTGACGTTCTAAAGTCCCGACGTATTTTTGGATAAGCGTTTTCAGTGAGTTTATATGATTTACTTTTAAAGTATTTATTTAAGCAATTAATTTATATTGCTTTATATTTGAACTGCATGTTTTATATGAGAAACTTTTATATGAATTGCGCATATGCTTGATTTGAAACCAGTAATGATCCGATGGAACGTGTTACCTATTGAGCGGCAATAGGACTGTGTGATCACCAGTTTTGATTTGATACAGCTATGAGCTGACTATGATCATGAAATTTGAGATTTGAGGTATAGTTCGATACGAGCGAGCACACGGCTACGGTGTAGCCTGGAGTCCCCGTATCCAGTGGGTTGGACCCACCAGTGAGTTGGACTCACAATTTGATACTAATGATTTGGTTGCTTGATTGATGATTAGTATGTTTGAGGATTAAGGTTTCAATCGGATCCTGTACTTGGCTGCATATGATTGACTGCGGTTTTATGTTTTATTTGAATACTTATTAGTAAATGTATGAACTCACTCAGTATATCCCAACGGACTTCTATCCTACTTCCAGAAATCTGTATTTTTTAGTATGTAAAGAAACAGTACTTTACTCTTAGAGCTGCAGTAGATAAGTATTTTTCAAGTCAGCTTGTAATGTATAGATTTCTGTAAATATAACTTTAACGATTAAAGTTTTAAATGTTTTACGCTCGCTGCGTTATCTATATTGTGACTGCCAGAGGATATGTATGCCTGGCATGTGCTTCCAGCATGACACGTGTTTATGTCTGTCATGCATGACGTTTATGTTTCGTGAAAAATTATTTTACGTTTTTAGGCTTGCTACGGGTTTTGGAGCAACCACTCCCATTCTCGGCCCTGAGATTGGGTCATGACATAAGCCAAACGTTTAAAACGTTACGAAACAAATCCAAGCGTTTCACCTTTTTAGCGATTTAAGCCACATGTTTAAAATGTTACAAAACAAATCCTAACGTTTCCCCTTTTTAGCGATTTAAGCCAAACGTTTAAAGTGTTTCGAAAATAATATAAACGTTTCCCCTTTTTAGCGATTTAAGCCAAACGTTTAAAACGTTATGAAACCAATCCAAACGTTTTACCTTTTTAGCGATTTATGCAAAATGTTTAAAATGTTACGAAACAAATCCAACTGTTTAGAACATTACGAAACAAATCCTAACATTTACCTTTTTAGCGATTTAAGTCAAACGTTTAAAACATTAAAAAACAAATCCAAACGTTTCCCCTATTTAGCGATTTAAGCCAAACGTTTAAAATGTTACCAAACAACTCCAAACGTTTAAAATGAAACAAATCCTAACGTTCACATTTTTAGCGATATAAGCCAAATATTTAAAATGTTACAAAACAAATCGTAATGTTTCACCTTTTTAGTGATTTAGGCCAAACGTTTAAAATGTTACGAAACAAATCCAAACGTTTCAAACATTGCGAAACCTTTAACTGATTGAAGCCAAACGTATACAAAGGTTATGAACAAATGCAAACGCTTCACCGTTTTAGCGATTTAAGCCAAACGTTTACAAACATTACGAAACAAATTTAAACGTTTCACATTTTTAGCGATTTAAGCCAAACTTTTAAAACATTACGAAACCAATACAAACGTTTAAAACATTACGAAATAAATCCAAACGTTTTCCCATTTTAGCGATTTAAGCCAAACGTTTACAAACGTTACGAAACTAATCCAAACGTTTCACCTTTTTATCAATTTAAGAAAAAAACGTTTTAAACGTTACGAAACAAATCCAAACGCTTAAAACGTTACGAAACAAATCCAAACGTTTTGCCTTTTTAGTTATTGAAGCCAAACGTTAAAATGTTATGAAACCAATCCAAACGTTTAAAACGTTACAAAAAAATTTAAACGTTTCATTTTTTTAGCAATTTAAGCCAAACGTTTAAATGGTTACAAAACCAATCAAACGTTTAATACGTTATGAAACCAATCAAAACTTTAAAATTTTACGAATTAAATCCAAACATTTCCCCTTTTTAGCTATTTCAGCCAAACGTTTACAAACGTTACGAAAAAAATCCAAACATTCCACCTTTTTAGCGATTTATGTTGAACTTTTAAATCGTTGCGAAAATAATCCAAACATTTAAAACGTTACGAAACAAATCCAAATATTTCACCTTTTTAGCGATTTAATCTAAACGTTTAAAACATTATGAAATTAATCCCAACACTGAAAACGTTACTTAACAAATCCAAACGTTTCATC
This sequence comes from Mercurialis annua, assembly GCF_937616625.2. NCBI lineage: Eukaryota > Viridiplantae > Streptophyta > Magnoliopsida > Malpighiales > Euphorbiaceae > Mercurialis > Mercurialis annua. The sequence continues at coordinate 29,547,015 of NC_065575.1, forward strand.
TTTTTAGCGATTTAAGCCAAACGTTTACAAACGTTACGAAACAAATCCAAACGTTTCATCTTTTTAACGATTTAAGCCAAACGTTTACAAACGTTATGAAACAAATCCAAACGTTTCACCATTTTAGTGATTTAAGCCAAACGTTTGAAACGTTACGAAACCAATCCAAACGATTAAAACGTTACGAAACAAATTCTCACGTTTCACCTTTTAGCGATTTAAGCGGAACATTTAAAACGTTACAAAAATCCAATTTTTTAGCAATTTTAGCCAAACGTTTAAAATATTACGAAACAAATGCTAACGTTTCACATTTTAGCGAACCAATCCAAACATTTAAAACATTACGAAACAAATTCTAACGTTTCACCTTTTTATCGATTTAAGCCAAAGGTTTACAAATGTTACAAAACAAATCCAAACGTTTCACCTTTTTAGCGATTTAAGCCAAACGTTTACAAACGTTACGAAACAAATCCAAAAGTGTCACCTTTTTATGTATTTAAGTCAAACATTTAAAACGTTACGAAACCAATCCAAAATTTTAAAATGTTAAGAAACAAATCATAGTGTTTCTTATTTTTAGCAATTTAAGCCAAACGTTTAAAACGTTAGGAAACAAATCCTAGTGTTTCCTCTTTTTAGCGATTTAAGCCAAACGGTTAAAACGTTACGAAAAAAATCCTAACAACTTCACCTTTTTAGCGATATAAGCCAAACTTTTAAAACGTTACGAAACAAATCCTAACATTTCACCTTTTTAGCAATTTAAGCCAAACGTTTAAAACGTTTCGAAACAAATCCAAACGTTTCACCTTTTTAGTGATTTAAGCCAAACGTTTAAAATGTTACGAAACCAATCCAAACGTTTTACCTTTTTAGCGATTTACTCAAATAGTTTAAAATGTTACGAAACAAATCCAAATGTTTAGAATGTTACGAAACAAATCCTAACATTTACCTTTTTAGCGATTTAAGCCAAATGTTAAAAAACAAATCCAAACGTTTCCCCTTTTTAGCAATTTAAGCCAAACGTTTAAAATGTTACAAAACAAATCCAATCGTTTAAAACAAAACAAATCCTAACGTTTCACCTTTTTAGCGATTTAAGCCAACCGTTTAAAACGTTATGAAACAAATCATAATGTTTAACATTTTTAGCGATTCAAGCCAAACGTTTAAAATGTTACGAAACAAATCCAAACGTTTAAAACGTTGCGAAACAAATCTTAAGGTTTAACTTTTTAGCGATTGAAGCCAAACGTAAACAAACTTTATGATTACAGGTTTCACCTTTTGCGATTAAAGCCAAATATTTAAAATGTTATGAAACCAATTCAAACATTTAAAACGTTACGAAACAAATCCAAACGTTTCACCTTTTTAGCGATTTAAGCCAAAAGTTACGAAAGTAATCCAAACGTTTCCCCTTTTTATCAATTTAAGCCAAACATTTTAACGTTACGAAACCAATCCAAACGCTTAAAACGTTACTAAGGGATCCGGATGTCGGATGTCAGTCTAAGAGTCGGGACTTTGAGTATCGAATCAGGTATTTGTTATGCGATGATAGGTTTGATGTGCGGTCCCATTAGAAGGGTGGAGCTGTGCCCCTTTATAGTGTTTGCAGCGTGCCTTGTTTCCCTTTCTTTCCTTAGTCGATATGGGATTTTTAAGTTTCCTTCCTTTTACCTTTTTTTATTTGCTCATTCCATCCCTCCTGAGGTATTGCAATGGCTGGGTATTTATGTCCAGATTTTCCTACTAAAATCTATATTGGTTTTTTGTTTCTCCGTTTTTTTTTTGCTGACCTCTTTTGTTCGTTGGTCTCATCGGGTCTGTTGCAGGTGATACTGACTCTTCTCTTGGTCGTATGGTGCGGCCGGTTCTTTTTTAACCCTTTCTAGGGTATGTTTTTGGGGGAGTTTCATACTTTCGAGAGATTGGAGTGATCTTCCATGTGTAATAGTGACTTGATTGAGTTGAGTTTAATAGAGCTGCTCAACTCAAACGAGTTGTAAGGAGGTTCGGTAAGGTGACCAGTGCGATTTATTTTGTCTTGTATTTTATTCCTGGGTTCTTCCTGTGCTTTTTGTAGCATGTTTTGGTTGTTTGGTTTTGTTTAACCCAACCAAAATAGGCTAAAAAGAAGCTCAAGGAGATTCCATGTTTTGCGTGGGCTGGAACATCCTTTGTACACGCATCTTCTCTTCTTCACTTCATGGTTCTTCCTCGTTTGTGATTTCCTGTCTCCCTTATTCTGGAGTTTCTCCTGTGCTTTTCGTAGCTTGTCTAAGTTGATTGGTTTTGTTCAACACAACCCAAGCAAGCTATAAAAGACTCAGGGAGACCCCATGCATGTGCCTGTTTTGAACTAGGTTTCTTCTTTCTTCTTCTTGTTTTGTAGTGTCGTGTGGTAGTGTGTTTATAGCTATCACGTCTTTTGGAGTTTTTCCTCGTTTTTTGTGCGTCGTGCTTCTCTCTCCTCATTTCTTTTGACGGTTGAATTGCCTATGCCTCTTCGATTCTAGTGCTGCAGTGGTTATAGTTTCTTTATTACCATTATTACTTCTGCATTTTCCCTTTTTACCCTTTTGTTTTATCTTTTGCCTTCTTGGGAAAGTTTATAAATAGCTTTTCATCTTCGTATTTTTTTCTTTTACTTCTTTCGTGATTTTTCTTTTTCATCTCTCTGTTGGTGTCAGTTTCTCTTTTTATTTTATTGGCTAAGAACATCTTCAATGCTAATGACGTTGGTCTTTTGAGTGATGATGAGGGTGCTTCTGATGTCAGCCTTCCTTTACTTGACCGTCCGACGACCCCGTTTATCTGCCTTCTATCGGATAACAAAGATGGGCCCCCGGCTAGTGATCATGTTCGGGTAATTGATTCTAGGGGTCACTGTACTTTTCAAAAATTGCAAAATGGTGACCGAACTTCAAAACGTAACAAATTGGTTACTAAACTTTCAAATATGTGATTTTGGAAGGTTTTTTAGTGTTTTACGGTCAAATTATACATACGTAGTAATCAAATTTTGATTATTTATAACAAATAATATCTTATATTTCATATATACACACAATCAACAAAAAATCGACTTGAAATAATTTTCTTCGGTAACCAAAAATCCTTCTATCTTAACATAACCAAATAGTATAGTAACTAAAATGTTACGTTTTGAAGTTCGGTCACCATTTTGAAACTTTTTAAAAGTACAGTGACCTCCAAAATCAATTACCCGATCATGTTCCTTCTACAACGGCTGCCTCTCTGGCTTCTCTATCCGCAATTTTGCCCGTTGTTACTTCGCCTGGGGCTCTTACTTCTATTGCTACTGATTCTGTTTTGGTGGTAGTGGTATCTTCTCTGGCTGCTGCGTCCTCCGTGTCTCTTCCTTTCGCTTCTTCTGAAGGTAATCGGAAGCGTCCTGCTATTGGTCCTATGGATTCCTCTTTGGAGGATGTGTCCCGCCCTTGTCGGGAAGTACCTCGCTCCACCTTTGTATTGAAGGGTAGTGCTGTTAACCGGGACTACTTTATTCTCCTGAAGGAGGCTCCTCTTGACTCCAACCACATCCGGAATGCCGTTTTTGTTTATCTCCGGAGTCCGTGTCCATTGTTTATGTCTGGGCAGGTCCCTGGCATGGGGGGTGTGCCGTCCATTTATGCTAGCTGCTTCCGCCTTCTTGATGAAGTCCTTCGGCTAGCACTACTAGAAACACGGGCTTTAGCGGCGGAATTTTCCGTTGCTAAACCCCTAAATTCCGTCGCAAAACACCGTTTGCGACGGAATTGCTACGGACTATATCTGTCGCAACATTTTTGGTCGCAAAAGGTGTTAGCGACAAAATAACAAGTCCGTTGCTAATTTTTCGACGGATAATTCCGTAGCAAACATTAAAATTCCGTCGCAAAAATGTCTCCAAACGAGATGAAATGGGAGACGAATTTATGATGGAATTGTCCTTTTTGCGACGGACTTGTAAAATAAACTAATTTTTCGGCAGAATTTTGCCGTTTTCCGCTATTTTTCTGTTTTTCCCTGTCGTTTCAAACATGTTAACTACAATAATAACAATTTATTTATAAAATCACAATCAATTGAAACTGATAAATAAATTTGTATATATTTAAATAACAAGTATACATATAAACGTCCAAAAAAACATAATATGTTTGTAATAAGATAAGCAAACACGACACTACAAAGCTATAGTGTCGTCATTGTCTGGTGGGGTAGGTGGGGGCTGTGGCCGAAACACTACAAGAAGGTTAGGCATCATCCTGGCAATCTCTTTACGGATCAGCTGGGCCATGGTTGCCGCCTGTTGACGCTGCTGCTCCGCCATTTGCAGACCCTCCTGAATGTCCGCCTGCACACGGCGCTCGACCTCCTCGTCCGCCTACTGCGACGACCTAGAGGAGGTGCCTCGCTGCACCCTACTGCTTGTCCCCGCTTACCTTCTGCTCGCGGAATCCAAGCCGTACACACATTTCTTCTAGTTGATGCCCTCGATGTCTAGAAACACCCGAGTCTCGTCCACAGCCGCTGGACTCAAGGAGCTACCCTCTCCGGTCGGAGACTGTGTCGCAGTAGCAAGCCTCTCAGTGATGGCATCGTACAAAAAAAATAAAAAACATAGAAGTTTAGTTTTAAAACAACTTAAAATGGATAACATATTAAAAAGTAAACCTAATTTTAATGGAAATTTCCACAGCATTTTCTCTATAATATGAGCATCACCAATTTTTCAAGGGAGTCCTGCAAGAAAATTACAATATATAATCCAACCAATAAACATGTTCAATATAATCTAGCATTTCTAACTTGTTAAATTCAAATAAACAATTTACCCTAATATATTTAACACCTAACCAACAAACATTTTAAATCTAATATATCATTTCCGAACTGTTAAATTCAACTTATAGAATTATAAGTTTAATAAGGACTTACATTCATATCCTGAGCCCGCTTGTCGACCGGCTTCTTGTCAGCCTTCGTGGAGTGAAGGCGAGTGTGCAGCTCCGTTGCACTCGGCTTCCGGCCAAGCTCCATTTCCTATCAGAAAAAATATAGTTTAATTAGTATGAAAATAAAGCAAATACATTGTTTAAATATTTTAATGACTGAATTTTAAAACAAACCATCACATCCATATGCTTGAGAGCGGAGCCAGATCCACCAGTATGGCGGACAGGTCCAGTACCGGCGCCCGCTGGCTGGCTCATCCGATTCGCTCGGGCGGTTTCTGACCTCTTCCTCTCCTTCTCTGAGTCCCAGAACGCATTCCAAGCATCCCAGATATCCTGGCTCATAGAGGTATGCTTCTGTTTCGTCTTCCTCATTCTGTGGATGTTGTCTTTGTAGCGGTTGGCTGCGTGGGTCATGAAGACCTATCTGATGATCTCCTCGATGTAGGCCGACCTATCCCACCAAAAATCCTTCTGCAAAAAGTAAAAAGATGTGTTGTGAGTTATTGTTTTCAAAAAAATCATAACTTGCAAGTATTAAACTGCAAATTTAATTACCTGGAACTCCTGGAAGTAGAACTCTCTCTGCTCCGCTGTTAGAAAGCGCCATGCTGTTCCATTCTCGAACCAGAACTTCCTAAAAATCTCCCGCATAGCACGAGAAACAGGCCCAGAGTCCATCAACATCGTGCTGTGATTTTATAAGCATAGTTTAGTATATATACATACTATTTACACATACATATTAAAAACTAAATAGTAATCATACCTGCTAGGGTCCGGGTGAACCCTTGCCCTACCCTGGTCGTCCAGAACAGCCTGGGGCTCGACAAGCTCACGCTGCTGCCGAGGCTGAACAGGTCCTCCGGCCTCCAACTACTGCTGCTCCTCAGCAACAGCGTCTCCCCGTCCGCATCCTCGGCCTGTGCCAGAGCCTCGGCATGTGCCTGATCCTCGACCTCAACTCTTCATTTTTGCACATACGTCAATTTTAAATGTTCCACAAACAGCCAACACATTATAATAACAAAATTATACAGTCCTTCGTGAAACATAAAACTATGAAATTTAAATTCAAATTCAACGAGTATACACTTGAATAATATAATTAAGAAACATAATTTTTGGTTAATACATCATCTTTTACAACTTATAATAGTTGCAAAAAATATAATACATAAAATGTACTAAACTACTAAAGTTCGTCGCTTTCATCTTCGCCTGATGAGGATGCGATGAACTCATCTTCTGTTTCTTCTTTAGTAGGCACAAACAACGCATCTTCTTTAGCTTCTCCATTTTGATCAGCCAAATATGTCGGATTGTCGTCTGTTGCAACAACGAAAGGATTTTCTTCTATCTCATCTTGAAAGGCCGGGATAATCCCCTCGGGAATGTCAAGTTCGGATATTGCCTTTATCTTGCAAACTGCCCACCAATTTAATTTATCCCTTCTTTTACTCGGATATGGCAGGCAATGAACTTGGTCGGCCTGTTCGGCTAAGATGAACGGTTCATACTAATTATATCTCTTTCTGTTATTAATATCCACCATGTTATATTTTTTGTTACTAATTGTGCCACAATTTTGCGCTGGGTCGAACCACTCTCATTTAAATAAGACAGTTGTCTTCATTGGAAGCGCTAGATACTCTAACTCAATTCTGTGTGTTAGAACTCCATAAAAGTCATTTTCGCCATCACATATTGAGTTCCCTTCACGCAGACTCCACTATTCATCGTAAGTTGTTCCTCCCCATAAGCTTGAGTTTGAAACTTGAATCAGTTTACACAGTACCCCTTATATGTTCTAACTGATCTAAGAGGTCTTTTAGCGAGACTAAGAATGAAGGGATTGGTATAGATTGTTGGATCTTGAACCTGTAGCATAAAAGTGTATCATAATTCGGAACTTTTTATTGAAAGAATCGAAATATATTTTGTAAACCACTTACATATTGTTGAAACCAGTAGGCAAAGTCACTCTCGAACTTCGCTTCAATTTGTGATGTGCTGATTTCGGGGTTTCCTTTGCGCAACTCGGCTTCGAAAACCCTTTAGTTAAGAAGAAAACAGTAATTGACACTTATTCTCGGTAATTTTCAATTTCTGAACAATTCAAAAGAAAATATGTCAAGGAAGCAACAATCTCAGCATGTTCAAGATATTTCTTGCGGCAAGCACCCACTGATTGCCTGTGTGACTTGATAATAGATAGTCTGTCAACATCGTCGTGGACTTCAATGTCAGAAACTTCATTCCTTTGCGGCCGCTCAGGTATCATTGGGTCACCTTCTGAAAAGTAATAATCTGCAAATTTTGCGGTTTCTTCATTGAAGTATCCGCTACTGATGCTTCCTTCCACCCTCCCTTTATTGCTTACTTTCTTTTTTTAGTTTTATCAAATATCTGATTCCACATGCCACAGTTAGTAAACATTACATGTTAATATACTGATACACATAATTGAGAAACTTCAGTAATATTACCTTTCAAATGGATACATTCAGCGATACTGAATCGGCCCTGCCATCATAGCTTCGTACGGTAGATGTACGGGTAGATGTTCCATGGAGTCAAAAAAGCTGGGCGGAAAAATATGTTCCTGCTTGCACAACATCTTTGGGATTTCCATCCTCATACGATCTAGATTTTTCTCTGTTAGAGACGTGGAGGTTAATTCACGAAAGAAGATACTCAGCTCTGTAAAAGGCTCCCACACTTCCTTCGATAATAGCTCACGGAGAGCGATTGGCAGAAGTCTTTGCATAAAAATATGGCAGTCGTGACTTTTTATTCCATGCATTTTCAAACCGATTGTATCGAAACATCTTGACAAGTTGGATACGTAGCCATCTGGAAACTTTATTAACTTAATCCACTCAAGTAAAGCCTTTTTCCGTCCCTGTCCAAAGCATAATTTGCCTTAGAAAATCTCCCATTAACCGAATCTTTTGCTAACTCAGGCCGATCACATATGTCATTCAACTCTTTTCGAGATTTTTCATGGTCTTTTGTTTTCCTGGGAACATTTAGTACATTATTGAAAATATTGTCGAATACGTTTTTCTCAATGTGCATGACATCGTGACGAATGAGATTCGTTTTCCAATACGCCAAATCCCAGAATATGCTTTTTTTATTACAACCATAATCTGTCGACTTCGCCGCATTATTTGTCTGAGCCCTAATTTCATATGCCTTTATAAACCCCAGACTGTCCACCTCTGCCAATAATTATTCTCCTGTTTTTGGCTGTCCGAATACTTTGTTTACGCTTTTTCCTTTTCGGAAATCAGTAGTATTATGACGGTACAGGTGACCACGAGGCAAGAACTTTCTATGGCAATAAAACCACGACTGTTTTCTACTCCCTTTAAGCGTGAAAGCATCCGCATTTTCCATGCAGTGTGGGCAAGCCAATCTCCCAGATGTGCTCCAGCCAGACAACATGGAATTAGCGGGAAAATAATTAATTATCCACATAAGTGCCGCTTTCTTTTGGAAATTCTGTCGCCTATGAACGTCGAATGTCTGGACTCCAAATTTCCACAATTGGTTCAGCTCAGCTATCAACGGCTGCAGGAAAATATCCATTTGGTGTTTAGGATTTCGAGGCTGAGGGACAATAACAGTTAAAAACATGATGAATACTGCTGCCCGAAGGCCTCAAACGGTTGAAACCCATCACACAGACCTAGTATGATATTTCAAACTTCTTCTGCAAACTCTAAATGCAATTCACTGAAATGTTTCCACGCCGGGGAGTCAAACGGGTGACACAGCTTACCATCAACCATCTCGTGTTCTGCATGCCACGTCATATGCTTGGAGGTGGCTTTAGAAGCGTACAACCTCTATAGTCTCGGAGTTATAGGAAAATAGAACATTTTCCTATAAGGGACGTTAACTCGTCTTTTCACAGAATTTCATTTAGGGGGCGGTTTTCCCCGTTCTTGATAGCAAATTTTACATCGCGTTAACTCCGCGTTCTCCCCCAGTAAACCATGCAGTTACCGAAACAGCAATCGATAACTTCAACCGGCAACCCAAGACCTCTAACCATCTTCTTTATTTCAGCAAAGTTCTTTGGCATCTTGTTGACCTCTGGAGCAGCTCTTGTATAAATTCGGTCACATCATCTACTAAAGCTACTGACCCGCTATGTCGACATTTGATGTCCAACATTTTAACAGCTGAAGACAAGGGAAAGTGTTTGCTATTACCGAGGCATACAGGTTCTTTGGCCGCACGCATCATATCATAAAAGTGTTTCGCTTCATTATTCGGTTCCTCCTCCGTGAACACTACTTCTAGACCGGAAGCATCGATAACCATTCTCTGAATGGAGCTGAACTTGTCACCCCCTTTGTATTCCATGTCAACATCATACTCCGGTAGTTGTGCAACAGGACGGGGATTTAAAACATTTCCCTCCCCATGAAAAACCCAGATTTGATAATCTTTCACAAACCCTTTCTGTAAAATGTGCAGCTTCATTGTTTCGACATCTCGGTAACTCGTATTTTTACATCCCGTCCTAGAACAGGGGCATTTAATCTCAGGCCCACTCATACACGCTGGATGGCGTAAAGCAAAATTCACAAACTCTTGTACGCGGTCGTCAAAACCTGGGTACAGCAACCCGTCCTGGAGCCGCCTATACAACCAACTTCGATTTGTATCCATTTATGTAACACGGATAATTAGGAGGGATTTTCGCTCGAAAATAGCAAAGTAAATGTAATTGACTGCTTTAAAGGTATGGACCTATCCCATTCGCAAAACTGGCGCCCCTTAACTAGGCCACGATATATGCCTAGTAACGGAGAAAAATATCCGGCAGCCTTTCGGCGTTGTTCTCCTTCAGTGCGATATTTAGTATATGTGTTGTAACATTAATTATATATTCCGCGAGGAATAAGCGTTACAAAACATATACTATACATCCACCCGGAGAACAAACGCTGGAAAACAACGGAATATATTTCTACCGCTACTAGACATATATGGTTTTCGTGATCGAGTTACGAGAGGACCAGTTTTGCGAACTGTACAAACTTTACAATCCCGTGTTGTTCAATCTCTTGAACACACGGGACGGGAACTCTAAGGCTAGGTTTGCAATTTTATTCGTTGGGAGAAAATTGCGGTTAATTTAGGTTGAAATTTCTAATTTAACTACTAAATAAAAATAAAAATAAAATAATCATAGTACTTACTCGTTGCAGAGCATAACCGCAACAGATAATGAAAGATGTAGAATGTCAGACCGATGCAAACAATAGACGACTATCAAACCTATCACGCAATTAGATTCAATATTTTGTTATTATTTAATTAAATACACTAATTTTCTAAAAAAAATTGGCACAACTTTCCCTAAAAAATGAGCATTACCCATTTTTCAGGGAAGTCCTGCAAGCAAATTACAAGTCACAAACCTACAATACAATCCAGTTCTAACAAAATTAATTAACTAAATTAACACTAATAAATACTATAATTAACTAATTAACTAATTATATACGTTAACCAACTAATTATAAAATTAAATCAATTAATTAATTAAACAATTAACAAACTTAACAATTTAACCTAAATAAATCCTAATTAAATAATTAATTAACCTAATAATTAAACTTAACAATTTAATTAAAAAACTTAACTTAAAATTTTAACCTAATTAATCAATCAATCTAATTAATTTAATAACCTAATTTAACAATTTACCCTAAATAATTATTCAATCAATATAAACTAATTAATATAAATTAATAATTAATTTAAATTAAATTTAAAACTACTAAACTAATTAAACTACTGAACCTAATTTAACTAATTAACAAAATAATTATAATTATTATAATTATTTAACAAAATTAAAAAAAAATTATGAAAACAGAAAATTAATTACTAATTATCTAAATAAATCTAATTATAAATAGCTTTAAATACAATTAACCCTAAATTAATAAAACCTAATTAATTAAAATGTAACCCTAAATTAATCCTAATAATCCAATCTAACCCTAACTAATAAACTTATAATTTAAATAATTAATCCTAAATTAATAAAAATTATAATTAATAAAAACCTAACCTAATCTTAAAATTGAAGTTGCTGGAGACCAAGCGGCGGCGGCAGAACGGCGGCGTTGGCAGCAAGGAGGCGGAATTTTCTGCAAAATAAAAAAAATTACTAAACAGCTATACTTAGAAATCAAAAGAAAAAAATTAAAAACTAACCTAAGAATATTCAGAGAGGAGAGGAAACCGATTGGTTTGCGCCGGAAACGATGGGTTTGTGCAAAGAGCAGTGGGCGGCGGTTTGTGTTATGATTTTTAGAAATGAAACGTTAAAGGGAGGAAGAAACCTGTTGTTTCATTTATGTTCTAAGTTTTAGGAACAAAGGATCACTTTACCCCCTGAACTTGGCACAATGTATCAAAAATGTCCAAATTAGCAAAACGGGATCACTTTTACCCTGAACTTGTCAAATTTGATACAAAACCCCCCTGCTCACTCTCACCTAAGAGAGTGAGGCAAACTCTCTGGTTTTAAGGGTGGTTTTTTTTCCTAGGTGGTTTTTAATGGTAAAATATTTAAAATGATCCTAATTTTTTCAATATTGTATAAATTAGTCCCTAATAATTAAACAAAAACAATTTAATTTTAAAATTCCGGCAGCTGCTCACAGTGAGAGACGAATTGGAGTTCGTCTAGAGACGAACGGAGTTCGCCTTCGTCTCTCTAACGAACCCACATCTGTGTTCGTCAGAGAGATAAACCCGCATATGGGTTCGTCTCTCTAATTGAGAGACGAACAGATTCGTCTCTCAGATCTGAGAGACGAATTCGTCTCTCTGATTGAGAGACGAAGCAGTTCGTCTCTCAGCCGCTATGACGGTACCGGCGGTGTCGGATGGGTTTGGGCGGTGGATTATGAATTTCAAATGGTGTTCGGTGGTGGAGGAATAAGGATAGTGATGGTGGAAGAAGATGGGTTTTAAAGTAATTAGGGTTAAATATTTAATTAGATTAGATTAATTATTTTAAATTTAGAATCTCACTCTCCAACTAAGGTGCCACATCAGCGTAGGGGTGTTTTTGAAACGGTTTTGCCAATTTCAGGGTAAAAGTGATCCGGTTTTACTAATTTGGATACTTTGTGCCAAGTTCTGGGGGAAAGTGATCCTTTGTTCTAATTTTTAGGGACAAATTTATATCTAACTCTGTCGCTAAAAATTAGAACATAGATGAAACGATTCGTTTCAGTTCCTCGATTAGCGACAGATGATATAGTGCGTCGCCAAATTAGCGACGGACTATGACTTTCCGTCGCTAATCAAGGAACTGAAAACGAACCGTTTCAATTCCCTATGACTTAGCGACGGACATTTGAATTCCATCACTAACTTTTCACCAAAAAAAGGGCACTCAAATTCCCTCCAAAATCCCGCCATTTTAGCGACAGATTGGCGACGGAAAATCCGTCGCTAAAATGGCGGGCACTCTCCCAACCAACTTTTTGACGATTTAGCGATGGACAGGTTATCTGTCGCTAAATTCGTCGCTAATATGTGGGTTTAGCAATGGATTTTCTGTCCGTCGCTAAATTCCGTCGCGAATTGCCTGTTTTCTAGTAGTGTGGAGGATGATCGGACTCGTCTTTCTAATTTCAAGCATTCTCTGACGGAGGGTGACACTCAATTTGAGCAGATGTCTGCGGCCTTGGCTCGGTTTCGGGAGCCGGAGAAGCGGAAATCAGATGATATCCTTCTTTTGGGGGCTTCAAACGAGTCATTGAGGAACGATCTTCGTGATGAGACTGTTCTCGCGACCTCTCTCGAGAAGCAGCTTGACCAGAGCGGTATGCAGGTGGAATCTCTGCAGCGTTTTCTTCGTCAGCGTGAGGATTGTATTACGTAATGTTCGCTTAGATCGGGCAGAAGTGGGGGCGGAATGTTCTCGCCTAGAGTTGCAAGGCCAGGCCTTGGGCAATCAACTGGGGGAGGCTATTGGTGTAGTTCCTTTAAATTTTCAGCAGTATTGCCAGTCTATAACGTTGGTTATTCTGAGGGACTATCCGATGGCGGATCTCTCCTTTCTCTATGTTGATCTGGTCCGATTTCGTGACCAGTGTCTCTCTGCCTTGACTGCACAAAAGTCTGCGTTTGAGGCGCTGGTGGGTGCCTCCATCTTCTTCCGAGGTTGTGCCTCCATCTTCTTTCTCGGTTGTTACCATGCCTTCTCCTGCGCCTATTTCTAGCGTTTCTTCGCCACCGTTGATTGAAGGCGTGCCTCCTTCTACTGCCGATAGCTGAAGTCTGCTTCTGTCACGATCCAAATTCATGAGTCGAGACCGGCGTTAGGGAATGAGAGTGATAGCTCCGAAACCCGTAGCAAGCCTAAAACCTCTGTAAATATTTCGCTTTTAAAAACTGTAATAACCCGGAAATTTAAGAGTTAAAATAGCCACATGTCTAATATTTTATTAGACGGGAGTAGGTAAATTAAATTTAAAGATAAATTTAATTTACAAGTGTCCCTAAAATTTTAATATGGCTATAGGATTACAAATTTAAATTTTTAGAATTTAAATTTGATTAATTATATAGTTAACGGAGAGAATATGGATTTATGAATTGGGTGCAGAATAATTCATAGGTCCCTAGCGAATATTTTTGGTACTAATATTCGCGAAATATTTTAAAAAGGTTATCGTGAAAATTTGATAAAATTTGGAGGTAGAAATTTTATCAAGAGCAGTCAATGCGGACTTAATAAATCGAAAATGATTTATTAAGAATAAAGTATAAGTCGGATGGCAATAAAAATTATATTTTTATTCTTGTTATATTTTATTAGATTTTTGGTAAAATTTTCACGAAATTTGAAAATCGTTTCCGTTTAGGCTACGGACGACTAGTTTAGAAGTTGGTTTAAAGTGCCTGATTGAGTTAGTACTAAAGCGCACTTTAACCAATACTATATATATAAACATTAGGTTAAGAAATAGGCGCAGAAGCCTTCATTTCCTTTTCTTTCAAAAGGAATAGAGCAGCTTAAGCTCTGAGCAGTGCGGCGGCGATTAGGTTTCAAACTGTTCGATCCGTTTCTCGATTCTAACTCCATTTCTTCAACGATTACTCAAGTAGTCGAGGTATTAAACCCGTATTAAACATTTATTTTGATATATATCGATATATTTCGAATATATATTCGTTTATAAACGATTACCGTATCGAATCGAACGTAAACGTATTAGTTTTACCTTTCGAACGTGAATATGGATAGATTGGAATGCGTATACGTGTTAGGGGCGGAAAAATGGAGTTAAAGCACGTCGGAAAGCCCGGGAAATAAACTTTCCTGGGGCTGTGCACTCGGGTGCACGAACGTGCACCATGTGGTGCACGAACGTGCACTACGGTGCACGAACATGCACCATCTGGGGTGCACGAACGTGCACCATCTGGGGTGCACGATCATGCACTACCCTGAGGTGCACGATCATGCACCCAAGGTGCACGATCGTGCACCGTGCCGAGATGCCGACGGATGAAGACTTTTCGGGGCTTTTTGCCTTAAGAACTTGACGTAGTTTCGTTGATCCAAAAACGTTTTAAAACGATAACTTGTTTTGGAAGAAAGTGAAATGAGTTCTAAAACTAAACCTAAAGACTTTTAAAAGGAGATTTTAAAAGCAAAGTTAAACGTTTATAACGGACTTCAAAAGAGTTAAAGTCAACGTTTAAATGGTTTTATAGATTTAGCAATCGATTTTGCTAAATACTTAGTATATGACCGAGAATTGTTTTAACAATTAGGTCTATACTATAAATGATTTTCTTTAGGTATTGTGATACCTAAAATAACTTCTAGAGAGAAGTTAGAACGTTTTCTCAAAACGAGAATTTATAATATGGTTATAAAAAGAAAAGAGACCATAAGTGCTATATGTTTAAATGATTAAATGTTTGACCTAGATCTGTGTCTAAGGACCTAAAAATTTTATAGGAAACATATATTGATGTATTTTATCCTGTTTGCTTTGTGTGTTTAGTCCGACCAGCTAGCGAGCAGTCTGACCACAACCACAGGATTAAGTTCCAGACCTAGCGGTGTTTGTGAGTTCATTTGTTTACTTTTGAATATTAGTATTCAATTGTTTTTAAATCGACGAATCGCACTAAGTATGAAATTTAGCCAAGGAAGATCCACTGAAACAAGCTATCTATTGGGCAACAATAGGACTGTGTGATCACCGGTGTTAATGAACTAGATGAGAGGTAAATATTATGAGCATACATATTGAGATTAGGTTTTAAGCCAGATGCTTGCTAAGCGGCTTAAACCTAATGGGTAGCCTCTTCTGGTCAACTTTCACCCTTAAAATCACTTATATCGAGTAGTTCGTTTGTCAAATAAAATTAATAAACTTATAGTACGCAACGCTATCTCCAACTTTTGTTGGAACATCGAGTCAAAAATAATCCTCGACTATGTCGAAAACTTGCGCTGAAATCGCCTCCTTGAGTTAGTTTTAAGACTGATCTTGCAGGTCTTATAGGCCGCTGTTCAAGTTTATGAACCAAGCGTTTAAAAACGCTTAACTCTGAATTAAATTCAGTATCCTTATATTTTGCTATCCCGTCTACAACTTTCATTAAGACCAAATTTCTTTTCGACATTTCCTTAATGTCCGAAATCGTCCTTAAAATTGGCTACTAGCCATACTTTCACCCTTAGGTTAACTCATGTTTTCGGCTCGTCTTTGAGCTTGATAAACAACTAAACCAATTGAATAATGCCATGATTAAATTATCCAAATTTAATTTACTCAATACCATCTATTTATGTCCATTGACTTCGATTCAAAATAATCGAGTGTCGGGGTTCGAAATTTGTCCAAAATATAGCCTCGTGGGCTTATCTTTGACTGCGTCCTGTAGTCGCAAATTTTAACATATCTCGTCCTGCCGATACTTTTGAGGTATATATTTAACGTTTAATTATATTTTCTAACTAGGTATAAGGTTGAATCCTTCGCTTTATCCTAAGGTGTTCCTCTCGATGTTCAGGTTACCGTGTTTGTCTGATCCAAACAACTCGTAACACTTATCTTATATTCGATTAACGTCATTCCTTTACTTTTCCTCTTGATCTCGGTCTATTTCTCGATATGTTATGACCACCATGCACTTCTTATTCCAAATTAATGTTTTTCCTTGTCCTTTAGTTGATTGCGTTCTTCGATATTCACGATGAATTATTATTCCATAATAATTCTATCAGTTTTCTTTTGATCGTTTCTCAAATCTTAATCTTAATCTTAACATTTCTTTGTTAGGCTGTATTATTCTTGATAGTCTCTACCTTTGTTTCGCATCACATAAACTTCCGAGTTTATCGGAGTCTAATGTTATCTTTCCTTGACGTTCCTCGTGTCTTTCCCGTATTCGGTCATGTCTATGCTTATCTTTTCCTTTCACGTTTTTGATACGACACTCTAATTAACCATTTACTTACTAATTTAGTCAACGGTTAGATTTATACGATCATTTGTTTGACATCCTTGTCAAAGCCTGATGGTTTATGGGAAATCTTTCCTTTTTTACCAATAGCACACTTCATGGTCCTCTAATGTTGAATCGCATGAAGTTAAATGCTCTCTATACATCCTTTAACATGTGCCGCATTCACCTTTTATGGCGCAACTCTTATCTCTCGATCTTTTCACTTCAATCACCCACATCTGACTGGTAATACCTTTACCATTGTTCGATGTAATCCTTTCCTTTCCTTATTATGTTTCTTGATTATTTCATCGTTCATAATCCAAGGCTTCTCGATCACTTTATCCATCTCATTCCAATGTACATGTTGTATATCATACTTCTTGGTTCTTACGAACATATGACTATTGATTCCTTTACCATCGTCCGTTGAAGTTATTATCTACGTCTTATCGTATTTTCTATCATCTTGTACTTCTGGTTTTGATATCTCCAATATCGTCTATCTATAGGAGGTAAAACTACTCCCTGTTCGCATATGTCGACGTATTACATCTGTGATCGCGTTTATATCTTTATCTTAGACTCTTACTGACGTCTGATCTATCAGTAAAGTCGATCTTAGGCTTATGTCAAACTCTTATGTTTGGTTCTTGTTGCCTACGGCTACTCCGAATCCATATCCTCTTAACTTACTTCTTTACTCTTCATATTAGGTATCTTTCTGTCAGACTACCTTACTATGATCTACTCATTCTCCATTTGTTTTTATCGAGTACTAGTCGTTATACACGTATTGTTCGATTCTTCTCATCCTTACATGGTTTTTCCCATGGCCCGTATGTTTTTCGGGTCTTTGACATTTCCTTTCTTTACTTCTTATACTTTCCCTTTTTATACGCCCACCTCTTACTTAGGTAATTACCAATCGTAGGTATCTTACCGACGCCTCTTGTGTCTCGCATCAGTTATCTTGATAGTATTTTATTATTATTAGGGCTCAATGCTTATATTGGGGTGTATTTTATCATATATATTCATTCTTATTTATGAAGAATCTTTTATTATCATTGTCGCAAGACTTTACATCTGAGTTTCTTACAAAACAAATACATTTCAAACATTGCTGGTGCACCAGTCTTTCAAACTCTTCTTTTGACTCAAATTCTTTTACTTTAAATCGTTTGAAAACATTGGTACAATTGTAGCTCAGAGTGATGACACCTCTCATCACTAAAGAGTTGCTCGATAAAATCACGTTTTAAATTTTTTTTGACACGAGTATGATGCATGATCTACATTTTGAAATATGTATTTTATATAGAAAATATATATATGTATACTCGTATACATTACTAACGTGATTATGACATGCCACATATGATTACTGAGCATAATTGTACCATTAAATCACAAAATTTTCTTTCCTAAAAAACAATCGTAAGTCCCTTCAGATTACACACCTTGCGACATTAATGGCTTTTCATTATTATTTATTGGGGTTTATTATGATTTTCGATTATCAAATTTTTCGTCATCCTTTAACACTCATCTAGGTGTTTTATAGTCAATGTCATCCTTTTCTAGCATTGTTAAATGAATATTTTGTTTCTCCGTCTTCGATACTCACCCATCTTTATACTTCACTACCTAGATCATATTCTTTTCTCACGTAGCCCTTAGGCTCACGTATCAATCTTTCATAGCATACTTTCTCTAATATCGTTTACCATCCTTGTGGTAATGGAAACGTAATATAGGGGATTACGTTTCACGCCATATATATTACGTATGTTATGTATTTTATGCATTCTTAATTTCAAGTATCGTATAAGTAACTATGTTTAGGATAAAGCCTATATGCGCAGATTTCTCAATCTATCTCTATAGGCATTATCCTAACAATGCACAATTCTACCAATGCATGCCATATCAATCGATCACAAAATAAACAAAACAATACAAATATTTCAATCACATAAACATGTTTGACACATAAGCATAGAAAGCATTTCGTACTTGAGGGCGTCACACTGGACTCACCCTTCTCTGGTTGCAATGCCACATCCGCGTCCTGTAGCGCGTCTAGCATTGCCTCTACCTCTGTGAAGAATTGTGGGGTTATGCCAAATACTAGGAACATCACTCCTAGAAAAGGGAATGTCGGTCTCTCATGTCAAAAGAAGAAAGGTGGAATGGAATCTTCATTCCACTCATGATCACTGGCTATCTGACGAGCTCTAGCGGCTAACAATCCAAAATGCCTAGGTGCATCGTCGCATAGCTCAACAAAGTCGGGTCCTAAACCCCTAATGTACCGGCAATTCACTTCTTCTGATGCTTCCTCCTCGGATAGGTGTTTCCTCACTCTCCTCACTAACTTCCATCTCAGGGAAAATGGTCTTACCCCGAGCTATAAAAGATTATTCAATGTCTTATATGCACTTATTCTGACGTATCTCCGATAGTCTGTCAGGATCTACATGAAATCCATTTGATAAATAGGAGGCGCTTCCTCCTCTTCTGATATAGCATGTAGCTGAGCTCTATTTTGCCCAGATATGCTGAACAGGAACATTCTTATTCATGTGATACATTCCAAACAACTTTTCCATAATATCCAATAATTTAATATATGATATGCACTATCTAACTTAAAGCTTCACTAACAATCTAAGCATATCACAGTTGCTTAAACACTTAAGCAATCTCACACACATGCACGTTCTACTCGGCATTAGACAACCTATAACATCAAGCAAATTCAATTAAACATATATAGTCAATAGGGCTCGACTCTATATGCTGCAGTAGTTCCTAGGTACTTAGGGTCAAACAGACACTTTTCAAAGACTGGCAGTGATAACTGGACCAACTGCTCTGATACCAACTTTGTCACGACCCAAAATCGAGGGCCGCGACCGGCGCTAGGGAATGGGAATTGTAGTTCCGAAACCCGCAGCAAGCCTAAAATTCACTAAAACTTTTTTTACAAATAGACAATCGTACAATGACTTTACCAACGGAGCACTTAAATAAAGATACATTCATAAACACTGGTAAAAATCATACAACTTGCTCGGACTTATCGTTTCCGTATCATGTACGTACTAGCCCGGCATAAACCACTATGTCGAAATTACATCACGGGAATTTACCTCCGTGGTACAATACATAACTATCATAGCCAGACCAACATGTACACAACAGACAACAACTATAAACCATATAAAATTTCACTGCTGTAATAGGCCACGACACTGGTCAGACATCACACTACTACAGCATCTATGGAATTCGGGAATGTACATAGCCAAAGAGACTTCCGGTCAGAGACGGACTTCTAGCCAAGTCCAGAATCTAAGTACCTGAAAAATACACTATTGGGGGGTCAGCTATTAAGCTGAGTGAGTTATACTTTACCTACCATATTATCAAAATAAGCATCGCATTTTAAAAATATTTTTAATATATATATATATATATATATATATATATATATATATATATATATATATATATATAATATCATGTTTATAAGCAATTCCAACATATACAAACACAACAACTGCAAACAATTCATTTAATACAAGAATTTGATCCGATCGAAACCTTAATTTTAAACTCCTTAACCTTTCCTAATCGTATTGTATTTCAATCAAATCATTTTAATTCAAGTGGTACGGTCCCGAGATAGTTCGACCGAGTTACAGCTACCACGTGGCATAGTCCCGAGATAGTTCAACCGAGTTACTCATGCCACTACTTAATCCCAAGTTGTGGGTCCCGAGATAGTTCGACCGAGTTACCCACCAGATACGGGTCCCGAGATAGTTCAACCGAGTTATCTCGTATCTGCCAAAATTATAATCCTCCTTTCCGATACCCAAACATATTCCATTTTATAATCATAAATATGATCAACATTTAATGAGCTCATATCAAACGTGTCAATGTACGAATATCTAGACTCTTATAAACACCGGTGATCACACAGCCTATTGACGCCCAATAGGTAGCTCGTTTCTTCGGATCATATACAAATTCACATTGCAAATAGTCAACGATTTCATGTACAAAACAATATAATCAATTTGTATAAAAATTTAGTACAATCCAATCTAAACATATATAAGCAATCCAATCCGACAATTACAAACAATCCAATACAAAACACAACAATTCAATCCAACCAAGTTATGCGATGCGTTTAACACAAACATATAGTAAGTATATATATAAACTAATTTTCGTAGGATAATACGTGGAAGTAAAATATACTCACCGCTTGCTATCCATAAACTTTGATAATAGAGAAGTGATGTCGCGTTCTATACGTTCCGGATTCCATTAGTAGTCATCTTGTCAAGTCTACATAAATTCGATAATAGCTCGAATTAATAACAATCTAACTATAATTAATTAATCCAAAACTAGGTTTCTAACCAACTTCGGCTATTGAAACCGTTTACTTAAAACAGTTCGACCTCTAAATAAAATTGACATTCTTAAAGTTCAGAATGTCTCCTACAACTTTTGTTGAGGTCTCGGACTGAGATTAGCACCTGAAGGTGTCAGAATTTGGCTTGGAAGTTAATAATTTGGGGTTGTCCAAATTTCAGAGCTGTTATACGCAACATAATGTTCTGATTTATTTGAGCCATTTAGAGGGCAAACTAGCAGAAACTTAAACTTAGACATTTATAGAAAACATCCTTAAGTTTCCGTACCAACTAACGGAACGTAATTTGGAGTTATAAATTTCGCGATATTGCTCTCGCACTAAGGCTGTTTTGCAGGACAATTTTCTGCAAAATATCATACTAGTTTGCGTCGATTCTAAAACCTATCGATAATATGCTTTCTTATTCATACAATCCAACAACCACATACCATATTAGACGCTTGCATTTCCTGATCTAAAACAATTAGAATCATTTAAACATCAACCTTTCATTAGGGTCGAACCATATCATCAACTTTTCCATCAAAACCTTAAGAATCATTCTTGACTTAAATTATATCTATATTCTTTCATAATTAAGCTATACAACTCAAAACCAAAGCTTATATACATCACTTGACTTCATATTATCAACTTAACATAGGGCCGAATGCCCCAGTCCAACTTCATGTCAAAATTTTCATCAATTTAATCCAATTTCTATAGTTAAAACATTAACTATTAATCATCATCTCATACATAGAAAACCAAACCCTAAGCCAACCAAACTCATCCAATTTCATCAATCTAAACTTAATCAAATTCAGAATTAAAAGCTCATCTTGGTTTTTGATGGAGGCCGAAGGGCTAATCTTCCAAAATCATCATCACAATCCTTCATACAAGCTCCTATTTACCTTATAACAATCAAATGCATAAAACCCCTAAATTAACTCCAAAAACGAATTAATAACTCTGAAATCCTAATCATATACTGAAATTATTACCTTAAATTGATACCGTAGATCGATAAATAATCCTCTCATCTTTCCGTTGCCGCGAAAATTAATCGATTTGGAGCTATATTGAAGAAGTTATGGAGGTTGGAAGAATTTTTGGCATGAAGGCTTCAAGGGAAGAAGATGATCCTATTTGAGAGCTGAGATTATTATGTCTATTTTCTGATTTAAAAGTCAATTAATTGTCCTTTTATATTTATGACAAATGTTCCACTTCAACCCTTGAAAATGCCACCTCCTCACGCTTTGATTCGTAACTTTTCTTTCGTCCAATTTAGTCCATCGATCGCTTAATTATTTAGACTCGATAAGTTATGTATTATTTATATCCAAATAAATAATATCATCTTAATACCTCATAATTCCATCTCCGATAATTTATTTTTGCAATTTTCGGCTAAAAACGCTCAAATTCCAATTTGAGCGTAAATGCACTTTTTCTCACATTTACCTTTCAAATTTTGCTTTAACAAATATCGATATCCAATTATTCGATATTATTTTTATAATTACTAATTCCCGTCAATAATCTATTAAATTTCCATTTTCCGGGAATTAAATCCTTATTTTCCAATTTTCGAGCCTAAGTGCACTTTATCCACTTTTCCATATTTTCCTTTTTAAGTCTAATTCCATTTCCTTTATGAAATTCTTGATATTGAAATTTTCTTATTAAAATCTCAATATCGGCCTACTCGGGTTCTCTTTTATTTAATTATTTCTCGATAATTCCTTTTCTGGCTGCTTTAACTGTTTAAATTTAGACACGTTGCCTACTTTGACAACATCAGACACACGGGGTATTACAGTTACGAAACAAATCCAAACGTTTCACCTTTTTGGCGATTTAAGCAAAACTTTTAAAATGTTACAAAACCAATCAAAACTTTTAAAATGTTACGAAACAAATCCAAACGTTTCACCTTTTTTGCGATTTAATCCAAACGTTTAAAACGTTACGAAACCGATCCAAACATTGAAAACGTTACAAAACAAATCTAAACATTTCGCCTTTTTAGCGATTTAAGCCAAACGTTTATAAACATTACGAAACAAATCTAGATGTATCACCTTTTTAACGATATAAGCCAAACGTTTACAAACGTTACGAAAACAATCCAAACGTTTCACCATTTTAATGATCTAAACCAAACGTTTAAAACGTTGCGAAACCAATCCAAACGTTTAAAAAGTTGCAAAAAAAATCCAAACATTTCACCTTTTTAGAAATTTAAGCCCAACATTTAAAACGTTACGAAACAAATCCTTACGTTTTACCTTTTTAGCGATTTAAGCCAAACGTTTAAAACGTTACGAAACCAATCCAAACATTTAAACTGTTACGAAACAAATCCAAACGTTTCACCCTTTTAGCGATTTAAGCCAAACTCTTACAAATATTACGAAACAAATGCAAACCTTTCACCTTTTTAGCTATTTAAGCCAAACGTTTACAAATCTTATGAAATAAATTCAACGTTTCCCCTTTTTAGCGATTTAAGCCAAACGTTTAGAAACGTTTCGCCTTATTATCTATTTAAGCCAAACGATTAAAACGTTGTGAAACAAATCCAAATGTTTCGCCTTTTTAGCGACTTAAGCCAGACGTTTACAAACGTTAGGAAACAAATTCAAACGTTTCACCTTTTTAGCTATTTAAGCCAAACGTTGAAAACATTATGAAACCAATCCAAATGTTTAACACGTTAAGAAACAAATCCCAACATTTCACATTTTTAGCGATTTAAGCCAAACGTTTAAAATGTTACAAACAAATCCTAGCGTTTCACCGTTTTAGCGATTTATGCCAAACGTTTAAAACTTTACGAATCATATCCTAATGTTTTACCTTTTTAGCGATTTAAGTCAAACGTTTAAAACGTTTCAAAACAAATCCAAACCTTTAAGCTTTTTAGAGATTTAAGCCAAACGTTTAAAACGTTATGAAACCAATGCAAACGTTTTACCTTTTTAGCGATTTAAGAAAATCGTTTAAAATGTTACGAAACAAATCCTAACGTTTAGAACGTTACAAAACAAATCCTAACATTTACCTTTTTAGTGATTTAAGCCAAACGTTTAAAACATTACAAAACAAATCCAAATGTTTCCCCTTTTTAGCGATTTATGCCAAACGTTTAAAATGTTACGAAACAAATCCAAACGTTTAAAACAAAACATATCCTAACGTTTCACCTTTTTGGCGATTTAAGCCAAACCTTTAAAATGTTACGAAACAAGTCAAAAAGTTCAAAAGGTTGCGAAATAAATCTTAACGTTTCCCCAATTTAGCAATTGAAGCCAAACGTATACAAACGTAACGGAAAAAATCCAAACGTTTCACCTTTTTAGCAATTTAAGCCAAATGTTTACAATGTTACGAAACAAATTTAAACGTTTCCCCTTTTTAATGATTTAAGCAAAACATTAAAAAAGTTACGGAACCAATTCAAACGTTTAAAACGTTACGAAACAAATCAAATGTTGCACCTTTTTAGCGATTTAAGCCAAACATTTACAGACGTTACGACACTAATCCAAACGTTTCACCTTTTTATCAATTTAAGCCAAACGTTTAAAACCTAACGAAACCTATCTTAACGCTTAAAACATTATGAACCAAATCTAAAGGTTTTACCTTTTTATCAATTTAAGCCAAACGTATACAAACGTTACGAAATAAATCCAAATGTTTTACCTTTTTAGCGATTTAAGCCAAATGTTTAAAATATTACGAAACCAATCCAAACGTTTAAAACGTTACGAAACAAATATAAACGTTTCACCTTTTTAACAATTTAAGCAAAACGTTTAAAACGTTACGAAACCAATCAAACGTTCAAAATGTTACGAATTAAATTAAAATGTTTCACCTTTTTAGCGATTTAAGCCAAACGTTTAAAAACGTTACGAAAGAAATCCAACGTTTCACCTTTTTGTCGATTTAAGTCAAACGTTGAAAACGTTACGAAACAAATCCAAACGTTTAAAATGTTTCCCCTTTTTAGCGATTTAAGCCAAATGTTTAGAAACTTTACGAAACAAATCGAAACGTTTCCATTTTAGTGATTTAAGCCAAACTTTTAAAATGTCACGAAACCAATTCAAACGTTTAAAACGTTACGAAACAAATCTAAAGGTTTAAAACGTTACGATGCCATACCAATGTTTACAAATGTTACGAATAAAATCCAAATGTTTCGCCTTTTAAGCGATTTAAGCCAAACGTTTACGAACTTTACAAAAAAAATCCAAACGTTTTCCCTTTTTATCGATTCAAGCCAAATGTTTACAAACGTTACGAAATAAATCCAAACGTTTCACCATTTAAATAATTTAGCCAAACGTTTAAAACGTTACGAAACATGTCCATTAAAATGTTACGAAACCAATCCAAACATTTAAAATGTTACGAAACAAATCCAAATGTTTCACCTTTTTAGAGATTTAAGCCAAACGTTTACAAATGTTACGACACAAATTCTAAAGTTTTACTTTTTTAGCCATTTGAGACAAACCTATAAAACATTACGAAACAAATCCAAATGTTTCATCTTTTTAGCGATTTAAGCCAAACGTTTAAAACCTTAAGAAACAAATCCTAAAATTTCACCTTTTTAGCGAACCAATCCAAACGTTGAAAACGTTACAAAAAAAATTATAACGTTTCATCTATTTAGCAATTTAAGCCAAACGTTTAAAACGTTACGATACAAATCCATACGTTTAAAACGTTACGAAACAAATCCTAAAGTTTCACCTTTTTAGCGATTTAAGCCAAACGTTTAAAACCTTACGAAACAAATCCTAACATTTCACCTTTTTAGCAAACCAATCCAAACTTTAAAACGTTACGAAACAAATCCAAACGTTTTACTTTTTAGCGATTTAAGCCAAACGTTTAAATCGTTACGAAACCAATCCAAACGTTTAAAACGTTACGAAACAAATCCTACTGTTTCATCTTTTTAGCAATTTAAGACAAACATTTAATACCTTACGAAACAAATCTTAACATTTTTTCTTTCTCGCGATTTAAGACAAACGTTTAACACGTTGCAAACAAATCCAAACGTTTTACCTTTTTAGCAATTTATGCAAAACGTTTAAAATATTACGAAATACATCCAAACCTTTAGAACATTACAAAACAAATCCTAACGTTTCATCTTTTTAGAGATTCAAGACAAACTTTTAAAACGTTACAAGACAAAGGCTAATAATCACCGACTGTCCTCGACTTTTGTCCTAAGCTTCTGTAAACCCCCTATACTTTCAAAAGCTTCCCTAAACCCCCCAAACGGCGCCATTCACGAAACAAATCCAAACGGCGCCCCCACGGCCCTTATTGCCGAAACTACCCTTTTCGGTTTTGGCGGCTGCCCTTTTTTTGGAAAAAAATAAATAGTGGCGCCACATGTTAATTGACACGTCTTTTAATGTCAAAACAAAATTGAAACACCCAAAATACCCACTAAATTAAACCAAATAAAATTAACTTAATCAAACCCAACCCACGATCAATTTATTTACAACCGCCCGCCAACCCGAACCACTCACCGCACCCGCCGCCGACCACCACCCGCCGCCCACCGCCGACCCATCGGAATCTGTTCTTGGAGAACAGATGGAGAACAGATGTGCAGAAGACGAGCAGCACCTCGTCTTTGAGAAGACGAGCTGCTGCTCGTCTTCTGAAAAACGGAGAAGACGAGCAGCAGCTCGTCTTCCCAACTGGAGAAAACGAGCAGCAGCTCGTCTTCCCAACTGGAGAAGACGAGCAGCAGCTCGTCTTCTCAGGTGAAAAGACGACGAGCTTGGTCGTTTTCTCACCTGAAAAGATGACCGGAGGCGGGTTCGGTTGTGGCGGTTTGGTTTCGATTATTCAGTGGTTTGAATGGGTTGATTTGCTTTGATTTTTTATTTTTATTTTGATTAAATTTTAATAGTTGTAAGGGTGTTTTGGGTTTTTCAATTTTTGTTTTAGATATTTTGCCATATGTCAGATGACACGTGGCGCCGCCTTTTTTTTTAGAATTGTAGCCGACAAAAAAAGACGGCGCTTAGGGGTATTTTTGTCCGTAAGGACCGTGAATGAGCGTCACCATAAAGGTTGGAGGGTTTAGGAAAGCTTTTGAAAGTATAGGGGGTTTACTGAAGTTTAGGGGAAAGGTCGAGGACCGTCGGTGATTATTAGCCCAAGACAAATCCAAATGTTTCACCTTTTTAGCGATTTTAGCCAAATGTTTAAAATGTTACAAACAAAATCCTAACGTTTCACCTTTTTAACAATTTAAGCCAAACGCTTAAAACGTTACGAAACAAATCCTATCGTTTCACCTTTTTAGAGATTTAAGCCAAACATTAAAAATGTTACGAAATAAATCAGAGCGTTTAAAACATTATGTAAAAAATCCTAACGTTTCACCTTTTTAGCAATTTAAGCCAAACGTATACAAATGTTACGAATCAGATCCAAACATTTCACCTTCTTAGCGATTTAAGCCAAACGTTTACAAACGTTACGAAACAAATCCAAATGTTTCCCCTTTTTAGCAATTTAAGCCAAACGTTTAAAACATTACGAAACCAATCAAATGTTTAAAACGTTACGAATTAGATCCAAACGTTTCACCTTTTTAGCAATTTCAGCCAAACGTTTAAAATTTTACGAAACAAATCCTAATGTTTCACTTTTTTAGTAATTTACACCAAACATTTAAACCATTACAAAACCAACCCAAATGTTTAAAATGTTACGAAACGAATCCAAAAGTTTCACCTTTTTAGCGTTTTTAGCCAAACGTTTACAAATATTACGAAACAGTTGCAAGCGTTCATCTTTTTATCAATTTAAGTCAAACGTTTAAAATTTTACGAAACCAATCCAAACATTTAAAATGTTAAGAAAAGATCCAAATGTTTCACCTTTTTAACGATTTAAGCCAAATCTTTACAAACGTTATGAAACAAATCCAAACATTTCGCCAAACTATTAAAACGTTATGAAACAATTCCAAACGTTTAAAACGTTGCGAAACAAATCCAAACGTTTCACCTTTCTAGCAATTTAAGCCTAACGTTTAAAACGTTACGAAACAATTCCAAACGTTTAAAACGTTACAAAACAAATCAAAATGTTTCACCTTTTTCGCGCTTTATGGCAAACGTTTACAAACGTTACGAAACAAATCCAAACGTTTCACCTTTTTAGTGATTTAAGCAAAATGTTTAAAAAGTTATGAAACCAATCCAAACGTTTAAAACCTTACGAAACAAATCAAAACATTTAAAACATTACGAAACAAATCCTAACGTTTCTCCTTTTTAGTGATTGAAGCCAAATGTATACAAACGTTATAAAACAAATCCAAACGTATTACCTTTTTAGCGATTTAAGCCAAATGTTTACAAACGTTACGAAACAAATCCAAACACATCACCTTTTTAGCGAATTAAACCAAACGTTTAAAACGTTACGAAACCAATCCAAACTTTTAAAATATTACGAAATTTTTTTAAACATTTCAAGTTTTGAGCGATTTAAGCCAAACGTGTACAAACATTACGACACAAATCCTAATGTTTCACCTTTTTAGCGATATAAGCCAAATATTTAAAACGTTACAAAAAAATCCTAACGTTTCGCCTTTTTAGCGATTTAAGCCAAACGTTTAAAATGTTTGGAAACAAATCCAAATGTTTCACATTTTAAGCGATTTAAGCCAAACATTTACAAACATTACGAAACAAATCGAAACGTTTCACCTTTTTAGCGATTTAAGCCAAACATTTAAAACATTGCAAAAACAATCCAAACGTTTAAAACGTTATGAAACAAATCCTAACGTTTCACCTTTTTAGCGATTTAAGCCAAACATTTAAAATGGTACGAAACAAATCCCAACATTTCACCTTTTTAGCGATTTAAGCCAAACGTTTAAAACGTTTCGAAACAAATCGAAACATTTCACCTTATTAGAGATTTAATCCAAACGTTTAAAATGTTACGAAATCAATCGAAACGTTTAAAACGTTAAGAAACCAATCTTAATGTTTCACCTTTTTAGCGATTTAAGCCCAACGGCTAAAACATTACGAAACAAATCCTAACATTTCATCTTTTTAGCGATTTAAGCCAAACATTTAAAACGTTACGAAACAAATCCTAACGTCTCACCTGTTTATCAAATTAAGCCAAACATTTAAAACGCTACAACACAAATCCAAACGTTTAAAACATTTGGAAACAAATTCTAACATTTGACCTTTTTGGAGTTAAGCCAAACATTTAAAACGTTACAAAACAAATCCAAATATTTTACCTTTTTAGCGATTTAAGCAAAACGTTTAAAATATTACGAATCAATCCCAAATGTTTAAAATAATATAAAACAAATGCCTACGTTTCACCTTTTTAGTGATTTAAGCCAAACGTTTAAAACGTTACAAATGAAATCCTAACGTTTCCCCTTTTTAGCAATTTAAACCAAACGTTTAAAACATTACAACACAAATCCAAACATTTAAAATCTTACGAAACAAATCCTAACGTTTGTCCCTTTTAGCGAATTAAGCCAAACGTTTAAAACATTACAAAACAAATCCAAATGTTTTACCTTTTTAGCGATTTAAGCAAAACGTTTAAAATGTTACGAAACAAATCCAAACGTTTAAACTGTTACGAAATGAATGTTAACATTTCACCTTTTTACCGATTTAAGCTAAACGGTTAAAAGGTTACGAGTGAAATCCTAACGTTTCACCATATTAGCAATTTAAGCCAAACGTTTAAAACGTTACGACTCAAATTCAAAAGTTTAAAACGTTACGAAACAAATCCTAACTTTTCACCTTTTTACAATTTAATCCAAACGTTTAAAACGTTACAAAACAAATCCAAACATTTTACCTTTTCAGCGATTGAAGCAAAACGTTTAAAATTGTACGAAACAACTCCAAACGTTTAGAATGTTTCGAAACAAATCCTAACATTTTACCTTTTTAGCGATTTAAGCCTAATGTTAAAACGTTACGAAACAAATCCTATCATTTCTTCTTTTTAGCGATTTAAGCCAAACGTTACGAAACAAATCCTAACATTTCACCTTTTTAGCGATTTAAACCAAACGTTTAAAACATTACAACACAAATCCAAACGTTTAAAATGTTACGAAACAAATCCTAACGTTTCACCTTTTTATAGATTTAAGCCAAACGTTTAAAACCTTAGAAAATAAATCCAAACGTTTTACCTTTTTAGCGATTTAAGCAAAACATTTAAAATGTTACGAAACATATCCAAACGTTTAGAACGTTACAAAACAAATCCTTATGAAAATTCAAAACGTTACAAAACAAATTCAGTAAAATAATTCTGATAACAAGTATTAGACAAATACGATTTCTAATTACTATGCGGTCTAAGAATAAATCAGTTTACTAACTTTATTAAAATATAAAGTAAAACCTCCGAGTAAATAAAGAATCGGAGAGCAGCTGACTTGCTCAAATCATAACCCTGGAAAAAATTGGGAAAACAACGGGGTCAGATATACTGAGATGAGTTCATACCACTATTTACATTTATCAAGTGGAAAACCTTTAAAACTTCTTTTAAAACATTTAATATAAACATTACGTATAATAGTTGGAACCCTAATCCACAATACTAAATATAACCATAATCCAATAGGCCTGGTCCCGAGAGCTGAGCTACATCGAGTTACCACTGACCACTCTTAATCCATACCTAGACTCCCGAGAGCTGAGCTACACCGAGTTACTCTACTGGTCCCGAGAGCTATGCTCACACCGAGTTACCACCACATATCACATACCTTATCTAGATCAATACCGGTGCGCACGCAGTCCTAATGATACCCATTAGGTAGCATGTTCCAACTAAGAGCCATAATGGAAAAACAGTTCGTAATTGTACGTATACAATATATAGATATTAAAATAACAATTTACTTAATAAAGCGGTAAATAGTAAGTACAAACTCACTGTTTGCTAATCCACGTGACAACTCTGCAAGCAATCTAATCATGGTTCGTCTCCTAAACACGAACGGTCGACGAGTCTAAACAAGGTATAAATAATAATTAAAAACAGACCCTAACTCTAAAGAGTACTAGACACCACATATGACTAGCACAAACAACAAGTCAAGGTAAAGCCCATCATAATAACACAATACTTAATTAAATAACAAGCAATAACAAGTCAAGTTAAGTTGAGTCCCCGACCTTTAAAACATAAACTAGAGTGGGCAAAAACCCAAATCAACTTTATCTTAAATAAGTGATTACAAAGTAGTGAGTCAACTGAGTCATAACTATGCTCAATTTTTCCCACAACTCGGGCGACCAAAGTCTAACCCACCCAAAACCAATGTATAAACCAACTTTAAAAATCCTGAATATCTTTATAACAATATTAACTGTGACAAAGGAACTCAACACTTAACATCACTAACAATCCAATTGTAACAACACGCCAACACCTAAGCCAACACTTGGCAAAAGATTACCCAAACAAACACAACGTGTTAAATCACTTTAAATAGATACAACAATGATTATGAACTCTTATAAACCAACCAATTCAGATTTGACATTACCTTTTTAATTCACTATCAAAACAATGGTAACTTATCTCAACTTATAAACGATTTGTGCAACAATTTCCAACTCAATCAATTAGCCTAACGTATTAGAATTATCAAAATAACCCTTTTGAAAAGATAATTTCCAGCCATATTTATATGCCTTTAAAACATTGGATTACTTTTAGAAACCTACAATTTATTACCATACTTAAGTCTAGCCAATGATCTCAAGTCACCCAATGTAAGGTTCTTAACTAGCCACCTATTATCAATTTCTATAGGTATTTCCAGATTTTTATAAAAGGAGAAACATAATTTAATTCATAACCACATGCCAAGTCACATAGCCCTTAGTCTAAGCAATGATTCCAAGCTAATCAAGTAAGAACAATAACAATTAACAACAACAACACCCAAAGTATGAAATCTCAGATTTCAATCAAGCCAAAACATAATATACAACATGCTATATCACCCAAAGTAATAAACTAAACCAATATCTAACAATCTCTACAATTCAAAGCAAAGGATTAGAACTACTAACCTCTTGAAATATATTAATAATGATCAAAAAGAGAAAACCCAGAAAAATAATAACTCAATTCAGCCTATAGCAACATATAATAGAGAACAATTAATAAGAATTCGAATGAACGAGTTTTAAGGAATTAAATGTTGAAATAGTTGATTAAAATACTTACAATTGAAGAAAATATGTTGAGTAATCAATAGGAGATGATAATCTGAGAGTGACAGCCGCAATAGAGTTTAAGAAAAGTTCAAAACTGATGTAGGTCGAATAAGGTGGTATTTATAGAAAAACGACGAAATGTACAGTGCAAGTTGGCGACCGCGAACTATAGTTGGCGACCGCAAAGTAGTTGGCGACCGCTAACTTTTCTGCCCAAGAAGGAAAAACGCGAAATTTGACTTTAAGCTCAGAATCGATCCGATGACCCAAACCCCACTCAAAACATCATAAAACATCATTCAAGAGGTCATGAACCTTCAAACCATGTTTTCGAGAAGTCAAACCAACTCAAACAAATCCAAGGTATAATGGGAATTTCATCGGAACTAGACGGAAAAACACGGGGTATTACACGTTTAAAACGTTACAAAACAAATCCGAACGTTTTACCTTTTTGGCAATTTAAGCAAACGTTTAAAGTGTTTCGAAACAAATCCAAACGTTTAGAACGTCACGAAACAAATCGTGACGTTTTCCCTATTTAGCGATTGAAGCCAAAATTTAAAACGTTAAAAAAAATTCAAATGTTTCACCTTTTTACCGATTTAAGCCAAACGTTTCGAATGTTACGAAACAAATCCAAATGTTTAAAACAAATCAAATCCTAACGTTTCACCCTTTTAACAATTTAAGCCAAACATTCAAAATGTTACGAAACAATTCCATACGTTTAAAACGTTACGAAACAAATCCTACCTTTTCACCTTTTTAGTGATTCAAACCAAACGTATATAAACGCTTCGAAACAAATCCAAACGTTTATCCTTTTTACCGATTTAAGCCAAACATTTACAAATGTTATGAAACAAATCCAAACGTTTTTCCCATTTTAGCGATTTAAGCCAAACGTTTAAAACGTTGCAAAACCAATCCAAACGTTTAAAACATTATGAAACAAATCATAATGTTTCACCTTTTTAGCAATTTAAGCCAAACGTTTAAAACGTTAATAAACAAATCCTAATGTTTCACCTTATTAGCGATTTAAGTTAAAAGTTTAAAATGTTACAAAACAGATCCTAACGTTTCACCTTTTTAGCGATTTAAGCCAAACGTTTACTAACGTTACGAAACAAATCCAAAAGTTTCCCCTTTTTAGCAATTTAAGCCAAACGTTTAAAACGTTACGAAACCAATTCAAACGTTTAAAACGTTACAAAACAAATCCAAACGTTTCACCTTTTTAGCTACTTAAGCCAAACGTTCGCAAACGTTACGAAACAAATCCAAAGGTTTCACCTTTTTAGCGATTTAAGCCAAACTTTTACAAACGTTACGAAACAAATCCAAATGTTTCATCTTTTTAGTGATTTAAGCTAAATGTTTAAAACGTTATGAAGCAATCTAAATGTTTCACCTTTTTAGCGATTTTAGCCAAATGTCTACAAACGTTATGAAACGAATCCAAACGTTTCACTTTTTTAGCTATTTAAGCCAAACATTTAAAACGTTGTGAAACCAATCCAAACGTTTAAAACATTACGAAACAAATCCTAACGTTTCACCTTTTTAGCGATTTAAGGCAAACGTTTAAAACATTACGAAAGAAATCCTAACGTCTCACCGTTTTAGTGATTTAAGCCAAACGTTTGAAACATTAAGAAACAAATCCTAACGTTTCGGCTTTTTAGCAATTTAAACAAAACGTTTAAAAAATATCGAAATAAATTCAAACGTTTCACCTTTGTAGTGATTTAACCCAAACGTTTAAAACGTTACGAAACCATTTTAAACATTTTACTTTTTTAGGGATTTAAGCAAAACGTTGAAAATGTTACTAAACAAATTCAAACGTTCAAAATGTTACGAAACAAATCCTAACTTTTACCTTTTTAGCGATTTATGCCAAAAACTTTAAAACGTTACAAAATAAATCCAAATATTTCACCTTTTTAATGATTTAAGCCAAACGTTTAAAACGTTAGTAAAAAAATCCTAAGGTTTCATCTTTTTAGTGATTTAAGTTAAAAGTTTAAAACGATACAAAACAGATCCCAACGTTTCACCCTTTTAGCGATATAAGCCAAACGTTTACAAACATTACAAAACAAATCCAAACGTTTCGCCGTTTTAGCAAATTAAGCCAAACGTTTAAAACGTTACAAAACCGATATGAACGTTTAAAACATTACAAAACCAATCCAAACGTTTAAAACGTTACAAAACAAATCCAAACGTGTCACCTTTTTAGCTACTTAAGCCAAACGTTCGCAAACGCTACGAAACAAATCCAAAGGTTTCACCTTTTTAGCGATTTAAGCCAAACGTTTACAAACGTTACGAAACAAATCCAAATGTTTCATCTTTTTAGTTATTTAAGCTAAACGTTTAAAACGTTACGAAGCAATCCAAATGTTACATCCTTTTAGCGATTTTAGCCAAATGTTTACAAACGTTAGGAAACAAATTTAAACGTTTCACCTTTTTAGCTATTTGAGCCAAACATTTAAAACGTTGAGAAACAATCCAAACGTTAAAAATATTATGAAACAAATTCTAACGTTTCATCTTTTTAGCTATTTAAGCCAAACGTTCACAAACGCTACGAGACAAATCCAAAGGTTTCACCTTTTTAGCGATTTAAGCCAAACGTTTACAAACGTTACGAAACAAATCCAAATGTTTCATCTTTTTAGTGATTTAAGCTAAACGTTTAAAACGTTACGAAGCAATCCAAATGTTTCATCGTTTTAGCGATTTTAGCCAAATGTTTACAAACGTTAGGAAACAAATTCAAACGTTTCACCTTTTTAGCTATTTGAGCCAAACATTTAAAACGTTGAGAAACAATCCAAACGTTTAAAATATTATGAAACAAATTCTAACGTATCACCTTTTTAGCTATTTAAGCCAAACGTTTAAAACGTTACGAAACAAATCCTAACGTCTCACCTTTTTAGCGATTTAAGCCAAAGGTTTAAAACATTAAGAAACAAATCCTAACGTTTCACCTTTTTAGCTATTTAAGCTAAACGTTTAAAACATATTGAAATAAATTCAAACGTTTCACCTTTGTAGTGATTTAACCCAAACGTTAAAAACGTTACGAAACTATTTTAAACATTTTTCTTTTTTAGCGATTTAAGCAAAACGTTTAAAATGTTATGAAACAAATTCAAACGTTCAGAATGTTACGAAACAAATCCTAACTTTTACCTTTTTAGCAATTTAAGCCAAAGGTTTAAAACGTTACAAAATAAATCCAAATATTTCACCTTTTTTGCGATTTAAGCCAAACGTTTAAAACGTTACGAAACCAATCTAAACGTTTTACCTTTTTAGCGATTTAAGCAAAACGTTTAAAATATTACAAAATTAATCCAAACGTTTAGAAAGTTAAGAAACAAATCCTAACATTTACATTTTTAGCGATTTAAGCCAAACGTTTAAAACTTTACAAAACAAGTCCAAACGTTTTCCCTTTTTAGCTATTCAAGCCAAACGTTTAAAATGTTACGAAACAAATCAAATCGTTTAAAACAAAACAAATCCTAACATTTCACCTTTTTAGCGATTTAAGCCAAATGTTTAATACGTTACGAATGAAATCTTAAGGTTTCATCTTTTTAGCAATTTAAGCCAAACGTTTAAAATGTTACAACACAAATCCAAGCATTTAAAATATTACGAAACAAATCCTAACGTTCCACCTTTTTATCCATTGAAGTCTAACATATACAAACATTACGAAAAAAAATCCAAACTTTTCACATTTTTAGCCATTTAAGCCAAACGTTTAGAAAAGTTACGAAACAAATCCCAACGTTTCACCGTTTTAGCGATTTAAGCCCAAAATTTAAAACGTTACGAAACCAATCCAAATGTTTAAAACGTTACAAAACAAATCCAAAAGTTTCACCTTTTTAGCGATTTAAGCCAAATGTTTACAAACGTTAAGAAAAAATCCAAACGTTTAACCTTTTTATCAATTTAAGCCAAATGTTTAAAACTTTAGGAAACCAATCGAAATGTTTAAAATGTTAAGAAACAAATCCAAATATTTCACCTTTTTAATGATTTAAGCCAAAAGTTTACAAACGTTACGAAACAAATCCAAACGTTTCACCTTTTTTAGCGATTTAAGCCAAACGTATAAAACGTTACGAAACAAATCCAAACGTTTATAACGTTACGAAACAAATCCAAACGTTTCACTTTTATAGCAATTTAAGCCAAACTTTAAAAACGTTATGAAACCAATCAATTGTTTAAAACTTTACGAATTAAATTCAAACATTTCACCTTTTTAGCGATTTAGGCCAGACGTTACAAAACAAATCTAATCGTTTCCCCTTTTTATCAATTTAAGTCAAACATTTAAAACGTTACGAAACCAATTCAAACGTTTAAAACGTTTCACCTTAAACGTTTTACCTTTTTAGCAATTTAAGCCAAAGTTTTAAAACGTCACGAGACCAATCCAAACGTATAAAACGTTATGAAACAAATCCAAACGTTTTACCTTCTTAGCGATTTAAGCCAAATGTTTAAAACATTACAAAACCAATCCAAACGTTTAAAATGTTATAAAACAAATTCAAACGTTTCCCCTTTTTAGCAACTTAAGCCAAACGTTACGAAACAAATCCAAACGTTTCCCCTTTTTGGCGATTTAAGCGAAACGTTAAAAACACGACGAAACAAAACCAAAAGTTTCACCTTTTTAGCAATTCAAGCCAAACATTTACAAACGTTACTAAAAAAACCAAACATTTCACCTTTTTAGCGAATTAAGCCAAACGTTACAAAACAAATTCAAACGTTTTCACCTTCTTAGTGATTTAAGACAAACGTTTAAAATGTTACGAAACCAATCCAAATGTTTAAAACCTTACGAAACAAATCCAAACATTTCACTTTTTTAGCGACTTAAGTCAAATGTTTACAAACGTTACGAAACAAATCCAAACATTTCACCTTTTTAGCGATTTAAGCCAAACGTATAACACGTTACGAAACCAATCCAAACGTTTAAAACGTTATGAAACAAATCCAAACGTTTCACCTCTTTAGCGATTTAAGCCAAACATTTACAAACGTAATGAAACAAATCCTAACGTTTCACCTCTTTAGCTATATAAACCAAACGTTTAAAACGTTACAAAAAAATCCTAACGTTTCACCTTTCTAGCGATTTAAGCCAAACGTTTAAAATGTTTAGAAACAAATCCAAACATTTCGCCTTTTTA
The DNA here is from genome assembly GCF_937616625.2 of Mercurialis annua. Lineage (NCBI taxonomy): Eukaryota > Viridiplantae > Streptophyta > Magnoliopsida > Malpighiales > Euphorbiaceae > Mercurialis > Mercurialis annua. The sequence goes on from NC_065575.1 coordinate 29,584,531, forward strand.
ATGATTTAAGCCAAACGTTTACAAACGTTTCGAAACAAATCCAAACATTTCACCTTCTTAGCGATTTAAGCCAAATATTGAAAACATTACAAAACCAATACAAACGTTTAAAACGTTAAGAAACAAATCCTAACGTTTTACCATTTTAGCGATTTAAGCCAAACGGCTAAAACGTTACGAAACAAATCCTAACATTTCACATTTTTAGCGATTTAAGCCAAATGTTTACAAACATTTTGAAAAAAATCCATATGTTTAACCTTTTTATCAATTTAAGCCAAACGTTTAAACTTTACGAAACCAATCCAAATGTTTAAAATGTTATGAAACAAACCCAAATGTTTCACCTTTTTAACAATTTAAGCCAAAAGTTTACAAACATTACGAAACAAATCCAAATGTTTCACCTTTTTTAGCGATTTAAGCCAAACGTATAAAACGTTACAAAACTAATCCAAACGTTTATAACGTCACAAATCCAGACGTTTCACTTTTTAGCAATTTGAGCCAAACATTTAAAACGGTATGAAACCAATCAATCGTTTAAAACGTTACGAATTAAATCCAAACGTTTCACCTTTTTAGCGATTTAGGCCAGACGTTACGAAACAAATCCAAATGTTTCCCCTTTTTATCAATTGAAGCCCAACGTTCACAACGTTATGAAACCAATCCAAACGTTTAAAACGTTTCCCCTTAAACGTTTACCTTTTTAGCAATTTAAGCAAAACTTTTAAAACGTTACGAAACAAATCCAAATGTTTCATCTTTTTAGTGATTTAAGCTAAACGTTTAAAACGTTACGAAGCAATCCAAATGTTACATCCTTTTAGCGATTTTAGCCAAATGTTTACAAACGTTAGGAAACAAATTTAAACGTTTCACCTTTTTAGCTATTTGAGCCAAACATTTAAAACGTTGAGAAACAATCCAAACGTTTAAAATATTATGAAACAAATTCTAGCGTTTCATCTTTTTAGCTATTTAAGCCAAACGTTCACAAACGCTACGAGACAAATCCAAAGGTTTCACCTTTTTAGCGATTTAAGCCAAACGTTTACAAACGTTACGAAACAAATCCAAATGTTTCATCTTTTTAGTGATTTAAGCTAAACGTTTAAAACGTTACGAAGCAATCCAAATGTTTCATCGTTTTAGCGATTTTAGCCAAATGTTTACAAACGTTAGGAAACAAATTCAAACGTTTCACCTTTTTAGCTATTTGAGCCAAACATTTAAAACGTTGAGAAACAATCCAAACGTTTAAAATATTATGAAACAAATTCTAACGTATCACCTTTTTAGCTATTTAAGCCAAACGTTTAAAACGTTACGAAACAAATCCTAACGTCTCACCTTTTTAGCGATTTAAGCCAAAGGTTTAAAACATTAAGAAACAAATCCTAACGTTTAACCTTTTTAGCTATTTAAGCTAAACGTTTAAAACATATTGAAATAAATTCAAACGTTTCACCTTTGTAGTGATTTAACCCAAACGTTAAAAACGTTACGAAACTATTTTAAACATTTTTCTTTTTTAGCGATTTAAGCAAAACGTTTAAAATGTTATGAAACAAATTCAAACGTTCAGAATGTTACGAAACAAATCCTAACTTTTACCTTTTTAGCAATTTAAGCCAAAGGTTTAAAACGTTACAAAATAAATCCAAATATTTCACCTTTTTTGCGATTTAAGCCAAACGTTTAAAACGTTACGAAACCAATCTAAACGTTTTACCTTTTTAGCGATTTAAGCAAAACGTTTAAAATATTACAAAATTAATCCAAACGTTTAGAAAGTTAAGAAACAAATCCTAACATTTACATTTTTAGCGATTTAAGCCAAACGTTTAAAACTTTACAAAACAAGTCCAAACGTTTTCCCTTTTTAGCTATTCAAGCCAAACGTTTAAAATGTTACGAAACAAATCAAATCGTTTAAAACAAAACAAATCCTAACATTTCACCTTTTTAGCGATTTAAGCCAAATGTTTAATACGTTACGAATGAAATCTTAAGGTTTCATCTTTTTAGCAATTTAAGCCAAACGTTTAAAATGTTACGACACAAATCCAAGCATTTAAAATATTACGAAACAAATCCTAACGTTCCACCTTTTTATCCATTGAAGTCTAACATATACAAACATTACGAAAAAAAATCCAAACTTTTCACATTTTTAGCCATTTAAGCCAAACGTTTAGAAAAGTTACGAAACAAATCCCAACGTTTCACCGTTTTAGCGATTTAAGCCCAAAATTTAAAACGTTACGAAACCAATCCAAATGTTTAAAATGTTACAAAACAAATCCAAAAGTTTCACCTTTTTAGCGATTTAAGCCAAATGTTTACAAACGTTAAGAAAAAATCCAAACGTTTAACCTTTTTATCAATTTAAGCCAAATGTTTAAAACTTTAGGAAACCAATCGAAATGTTTAAAATGTTAAGAAACAAATCCAAATATTTCACCTTTTTAATGATTTAAGCCAAAAGTTTACAAACGTTACGAAACAAATCCAAACGTTTCACCTTTTTTAGCGATTTAAGCCAAACGTATAAAACGTTACGAAACAAATCCAAACGTTTATAACGTTACGAAACAAATCCAAACGTTTCACTTTTATAGCAATTTAAGCCAAACTTTAAAAACGTTATGAAACCAATCAATTGTTTAAAACTTTACGAATTAAATTCAAACATTTCACCTTTTTAGCGATTTAGGCCAGACGTTACAAAACAAATCTAATCGTTTCCCCTTTTTATCAATTTAAGTCAAACATTTAAAACGTTACGAAACCAATTCAAACGTTTAAAACGTTTCACCTTAAACGTTTTACCTTTTTAGCAATTTAAGCCAAAGTTTTAAAACGTCACGAGACCAATCCAAACGTATAAAACGTTATGAAACAAATCCAAACGTTTCACCTTCTTAGCGATTTAAGCCAAATGTTTAAAACATTACAAAACCAATCCAAACGTTTAAAATGTTATAAAACAAATTCAAACGTTTCCCCTTTTTAGCAACTTAAGCCAAACGTTACGAAACAAATCCAAACGTTTCCCCTTTTTGGCGATTTAAGCGAAACGTTAAAAACACGACGAAACAAAACCAAAAGTTTCACCTTTTTAGCAATTCAAGCCAAACATTTACAAACGTTACTAAAAAAACCAAACATTTCACCTTTTTAGCGAATTAAGCCAAACGTTACAAAACAAATCCAAACGTTTTCACCTTCTTAGTGATTTAAGACAAACGTTTAAAATGTTATGAAACCAATCCAAATGTTTAAAACCTTACGAAACAAATCCAAACATTTCACTTTTTTAGCGACTTAAGTCAAATGTTTACAAACGTTACGAAACAAATCCAAACATTTCACCTTTTTAGCGATTTAAGCCAAACGTATAACACGTTACGAAACCAATCCAAACGTTTAAAACGTTATGAAACAAATCCAAACGTTTCACCTCTTTAGCGATTTAAGCCAAACATTTACAAACGTAATGAAACAAATCCTAACGTTTCACCTCTTTAGCTATATAAACCAAACGTTTAAAACGTTACAAAAAAATCCTAACGTTTCACCTTTCTAGCGATTTAAGCCAAACGTTTAAAATGTTTAGAAACAAATCCAAACATTTCGCCTTTTTAATGATTTAAGCCAAACGTTTACAAACGTTTCGAAACAAATCCAAACATTTCACCTTCTTAGCGATTTAAGCCAAATGTTGAAAACATTACAAAACCAATACAAACGTTTAAAACGTTAAGAAACAAATCCTAACGTTTTACCATTTTAGCGATTTAAGCCAAACGGCTAAAACGTTACGAAACAAATCCTAACATTTCACATTTTTAGCGATTTAAGCCAAATGTTTACAAAAATTTTGAAAAAAATCCATATGTTTAACCTTTTTATCAATTTAAGCCAAACGTTTAAACTTTACGAAACCAATCCAAATGTTTAAAATGTTATGAAACAAACCCAAATGTTTCACCTTTTTAACAATTTAAGCCAAAAGTTTACAAACATTACGAAACAAATCCAAATGTTTCACCTTTTTTAGCGATTTAAGCCAAACGTATAAAACGTTACAAAACTAATCCAAACGTTTATAACGTCACAAATCCAGACGTCTCACTTTTTAGCAATTTGAGCCAAACATTTAAAACGGTATGAAACCAATCAATCATTTAAAACGTTACGAATTAAATCCAAACGTTTCACCTTTTTAGCGATTTAGGCCAGACGTTACGAAACAAATCCAAATGTTTCCCCTTTTTATCAATTTAAGCCCAACGTTCACAACGTTATGAAACCAATCCAAACGTTTAAAACGTTTCCCTTAAACGTTTACCTTTTTAGCAATTTAAGCAAAACTTTTAAAACGTTACAAAACCAATCCAAACGTTTAAAACGTTAGGAAAAAAATCCAAATGTTTCACCTTTTTAGCGATTTAAGCCAAACGTTTAAAACATTAAGAAACCAATCCAAACGTTTAAAACGTACAAAACAAATTCAAATGTTTCACTTTTTAGCAATTTAAGCTAAACTTTACGAAACAAATCCAAACGTTTCCCCTTTTTTGTGATTTAAGCCAAACGTTTAAAACGTTACGAAACAAAAACAAACGTTTCACCTTTCTAGCAATTCAAGACAATCGTTTACAAACGTTACGAAATAAAACCAAAAGTTTGACCTTTTTAGCGATTTAAGCCAAACATTTTCAAACGTTACAAAACAAATCCAAACGTTTTCACCTTCTTAGTGATTTAAGCCAAACGTTTAAAATGTTACGAAACCAATCCAAACGTTTAAAACCTTACGAAAAAAATCCAAACTTTTCACTTTTTTAGCGACTTAAGCCAAACGTTTACAAATGTTACGAAACTAATCCAAACATTTCACCTTTTTAGAAATTTAAACCAAACGTTTAAAACGTTATGAAACCAATCCAAAAGTTTATCCGCTTTAGTGATTTAAGCAAAACATTAACAAACATAATGAAACAAATCCTAACGTTTCACCTCTTTAGCGATATAAGCCAAACGTTTAAAACGTTACGAAAAAAATCCTAACGTTTTACCTTTCTAGCGATTTAAGCCAAACGTTTAAAACGTTTAAAAACAAATCCAAATGTTTCACCTTTTTAGCGATTTAAGCCAAATGTTTACAAACGTTTCGAAACAAATCCAAACATTTCATCTTTTTAGAGATTTAAGCCAAATGTTTAAAACATTATGAAACCAATCCAAACGTTTAAAACGTTAAGAAACAAATCCTAACGTTTTACCATTTTAGAGATTTAAGCCAAACGGCTAAAACATCAAATCCTAGCATTTCACCTTTTTAGTGATTTAAGCCAAATATTTACAAACGTTAGGAAACAAATGCATATTTTTAACCTTTTTATCAATTTAAGCCAAACGTTTAAAACTTTACGAAACCAATATAAATGTTTAAAACGTTAAGAAAGAAATCGAAATGTTTCACCTTTTTAGCGATTTAAGCCAAAAGTTTACAAACGTTACGAAAAAAATTATAATGTTTCACCTTTTTAGCGTTCTAAGCCAAACGTTTACAAAAGTTACGAAGCAAATCAAAACGTTCCCCCTTTTTAGTGATTTAAGCCAAACATTTACACCGTTATCAAAACCAATCAAAATGTTTAAAACGTTACGAAACCAATCCAAATGTTTAAAAAGTTACGAAACAAATCCAAACGTTTCACCTTTTTAGCGATTTAAGCCAAACGTTTACAAACGTTACGAAACAAATCCAAACGTTTAACCTTTTTATCAATTTAAGCCAAACGTTTAATACTTTACGAAACCAATCGAAATGTTTAAAACGTTAAGAAACAAATCAAAATGTTTCACTTTTTTAGCGATATAAGCCAAAAGTTTACAAATGTTACGAAACAAATCCAAACGTTTCAACTTTTTTAGCGATTTAAGCCAAACGTATATAACGTGTCACGACCCATTTTCATGAATCGCGACCGGCGCTAGGGTATGGGTAATGTAGTACCGAAACCCGTAGCTAGCCTCCCATATAAATCATAAACACATAAACCTGCAGAAAACCAATGCTCGGGGGCAACCGAGACTTCAGCCTAAACTAGCAGTTATAATAATCAACAATTAATATAACATGCTTATTCAATTCTGATTCTAAAATAGATTTATCATAAACCGATATAAATAATAAAACATGCCAAAGCAATATAACCAGTCGAACCAATCCGACAAAATAAATAATAATAACAAGGACGTCTAGTTACTACTGCGGTCTAAGAATAAAACAGTTTTACAATTTTATTAAAATAGAAGGAACCTCCGAGGAAAAGTAAATGCGGAGATCACCAGACTCTCTCAGATAATAACCCTGGGGAAAATTGGGAAAACAACGGGGTCAGATATACTGAGATGAGTTCATACCACTATCTACATTTATTAAGTGGAAAACCTTTAAAACGTTTAAAACATTTAATAATGATATTACGGATAATAGTTGGAACCCTAATCCACAATTCTAAATAATAATCATAATCCAATAGGTCTGGTCCCGAGAGCTGAGCTACACCGAGTTACCACTGACCACACTTATACCAGAGTCCCGAGAGCTGAGCTACACCGAGTTACTCTACCTGGTCCCGAGAGCTATGCTCACACCGAGTTACCACATTTCCATATATACCTTACCCAGATCAATACCGGTGCGCACGCAGTCCTAATGATGCCCATTAGGTAGCACGTTCCAACTAAGAGCCATAATATAAAAACAGTTCGAAATATACGTACAGTATATATATTTAATATTAAAATAACAATTTACTTAATAAAGCGGTAAATAGTAAATATAAACTCACTGCTTGCTAATCCACGTGAAATACCGGCAAGCAACTAACTCTGGTTCGCCTCAGAAGCACGAACAGTAGACGAGTCTAGACAAATAAAATAATTATTAAAATCAGACCCTAACTCTAGAGAGTACTAGACACCACATAAGACTAGCACAATTAACACGTAGTAAATAAACAATCCAAAATAACACAAATATAAACAAAAGGTAATAAAGCCCAATTAATACAAGTCTATTGAGTTTCCGCTTAAAATCCAATATATAAATATTATTTAAAAACTTTAAATAATAAATAATTTTCAAATAGTGGGTTAGCCGAGTTATCATAAACTACCAAGCTAACCTCACTTGTCGAGTGACCCAAGTCTAACCCGACTCAAAACAATTATCAAATATAAACCCGAGTTTATATTTATAAAACAATTTAACAAAATAATAATCCATTTTAAAAACGGAACTCAATAACTTCAATTTCAAGTAACCCAAGTTACAACCCCAAAAACTTAATCATATAAGTCAAATAAAAGTTTAGGGACTAAATCGTACATTTACCAAATAAGGACTAAATTGTACTTTTGCCAATTAGGGACTAACTTGCACTTTAGTCAATTTGATATCCGAAATCAATTTAATTACTTTTATTTTATAATTAAAACCAACAATAAAGTTATTAACCAAAAACTCACTTAAATAAGTTATAAAACTCGTTTAGGAACTAAATTGTAAATTAGCCACTTAGTTGTTCGAAAATAAATTATAATTACCCGAGTAATTATATTAACCTAATATTGTAAAATACTGATTATTTACAATTTACCAATTTATAATCAAAGCGGGAATTAAAAGTTATTATTATTAAAACAATTCAATTGGTAAATAACTAGAAGGATTTCATTGATTTATTCAAACAACTTAAACAATCAAAATGGCTAATTAGCCATCTTCATCATTCAAATAAGAGAAATCCCCGCCCACGCTCTTCCTTACACAAACTTGAAGTTACTGCTCCTAACATGAATCATGAACAACAATCCATAGCAAAACTAAAGACCCATAGTAGTAACATGAACAAGCCACAAGTTTAACTTAATCACAATAACAATGAAACCCATTTTCAAGAACATCGTTCAATCTCAACGATGTGAGAACGATGAGCAAAAGAATTTCAGAACGATGGAACAATCTCATTGAAAACTTAACAAGCATCAGTCCAGGAACATTTACAATCCATCATATAGTGAAATCATGGCAAAAGGATAAGAAGTATTCGGCAGATTCATTCTCAACTCAAGAACAGTTTAAAGTATTCCTAAAACGGAAACCGTACGGCGAATAAAACGAGATCAACGGCGTACCGTTCAGCGAAACTGAGGTAGGGAAACGTAGGTACGTGAGTCTAGATCGTCTGGAATCAAACGGTATCAATTTCGATCTAGAAACGAAAGAGAACGAACCAAATTACGCAATATCGTTCAAGAACAAAATCTGGAATAGAGAAATTATAAAACTAACCGGAACAGCAGAGTTTGGATGATGATTTCGGCTTCGTTTCTCAGCGAATGGACGAACAGAAAACGGCTAGGGCTAGCTTGTAGCGTGATCTAGGTTTTCTGTTTAGAAGTCGCTTTTAAATAACGAGTGTAAGCGGGCCGAAAACGAGATCGAACAGGGCCACACGGAAGGGGTCCAAGAGCTGCCAACATTCACGAACGGGAATGGCCTTTTCTGGCCTGTTCCCGTTCGAGAATGGGCCTGTTCCCGAACGGGAACAGGCCAGAAAAAGGATTCCCGAACGGGAATGAGTAAATAATATTTTTTTTTTTATTTTTTATTTAAAAATAACAATTGGTTAAACCAATGAATCACACCCAAACCAAGCAACTCGAACCAAGCCACTAACATCGAGATTATTTCAAAACGACCGGGAAAAATGTCGGAAATTAACAAAAATAAATTTAAAATTTTACGGGATATTACATTCTCCCCAACTAATTAAAAATTCGTCCTCGAATTTAACACGACAAGTAAATCACATCAGAACAACACGTAACACAAGTAAAACTACAAAAGTCACAGAAAATCAAGATATCGTACCTCACGGAAAAAGAAAAGGATAGCGATTCCGCATATCCAATTCGGTCTCCCAAGTACACTCCTCTACAGAATGATTGCGCCAGAGAACTTTGACCATCGGAATCTCCTTGTTCCGCAACTTACGCACCTGCGTATCAACAATCTCAACTGGCTGCTCCTCGTAGGACAGCTCCTGATCAATCTCAACACTCTGAGGCACAATCACGTGCGAAGGATCAGAAATGCACTTTCTCAACATAGAAACGTGAAACACAGGATGTACTAACGACATGTCTGGCGGTAGAACCAGACGATAAGCCACAGCTCCAATCCGCTCCGAAATCTCATAAGGACCAATATACCTCGGTGCTAACTTTCCCTTGACGCCAAAACGAACCACGCCTTTCATAGGCGAAACCCGAAGAAATACGAAATCACCAACCTGGAACTCAATGTCTTTCCTCTTCGGATCAGCATAACTCTTATGCCGACTAAAAGCAGTCTCTAACCTCCGCTTAATCAACGGTACCTTCTCAGAGGTAATCTGAATAATCTCCGCTCCCGAGAGTTTACGCTCTCCGACCTCCTCCCAACAGATAGGAGATCTACACTTGCGCCCGTACAAAGCCTCATACGGCGCCATCTCGATACTCGCATGATAACTGTTATTATAGGAAAACTCAATCAACGGCAAATGAGTATCCCAGCTACCCTGAAAATCGAGAACACACATCCTGAGCATATCCTCCAACGTCTGAATAGTCCTCTCAGACTGACCGTCAGTCTGAGGATGAAAAGCTGTACTGAAATCCAACCGAGAACCCAAGGATTCCTGTAACGCCTTCCAAAACCTCGAAGTAAACACAGAACCTCTGTCTGAAACAATAGAAACCGGTACACCATGCAAACTGACAATCCTGTCGATGTACAACTGAGCCAACCTCGAAGCAGCATACGAAACCTTAATCGGAAGGAAATGAGCTGACTTGGTCATACGGTCAACTATCACCCAGATGGAGTCGTATCCCTGTCGAGTACGTGGTAACCCAACCACAAAATCCATAGCAATCCGCTCCCACTTCCACTCTGGAATAGGTAGTGGCTGCAGATAGCCAAAAGGTCTCTGATGCTCCAGCTTCACCTGCTGGCACGTCAGACACTTAGAAACATACTCAGCGACATCCTTCTTCATCCCGCTCCACCAGTAGGTACCCTTAAGATCATGGTACATCTTAGTAGAACCCGGATGAACACTATAAGCAGACTTGTGCGCTTCTTCCAGAATCTGGTCCCTCAAACCATCTGAATCCGGAACACACAGTCTCGAACCATGTCTCAGAACACCATCCACAAAAGTAAACTCAGAATTTCCATCCTGCTGAACTTCCTCAATAATCCGTTTCAATTGTGGATCCTCAGCTTGTAAAGCTTTGATCCGATCAATCAAAACGGGTTGCACTTGCAACTGTGCTAACAAACAACCAGTCTGAGAAATCTGAAATCCATAGCCTGAAGCTATCAAACTGTGCCACTCTCTAACCATGGGTCTACGCCCAATTTCAGAAATATGAGCCAAGCTGCCCGAAGACTTGCGACTCAGCGCATCGGCTACCACATTAGCCTTACCAGGATGGTACTGAATAGTACAGTCGTAGTCTTTCAGCAACTCTAACCACCTCCTCTGTCTCAAGTTCAACTCTCTCTGATCAAAGATATATTTCAAACTCTTATGATCAGTGAAAATCTCACAAGTAGCACCATACAAATAATGCCTCCAGATTTTCAACGCAAAAATCACAGCTGCCAACTCTAAATCATGAGTAGGGTAATTCACCTCATGCTTCTTCAACTGTCTGGAAGCATAGGCAATCACCTGTCCATGTTGCATCAGAACGCAACCCAAACCAATTCGAGACGCATCACAATACACTGTGAACCCATCAATGCCAGAAGGCAATGCCAAAACCGGAGCTGTAGTCAAAATCTCCTTGAGCTTCTCAAAGCTCGCCTCGCACTTGTCAGTCCACTCAAACTTGACACCCTTCTGTGTCAGTTTAGTCAAAGGTGCAGATATTCTGGAGAAATCTTGCACGAACCGACGATAGTAGCCAGCTAAACCCAGAAAACTTCTGATCTCGGTAACTGACCTTGGCCTTTGCCAATCCATGACCGCCTCAATCTTCTTCGGATCAACCTTGATCCCATCTTTTGACACCACGTGTCCTAGAAAGGTAACCTGATCCAACCAGAACTCACATTTTGAGAACTTAGCATACAACTGATGCTCACGCAACGTCTGTAGTATAGTCCTCAAATGGTAAGCATGCTCCTCCTCACTCCGAGAATAGATCAAAATGTCATCAATGAAGACGATCACAAATTGATCCAAAAACGGCTTGAACACTCTGTTCATCATATCCATAAACGCTGCCGGTGCGTTCGTCAGACCGAAGGACATAACCAGAAACTCAAAATGCCCATAACGAGTCCGAAAGGCAGTCTTAGGCACATCTGCATCACGGATTCGTAGCTGATGATACCCAGATCTCAAATCAATCTTGGAAAAACACTTCGCACCCTGCAACTGGTCAAACAAATCATCGATGCGAGGAAGAGGATATCTGTTCTTGACAGTAACCTTGTTCAACTGTCTGTAGTCGATACAGAGTCGAAAGGAACCGTCTTTCTTCTTCACAAACAGAACTGGAGCACCCCACGGAGAAGTACTCGGTCTGATGAACCCGCTATCCAACAACTCTTGTAACTGGTCCTTCAACTCCTTCAGCTCTGCAGGAGCCATCCGATACGGCGGTATCGAAATCGGAGCTGTACCAGAAACCACATCAATGCAAAACTCAATTTCACGATCAGGTGGTAATCCAGGCAATTCCTCTGGAAACACATCAGTGAACTCATTCACTATCGGTACACTATGCATATCACTACCACCAGCCTCCAAATCACGAACCACAGCAAGAAAACCCTGGCAACCCTTGCCTAACATCCGCTTCGCCTTGATGGCGGAAATCAGATTCTTAGGTGTCTCTGCCTTTTCTCCCTGAAAGGAAAAAGGTAGACCACCTGGAATCCTGAACTCGACTGACTTCTCTCGACAGTCAATAGAAGCATAATGGCGTGACAACCAGTCCATCCCCAAGATAACATCAAAAGAAAGAACGTCAAGTACAATCAAATCAGCACATAATTCTCTACCCTGAATAACCACAGGACAAGAAGGATAGACGACGTCCACTACTACACCTTCAGACATAGGTGTAGACACAGCTAGAGGTTCACTCAAAACAGATGGTGCTCTACCCAATTTCCCAGCAAAACAAGTAGAAACAAACGAATGGGTCGCACCCGCATCAAATAATACCAAAGCATCAGTAAAAGAAATCGGAATGGTACCTTGCACCACAGCATTTGATGCACGCGCATCCTGAGGAGTAAGTGCGAACACTCTGGCCTGACCCTGCGGCTGCTGTTGCGAACTCTGTCCAGTACCATAACCGTTGGAACCTCTACCTCCGTTACCACGGCCACCGAAACCTCTGCCACCAGAACCACGGCCCCGCTGGCCACCAAAAGATGCTGCAGGTTGAGAGTACCCTACAGACTGTGTAAACGCAGGTCTCTGCTGCTGATAAGATGACTGCGCCACACTGGAGTTAGACATCTGCTGCCCAGATGTCGGACACTCCCTAGAAAAATGACCCGGCTGGCCACAAGTAAAACAACCTCCAGGAGCTAACTGACACTGTCCATAGTGCCTGCGTCTGCAATTCTGGCAGAACGGAATGTTCGATCCACCACTGTACCCGCGTCCTGAACCACGGTTGCTCCCACTGCTACTGGAACTGTACGGAGCACTCCTGGCACTATGCCTCCCTTTGTTGTGAGTCCGTCGACTCCCCCTGTTGGCCTGAGAAGAGCCACTGTAGTAGTTCCCACTACCATGCTGCACTGGGGCCTGCTGCCCCCCACTAGGAACGTCACTCTTTCCCTTCTGATTCTGGAAAGGGTCAGAGATCGTCCCAAACTGAACCATCGAATTCTCCATCCGCCGCGCACTATCCACTAACCGGGCAAACTCCATGTTTGTCCCTATCAGCAAAGGGAGAAACTCCGAGCCTAAACCCCTAACATAACGGTCGTTCACTCGCTCTTGATCACCCTGTAGATCTGTAGCAAACCGCCCCAAACGTACAAACTCAGTAGTGTAGTCTGTCACTGATCTATCCCCCTTCTTCAAAGTGAGCAACTTTTCTCTGAAACTCTCAGTAACAGAGAAGGGTAGATAGTAACCTCTGAACCTGGTCACAAAATCAGCCCAAGGCAAAGTATCCATAACTGGCCTGATGTTATCGCGATACCAATCCTTAGCTGGACCTTTCAGCGACATTTCCACAAGCATCACTGATTGACGATCAGACGCTTGAATCCTCTGACTGTTGTACTCAAATTCCTCCAAAAAGTCAAGAGCATCCCCAGTACCATCAAAAGAAGTCGGATACAACTTCAAGTAGGTCATCACCAACTCTCTGTCTGTTGGAACATGACCGACACCAGCAATTCCACCAATACCAGCTACAGCACCAACCTGAGGTTGCTGTTGCTGCGCTAACTGACCCAGTATATTACACTGATTCTGCAGTAGAGCCTGATTGTTCTGCATCTCAACAACGCCAGCCAAGAACGTAGTGAAGTCGAACGCTTGCAAATTTGGTGCTTGCTGCATCCCTGGTGCCTGCTGCACATTCGGTGCCTGAACACCTGCTGCACCGCGCCCTCTAGCTCCACCTCTACCAGCACCAGCTCCTCTGCCTCTACCAGCACCTCTACCTCTGCCAGCACCTCCACCTCGACCACGTCCAGCATTTGCCTGAACAGGTGGTGCGTTCTGATCGACTTCCATAGAAATCGCATCATCAGCCACAGCTTCTTGCTCTGCCGCAGCACGAGCACGAGTACGAATAACGTTGTCCATATCCTAAGATTGAACAACAACAATTTAAATAACAGATATTTCATACCCAAGTATGAACAAAACAAGCAACATATTGGATTTCCCAAGAAATCAACAGCAATAAAATGTTCACCCAAGTGAAATAGCATTAACAATTAAAAGCATCAAATCAACAAATAATGACTGACTCGACGCAATCCTATTGGTGTAGGCAGAAAGTTTTAAAATCAAAAGATGACGTTTTTAAAGACATGACAGAATCCTATATCCGCAGTAGTTCCTAAGACACAACCAAACTTAACAGAGTAAACACATAGCAAGCAATTGGCCTTGGTTTGAAACCAAAGCTCTGATACCAAGTTTGTCACGACCCATTTTCATGAATCGCGACCGGCGCTAGGGTATGGGTAATGTAGTACCGAAACCCGTAGCTAGCCTCCCATATAAATCATAAACACATAAACCTGCAGAAAACCAATGCTCGGGGGCAACCGAGACTTCAGCCTAAACTAGCAGTTATAATAATCAACAATTAATATAACATGCTTATTCAATTCTGATTCTAAAATAGATTTATCATAAACCGATATAAATAATAAAACATGCCAAAGCAATATAACCAGTCGAACCAATCCGACAAAATAAATAATAATAACAAGGACGTCTAGTTACTACTGCGGTCTAAGAATAAAACAGTTTTACAATTTTATTAAAATAGAAGGAACCTCCGAGGAAAAGTAAATGCGGAGATCACCAGACTCTCTCAGATAATAACCCTGGGGAAAATTGGGAAAACAGCGGGGTCAGATATACTGAGATGAGTTCATACCACTATCTACATTTATTAAGTGGAAAACCTTTAAAACGTTTAAAACATTTAATAATGATATTACGGATAATAGTTGGAACCCTAATCCACAATTCTAAATAATAATCATAATCCAATAGGTCTGGTCCCGAGAGCTGAGCTACACCGAGTTACCACTGACCACACTTATACCAGAGTCCCGAGAGCTGAGCTACACCGAGTTACTCTACCTGGTCCCGAGAGCTATGCTCACACCGAGTTACCACATTTCCATATATACCTTACCCAGATCAATACCGGTGCGCACGCAGTCCTAATGATGCCCATTAGGTAGCACGTTCCAACTAAGAGCCATAATATAAAAACAGTTCGAAATATACGTACAGTATATATATTTAATATTAAAATAACAATTTACTTAATAAAGCGGTAAATAGTAAATATAAACTCACTGCTTGCTAATCCACGTGAAATACCGGCAAGCAACTAACTCTGGTTCGCCTCAGAAGCACGAACAGTAGACGAGTCTAGACAAATAAAATAATTATTAAAATCAGACCCTAACTCTAGAGAGTACTAGACACCACATAAGACTAGCACAATTAACACGTAGTAAATAAACAATCCAAAATAACACAAATATAAACAAAAGGTAATAAAGCCCAATTAATACAAGTCTATTGAGTTTCCGCTTAAAATCCAATATATAAATATTATTTAAAAACTTTAAATAATAAATAATTTTCAAATAGTGGGTTAGCCGAGTTATCATAAACTACCAAGCTAACCTCACTTGTCGAGTGACCCAAGTCTAACCCGACTCAAAACAATTATCAAATATAAACCCGAGTTTATATTTATAAAACAATTTAACAAAATAATAATCCATTTTAAAAACGGAACTCAATAACTTCAATTTCAAGTAACCCAAGTTACAACCCCAAAAACTTAATCATATAAGTCAAATAAAAGTTTAGGGACTAAATCGTACATTTACCAAATAAGGACTAAATTGTACTTTTGCCAATTAGGGACTAACTTGCACTTTAGTCAATTTGATATCCGAAATCAATTTAATTACTTTTATTTTATAATTAAAACCAACAATAAAGTTATTAACCAAAAACTCACTTAAATAAGTTATAAAACTCGTTTAGGAACTAAATTGTAAATTAGCCACTTAGTTGTTCGAAAATAAATTATAATTACCCGAGTAATTATATTAACCTAATATTGTAAAATACTGATTATTTACAATTTACCAATTTATAATCAAAGCGGGAATTAAAAGTTATTATTATTAAAACAATTCAATTGGTAAATAACTAGAAGGATTTCATTGATTTATTCAAACAACTTAAACAATCAAAATGGCTAATTAGCCATCTTCATCATTCAAATAAGAGAAATCCCCGCCCACGCTCTTCCTTACACAAACTTGAAGTTACTGCTCCTAACATGAATCATGAACAACAATCCATAGCAAAACTAAAGACCCATAGTAGTAACATGAACAAGCCACAAGTTTAACTTAATCACAATAACAATGAAACCCATTTTCAAGAACATCGTTCAATCTCAACGATGTGAGAACGATGAGCAAAAGAATTTCAGAACGATGGAACAATCTCATTGAAAACTTAACAAGCATCAGTCCAGGAACATTTACAATCCATCATATAGTGAAATCATGGCAAAAGGATAAGAAGTATTCGGCAGATTCATTCTCAACTCAAGAACAGTTTAAAGTATTCCTAAAACGGAAACCGTACGGCGAATAAAACGAGATCAACGGCGTACCGTTCAGCGAAACTGAGGTAGGGAAACGTAGGTACGTGAGTCTAGATCGTCTGGAATCAAACGGTATCAATTTCGATCTAGAAACGAAAGAGAACGAACCAAATTACGCAATATCGTTCAAGAACAAAATCTGGAATAGAGAAATTATAAAACTAACCGGAACAGCAGAGTTTGGATGATGATTTCGGCTTCGTTTCTCAGCGAATGGACGAACAGAAAACGGCTAGGGCTAGCTTGTAGCGTGATCTAGGTTTTCTGTTTAGAAGTCGCTTTTAAATAACGAGTGTAAGCGGGCCGAAAACGAGATCGAACAGGGCCACACGGAAGGGGTCCAAGAGCTGCCAACATTCACGAACGGGAATGGCCTTTTCTGGCCTGTTCCCGTTCGAGAATGGGCCTGTTCCCGAACGGGAACAGGCCAGAAAAAGGATTCCCGAACGGGAATGAGTAAATAATATTTTTTTTTTATTTTTTATTTAAAAATAACAATTGGTTAAACCAATGAATCACACCCAAACCAAGCAACTCGAACCAAGCCACTAACATCGAGATTATTTCAAAACGACCGGGAAAAATGTCGGAAATTAACAAAAATAAATTTAAAATTTTACGGGATATTACATAACGTTACAAAACTAATCCAAACGTTTATAACGCTACGAAACAAATCCAAACGTTTCACTTTTTTAGCAATTTAAGCCAAACATTTAAAACGTTATGAAACCAATCAATTGTTTAAAACGTTACGAATTAAATCCAAACATTTCACCTTTTTAGCGATTTAGGCCAAACGTTACGAAATAAATCAAAACGTTTCCCCGTTTTATCAATTTAAGCCAAATGTTTAAAACATTACGAAACCAATCCAAACGTTTAAAACGTTTCACCTTAAACCTTTTACCTTTTTAGCAATATAAGCCAAACTTTTAAAACGTTACGAAACCAATCCAAACATTTAAAACGTTACGAAACAAATCCAAACGTTTCACCTTTTTAGCGATTTAAGTCAAACATTTAAAATATTACGAAACCAATCCAAACATTTAAAACGTTACAAAAAAAATTCAAAAGTTTCATCTTTTTAGCAATTTAAGCCAAACGTTACGAAACAAATCCAAACGTTTCCCCTTTTTAGCGATTTAAGCCAAACGTTTAAAACGTTACGAAACAAAACCAAACATTTCATCTTTTTAGCAATTCGAGCCAAACGTTTACAAACGTTACTAAAAAAAACCAACGTTTCACCTTTTTAGCAATTTAAGCCAAACGTTTACAAACGTTACAAAACAAATCCAAACGTTTTCACCTTGTTAGTGATTTAAGCCAAACATTTAAAACGATACGAAACCAATCCAAATGTTTAAAACATTACGAAACAAATCCAAACGTTTCACTTTTTTAGCAATTTAAGCCAAACGTATATAACGTTACAAAACTAATCCAAACGTTTATAACGTTATGAAACAAATCCAAACGTTTCTCTTTTTTAGCAATTTAAGCCAAACATTTAAAACGTTATGAAACCAATCACTCGTTTAAAACATTACGAATTAAATCCAAACATTTCACCTTTTTAGCGATTTAGGCCAAACGTTACGAAATAAATCAAAATGTTTCCCCGTTTTATCAATTTAAGCCAAATGTTTCAAACGTTACGAAACCAATCCAAACGTTAAAAACGTTTCACCTTAAACCTTTTACCTTTTTAGCAATATAAGCCAAACTTTTAAAACGTTACGAAACCAATCCAAACGTTTAAAACGTTACAAAACAAATCCAAACGTTTCACCTTTTTAGCGATTTAAGCGAAACGTTTAAAATATTACGAAACCAATCCAAACGTTTAAAACGTTACAAAACAAATTCAAAAGTTTCATCTTTTTAGCAATTTAAGCCAAACGTTAGGAAACAAATCCAAACGTTTCCCCTTTTTAGCGATTTAAGCCAAACGTTTAAAACGTTACGAAACAAAACCAAACGTTTCATCTTTTTAGCAATTCGAGCCAAACGTTTACAAACGTGACTAAAAAAAACCAACGTTTCCCCTTTTTAGCAATTTATGCCAAACGTTTACAAACGTTACAAAACAAATCCAAACGTTTTCACTTTTAGTGATTTAAGCCAAACATTTAAAAAGTTACGAAACCAATCCAAATGTTTAAAACCTTACGAAACAAATCCAAACGTTTCACTTTTTAGCGACTTAAGCCAAACAAGTACAAACGTTACAAAACAAATCCAAAGAATTCACATTTTTAGCGATTTAAGCCAAATGTTTAAAACGTTATGAAACCAATCGAAACGTTTTAAAACGTTATGAAACAAATCCAAACGTTTAACCTCATTAGCGATTTAAGCCAAATGTTTACAAACCTAATGAAACAAATCCAAACGTTTCCCCTCTTTTGCGATATAAGCCAAACGTTTAAAACGTTACGAAAAAAATTCTAACATTTCACCTTTCTAGCGATTTAAGCCAAACGTTTAAAACATTTAGAAACAAATCCAAACGTTTCATCTTTTTAGCGATTTAAGCCAAACGTTTACAAACGTTTCGAAACAAAACCAAACATTTCACTTTTTAGGTGATTTAAGCCAAATGTTTAAAACGTTACAAAACAAATCTAAACGTTTAAAACGTTAAGAAACAAATCATAACGTTTTACCATTTTAGCGATTTAAGCCAAATGGCTAAAACGTTACGAAAAAAATCCTAACATTTCACCTTATTAGCAATTTAAGCCAAACATTTATAAAGTTACGAAAACAATTCTAACGTTTCACCTTTTTAGCAATTTAAGGCAAAACCTTTAAAATTTTACGACACAATTCCAAACGTTTAAAACGTTACGAAACAAATCCTAACTTTGACCTTTTTAGCGATTTAAGACAAACAATTAAAACGTTACAAAACAAATCCAAATATTTTACCTTTTTAAATACCCCGTAAATTTTCTTTAAATTTTCCGATGAGTTTCCTGCAAATTTTTCAGGTCATGTTATATATCGCGGTTCAATTTTTAGGTTCGGGTCTGCTCCCTTTGTTTTTGTTGTTCATCCAAAAGGTTTAACCACCAGCATCGAATAAGGTCTCGAAAAAGACATGATTCATTCGTTGGTTCTCGTTCGAGAAATGGAATTCTCAAACGAGAAACCAACATTTATACTGTGTCTCGTTCGAGAATTCCATTTCTCGAACGAGACACCAGTTCTTTTTGCTGGTCTCGTTCGAGACCAGCCATACCCTTCCGAGAAGGGCATTTTGAACCAAGTTTTCTCTCCTTTTAAATCCGTATTTAAACCAAACTCCAACCCTAATTAAATCTCCACACTCCAAATAAACCCTACCCGTCTTTAGCATTTGTTTTCCCTGAGAATTGAAGCTGTTATCGTCCTTCAAAGTCGCTGCCTCGGTAAGTTTCCTTAATTCATTGAATTCAGATTTGGCTTATCAACGGCAACTCCGTATATTTGATCGTTCTCTCTCGTTTCTAGATCGAAATTGATTCAGTTTGATCTCAGACGTTCTAGACTCGTGTATCTACGATTCCCCACCTCGATTTCGCAAAACAATACGTGATCGACCTCGTTTCAATTGCCGTACGGTTTACCGTTTTAAGTTTGTATAATCTGTTTCAAGTATAAATGGATACTGCCGATTATTCCCTACCTTGTTGTCCATGATTTTGCTATATGAGTACTTATAAATCTCTTGAGTTGATGTTGTTTAAGCTTCAATAAGTTTGGTTCCATCGTTTTCAATTCCATCGGATGTCGTTCTCGGGCGGTTAAATTTCAGCGATGTCTTGAATTGATTTTTGATGTTTATGTTGATGGTTCGGTTGTTTATGGATTTTAGATTGAAGTTTGATTTTGGGTTTCGTTTAAACGTTTAAGATTTCAAATTGCTAGGGTTTAAGTTGAATTTTAGTTTTGGTTGTGTAATATTCTGCAATTGTTATTCATGCATGGCGGGTTTATTCTGTTTCAAAAGAAAGGAGATAAACTCGGGTTTATATTTGATAAACGTTGGAGTCGGGTTAGACTTGGGTCACCCGACAAGTGTGGTTAGCTTGGTAGTTATTGGTAACTTGGCTAACCAACTATCTGGAAATTAATTATTATTTAAAGATTATTAAATAATAATTGTAAATCGGATTTTAAGCGAGAACTCAATGGACTTGTATTAATTGAACGTTTCTACCTATTGGGTATTTTGTGTTGTTCTGGATTGTTTTATTCCAACGTGTTATTTGTGCTGGTCCTATGTGGTGTCTAGTACTCTCTAGAGTTAGAGTCTGTTTTTAATAATTATTTTATTTTTCTACCCGTCTACTGTTCGTGCTTCAGAGGCGAACCAGGATTAGTTGCTTGCCGGTTATCACGTGGATTAGCAAGCAGTGAGTTTGTACTTACTATTTACCGCTTTATTAAGTAAATTGTTATTTTAATATTAAATATATATACTGTACGTATATTTTGGAACTGTTTTTATATTATGGCTCTTAGTTGGAACATGCTACCTAATGGGCATCATTAGGACTGCGTGCGCACCGGTAATGATCTGGGTAAGGTATTTATGGAAATGTGGTAACTCGGGTTGATCATAGCTCTCGGGACCAAATAGAGTTACTCGGTGTAGCACAGCTCTCGGGACTCTTGATATGGTAAAAGTGTGGTCAGTGGTAATCGGTGTAGCTCAGCTCTCGGGACCAGGTCTATTGGATTATGTTTATTATTTAGAATTGTGGATTAGGGTTCCAACTATTATTCGTAATATCGTTATTAAATGTTTTAAACGGTTTTCCACTTAATAAATGTAAATAGTGGTATAAACTCATCTCAGTATATCTGACCCCGTTGTTTTTCCCAATTTTTCCTAGGGTTATGATCTGAGAGAGTCTGGTGATCTCCGTATTTACTTTTCCTCCGAGGTTCCATTTATTTTAGTAGAACTATCAAACTGTTTTATTCATAATGCAGTAGTTGACTAGACGTCTTTATTTTTATTGCAGTTGTTTGTCGGATTGGTCCGACTAGTTATGTTGCTCTGGCATGTTATATATTTACTTGGATTACGAAAGGCCTATTTCTAATTATCGTTGGAAAAGCATGTTATATAAATGTGGAATATTATACTGTTACAATTAGGTTGAAGTCTCGGTTGCCCCCGAGCATTGGTTTTCTACAGGTTTGTTATAATTAAATGTTAATTGAAAGGCTAGCTACGGGTTTTGGTACTACATTACCCATACCCTAGCGCCGGTCGCGATTCATGAAAATAGGTCGTGACAAACTTGGTATGAGAGCTTTGATTTCAAACCAAGGCCATTTGCTTGCTATGTGTTTACTTTGTTAAGTGTTGTTGTGTCTTAGGAACTACTGCGGAATTAGGATTCATGTCTTGTCTTTTAAAACGTCATCTTTTGTTTTCAAACTTTCAGCCTACATCCTATAGGTGATGTCTGTCAGTCTTTATTTAGTATTGATGCTATGTCTGACAATAAATTTCACTAGATATTACCAGTTTTGTTTTATCATGTTGAGGTTATTTCACTTGGGTGATTTTAATTGCTTCTGATTTCTCGGGAAATCTTTTGTTGATGATGTTTTCTAAATTCATACTTGGGTATGATGTTGTTTGAAAAAAACTTTGGCTTTATGCCATTAATGATTTGATAATGATGGATGATATGGTGGCACATTTTGGCTTTGGCCGTAATTGTTGGGTGCGATAAACGCTGGCACCTATGAGGATACATTTGGGCGTTAGCCTTATTTTCTAGTATAGAAATTTTGGGTTAAACTTTAAAACTTGTTTTGTGGTCATATATGGATTGGCCACATGTTGTTTTAAGAGTTTTTCATTAAGAAAAGTGGTTTTGTTTTAATTTGTGTTTTGACACAAAATAAACAGAGAAGTTTGAGTTTAATTCTTTAAAAAGTTTTATTTTTGGTTAAGTTTCTAGTAAAGAGGATTTTTATTGTATTTGAATCTTTGGAATTTACGGAATGGATGTTTGAGATCAAAGATTTCTCACTTGATATTTTAAATTGATGTTTAGCAGTTGGGTTAAGTTAAGTTCCTAAATTTTGAAAGGATGGAAATTTTATTCAAACATTTTTTCGGATTTACGAATATTTTGAATACATTTTATAAACAGTTGTACTGGGTTCGACTTGGGTCACCTAAATTTAGAAGTTGAGCTTGGTAGTTGTAATGACTCGGCTAGCTCGATGATTTTATTGTTTGAGATACTTGGGTATCCGTTTTAAAGCAATTGATTAATAAGAAGAGACTTTCACAGATTGTGATTTTGTTTTTACCGTGGGGCTTAACTAAAAATTTGGAAGTTTGATAATTGACTTTAAGATTTCAAAATAAATTTTGAAACGTATTCTTGAAAGATTATATATTACAGAATGATTTGGTTACAGAAATTCAAGCTTGTTTTAGCATGTCTTGATTTTCTCAAAGTATATTTGGGTTTATTTTTTTCAATGGCATGCTTACGTGATTTATGGGTTGTAGAAATCGTAGTATTTATGTTTTGATTTGCGTTGTATAATTCGCTTACATGTTGGAGTAAGTTAATTGTTTTGTTTCATCTCTTCGTGTGAAGTAGCATGTGAGATGATTTATTTCACGCGGTTATGGTTTATACCTTGATGTTTGGTTTGATTGTGAGTCAAACTTTTGTTCAGACCCTGTTTTGATCTAGTTTCTGCTTTGGGTTAAGCTAGGTTTGCTATATTGTTGTTGTGAATCGAAATCTTTGGGTTTTGATATCGAGGAAGATGAGGGAAGTATTTCTTTGTAATGGTTGGATATTTTTGATTATCCTAGAAATGATATTGGAAATTCTGATCTGAGAAGATAGATCGGTGTATTAATACACTGGTGGTTTTCATCAGGTATGATGATTCGATGCGGGAACTAGCGATAAGTTTCGTAGGAATGTTGTGATATGTTATTATTTGTTGGGTATAAGTTTCAATTAGGGTTGAGGTTAGTTGGATATTTATGCAGAAGAGTTGTAACAGAATTATTAGGTTGAGTTGTTGTATAACATCGAATATTGGTAGGTTGCAAGTACGAAATTTGAGGAATATTTTGAGGTTATCGAGTGCACATCTCACAGAGTGTAACGTCTAGCAAATGTTTTATTGGGAAATGGATTTCAAAGGTTAAATTGTTATAATATTGAAATATTTTCAACACGTAATTGTGCCCATACATATCATGAACATGCATTTTGAATGTCACGAATTGGACTGCATTGAGCATTAAGTATGTTCACTAAATAAAAGATAAATCAATAATTAATACATGCATAATAGTACATGCATCACGTGCATAGAAATGATTAGGGCTGGATGCAACTCTTTGGGATGAGAGATGTCATCACCCTAGCGCACAATTATATAAAATGGATTTTTATCGATAAAGTATTTTGAGAAAAATGTTTTGAAAGGAGCTCGCAAGTCATATTGTGATTTATAAAGTTGTCAGATTTCAAATGATTTTGAAACTGTAACCGAAAGGTAACTAGACAAATACTCTGTGATGATTGTGATGGGTATTGGACGTTTACGTTGTGATTAGTCTGTAGTATTAGAAACTCGTGGTTATAAGTAAGAATAATTTTGAGGTTGCACTCGAGATATAGTTGTACGAAGTGAAGTATAGAGTATTTGATTAGGAAACTTTCGTGGAAATTTACGATTTGAATTTGAGAATTGTTAAAATTAAGGGATTTGATTATGCTCTATTTGTGTTTTTACACTGGAATTTTAAAAGTAAGTTGTTTATATAGATTCGAATTTTATTCAAATGTTTCGGTATATTGATACAAAGGTATTTTTATAAACAAAGAGATTGCATTGCAATTTTTACCCTTCTGAGGAGAGGAAGAAATTTTGTCACATTTGATTCAAGGAATACTAAAAATTTTCGATTAAACAATTTCTTCAAATCGTATTTTTATTTAAAAGTAAGATTTAAAAGCGATTTAAATTTTAGATGTTTGAAACATCAATGTGTATTTTAAATGCGGAGGATTTTTTTCACGGTTTGATTATTTTCGAGAAAAGTATAAATTATTTTAGTATGTTTGATTTACAGATAACGTAAATTTTGTCAGTTGAACTGTTTCATGAAATTTGCAACGTATTTGAAAGTAAGGGAATTTGCGGATTCAAAGTGTGAATATTTTGAAACTTTTCAGGGGTTTACAAACTGATGGTTTTTCAACGGTAAGGGTATTTCGATTTTGAATATAAAAGGATGTGTAAGACGTAAAGTCTTTTAAACATGGTGGAAAATTTTGTATATAAAATATATTGTATTAAAAGATTTCATATCCACAGAGGTTGATTTTGAGCATGACTGACAATCCGAATGTAGTAAACTGGTCGTAGTGATTATTCGTTGTATACGAGGTTATAGTCAATTGATGGAATAATTTTGAGAATTCGAGTTCGATTGGTTATACGAGATAGATGAATTGAGAATCGGGAATCGCGGTTAATAGGTTTCGACAAGCATGATTGGTAAATCAATTTTGTTAATTGATGGTGTTGTAGTAATGTTTGTATATCGTTTTGATCATGGTTGAACAATTGTTGTGAGGGACAAAATTTTAAGTCGTCAGATGCAGTCAATGTTCAGTGTAGTCGTGATGTTATGTTTCTAAATGATTGGAAGAATCATTTTGATGGATATTGTCTATCACTGATATAAATTTTTTTTGTTATCATAAGAGAGGTCCGCTTTCTTGAATTGCGATATGCGTCCTTGTGTTTTATAATTCACAAGTTATTCGAGTTGGTGTAAATCGTTAGGATTGGGTGATTATTATAGTGTTTGCTGTGGAAACGAAATATTATATGAAGTTTATTGGGTTTTATTAACGATTATTTTAATGTCGAGACGTTAAAAGTGGAAGTAAGAAATTGTTTTAGAACGATAGATTTTATCTGCTATGTTTTCAGTAGCCTTGTTTTTATTGAGGCAAAATCTTATATTTTTGATATTTAGGATTTTATAATAGATGAGTTTCTAGCTGGTTTGGAAGCCAATCCGGTATAGAGAAATTGTGACTCTTAGTTAAAATATTATGTTATTATTAGTTGGGGCATCTATTGCTAGAAACAGAATTTGGTGCATATACGTGTTGTGATCGCTTATATTGCGAATCAGTGTCAATTTTGAGATTCGAGATTCGTTCTTAATTATCCTAAATATATCAGCCGAGTGTTATGAAATAGAGTTGTTTTATTTTAGTTGATTTCACCTAGAGTTGCGTTATCGTTTATGCTTAGTGGGAGTTGTGTCGGTACTTCGGTGAACTTTAAACTTGTTCGGTTTTTTTTCCATTGGAGGCATTGAGTTGCTTTGAGGGACAACCTGTTGAGTTTTTGCTTACGCGTGTGCGTATGTCTTTGAACATGGAAGACCTTTGACTACAGTTGGGTTGATTTCCTGGTTGACAACCGTTCTTTAATGACAGAGGTCGTTTTCAGTTTCATTGTTTTTTTGTTGTCCTGGTTTACGTTAGGTATCTTGTGGATGCGTTTTCTTATCGGATATGTTCATTTTATTCCATTGGACGTATAACTTTATGTTATATGGTACGTCGAAGGTTTTGTTTTAAATTCGAGGACGAATTTTTATTAAGTTGGGGAGAATGTAATACCCTGTAAATTTTCTTTAAATTTTCCGATGAGTTTCCCGCAAATTTTTCAGGTCATGTTATATATCGCGGTTCAATTTTTAGGTTCAGGTCTGCTCCCTTTGTTTTTGTGGTTCAACCAAAAGTTTGAACAACCAGCATCGAATCAGATCTCGAAAGAGACCTGACTCATTCATTGGTTCTCATTCGAGAAATGGAATTCTGGAACGAGAGACCAGCATTTATACTGTGTCTCGTTCGAGAATTCCATTTCTCGAACGAGACACTAGTTCTATTTGCTGGTCTCGTTCGAGACCAGCCATACCCTTCCGAGGAGGGCATTTTGGACCAAGTTTTCTCTCCTTTCAAACCCGTATTTAAACCAAACTCCAACCCTAATTCAATTTCCACACTCCAAATAAACCCTATCTGTCTTTAGCATTTGTTTTCCCTGAGAATTGAAGCTGTTATCGTCCTTCAAAGTCGCTGCCTCGGTAAGTTTCCTTAATTCATTGAATTCAGATTTGGCTTATCAACGGCAACTCCGTATTTTTGATCGTTCTCTCTCGTTTCTAGATCGAAATTATTTCTGTTTGATCTCAAACGTTCTAGATTCGTGTATCTAAGATTACCCACCTCGATTACGCAAAACGGTACGTGATCGACCTCATTTCAATCGCCGTACGGTTTACCGTTTTAAGTTTGTATAATCTGTTTCAAGTATAAATGGATAATGCCGATTATTCCCTCCCTTGTTGTCCATGATTTTGCTATATGAGTAATTGTAAATCTCTTGAGTTGATGTTGTTTAAGCTTCAATAAGTTTGGTTCCATCGTTTTCAATTCTATCGGATGTCGTTCTCGGGCGGTTAAATTTCAGCGATGTCTTGAATTGATTTTTGATGTTTATGTTGATGGTTCGGTTGTTTATGGATTTTAGATTGAAGTTTGATTTTGGGTTTCGTTTGAACGTTTAAGATTTCAAATTGCTAGGGTTTAAGTTGAATTTTAGTTTTGGTTGTGTAATATTCTGCAATTGTTATTCATGCATGGCGGGTTGATTCTGTTTCAAAAGAAAGGAGATAAACTCGGGTTTATATTTGATAAACGTTTGAGTCGGGTTAGACTTGGGTCACTCGACAAGTGTGGTTAGCTTGGTAGTTATTGGTAACTTGGCTAACCAACTATCTGGAAATTAATTATTATTTAAAGATTATTAAATAATAATTGTAAATCGGATTTTAAGCGAGAACTCAATGGACTTGTATTAATTGAACGTTTCTACCTATTGGGTATTTTGTGTTGTTCTGGATTGTTTTATTCCAACGTGTTATTTGTGCTGGTCCTATGTGGTGTCTAGTACTCTCTAGAGTTAGGGTCTGTTTTTAATAATTATTTTATTTGTCTACCCGTCTACTGTTCGTGCTTCAGAGGCGAACCAGGATTAGTTGCTTGCCGGTTATCACGTGGATTAGCAAGCAGTGAGTTTGTACTTACTATTTACCGCTTTATTAAGTAAATTGTTATTTTAATATTAAATATATATACTGTACGTATATTTTGGAACTGTTTTTATATTATGGCTCTTAGTTGGAACATGCTACCTAATGGGCATCATTAGGACTGCGTGCGCACCGGTAATGATCTGGGTAAGGTATTTATGGAAATGTGGTAACTCGGGTTGATCATAGCTCTCGGGACCAAATAGAGTAACTCGGTGTAGCACAGCTCTCGGGACTCTTGATATGGTAAAGGTGTGGTCAGTGGTAATCGGTGTAGCTCAGCTCTCGGGACCAGGTCTATTGGATTATGTTTATTATTTAGAATTGTGGATTAGGGTTCCAACTATTATTCGTAATATCGTTATTAAATGTTTTAAACGGTTTTCCACTTAATAAATGTAAATAGTGGTATAAACTCATCTCAGTATATATGACCCCGTTGTTTTTCCCAATTTTTCCTAGGGTTATGATCTGAGAGAGTCTGGTGATCTCCGTATTTACTTTTCCTCCGAGGTTCCATTTATTTTAGTAGAACTATCAAACTGTTTTATTCTTAACGAGTAGTTGACTAGACGTCTTTATTTTTATTGCAGTTGTTTGTCGGATTGGTCCGACTAGTTATGTTGCTCTGGCATGTTATATATCTACTTTGATTATGAAAGGCCTATTTCTAATTATCGTTGGAAAAGCATGTTATATAAATTTGGAATATTATACTGTTACAATTAGGCTGAAGTCTTGGTTGCCCCCGAGCATTGGTTTTCTGCAAGTTTGTTATAATTAAATGTTAATTGAAAGGCTAGCTACGGGTTTTGGTACTACATTAGCCATACCCTAGCGCCGGTCGCGATTCATGAAAATAGGTCGTGACACGATTTAAGCAAAACGTTTAAAATGTTACGAAACAAATCAAACGTTTAAAACGTTAAGAAACAAATGCTAACGTTTCACCTTTTTAGCGAAATAAGCCAAATGTTTAAAACGTTATGAATAAAATCCTAACGTTTCACCTTTTTAGCAATTTAATCCAAACATTTAAAACGTTACGACAAAAATCCCAACGTTTAAAATGTCACGAAACAAATCATAACATTTCACCTTTTTAGCAATTTGAGCCAAACATTTAAAACGTTACAAAAAAAATCCAAACCAAACCATTAAACTAGCATAAAATTAGCAAGAAATGAAAAATCAAATAAAAAGAAATCAAATAAAAAAATTTCTAATCTTAATATTTTTTTCTCTAGCGATTTAAGCAAAACATTTAAAATGTTAAGAAACAAATCCAAACGTTTAGAACGTTACGAATCAAATCCTAACATTCCACATTTTTAACAATTTCAGCCAAACGTTTAAAACGTTACAAAACAAATCCAAATGTTTCACATTTTTAGTGATTAAAGCCAAACGTTTAAAATACTATGAAACAAACAAATCCTAACGGTTCACCTTTTTAGCGATTTAAGCAAACATTTAAAATGTTACGAAACAAATTAAAACGTTTAAAACAAAACAAATCCTAATATTTCACCTTTTTAGCGATTTAAGCCAAACGTTTAAAACGTTACGAAACAAAGTCTAATATTTCACCTTTGTAGTGATTTAAGCCAATAGTTTAAAATGTTATGAAACGAATCCAATCGTTTGAAACGAAACCAATCCTAACGTTTTACCTTTTTAGCAATTTAAGCCAAACATTTAAAACGTTAGGAAACAAATCCTAAAGTTTCACCTTTCTAGCTATTTAAGCCAAACGTTTAAAATATTATGAAACCAATCCAAACATTTAAAACGTTACGAAACAAATCCTATTTTTTCACATTTTAAGCGATTGAAAAGCCAAACATATAACGTTACGAAACAAATCCTAACGTTTCCCCATTTTAGCGATTTAAGCCAAATGTTTAAAATGTTACGAAAAAATCCTAACTTTTAACCTTTTTAGCGATTTAAGCCAAACGTTTAAAACGTTTCGAAACAAATCCAAACATTCACTTTTTTAGCGATTGAAGCCAAACGTTTACAAACGTTACGAAACCAATCCAAATGTTTCACCTTTTTAGCAATTTAAGCCAAACGTTTAAAATGTTACAAAACAAATCAATACATTTAAAACATTAGGAAACAAATCCTAACGTTTCCCCTTTTTAGCAATTGAAGCCAAACGTTTAAAACTTTACGAAATAAATCCTAACATTTCACCTTTTTAGCTATTTAAGCCAAACGTTTAAAATGTTAAGAAACAAATCCTAACTTTTAACCTTTTTAGCGATTTAACCCAACCGTTTAAAACGTTTCGAAACAAATCCAAACGTTTCACCTTTTTAGCGATTTAAGCCAAACGTTTAAAACGTTACGAAACCAATCTAAACGTTTTACTTTTTTAGCGATATAAGCAAAACGCTTAAAATGTTACAAAATTAATCCAAACGTTTAGAACGTTAAGAAACAAATCATAACATTTACCTTTTTATCGATTTAAGCCAAACGTTTAAAACTTTACAAAACATGTCCACGTTTTCCCTTTTTAGCGATTCAAGCCAAACGTTTAAAATGTTATGAAATAAATCCAAACGTTTAAAACAAAATAAATCCTAACGTTTCACCTTTTTAGCGATTTAAGCCAAACGTTTAAAACGTTATGAAAAAAATCTCGAAGTTTCACCTTTTTAGCGATTTAAGCCAAACGTTTAAAATATTAAGAAACAAATCCTAACATTTATCTTTTTAGCGATTTAATCCAAACGTTTAAAATATTACGAAACCAATCCAAACATTTAAAGCTTTACGAAACAAGTCCAAACGTTTTACCCTTTTAGTGATTTAAGCAAAACGTTTAAAATGTTACGAAACCAACCAATCGTTTAAAACGTTACGAATTAAATCCAAAGGTTTCACCTTTTTAGCAATTTAAGCTAAACGTTTACAAACGTTACGAAACAAATTCAAATGATTGACCTTTTTTTCAATTTAAGCCAAATATTTAAAATGTTAAGAAACCAATCCAAATGTTTTAAACGTTCCCCCATTTTAGCGATTTAAGCCAAATGTTTACAAATGTTACGAAAAAAATCCAAAACGTTTCACCTTTTTAACGATTTAAGCCAAACTTTGTAAACGTTACGAAACCAATCCAAACGTTTAATACGTTACGAATAAATTCCACACGTTTCACCTTTTTAGCGATTTAATCCAAACGTTTAAAACGTTAAGAAACCAATCCAAACATGAAAACGTTACGAAATAAATCCAAACATTTCACCTTTTTAACGATTGAAGCCAAACGTTTACAAACTTTACGAAACTAATCTAAACGTTTCACCTTTTTAGTGATTTATGCCAAACGTTTAAAATGTTACTAAACCAATCCAAACGTTTAAAACGTAACGAAACAAATCCAAACGTTTTACCTTTTTAACGATTGAAGCCAAACGTTTACAAACTTTACGAAACAAATCCAAACGTTTCACCTTTTTAGCGA
Organism: Mercurialis annua; assembly: GCF_937616625.2. Classification (NCBI taxonomy): domain Eukaryota; kingdom Viridiplantae; phylum Streptophyta; class Magnoliopsida; order Malpighiales; family Euphorbiaceae; genus Mercurialis; species Mercurialis annua. The sequence goes on from NC_065575.1 coordinate 29,615,706, forward strand.
TTTAAGCCAAACGTTTAAAGCGTTGCGAAACAAATCCTAATGTTTTACCTTTTTAGCGATTTACGCCAAACATTTAAAACATTACGAAACAATTCCAAACGTTTAAAACGTTACGAAACAAATCCAGACGTTTTACCTTTTTAGCGATTTAAGCCAAATGTTTACAAATATTACGAAACGAATCCTTACGTTTCAACTTTTCAGCGATTTAAGCCAAACGTTTAAAACGTTACCAAACAAATCCAAATGTTTCTCGTTTTTAGCGATATAAGGCAAACGTTTAAAACCTTACGAAACAAATCCTAACATTTAACCTTTTTAGCGAACCAATCCAAACGTTTAGAATGTTACGAAACAAAATCTTAACGTTTTACCTTTTTAGCAATTTAAGGTAAACGTTTAAAACGTAATGACACAAATCCCAACGTTTAATATGTTACGAAATAAATTCTAACGTTTGATCTTTTTAGCGATTTAAGCCAAATTTTTAAAACGTTACAATACAATTCAAAATATTTTACCTTTTTAGCGATTTAAGCAAAACGTTTAAGAGTTACGAAACAAATCCAAACGTTTAAAACATTACATAACAAATGCTAAGGTTTGACCTTTTTAGAGATTTAAGCCAAACTTTTAAAATGTTACGAATGAAATTCTAACATTTCACCTTTTTAGCAATTTAAGCCAAACGTTTAAAACATTACGACACAAATCCAAACATTTAAAACATTACGAAATAAATCCTATTGTTCACCTTTTTAGCGATTTAAGCCAAACGTTTAAAACGTTGCAAAACAAATCCAAACGTTTTACCTTTTTAGCGATATAAGCAAAATGTTTAAAATGTTATGAAACAAATCTAAACATTTAGAACGTTACGAAACAAAACCTAATATTTCACCTTTTTAGTGATTTAAGCCAAACGTTTAAACTTTTACAAAAAAATCCAAACGTTTCCCCTTTTTCGCTATTTAAGACAAACATTTATAACGTTATAAAAGAAATCCTAACGTTTCACGTTTTTAGCGATTTAAGCTAAACGTTTAAAATGTTACAAAACAAATCCTATTGTTTCACCTTTTTAGCGATTTAAGTCAACGTTTAAAATGTTACGAAATAAATCCAAACGTTTAAAACGATACGAAGCAAATCCTAATGTTTCACCTTTTTAGCAATTTAAGCCAAACGTATACAAACATTACGAAACAAATCCAAACGCTTCATATTTTTAGCGATTTAAGCTAATCGTTTAAAACGTTTAAAACTGTAATACCCCGCACTTTTCTGTCATGTTCTCATTGTGTTTCCGACTTGAATTTGAATTGTTATGTGTTGGTACTAGCATATGTGATACCTTGATTGTATCTTGATGAGTGGCATGCGTGTATCTCTTGAGCCTTAGAATACCTTAGCTCTATTCGATTCATTTTCGGGTTCTATCAAAACAATGTTCGCATGTTTTCTAAATCTGTCATGCTATAGTAAAATGTCCATATCTCCCAATTGCACTGTCGTATCGGGTCACCGTATGGATATATTGTTCCTGATAGAGTTTACTAAAAACTGGTCGGTTGGATTATCGTTTGAAGATATAGAAAATCGTCTATGAAGGACAAACGATCGTCTGTCTTTTGCTGAAATTATGCGTGAGCTTCCAGACGATCGTCTGGTAGACAGACGATCGTCTATGATCACAGACGATCACCTAACGGGGAAAAAATGTTTTAAAAAGCTGAGTTGTGCCTTGTGCGAAATAAAAACCCTAAAATCATTTTTCTTCTTTCCCTCAGCCCCCCACTCGACTACAAACCCCTATTTTCAGTTAGGCACTCATTTTTATCATAATTCCTTCATATTTTAATCATTGGTATGTGTTTCTAATCATCTCCTTAAGGTTTAATCTTGGTTTTAACATCCCTAGGGTTTATATATTCATTAGCTTAGTGTTTGATTCAATTGTAGGCTGATGTGATCTTAATATTTCTGGGTTTTCTTCCCTTGGTTGATCTTAGTCAATTCCCATAAGGTATGAGGTTCTACTCCTTGTTTTAGTATGATTAGGATTGTTAGGTAGTGGTTTGATTAAATGCTTTGGGTGTTGTGGCTTCAATAGACTGTTTTGCTATTGATAAAAATCTGGAATTAATCTTAATGTGTTGTATATGGCTTTTAAATGTTGATGGAACCTTGGGTAATTGTGATAATTGGTTGAATTTCAAGGTTATGTAAAATTCTAGTTATTCTTGTATCAAATTCTGTTTTGAACAAAACTAAAATTAATAAATGGTTAACTTGGATTAGCTTTGGCTCATAGAGGTTGTAGGTACTTTGGATGGTTTGGAATCCTTGGCTAGATAAAAGGGTTGTCATTAATAAGGCTTTAGAAAGATGAATTCGCTGTTTTGAATCTCTTAAAGGCTACAAATCTTATACTTAGGTGCTTAACTAACTGTTGGCTAAAATGATGTTTATGAGTTAATTGGCCTAAGTTGCGTTTTTCACTTTAGGTGATTTGATCAAGTTGTATAGGGATGGATATGGATTATGTATTGTGTTACTAGCCTATAAAGAGTGATGGTTGTACCTTAGGTTGTTTAGCTATCGCTTGGTGAAGTGGTTGATAAACTATGCTATGTTTTGCCATGGGTTACTTGTTGTTTTAAATGGATATTCAGAACTGAGTTTGGTTGTTTTATAGTGATTGAAAGCATGTGTTAATTTTCATATAAGGTGTTATGGAGGTATTCGAACTCCGGGTGGAATTGTCAAGTGTTGAAAATTTATTGGTTATTATTGCTATTTGTGGTATTGGCTTCGTTGGGTTAAGCTTATAGTGAGTTATTTGTTTTCAAATACATTGGCTTGGTTTTAAAGGATTTAACTCTGGATTTTTACTCTGGTTTATGTTGGGTCGGGTTAGACTTGTGTCGCCGATATATTGTGTTGAGCATATAGTTGATATGTGGCTAACACACTACTCTGGGATTTCTTGGATTTTGAAAGGTGTTGTTTGAATGATATTACTCTGGATTGTTTTTAAAACGAGAACTCATCTAAGCTTAACTAATTATTGAATTGGTTGGATGTAACTGTACTTTAGCTTAGGGATTACTTGTGTTTCAGATATTGTTCTTGGTTGTGTTTGAGATGCTAGTCCTATGTGGTGTCTAGTATTCTCAGAGTTAGGGATTGTTCGGATTTTAACTTGTACATTTTTTTAGACCCGTCGACTGCTCGTGCTTCGGAGTCTACGCAGGGTTAGCTGTTTGCCAAGATTCACGTGGATTAGCAAGCAGTGAGTTTATAGTGTTATTTACCGCTTTATTAAGTACCACAATTATTTTAGTATATAAACTGTTTTCGAACTTTTTTAAGAGATTATGGATCTGGATTGGAACAAGCTACTCGATAAGCTTGTATCGAGACTGTGTGCACCAATAAGTACTATGAGATCGGCAGACTAATGTATTGCTTACGCTGGTATGTAACGAGAATTTGTTCCCGTCCACTCTGGGTTCGGTATGATACGTCATACTTATGCTGGGATCATTTCAAAACTATTATTTCCATAATCTTACATATATTAGTATAAAAAGATTTGTTTTAAGGGTATTAAACTTAATAAATGTAAATAGCATTATGAACTTATCTCAGTAAATCTGACCCCGTTGTTTTCCCAATTTTTCCAGGCTAATGATTTGAGAGCGTTGGTCATCTCCGTTTCTTTGATTCCTCAGAGGTTTTTATGTCATTAAAATTAGTCAACTGTTTTACTTCTTAGACCGCAGTAGAACTAGTAGTTGTTTAGGTTTACCGTATACTTTGGATTGTCGTATTGGTATGACTGTTTTATTATTACCTTGGCATGTTACATTAGATTATTTATACATGAGGCATGTTTCATAATTTCAGATTATATTCAAGTATTTATAATAGAACTGTTATATAAACTGCTAGACTTAGGTTGGAGTCTCGGTTGCCCCCGAGCAGTGGTTTTCTTGCATGCTTATATTGATTGTATGTTATCCGCGAGGCTTTCTACGGTTTTGGTACGACCATACCCATACCCTAGTGACGGTCGCGAGCCATGAAATTGGGTCGTGACAAAGTTTGTATCAGAGCTTTGGTTTCAAACCAAGGCCATTTTTCGCATGTTATGTGTTTATTGCTTTATGGCATGTTAAGTTGTTGTTGTGTCATAGGATCTACTACGGAATTAGGATTCAAGTCTTGTCTTTTAAAACGTCATCATTTATTTTCAAAACTTTATACCTTCATCTATAGGAATTATGAGTGTTAGTCTTATGTGTTACTGATGCTCTACTTTGGAATGTTTATTGCTTATACATTGGGTGATTATTGGTTGTTATGTCATATATAAGATATACCTTGGGTGATGTTTTGTTGGCTGTTGTAACTTATATGGTACTTACTTTAGGTGATGTTTTGGTTGGCTGTTGTGCCTTATATGGTGTTTACTTCGGGTGATTACTTGTTGGCTGTTGTACCTTATAAGATATTTTACCTTGGTTGATTTATTGCTGGCTTTTACGCCTTGGATGATTTTGATTATAATTGGGTTGCTTTCACCTTGTTGGTGAGTACAATTTGATTTTGGATGTGCTTGTTAAGTGCTAAATAGATTGGCACGTACTATGATACGTTAGGCGTTGGCCTTGTTTGTTGTTAAAGGATTTTGTGTTAAATTCTTAAGCATGATTTGTGGTTATACATTGTTTGACCACACGCTGCTTTATGGTTCTTATTGAGGAAACTATTTTTATATGATTTGTGTTTTGACACAGAATCGGAAGAGACGTCTAGTTCTAATACTTTAAAAAAGTGATTTTGGTTACTTTACAAGTAAAATGAATTTCACGTATTTTAGAATCTTACATTTGGCTTAGTGTTGACAAACGATTATTTTTAAAATAATAATATTTATAAGATATGTCATTGTATGGAGGATTTAAGGTTGTTGTTGTTATATCTTCACCGTGTTGTGGTTTGTCGAATTTTGAAGCGTCGTTAGTCTTATGTTTGGTATTTTATGTTTGACCATATTAGGTGTTTACAGAATGACTGTCTGAGATTAAAGATTCTCTCACTGAAGTTTTTGAAATGCTTTTGATACTTGGGTTGCGTTGAGCTACTAATTTAAAAAATATCAAGTTTTATTTAAAGATGTTTTTCCAGATTTTCAAATATTTTGTATACGTTTATAAACTATTGTTTTGAATTTGACTTGGGTCACCCAAATTGGGAGTTGAGCTTGATAGTTGTAATGACTCGGCTAGCTCGATGATTTTATGCATTGAGATACCTTGGAAATTGTTTTTAAGCAATTGATTTATAAAGGGATATTTTTTTTTCCGGATGATGATTTTTCTTTTAACCTGGGGCTCAACTAAAAAAAATTAGAAGTTTTCTTGTTGACTTAAAATTTCAAATGAATTTTGATGCGTACTTTTGAAAGATGATATATTGCAGGTTGATTTTGTTACAAGGATTCAAAGCTGGTTGTAGCATGTTTTGATTTTACCTTTTTAGTATGTTTGAGTTATTTGTGCTTAATGGCATGCTTGGGTTGTTTTTGGTTGTTGAATTCATAATCTTATGGTTTTTGATTTGCGTTGCATAACTCGCACGTTTGGGTTGAACTATATTAATTGTTTTGCTTTGCCTCTTCGTGCGGAGTAGCACGTGAGATGTATTATTTCGCGCGGTCATGGTGTTGGTGCAGCGGGACGTGAGGGTCCGAATCGTATATTTCAATTCAAAATTGGAATTCCAACAATTCGGATCCAGAAATTGGTCATATCAATAACAAATGGATCGTCGTATCATCTAGTAATTAAAGCACGCATCTAGAAACCGTAAGAAGAATACCTATGTCGATTCTCCAACGATTCTTGTAGTCCCGATAGTACGGCGACCTCAAGCTCGTCCACACGAGTATGCGTCCGATTGAATCCTCGCCTTGAAGTAATCTGCAAGAGTTCCTCTTGCCGAGCAACCCTAAGCTCAAACTCTTGCCTCGATTACGTCTTTGCTGGGATGTATAAAAAACTTTCTCCAAGCTTTTCTATGATTGATGACTACTTGAACTCCTTCAAATATGGTCTCTTAAGTGTGGTGTGTTTAGAATGAGCAAAGGCAACCTCTATTTATAGGGTAGAGCTTTGCTTAAGAATGCAACACCTCACATGCTAGGTGTCACACGCCAAGCAAAGGTGTTGCCACCATTCGACACCTCACATGCTAGGTGTCACACACCAAGCATAGGTGTTGCCACCATTCGACACATCATATGCTAGGTGTCACACATCAAGCATAGGTGTTGCCACCTTCTGACACGTCGGATGCTAGGTGTCACACACAGAGACATACATGACATCATCACGTGACATCATCATATGACATCATCGTGACATCATCACATGACATCATCGTGACATCATCACATGACATCATCGTGACATCATCACATGACATCATCGTGACATCATCACATGACATCATCGTGACATCATCACATGACATCATCGTGACATCATCATATTAACTTGGATAAAATACAATTAGGTGCCTACTAATTTATAACTCTTACAAATTAGTCCCTTATTTATACTTGTTTTTCATCTTAGATTAATTTCCGAGATATGCTAGTATCTATATGAAATCTATCTCTCGTAAACTCAATCGGTTGCACACCCTATTGTGTGTGACTAACTAGGTTCACATCTATATGGCAACGAGAGTCATAAGAAACGCCTTTCTTATATTAAATAATTAAATCCCATTAATTATTAATTCTCGTAGATCGTGAGTGACGTCTAGCAACATATCACGACCCCCAAATAGATATGAATGTTTCGATGCATTCTTTATGAACCAATGTTCATAATTACCGTACACTCAAAATTCCCTTCATCTAAGATTCCGATCTCGACTAGTGTCACGGTTAAGTCAAACACTGTTTGTCTTAATCATATGACCTCATCTCAGTTCTTATTCTTGATAAATATGACTTCCACTAGAAACAACTTTCTAAGTAAGTCATATACACCCGCGCAGGTTTTATCATCCATCAAGAACAATTTGAGATAGCATAGAATCTTTTCTCCGTTCATCCGGAGTGATAAATCCTCTCTTGGTTAAACCCCTATCTTCATATACAACTAACTAGAGCCAACACATCCCGCGACCCTAGCTCATGAAAGATCTAGGGATAAGGAGTATCAAACTCTAATCACCTATATACAAGATAGTGTCACCGCAAGTCAAAGGACATATGTACAATTATGAACTAGATGACATTAAATTTACTTTGATGAAATACCATGTATAAGTCATCTAGCGTCACTTGTTCAACCCACTCAACATCTGGAGTGTCCACATGTTTATCCTGATCTCCATCAAGTAGTATGAGACTCACTACTTCCTATAATTAGTAACTCCTTACTAATCAGGAGAATAAACAGAGGTGGCAATCTTTCCGGGATAATGCGACGCCCTTATTCGTAGGACCCCATCGATCATGAACTGTTATTTAGATCACATGTATAATAAAATCTGTAACTCATATTCTTAACACCTTAAGAATAGATTCTACCACAATGTGATAAGGACAATACGTAATAAATGAACACTTAGTTGATGAGACACTTAGTTCAATTAGAACATATATATCTTTGCCATTGGGATTAGTTCTACAAATATACATGATCAAATGGCCCTAGGGCACATACTACAAACAATCTCCCACTTGCACTAGTGCCATTGGCAACTATATCTAAGTCCCATCTTTACAAGATGTAAATTTTAATGACTCTATGTCATGTAAACCTTAATGACTCTAAGTCATGGGCTTTGTCAGTGGGTCAGCCGTGTTATCGGCTGATGCTATCTTTTAGAGAAACAATTTTCTCTTTCCAACAATTTCTTTAGATAATATGATGATGCCTTTCCTTATGTTCGGATAAGTTGTGAGACCCAGTTTCCTTTGCTATGGCAGTAGCACCATTGTGGTCGCAGAAAAGAGGAAATGTCGACTTAATGGAAGAAACCGTACTTAGTTCTATTAAGAACTATTTTATCCAAACACCTTCTATTACAACATCTCATGCCATAATATACTCGACTTCTATAATGGAATATGGAGTTGATTCTTGCTTAGAACACTTCTAGCTCACTACTCCTTCATTATAGATAAATATGAATCTGGAGATAGACTCTCTATTATCCATATCTGATTATTAATCAAAATCTGTAAAACGGTCTACTTAAAAATCTCGTTCTCCATTTGTTAATACCATATCTTTAGTTCTATAAAAGTACTTAAAGATACCTTTAACATCCATCCAATGTTCTCAACATAGATTGGATTAAAACCGATTAGTCCCACTAACCGCATAGACAATTTCTAGCTTTGTATGTGGCAACACATACCTCACACTACCAATTGCCGAAGCTTATGGTATCTTTGCTAGATTGTTTCTTTCTTCAGAAGTTTCGGAAGACACTCCCTTTGAAAGATTTATTTTATGCCTAACTAGTATCAATCCTCTCTTAGAACTTCCATATTGAACTACTTCAATATCTTTTCTAAGAAGAGCCTTTAGGAGAAACCAATTATTCTCTTAGATCTATCTATATAGAGTCTAATACTGAGAATTTAGGCTACCTCTTCGTGGTCTTTGATGGAGTACGTATTAGATAAACCAAAGTTTTACAAAAGTTAACATTCCGATTTTATTATTTATTAATAATAAGTTATCTACATACAAGATCACAAAAGTGAGTCTGCTCCCACTAACCTTCTTGTAAACATTGGGTTTATCATCGTTTTTAATAAATTCGTAACTCCTTACGACTTTATCAAGAAGACGAATCTCGAAGCTTTGTTTCCATCCATTAGGGATCATTTTAGCTTACACGCCTCAGAACCTTCTTCGGATTCAAAATCCTCGGCTTGTTCCATATAGATATACTCCTTAATTTAACTATTAAGGAATATGGTTCTTACATCAACATGTCCAACCATAGAATCTACATATGTAGCTATGGCAAGAAGAATCTGGATGGACTTAAGCATGGTTACCAGCGAGAAAGTGTATTCACAATACAACTTCTTGCCTCTAGCAAAAATCTTTTGCAACAAGCCTAGCTTTAAAGGTCGCCACCTTTCCATTAGTACAAATTTTACACATGAAGATCCATTTAATCCTTATCGGTATAATACCTTCGGATGGATCGACTAGCTCCCAAAATTTGGTTACTATAAATGGAATCCATTTCAGATTTTATTGCTTCAAACCATTTTTTTTTTTCAGAATCTATATCATATATAGTTTCCAAATAAGTAGAGGGATCAACATTTGATCTTTTTCTCCATGACTAAACGACTTTTGTTTATCATGTGGGAAAACCATATCTCTCTGGTTGACGAGATACTCTACTTGATCTTCGAGATGTTAATGTAGATACATCTTTTACTAACTCCGGCTTTTAGTGGGTTTGATCAATCTTCATTGATTCATTATTTTGTTGGTAACTAGATGACTCCTCATCTAATTCTATATTCCTTTCTTAGTGTCCCTCTTGAATAAACGCTTTATTAAGAAAGACTACCACCGTTAAACAACGACTGTTTGTTCGGTTCGAATATAGAAACAATATCCTAAACTGTCTTTAGGATATCCAACATAACCTTTCCATGATTGATTTTGATTCCAAATATATCGGATATCAGTTTCCTGATATGTTCCGAAAACCCTCAAATCTTAACATCCTTAAGACTTGATTCCATACCATATCTCATAAGGTATCTATGGTGCAAATTTAGTTGGAATTTAATTTAGAATTTTATTTGCGGTAAGAAGTGCTTGACCCTATAACGAGATGGATAAGTCAGTATATAGCTCATTATTGATCGTATCATTTCCCACAATGTACGATATGTCCTTCTTGACAGACGCACCATTCAACCATGGTGTTCCCAAAGAGTAAGTTGAAAAATAATACCACATTCCTTTTAGGAACATACCAAATTCTGTACTCAAGTATTCTTCCCTTTTCGATCACATCGTAAAGTATTAATACCTTTTCCAATTTGGTTTTCTACTTCATTCTTGAAGTCATTTGAACATTTCAAAATCTTCATGTTTGTTCTTCATAAGACAAACTTAACTATATCGTGATAAATCATCGATGTAGAAAATGAAGTATAAGTATCTACCTTGGTCCGTTTCTTTAAACGTACCATATACATCACTATGTATGATCTCTTAAACGGCTTTGGCTCTACCACTTTGTCCCACAAAGAATGACCAGGTCATTTTGCCTTTAAGATACGACTCACAAATCGGAAGCGATGCAAAATCTTGATTGCTCAAGATTCCCATCCTATCTGACTTGTTATGTCTATCTTTTGCAATATGCCCTAATCATAAGTACCAAAGTTGTTTAAAAGTTTGATAACTTATGGTATTAATTTTCAAAACATCTTTTGCATTAAACATCTTTATTCAAGTCATAAAGAACATTTTGTACATCCATACCCAACTCCGTATTATCAAACATAATACTACAAACATCCTTTGTAAATAGAAAATCAACTACCAAATTTGTCATACAAATTCGGACATGATATTCCTATGTATATTGGGTAAGTACAAAAATCTTGTTTAAGTACAACTTATGTTTATTTAAGAAAATTGAAGTTGAACCTATAGCTCTTGTCACAACGCTTGCGTCATTCCCGAGATTTAAGATTACTTCATCTTTTTCCTTTCTTTCTCACTTTTACTAAATCCATAAAAGATAAACAAATGTGAGAATGAGCATCGGTATTCAATACCCAAGCTTTTAAATGAGCAATTGACATTGGAACATGAGATAGACACATGATCTTGATGGAGTTGTTCCTCCAGTCATTGCCCTTTAAGTATTCACAATACTTAATGCAATTTCCATTTCAATGTCTTTCGGTTTGACAAAAGAAACACTTTCTTTTATTGACCGAATCGCCTTTCAAATATTCCAAATATTTCCGGCAATGACTTATATTGTCCTACATCTTAACAAATGAAAACATTTTTCTTTGTTGACCGATGTGCATTTCTTTTTCGCAATAGCCTTAGAGGCATCTAAATATCTTAATCAAACAAAAATGATTTTAAACCACTAGCGGATTACTATCGTGAATGTCACTTTAAAGAATTCTATTTAATCTTATTATCCCTTAGATAGCAAAGATCTCTAATTAGTATTCGTGTTATTTTGTATATTTAAACCATAATGATTTGGTCTTTATCAAAATGGCCTCCCACTATCTTTTTCGAATCCTACACTTCCAAAATAGGAAACGTGAATCTTTGTTGGAAAAAGATTCAAGCGGGTGATTGAATTCTTATACTCATTTATCTTTCCCTCAAGTACTTAATGCAATTCTTGGGATCAAAATGATATATAAGTGAACCACTACTTGTTCATCATATCTCATATGAGGTTCAATCATTTCCGGCTCCTAATGCTTTCACCCTCAAGTACTTAATGCTATTCTTGGGTTTCCACATTAGTTAAGTTTAACCCATTGAATCAACTAAGATGTATCGATTTGAATAATATACGACTCAGGTACGCCTAATTGCCTTTCTCGCCGTATATTATATCGACTACACCTGCAACATCGCATGCTTAACAATAAACTCGACAACATCTCTTGACGATATCATCTCACCCCTATGTATCCATAGCCGACAAGATGATAACTCAAAGCGTGTTAGTTTATTGCTCCAATGGAGAGCCATTGATAAATCAATTTAATGATTAATCAATATAAACTTAATCTTTTTACTTTTAGGAAGATTTCTTAGGGAATTAAGTTATTCCGGTCTCACTAAGCCCACAACACATTTTAGCATGCATCTCATACATATTAAAGCTAAAATGAATCATGCAATCACACATGTATGATCATGGACGTCCTAGGTCTCATTCTTTAGCCACAAAAGAATGAGCAAACTATTATTTGTTCCGCTTGTTTTGTTGACGACAACATAATGCACAAGCGAGTCACGTATTGTGTTAAATAATCACATTAGAAAAATTCCCAGGATAGATTGGAGAGTCACGAGCGGACCACTTAAGTACCAATCTCCTAGACAGAATTTAATCAAATGTAATTAATGTCACAATATTGTTTGCTCGTTTTTGCAAACAAGACCTAAGCTCTCGGAATTATAAATTACATGCCAATTAATAATTCCTAAGTCCATGATTATTAATACATGCATTCAATCGTAAAGCTTTAATACTTGCTGATACGGTGGCTCTGATACCACTGTTGGTGCAGCGGGACGTGAGGGTCCGAATCGTATATTTCAATTCAAAATTGGAATTCCAACAATTCGGATCCAGAAATTGATCATATCAATAACAAATGGATCGTCGTATCATCTAGTAATTAAAGCACGCATCTAGAAACCGTAAGAAGAATACCTATGTCGATTCTCCAACGATTCTTGTAGTCCCGATAGTACGGCGACCTCAAGCTCGTCCACACGAGTATGCGTCCGATTGAATCCTCGCCTTGAAGTAATCTGCAAGAGTTCCTCTTGCCGAGCAACCCTAAGCTCAAACTCTTGCCTCGATTACGTCTTTGCTGGGATGTATAAAAAACTTTCTCCAAGCTTTTTTGTGATTGATGACTACTTGAACTCCTTCAAATATGGTCTCTTAAGTGTGGTGTGTTTAGAATGAGCAAAGGCAACCTCTATTTATAGGGTAGAGCTTTGCTTAAGAATGCAACACCTCACATGCTAGGTGTCACACGCCAAGCAAAGGTGTTGCCACCATTCGACACCTCACATGCTAGGTGTCACACACCAAGCATAGGTGTTGCCACCATTCGACACATCATATGCTAGGTGTCACACATCAAGCATAGGTGTTGCCACCTTCTGACACGTCGGATGCTAGGTGTCACACACAGAGACATACATGACATCATCACGTGACATCATCATATGACATCATCGTGACATCATCACATGGCATCATCGTGACATCATCACATGACATCATCGTGACATCATCACATGACATCATCGTGATATCATCACATGACATCATCGTGACATCATCACATGACATCATCGTGACATCATCACATGACATCATCGTGACATCATCATATTAACTTGGATAAAATACAATTAGGTGCCTACTAATTTATAACTCTTACAAATTAGTCCCTAATTTATACTTGTTTTTCATCTTAGATTAATTTCCGAGATATGCTAGTATCTATATGAAATCGATCTCTCGTAAACTCAATCGGTTGCACACCCTATTGTGTGTGACTAACTAGGTTCACATCTATATGGCAACGAGAGTCATAAGAAACGCCTTTCTTATATTAAATAATTAAATCCCATTAATTATTAATTCTCGTAGATCGTGAGTGACGTCTAGCAACATATCACGACCCCCAAATAGATATGAATGTTTCGATGCATTCTTTATGAACCAATGTTCATAATTACCGTACACTCAAAATTCCCTTCATCTAAGATTCCGATCTCGACTAGTGTCACGGTTAAGTCAAACACTGTTTGTCTTAATCATATGACCTCATCTCAGTTCTTATTCTTGATAAATATGACTTCCACTAGAAACAACTTTCTAAGTAAGTCATATACACCCGCGCAGGTTTTATCATCCATCAAGAACAATTTGAGATAGCATAGAATCTTTTCTCCGTTCATCCGGAGTGATAAATCCTCTCTTGGTTAAACCCCTATCTCCATATACAACTAACTAGAGCCAACACATCCCGCGACCCTAGCTCATGAAAGATCTAGGGATAAGGAGTATCAAACTTTAATCACCTATATACAAGATAGTGTCACCGCAAGTCAAAGGACATATGTACAATTATGAACTAGATGACATTAAATTGACTTTGATGAAATACCATGTATAAGTCATCTAGCGTCACTTGTTCAACCCACTCAACATCTTGAGTGTCCACATGTTTATCCTGATCTCCATCAAGTAGTATGAGACTCACTACTTCCTATAATTAGTAACTCCTTACTAATCAGGAGAATAAACAGAGGTGACAATCTTTCCGGGATAATGCGACGCCCTTATTCGTAGGACCCCATCGATCATGAACTGTTATTTAGATCACATGTATAATAAAATCTGTAACTCATATTCTTAACACCTTAAGAATAGATTCTACCACAATGTAATAAGGACAATACGTAATAAATGAACACTTAGTTGATGAGACACTTAGTTCAATTAGAACATATATATCTTTGCCATTGGGATTAGTTCTACAAATATACATGATCAAATGGCCCTAGGGCACATACTACTAACACATGGTTGGCTTGCCTTGGTGTATGGTTTATTTTATGAGTAGGACCTTTGTTTAGACCCTGTATTGCTTTATTTTCGGTTTCGGGTTACACTGGGTTTATTGTGTTGTTTTGTGGATCGAGGTCTTAGAGTTTTCATATGAGTAAGATGAAGAAAGTGTTTCCTTTGTGGTTCTTGATTATCCTGAACAAGGATGTTGGAAATTCTTATTCGAAGAGATAGATTGGTGTATTAATACACTGGTGTTGTCATCAAGATTGGATGATGTGATGCGAGAACTGGTGATTTGTTTTGTAGACACATATGTGATGTATTATTTTTGCTTGAGTTAAGTTTAAGCTAAATTGGAGTTTATTGTCGCATAAAAGAGATTTTATAGTAGTTATCGGTTTGAATTGTTATCTTAGTATCATATAATTTGGTGGATTGCAATTATGGAGTTTGAGAAATATTTTGAGGCTATCGAGTGCACATCTCACAGAGGGTAATGTTTAGCAAATGTTTTATCGAGAAATTGATTTCAAATGTTAATTTATTAATATATTTGAAATGTTTTTATCGCGTAATTGTGCCCAGACATATCATGAACATGCATTTTTGTATGTCACGAATAGGAAATTACATTGAGCACTAAGTATGTTCACTAAATAAAAGAAATAAGTAATTGGTACATGCATAATAGTACATGCATCACGTGCATTGAAATGGTTAGAGTTGGATGCAACTCTTTGGGGATGAGAGCTGTCATCACACTGGCCCACATTTATGTAAAATGGATTTTTGGCAATTAATGTTTCGAAAAAAAAAAATTTGAAACGAACTCGTGAGTCACTTTGGGATAAATGTATAAAGTTGTTGGATTTCAAATGATTTTGAAACTGTTACCAAAAGGTGGCTAGACAAATACTATGTGATGATTGTGCTGAATGAAGGACGATTACTTTGTAAGGGTTCGGTATGTATTATCAGAGCCTTATGCTTGTAGGAAGTAAGAATGAAATTGAGGTTGCGCTCGAGATATAGTTGTGCTAAGTGTGATATATGGTTGATTGCATATTTAAAAGTTTTCGTGATAATTTTCGATATTGAGTTAAAGATTTTTGGATTAAGGAATTTAGTTATGCTCCACTTATGTGTATGCACTGGGATTTTCAAATAAATTTGTTTACATAGATCCGATTTTTGTTCAAATGTTTTGGTATATTTGATATAAATGTATTTTTATAAACAAAGAGATTTGCACTATTCAATTTTACGTCCTGGTGGAAAGAAAGGAATCTTATCCAATTTGATTTAAAAGAAATAGTAAATTGCCGGGCTAAACGATTTCTTCAATTCGTGATTTTTTTATATAAAAAAATAAGATTTAAAAGCGACTTAAATTTTGGATGTTTTGAAACAACAATGTGTATTTTGACACAGAGGATTTTCCACAGTTTGTTTATTTTCGAGAATGAAAATAAAATGGAGTTTATGATGTTAATGTCTTTAAAGAAAAATAGATGGTATTATTATATAATATTTGTTTTAACATAAATTATTTTCTATAAGCTTTGTTTTGAGCATGACCAATGAATCGACTATTTATAATTTTGAACTGAGAGGTATCTCGTTGGATACGAGGTTATGGTGATTATAATGGGATAAGCTAGAGATTTATGTTTGGCTTTGATTGTGTATTAGTGTATTGAAGAATCGTGATTGGTGAGTTTCGACAACAAAGTTGGTTGGTCGATACTGTTGATTGAGGGTTGAATTGTTGAAAGTTTGGATATTGTTTTGTTTGTTGTTCTAGCATAATTATTTAGGCTGTAGATTCATATTTAAGGCTGATGTTTTATGATTGGATCAATTATATGTTGTTTGGGCATGCTTAGTGTATCTAAGGCTGGATTGTTGGCTTAAAATTCTTAGTTGTGCATTGTTTTGTCTTGGTTGTGGTTCAAGATTATAGCTGCTGTCCGTAGACTATGCTAGGGTTGTTTGTATGATTTTTCTATGTCGATATTGTTTAAACTTATTTGGTAAATCAATTTATGATGGTTGTTTGTTAGTTTGAGAAATCTCATACCATGTCTGTGTTAAGGATAAATTCTTGTTTTAGATCTGAGCGAGATGATTCATATGTGTATTTAGACCTTTATGGATCATTTATATGCTTTGGCACATGTGTGTCTATTCTGGGTGGTTTTTCCAAGTGTTGGCAAAAGGTTTAAGTATGTTGTATCAATGGTTTATTTGGCTGTTAAGCTACGTTGCGTTCCATGGTTTTCAAATGAACGTTGTGTCGATTTAAAGGTTTTGGATTATACTTGGGTTTTACTCTGGCATATCTTTTGGTCGGGTTAGACTTGGATCGCCCGACATGTGAGATTAAGCTTGAATGCTAATTCACTACTCTGGGATTTTCTATTAGTTTTAAGGTTTTCAGTTATATAAGCTTTTCGGATTATGTTTTCAAAAGGGAAACTAAATTATGCTTAACTTGTTGTTTAACATTGGGATTATTGTAACCAATTGTGATTGTTTGTTTTATGCGAGTGTTGTTGTTTAGATATCTTTCGAGAAGCATTCTGTTAAATTCATGGTTAGGCAAGTGCGTAGGTTGATGAGTAAAGGAATTCATATGGTTTCAGTTTGGTTTGGTCACTCGGTTGAAGAGTGTACTTAGGAGACGGAGTCCATTATGCGGAATTGTTAAAAATTACTTTCCCTTATTACTTTGGGTGTCGTATTTATGTGTTTTCACGTTTGTTATGTATGTTTTTGTTCGGACTGCAGATAGTTTTATGATATGTTTTTACGTGGGTTGTGTTGTGTTTAATTCGAGGACGAATTTTATATAAGTTGGTGAGATTGTAATACCCCGCACTTTTCCGTCATGTTCTCATTGTGTTTCCGACTTGAATTTGAATTGTTATGTGTTGGGACTAGCATATGTGATACCTTGGGTGTGTCTTGATGAGTGGCATGTGTGTATCTCTTGAGCCTTAGAATACCTTAGCTTTATTCGATTCATTTTCGGGTTCTATCGAAACAATGTTCGCATATTTTCTAAATATGTCATGCTGTAGTAAAACGTCCATATCTCCCAATTTCACCATCGGATCGGGCCACTTTTTGGATATGTTGTTCCTGAGAGATTTTACTAAAAACTAGTCGATTGGATTGTCCTTTAAAGATATAGACGATTGTCTATGAAGGACAGACGATCGTCTGTCTTTTGCTGAAATTCTACGTAAGCTAGACTAGCTTCTAGACGATCGTCTGGTAGACAGACGATCTTCTATGATCACAGACGATTGTCTGACGGGAAAAACTGCTTTAAAAAGCTGAGTTGTGCCTTGTGTGAAATAAAAACCCTAAAATCGTTTTTCTTCTTTCCCTCAGCCCCCCATTCGACTACAAACCCCTATTTTCTGTTAGGCACTCATTCCTATCATAATTCCTTCATATTTTAATCATTGGTAAGTGTTTCTAATCATCTCCTTAAGGTTTAATCTTGGTTTTTAACATTCCTAGGATTTATATATTCATTAGCTTGGTGTTTGATTCAATTGTAGGTTGATTTGATCTTAATATTTATGGTTTTTCTTCCCTTGGTTGATCTTAGTCAATTCCCATAAGGTATGAGGTTCTACTCTTTGTTTTAGTATGATTAGAATTGTTAGGTAGTGGTTTGATTAAATGCTTTGGGTGTTGTGGCTTCAATAGACTGTTTCGCTATTGATAAAAATCTGGAATTAATCTTAATGTATTGTATATGGCTTTTAAATGTTGATAGAACCTTGGGTGATTGTGATAATTGGTTGAATTGCAAGGTTATGTAAAATTCTAGTTATTCTTGTATCAAATTATGTTTTGAACAAAACTAAAATCTGTAAATGGTTAACTTGGATTAGTTTTGGCTCATAGAGGTTGTTAGTACTTTGGATGGTTTGGAATCCTTGGCCAGATCAAAGGGTTGTATATAATAAGGCTTTAGAAAGATGAATTCGCTGTTTTGAATAACTCTTAAAGGGTGGAAATCGTATACTTAGGTGTTTAACTAACCGTTGGGTAAAGTGATGTTTATGAGTTAATTGGCCTAAGTTGCGTTGTTCACTTTAGGTGATTTGATCAAGTTGTATAGGGTTGGATATGGATTATATATTGTGTTTCTAGCCTATAAAGAGTGATAGTTGAACCTTAGGTTGTTTAGCTATCGCTTTATGAAATGGTTGATAAACTATGCTATGTTTTGTCATGGATTACTTGTTGATTTAAATGGATATTCAGAACTTAGTTTGGTTGTTTTATAGTGGTTGAAAGCATGTGTTAATTTTCATATAAGGTGTTATGGAGGTATTCGAACTCCGGGTGGAATTGTCAAGTGTTGACAATTTATTGGTTATTATTGCTATTTGTGGTATTGGCTTGTTTGAGTTAAGCTTGTAGTGAGTTTATGTTGTTACAAAATGAACTCTAAACTTTTTGTGAATTACAAAAAATTCATTGGAAAATACCTTTTATTACAAAAAGGTCACTGAACTATGTTCCTTTTAATAATTTTAACTTGCCACGTAAGCAAAAATATTGCTTTTTTGCGTAAATTATATGGCTGAACCCTTTTGTATAAAAGGTATAGTTTAATGACCATTTTGTAACTAAAGTTTTTTTATTGACTTTTCTGTAATTTGAGGAAACCCTAGTGACCTACAGAGTTTAATATCACATTTAAAACATTAAGAATTAAATCTAAACGTTTCACCTTTTTAGCAATTTAAGACAAACGTTACGAAACATATTCAAACATTTCACCTTTTTATCGATTTAAGCCAGACGTTTAAAGCGTTTCGAAACCAATCCAAATGTTTAAAATGTTATCAACGTTTTTGCGATTTAAGCCAAACGTTTACAAACGTTACAGAACAAATCCAAAGGTTTCAACTTTTTGGCAATTTAAGCCAAACTTTTAAAACGTTACGAAATCAATCCAAATGTTTAAAACATTACGAAACAAATCCAAATGTTTCCCCTTTTTAGCGATTTAAGCCAAACGTCTAAAACGTTAAGAAACAATCCAAATGTTGAAACGTTATGAAACAACTCCAAACGTTTCACATTTTTAGCGATTTAAGCCAAACGTTAACAAACGTTACGAAATAAATCCAAACGTTTCCCCCTTTTAATAATTTGAGCCAAACGTTTACAAACGTTACGAAACAAATCCAAAAGTTTCACCTTTTTAGTGATTTAAGCCAAATGTTTAAAATGTTACGAAACCAATCCAAATGTTTAAAACGTTACGAAACAAATTCAAACGTTTCACTTATTTAGAGATTTATGCCACACGTTTACAAACGTTACAAAACAAATCCAAATGTTTCACCTTTTTAGCGATTTAAGCCAAATGATTAAAACGTTACGAAACCAATCCAAACGTTCAAAACGTTACGAAACAAATCAAAACGTTTCGCTCTTTGGCGATTTAAGCCAAACATTTACAAACGTTACGAAAAAAATCCTAACGTTTCACCTTCTAGCGATTTAAGCCAAATGTATACAAGTTTACGAAATAAATCCTAACGTTTCACCTTTTTAGCAATTTAAGCCAAACGTTTAAAACGTTTCAAAACAAATCAAAAAATTTCACCTCTTTAGCAATTTAAGCCAAACGTTTACAAATGTTACGAAACAAATCCTAACGTTTCACCTTTTTAGCGATTTATGGCATACGTTTACAAACGTTACGAAACAAATCCAAACGTTATGAAACAAATCCAAACATTACGAAACAAATCCAAACGTTTTGCCTTTTTAGTTATTTAAGCGAAATGGTTAAAACGTTACGAAACCAATCCAAACGTTTAAAATGTTATGAAACAAATCCAAATGTTTCACCTTTTTAGCGATTTAAGCCAAACATTTACAAACGTTACGAAACAAATCAAAACGTTTAAAACTTTATGAAACAAATCCAAATGTTTAAAACGTTACGAAACAAATCCAAACGTTTAAAACGTTACGAATTTTTTTTTAACATTTCAACTTTTTATCGATTTAAGCCAAACATTTAAAACGTAATGAAACAAATCCTAACGTTTCACCTTTTTAGCGATTTAAGCCAAACGTTTAAAATGTTAAGAAACAAATCCAAACGTTTAAAACGTTACGAAACAAATCCAAATGTTTCACCTTTTTAGCAATTTAAGCCAAACGTTTACAGAAGTTACGAAACAAATCTAAATGTTTCACCTTTTCATCAATTTAAGCCAAACGTTTAAAACTATACGAAACTTATCCAAACGTTTAAAACGTTACGAAACAAATGTAATTGTTTCACCTTTTTGGCGATTTAAGCCAAACGTTTACAAACGTTACGAAAGAAATCCAGAAGTTTAAAACGTTACGAATTGAATACTACCGTTTTACCTTTTTAGCCAATGTTTAAAACATTACGACACAAATCCAATCGTTTATAACGTTACGAAACAGATCCTAATGTTTCACCTTTTTAACGATTTAATCCAAGCGTTTAAAACATTACGAAACAAATCCAAACGTTTCCCATTTTTAGCGATGTAAGCTAAACGTTTAAAACATTACAAAACAAATCCAAACGTTTCCCCTTTTTAGCGATTTAAGGCAAACGTTTAAAATGTTATAAAACAAATCCAAACGTTTAAAACTTCACGAAACAAATCCTAATGTTTCACCTTTTTAGCGATTGAAACCAAACGTATACAAACGTTATGAAACAAATCCAAACGTTTCACCTTTTTAGCGATTTAAGCCAAACGTTTATACAAGTTACGAAACAAATTTAAAAATTTCACCTTTTTAACGATTTAAGCCAAACAATTAAAACCTTACGAAACCAATCCAAACGTTTAAACAGTAACGAAATTAATCAAAATTTTCATTTTTTTAGCAATTTAAGCCAAACGTTACCAAACAAATCCAAACGTTTCACCTTTTTATCAATTTAAGCCAAACGTTTAAAAGGCTACGAAACAAAATTCAAACGCTTAAAAGGTTACAAAACAAATCCAATTGTTTCACCTTTTTAGCAATTTAAGCTAAACGTTTACAAACATTACGAAACAAATCCAAACGTTTCCCCTTTTTAGCCAAATGTTTAAAACGTTACGAAACCAATCCAAATGTTTAAAACCTTACGAAACAAATCCAAACGTTTTACCTTTTTAGCGATTTAAGCCAAACGTTTAAAAAGTAACGAAACCAACCAAACGTTTAAAACGTTACGAATTAAATCCAAAGATTTTACCCTTTTAGCGATTTAAGCTAAACGTTTACAAACGTTACGAAACAAATCCAAATGATTGCCCTTTTTATCAATTTAAGCCAAACGTTTAAAATGTTACGAAACAAATCCAAACATTTTAGCGACTTAAGCCAAATATTTACAAAAATTACGAAACAAATCCAAACGTTTCACCTTTTTAGCGATTTAAGTCAAACTTTGAAAACACTATGAAACCAATCCAAACGTTTAATACGTTACGAATAAAATCCAAACGTTTCACCTTTTTAGCGATTTAATCCAAACGTTGAAAACGTTACGAAACCAATCCAAACATTGAAAACGTTACGAAACAAATCCAAACGTTTCACCTTTATATCGATTTAAGCCAAGCGTTTATAAATGTTACGAAACAAATCCAAACATTTCACCTTTTTAACGATTTAAGCCAAACGTTTACAAACATTACGAAACAAATCCAAATGTTTCGCCTTTTTAGTGATTTAAGCCAAACGTTTAAAATGTTACGAAACTAATCCAAATATTTAAAACATAACGAAACAAATCCAAACGTTTCCCCTTTTTAGCGATTTAAGCCAAACGTTTAAAGCGTTACGAAACAAATCCTAATGTTTTACCTTTTTAGCGATTTACGCCAAACGTTTATAACGTTATGAAACCATTCCAAACATTTAAAACGTTACGAAACAAATCCAAACGTTTCACTTTTTTAGTGATTTAAGCCAAATGTTTACAAATATTACAAAACGAATCCTAACGTTTAAACTTTTCTGCGATTTAAGCCAAACGTCTAAACGTTACCAAACAAATCCAAATATTTTACCTTTTTAGCGATTTAAGCAGAACGTTTAAAACATTACAAATCAAATCCAAACATTTAAAACGTTACGAAACAATTTCTAACATTTCACCTTTTTAGCAATTTAAGCCAAACGTTTAAAACGTTATGACACAAATCCAAACATTTAAAATGTTACGAAACAAATCCTATTGTTCACCTTTTTAGCGATTTAAGCCAAACGTTTACAAACCAATCTAAATGATTAAAATGTTTTCACCTTTTTTGCGATTTAAGCTAAACGTTTACAGACGTGATGAAACAAATCCAAACGTTTGCCCCTTTTAATAATTTCAGACAAACGTTTACAAACGTTACTATACAAATCCAAACGTTCACCTTTTTAGTAATTTAAGCCAAACTTTTAGAACGTTACGAAATCAGTCCACACTTTTAAAACGTTACGAAACACATTCAAACGTTTCACTTATTTAGCGATTTATACCAAATGTTTATAAATGTTACGAAACAAATCCAAGTGTTTCACCTTTTTAGCAATTTAAGCCAAACGTTGAAAACGTTACAAAACAAATCCAAACATTCAAAACGTTAGGAAACAAATCCAAACGTTTCACTTTTTTAGCGATTTAAGCCAACTATTTACAAACGTTACAAAACAAATCCTAACGTATCACCTATTAGAGATTAAAGCCAAATGTTTAAAATGTTACGAAAGAAATCCTAACGTTTCACCTTTTTAGCGATTTAAGTCAAACATTTAAAACGTTTCGAAACAAATTAGAAAATTTCACCTCTTTAGCTGTTTAAGACAAACGTTTACAAACGTTACGAAACAAATCCTTACGTTTCACCTTTTTAGCGATTTAAGCTATACGTTTAAAACGTTTTGAAACAAATACAAACGTTTCACCTCTTTAGAAATTTAAGCCAAACGTTTACAAACGTTAAGAAACAAATCCTAACGTTTCACCTTTTTAGCAATTTAGGCCAAACGTTTCAAAACAACTCCAAATGTGTCACGTCTTTAGCGATTTAAGACAAATCATTACAAAATGTTAGGAAACAAATCCAAATGTTTCACCTTTTGAGCGATTTAAGCCAAATGTTTAAAATGTTACGAAACCAATCCAAACGTTTAAAACGTTACGAAATAAATCATAACATTTTAGCTTTTTAGCGATTTAAGCGAAACATTTAAAATGTAACAAAACAAATCCTAATGTTTCACCTTTTAAGCGATTTAAGCCAAACGTTTAAAACGTTACGAAACAAATCCTAATGTTTCAACTTTTTAGCGATTTAAGACAAAAGTATAAAGCGTTACAAAAAAAATTCAAACGGTTTACCTTTAACGATTTAAGAATAAACATTGAAACTGTTACGAAACAAATCCAAACGTTTAGAACGTAATAAAACAAATCCTAACATTTCACCTTTTTAGCGATTTATGCCAAACGTTTAAAATGTTACGAAACAAATCCAAACGTTTTCCAGCGATTTAAGCCAAAGGTTTAAAATGTTACGAAACAAATCCAAATAGAAACAAATCCTAATGTTTCACCTTTTGAGCGATTTAAGCCAAATGTTAAAAACATTACGAAACAAATTCTAACGTTTCACCTTTTTAGCAATATAAGCCAAACGTTTACAAATGTTACGAAACAAATCCAAACGTTTCACCTTTTTATCGATTTAAGCCAAACGTTTAAAACGTTACTAAACCAATCCCAACATTTAAAATGTTTCACCTTTTTAGCAATATAAGCCAAACGTTTACAAACGTTACGAAACAAATCCAAACGTTTCACCCTTTTAGCGATTTAAGCCAAACGTTTAAAACGTTACAAAACCAATCCAAATGTTTAAAATGTTACGAAACAAATCCAAACGTTTCATCTTTTTAGCGATTTAAGCCAAATGTTTAGAAAAGTTATGGAACAAATCCAAACGTTTTACCTTTTTAGCGATTTAAGCTAAACATTTAAAGAGTCACGAAACCTATCAAACGTTTAAAACGTTACGAATTAAATCCAAAGATTTTACCTTATTAGCGATTTAAGCCAAACGTTTACAAACGTCACGAAACAAATCCAAACGATTGACCTTTTTATCAATTTAAGCCAAACGTTTAAAATGTTACGAAACCAATCCAAACATTTTTAACGTTTCCCCATTTTAGCGAATTAAGCAAAATATTTACAAACGTTACGAAACAAATCCAAACGTTTCACCTTTTTAGTGATTTAAGTAAAACTTTGCAAATGCTACGAAACCAATCCAAACGTTTAATACGTTACGAATAAAATCCAAACGTTTCACCTTTTTAGCGATTTAATCCAAACGTTTAAAACGTTACGAAAATAATCCAAACATTGAAAACGTTACAAAACAAATCCAAACGTTTTACCTTTTTAGCGATTTAAGCCAAGCGTTTATAAATGTTACGAAACAAATCCAAATATTTCACCTTTTTAATGATTTAAGACAAACGTTTACAAACGTTACGAAACAAATCCAAACGTTTCACCTATATATCGATTTAAGCCAAGCGTTTATAAATGTTACGAAACAAATCCAAACATTTCACCTTTTTAACGATTTAAGCCAAACGTTTACAAACATTACGAAACAAATCCAAATGTTTCGCCTTTTTAGTGATTTAAGCCAAACGTTTAAAATGTTACGAAACTAATCCAAATATTTAAAACATAACGAAACAAATCCAAACGTTTCCCCTTTTTAGCGATTTAAGCCAAACGTTTAAAGCGTTACGAAACAAATCCTAATGTTTTACCTTTTTAGCGATTTACGCCAAACGTTTATAACGTTATGAAACCATTCCAAACATTTAAAACGTTACGAAACAAATCCAAACGTTTCACTTTTTTAGTGATTTAAGCCAAATGTTTACAAATATTACAAAACGAATCCTAACGTTTAAACTTTTCTGCGATTTAAGCCAAACGTCTAAACGTTACCAAACAAATCCAAATATTTTACCTTTTTAGCGATTTAAGCAAAACGTTTAAAACATTACAAATCAAATCCAAACATTTAAAACGTTACGAAACAATTTCTAACATTTCACCTTTTTAGCAATTTAAGCCAAACGTTTAAAACGTTATGACACAAATCCAAACATTTAAAATGTTACGAAACAAATCCTATTGTTCACCTTTTTAGCGATTTAAGCCAAACGTTTACAAACCAATCTAAATGATTAAAATGTTTTCACCTTTTTTGCGATTTAAGCTAAACGTTTACAGACGTGATGAAACAAATCCAAACGTTTGCCCCTTTTAATAATTTCAGACAAACGTTTACAAACGTTACTATACAAATCCAAACGTTCACCTTTTTAGTAATTTAAGCCAAACTTTTAGAACGTTACGAAATCAGTCCACACTTTTAAAACGTTACGAAACACATTCAAACGTTTCACTTATTTAGCGATTTATACCAAATGTTTATAAATGTTACGAAACAAATCCAAGTGTTTCACCTTTTTAGCAATTTAAGCCAAACGTTGAAAACGTTACAAAACAAATCCAAACATTCAAAACGTTAGGAAACAAATCCAAACGTTTCACTTTTTTAGCGATTTAAGCCAACTATTTACAAACGTTACAAAACAAATCCTAACGTATCACCTATTAGAGATTAAAGCCAAATGTTTAAAATGTTACGAAAGAAATCCTAACGTTTCACCTTTTTAGCGATTTAAGTCAAACATTTAAAACGTTTCGAAACAAATTAGAAAATTTCACCTCTTTAGCTGTTTAAGACAAACGTTTACAAACGTTACGAAACAAATCCTTACGTTTCACCTTTTTAGCGATTTAAGTTATACGTTTAAAACGTTTTGAAACAAATACAAACGTTTCACCTCTTTAGAAATTTAAGCCAAACGTTTACAAACGTTAAGAAACAAATCCTAACGTTTCACCTTTTTAGCAATTTAGGCCAAACGTTTCAAAACAACTCCAAATGTGTCACGTCTTTAGCGATTTAAGACAAATCATTACAAAATGTTAGGAAACAAATCCAAATGTTTCACCTTTTGAGCGATTTAAGCCAAATGTTTAAAATGTTACGAAACCAATCCAAACGTTTAAAACGTTACGAAATAAATCCTAACATTTTAGCTTTTTAGCGATTTAAGCGAAACATTTAAAATGTAACAAAACAAATCCTAATGTTTCACCTTTTAAGCGATTTAAGCCAAACGTTTAAAACGTTACGAAACAAATCCTAATGTTTCAACTTTTTAGCGATTTAAGACAAAAGTATAAAGCGTTACAAAAAAAATTCAAACGGTTTACCTTTAACGATTTAAGAATAAACATTGAAACTGTTACGAAACAAATCCAAACGTTTAGAACGTAACAAAACAAATCCTAACATTTCACCTTTTTAGCGATTTATGCCAAACGTTTAAAATGTTACGAAACAAATCCAAACGTTTTCCAGCGATTTAAGCCAAAGGTTTAAAATATTACGAAACAAATCCAAATAGAAACAAATCCTAATGTTTCACCTTTTGAGCGATTTAAGCCAAATGTTAAAAACATTACGAAACAAATTCTAACGTTTCACCTTTTTAGCAATATAAGCCAAACGTTTACAAATGTTACGAAACAACTCCAAACGTTTCACCTTTTTATCGATTTAAGCCAAACGTTTAAAACGTTACTAAACCAATCCGAACATTTAAAATGTTTCACCTTTTTAGCAATATAAGCCAAACGTTTACAAACGTTACGAAACAAATCCAAACGTTTCACCCTTTTAGCGATTTAAGCCAAACGTTTAAAACGTTACAAAACCAATCCAAATGTTTAAAATGTTATGAAACAAATCCAAACGTTTCATCTTTTTAGCGATTTAAGCCAAATGTTTAGAAAAGTTATGGAACAAATCCAAACGTTTTACCTTTTTAGCGATTTAAGCTAAACATTTAAAGAGTCACGAAACCTATCAAACGTTTAAAACGTTACGAATTAAATCCAAAGATTTTACCTTATTAGCGATTTAAGCCAAACGTTTACAAACGTCACGAAACAAATCCAAACGATTGACCTTTTTATCAATTTAAGCCAAACGTTTAAAATGTTACGAAACCAATCCAAACATTTTTAACGTTTCCCCATTTTAGCGAATTAAGCAAAATATTTACAAACGTTACGAAACAAATCCAAACGTTTCACCTTTTTAGTGATTTAAGTAAAACTTTGCAAATGCTACGAAACAAATCCAAACGTTTAATACGTTACGAATAAAATCCAAACGTTTCACCTTTTTAGCGATTTAATCCAAACGTTTAAAACGTTACGAAAATAATCCAAACATTGAAAACGTTACAAAACAAATCCAAACGTTTTACCTTTTTAGCGATTTAAGCCAAGCGTTTATAAATGTTACGAAACAAATCCAAATATTTCACCTTTTTAATGATTTAAGACAAACGTTTACAAATGTTACGAAACAAATCCAAACGTTTCCCCTTTTTAGCTATTTAAGCCAAATCTTTAAAATGTTACGAAACCAATCCAAATGTTCAAAACGTTACGAAACAAATCCTAACGTTTCACCTTTTTAGCGATTTAAGCCAAACATTTACAAACGTTACAAAACAAATCCTAACGTATTACCTATTAGAGATTTAAGCCAAACGTTTAAAACGTTACGAAAGAAATCCTAACGTTTCACCTTTTTAGCGATTTAAGTCAAATGTTTAAAACGTTTCGAAACAAATCAGAAAATTTCACCTCTTTAGAAATTTAAGACAAACGTTTACAAACGTTACGAAACAAATCCTTACGTTTCACTTTTTTAGCGATTTAAGCCATATGTTTAAAACGTTTTGAAACAAATACGAACGTTTCCCCTCTTTAGCAATTTAAGCCAAACATTTACAAACGTTAAGAAACAAATCCTAACGTTTCACCTTTTTAGCGATTTAAGCCAAATGTTTCAAAACAAGTCCAAACGTGTCACGTCTTTAGCGATTTAAGACAAATCATTACAAAATTTTAGGAAACAAATCCAACTGTTTAAAACGTTATGAAATAAATCCTAACGTTTTAGCTTTTTAGCGATTTAAGCGAAACATTTAAAACGTAACGAAACAAATCCTAATGTTTCCCCTTTTTAGCGATTTAAGCCAAACGTTTAAAACGTTACGAAACAAATCCTAATGTTTCACCTTTTTAGCGATTTAAGCTAATCGTATAAAGCATTACAAAACAAATCCAAACGGTTTACCTTTAACGATTTAAGAATAAACATTTAAAATGTTACGAAACAAATCCAAACGTTTAGTACGTAGCAAACAAAAATCCTAACATTTCACCTTTTTAGCGATTTAAGCCAAACGTTTAAAATTTTACGAAACAAATCCAAACGTTTCGCTTTTTTAGCGATTTAAGCCAAAGGTTTAAAATGTTACGAAACAAATCCAAACATTAAAAAAGAAACAAATCCTAATGTTTCACCTTTTGAGTGATTTAAGCCAAACGTTAAAAACATTACGAAACAAATCCTAACGTTTCACCTTTTTAGCAATTTAAGCCAAACGTTTACAAATGTTACGAAACAAATCCAAACGTTTCACCTTTTTATCGATTTAAGCCAAACGTTTAAAACGTTACGAAACCAATTCGAACATTTAAAATGTTTCACCTTTTTAACGATTTAAGCGAAACATTTACAAACGTTATAAAAAAAACCAAACGTTTCACCCTTTTAGCGATTTAAGCCAAACCTTTAAAATGTTACGAAACCAATTCAAATGTTTAAAATGTTATGAAACAAATACAAATGTTTCATCTTTTTACTGATTTAAGCCAAATGTTTACAAACGTTATGAAACAAATCCAAACGTTTTACCTTTTTAGCGATTTAAGCCAAACATTTAAAGAGTCACGAAACCTATCAAACGTTTAAAACGTTACGAATTAAATCCAAAGATTTTACCTTTTTAGCGATTTAAGCTAAACGTTTGAAACGTCACGAAACAAATTCGAACGATTGACCTTTTTATCAATTTAAGCCAAACGTTTAAAATGTTACAAAACCAATCCTAACATTTTAAACGTTTCCCCATTTTAGGGAATTAAGCCAAATATTTACAAACATTACGAAACAAATCCAAACGTGTCACCTTTTTAGTGATTTAAGTAAAACCTTGAAAACGCTACGAAACCAATCCAAACGTTTAATACGTTACGAATAAAATCCAAACGTTTCACATTTTTAGCGATTTAATCCAAACGTTTAAAACGTTACGAAACCAATCCAAACATTAAAAACGTTACGAAACAAATCCAAACGTTTTACCTTTTTAGCGATTTAAGTCAAGCGTTTATAAATATTACGAAACAAATCCAAACATTTCACCTTTTTAACGATTTAAGCCAAACGTTTACAAACGTTACGAAACAAATCCAAATGTTTCCCCTTTGTAGTGATTTAAGCCAAACCTTTAAAATGTTACGAAACCAATCCAAATATTCAAAACGTTACGAAACAAATCCAAACGTTTCACTTTTTTAGCGATTTAAGCCAAACATTTACAAACGTTTCAAAACAAATTGTCACGATCCATTTTCGTGAATCGCTACCGGCGTTAGGGTATAGGTATGGTTGTACCAAAACCCGTAGCTAGCCTTGCGGATAACCAACTTATATGTAATACCCCGTGTTTTCAAACTTAATTTGTCAGTTTGGTTATCCTTTACAAATTGGTTGTTTTCTTGCATTCGTTGTTATTTTGCATTTCAACATTTTTCTTGTTATGTTTCGAACTTGATTCTGAATGGTTTTATGTTAGAAGTAACACTTGTGATACATTGGTTGTGTCTTTTTGAGTGTCTTATATGTATCCCATGATCTCGTATGTGTTTGATGTTGATTCGATTTATTTTCGGGTATATATCAAAATAGCATTTGTATGTTTTCCAGAACTGCCCTGTTTTAGTAAAACGTTGATATCTCCCAATTGAAATGTCGGATCAGGCCCATTTTTTTATATGTTGTTTATAAGAGTATATTCTAGCATGTGTTAAATTTTCGCGTTTTTGGGATGCTTCTAACTCTCAAAATGATAATTAAATCGTGGTTTTTATCAAAGCCCATGTAAAGCCCGGATAAGTCTATAAGTAGACCCATATTTTCATGTGAGCAGCCCTCTTTTCTTTTCCACAAACCCTAAAACGAATATCTTCATATAAAATACACATTTCCTTTGTTCTAACAAGCCCGGATGCGATTCATTACGCTAAGAACTTGATTTTTCATCATACTCGCAAGATCTACGCGATTTCTACGTTGTGTTCTTCGCTGGTGGCTTGTGAATCCAATTGATTTCGGTCCAGCCCTTTGAACCTTGGGTTAATACATCAATTATAATCTTGTCCATCATTCTTAGGTAATGTTTTTACTCCTAATTGATTTATGGATTCGTTGTTGTGTGATTTTGCCTAGAAATGCATAATATAGGATTTTGATGGATTGAATCGTCGTTATTGATATGCTATGTTTAAGCTACTGATGTTATATGATTAAATGATGGGTTATACATATATGATCTGATGTTATAAGTCTTGGAAAGTGTTTGACATGATTCAATAACGAATTGGTGTAATTAAACAATGAATAGGCGATTTCTAGACTTGTGCGAATTGGATTCGTTTAATGAATTATTTAAATGGTTGAATCCAAATTGATTGATTATTAAGTGTTCTTATATCAATAGCTACTGATATAAAAAGTTTTTATTTGTAAATGAGAATTGAAATTGGTTTGTGTTGTAAAATCTCTACGATTTGCGAAATTGACAATTCTACGAAAGTTAAACGCAACAATTGCAAAATGGTTTTCAAATGCTATATCTACTGATCTAATATTTTCTATATGATATTTTTATGTTTTTAAATCAGTAGTAACATATTTTGGTTCATCGATTGTTGGTTTTGAATCGTTTGGCTAGTTTAGGCAATTTTCGGCAAAATTGCCAAATTTGATTATTTGAGTGCTTTGGCTTAATTTTGATTTTGATCAAATTGTTAATGGCTGGAAATACATTTTATAAACTATTTTGGACATTTATGAAATGATAGTTTACCTTGGGTTGTTTTAAAAATCAGTGGTTGTTATGGTATATAAGTTATGGTGAATTTTACAAAGGTGATATGGCTATCTAAATTAATATTTTACATTTGAGTTTAATCTTTAAAAGGTGTTAAAATCCTATTAATTGAATTTAAGGTGGCATTTTTAAGTGATGTATACCTTGGGTGAAACTTGTCAAGTGTTGGCAAACTATATGATTTATTGCTTTTAAGGTTGGCATTGTTAAGCTATGGATTCAGTTCTTATTTTCAAATGACTTTGGTTTTATTTAAGGATTGGTTTTAAACTCTGGTTTTCACTTTGGCTTATAGTTGGGTCGGGTTAGACTTGTGTCGCCCGACATGTTGTGTTGAGCTATACTGCAGTTAAGGCTAACACACTACTCTGGGAAACTCTTTGGTTTAAAAGAACTATTTAAGTTATGAAAAGGACTTCGGTTTTGTTTTTATGGATACGAACTCATCTAAGCTAACTTGCATAAATTTTTTAAAGTGAATGATATGAATTCTTTGGTTTGTTTGATACATAGATGTTTACCTTACTTGGTTGTACTTTGGTTGTGTTCAAGATGCTAGTCCTATGTGGTGTCTAGTATTCTTAGAGTTAGGGGTTGAATGGATTTTAACTTATACATTGTTTTAGACCCGTCGAATGCTCATGCTTCGGAGTCTACGCAGGGTTAGCTGTTTGCCAAGATTTCACGTGGATAAGCAAGCAGTGAGTTTGTAGTGCTATTTACCACTTTATTAAGTACCGCATCATATTTTAATATTATAAATGCTTTTGAACTGTTTTTACGGATTATGGATCTGGATTGAAACGAGCTGCTCGATAGGCTTGTATCGAGACTGTGTGCACCGGTAAGTACTCTGGGATCGGCAGACTAAAGTCTTGCTTACGCTGGTATATGACGAGGATATGTTCCCGTCCACTCTGGGTTTATCAGTATGCTATGTCATACTTACGCTGGGATCATTTCAATACTGTTTTCCATAATCATATTATATTAGTATAAAAGATTTTGATTTAAGGGTTTAAACTTAATAAATGTAAATAGTATTGCGAACTCATCTCAGTATATTTGACCCCGTTGTTTTCCCAAATTTTCCAGGTTTATGATTTGAAAGCTGGTCCACTCCGATTCTTGATTCTTGGAGGTTTTTATATCAATAAAACTAGTCTGTTGTTTTAAACTCTTAGACCGCAGTAGAACTAGTATAGTGTTTGATTATTATACTTTGGTTTGTCGTGGTGGTACGACTTTTATATTATTATACTTTGGCATGTTACATTGGATTATTATATTTGAGGCATGATTCACAGTTTCGGATTATTATCAAGTTATGATATTAGAACTGTTGTATAAACTGTTAGACTTAGGTTGGAGTCTCGGTTGCCCCCGAGCAGTGGTTTTCTTGCAGGTTTATTTGTATATAAGGTTATCCGCGAGGCTTGCTACGGGTTTTGGTACGAACATACCCATACCCTAGCGCCGGTCGCGATCCATGAAATTGGGTCGTGACAAAGTTGGTATCAGAGCTTTAGTTTCGAACTAAGGCCAAATAATTGCATGTTATGTGTTTATCGCTTTGAGGCATGTTAAGTGTTTTTTGTCATGTCATAGGATCTACTGCGGAATTAGGATTCAAGTCTTGTCTTTTGAAACGTCATCTTTTGTTTTCAAAATTTTCTACCTTCATCTATAGGAATGTCGAGGGTCGGTCTTATGTGTTACTGATGCTTTACTTTATAATGGTTATTGCTTAAACATTGGGTGATCTGTTGGCCGTTGTGCCATATATGAGATATACTTTGGATGATTTTTGGTTGGGTGTTGTGCCTTATATGGTGTTTACTTCGGGTTCTCTCACTAAGGTGAGACGTATCTCAAACATATATTTTGTTTAATCAAGTAATAGTTGGAGTGGAAGAATCTTTCTCAATGTGTCGGTTTGTATATAACTTGGAGATTTCGTTATCATAGGTTAAAGTGACATATTCTTTGGAATGTCGGTAGGTGAGTAAGTGTTTATTGATTCATTAAGGTTGATGGTCTTGTCGAGCTTAGTCCTTGTCGTGTGTACAACTCGATTTTCATAATGTTTTAAAGTTGGCTGATTTATATTGGCGAGAACCTTATCTAGTTAATTTTGGACTAGACCGTTCGTTTGATATAACAAGTTTATTTATATATTTGATATGGGATAGTAGGTGTAGAGATGTTAAGTAGGTGGCAAGGATTGCATGATGTTATTAATGGGGATTTCAAGAATTTCATTTGAACTGTTAGATTTTGGTATTGTAAGAACTGTGATTTGAGTTTCGGGCTTGTCCTTGAACCTTCTCAAGGCTGTCTTGATAGTTGTTAGAATTCGAACGAGTTTAGTAACCTTCCTTGTGAGCATGTTTAATGTTTATAGTTGAATAATCTTGGAGGTTTATATTTTGTTTAATCAAGTAATAGTTGGAGTGTTGAACTGTCGAATTTATAATTTTGCGCATACTTGGTGTAAAAAAATTGAGTTGTTATTTTATGTAAGTGGTGATTTGAGTTATCATTCGAGGTAAACGTGTTAAGTTGTGGTTGTGCAAGTGCGTAGGTTGATGAGTTGAGGTATGCTTATGGTTTCAGTTTTATTCGGTTATATAGTTGGGGAGTATACTTAGGGGACGGAGTCCATCATGTTGAATTGTTATCTTTCATTCCTTGAGGTACGTTGGGTTTAGCGTTGCTTCGAATGTTCGATGCTATTTTAGTACTTGGGATTTGTGTTATAAGTTCTACTTTGGTTGCTTTGTGCGCATATATTGTGTTTTGTGCTTTGTGTTAAATTCGAGGACGAATTTTTTTAAGTTGGGGAGAATGTAATACCCCGTGTTTTCAAACTTGATTTGTCAGTTTGGTTATCCTTTACAAATTGGTTGTTTTCTTGCATTCGTTGTTATTTTGCATTTCAACATTTTTCTTGTTATGTTTCGAACTTGATTCTGAATGGTTATATGTTAGAAGTAACACTAAGGTGAGACGTATCTCAAACCTACCTCTATACCGTAATCATTATCGGTGCGCACACAGTCCCAATGATGCCCATCGAGTAGCACGTTCCAAATCAAATCCACAATGCCGAAAAAGAGGTAAATAGAGATATAAACTCAGTGCTTGCTATTCCACGTGAAACTTGACAAGCAATCTAACTCTGGTTCGCCTCTGAAGTACGAACAGTCGACGGGTTTAAATAAAATATTAAAATCCTCATTAAAATCAGAGCCTAACTCTAAGGAGTACTAGACACCACATATAGGACTAGCACAAATAACACGTCGGAATAACACAAGCCAGAACACACAAAAATACCCATTAGGTAATAAAGCCCAATTAATATAAGTCTATTAAGTTCTCGCTTTAGAATCCAATTTATAAATATTATTTAATAATCTTTAAATAATAATTATTTTCCAAATAGTAGGTTAGCCGAGTTAGTAATAACTACCAAGCTAACCTCACTTATCGGGTGACCCAAGTCTAACCCGACTCAAAACATTTATCAATATAAACCCGAGTTTATATTTAGAAAACAAATCAATAAAATAATAATCCATTTTAAAAGCGGAACTCAATAACTTCGATTTCAAGCAACCCAAGTTACAACCCAAAAACTTAATTAAATAAATCTAATAAAAGTTTAGGGACTAAATTGTACTTTAGCCAATTAGGGACTAATCTATACTTTTGCCAATTAGGGACTAAATTGTACTTTATCCAATTTGATATCCGAAATCAAATTAATTATTTGATATAAATTTACTAATCCATATTTTAATCAAAAACCAAAAGTTATCCAATAGATAAAATTTTACTTAAATAAGTCTTTTAAAAACTTCAGGGCCTAAAACGTAATTTAGTCAAATTGACATTACAATTAAAATTACATATAATTACCCGAGTAATTATATTAATTTAAGTTATAAAAATTTACATATACAAATTGTCTATTTAAAATTAAAGTTATTATTGAAACAAAATGGAATTAACTTAAAGGATTTATCAAGATTAAGCAAAAAGGAATGGTGACCATATTTGCCATTTAACCATCTCTTTGATTGATTAACAGATTATCAAACCAAATCTTATATTCTACTCCATGTCAACTCAACACATATGGCAATTTCTTAACATAATCAATTCTTGAACTTTAAATCACAACACATCAATGGCTTTCCAACAATAAACACCAATTCAAGGCCTAACAATCAAGCACAACATCAAGAACTCATAGCCTAGCAATCGGCAGAAAACAGAGCAAGGTTACAGTGAACCGAAATGTGTAGAACGAAGGAGTTTGACGTACCGTTATCGATTTCAAAAACGTGAGGTTCGTAGATATCGTCGGATCTACAAGAATTGACAAGAACAACTCGATGAGGTGGAAATAGCAAGCTAGAAGTCAAGGATTATTCGGCAGTAAAGAGAGTTACAAAACGTGACCGTAATCGCAGCTCAAGCCAAGAGATTTACGTACCGCCTTGTATTATAACGAAGCTCAGTGATTCCGGAGACAAAATGAATCGATTTGGACGTGAAGTTATATTGATATGCAAGCTAATCAATGAACACCATGAGTTACGAGCGGCAAGACGATATCGTATGTAACATAAAGAGTATAGGTGAAGAGCTTACCGAATTGAGATTGTTTGAATGATGAATGATGAAGTTTTACATTGATATTGTGAGGGTGGCGGCTGATGGTGTTTAGAAGAGGGAGATTTAGGTTAGAAGAATTGAAAAAACGTGAAAGAGTTGGTTATATAGGTTGAGGGAAAACTCAGGCTGCACGCAGCCAACCAAGGATTCGTACGAGACTCACAGTCTCGTACGAGACACAAGAAAATGTGCAAGGTCTCGTACGAGACTCCTGTTCTCGTACGAAACCTATCGTTTTGTCTAAGGGTCTCGTTTGAGACCCTTAGGCAAAACAATAATTAATCTCTTTTTTTATATATTTAAAATAAAACAAACCAATTTAAAAACTTTAACCAATCCAAATTTACTCGGACAACAAACAAAAACACTGAAATCGAAAACGATTCGGATTTGTACTAAAAACTCATCGGAAAATTTTAGACATTTTTACGGGGTATTACACAAATCGTAACGTATCACCTATTAGAGATTTAAGCCAAATGTTTAAAACGTTACGAAAGAAATCCTAACGTTTCACCTTTTTAGCTATTTAAGTCAAACGTTTAAAACGTTTCGAAACAAATTAAAAAAAATTACCTCTTTAGCAATTTAAGACAAACGTTTACAAACGTTACGAAACAAATCCTTACGTTTCACCTTTTTAGCGATTTAAAACATATGTTTAAAACGTTTCGTTTCACCTCTTTAGCAATTTAAGCCAAACGTTAAGAAACAAATCCTAACATTTCACCTTTTTAGCGATTTAAGCCAAACGTTTCAAAACAAGTCCAAACGTGTCACGTCTTTAGCGATTTAAGACAAATCATTACAAAATGTTAGGAAACAAATCCAAATGTTTCACCTTTTTAGCGATTTAATTCAAACGTTTAAAATGTTACGAAACCAATCCAAATGTTTAAAACGTTACGAAATAAATCCTAACGTTTTAGCTTTTTAGCGATTTAAGCGAAACATTTAATACGTAACAAAACAAATCCTAATGTTTAGAACGTAACAAAACAAATCCTAAATTTTACCTTTTTAGCGATTTAAGCCAAACGTTTAAAATGTTAAGAAACAAATCCAAACGTTTCCCTTTTTTAGCGATTTAAGCCAAAGGTTTAAAATGTTACGAAACAAATCCAAACATTTAAAAAGAAACAAATCCTAATGTTTCACCTTTTGAGTGATTTAAGCCAAACGTTAAAAATATTACGAAACAAATCCTAACGTTTCACCTTTTTAGCAATTTAAGCCGAAATGTTACGAAACAAATCCAAACGTTTCACCTTTTTAGCGATTTAATCCAAACGTTTAAAACGTTACGAAACCAATCCAAACATTAAAAACGTTACGAAACAAATCCAAACATTTTACCTTTATAGCGATTTAAGCCAAGCGTTTATAAATGATACGAAACAAATCCAAACATTTCACCTTTTTAACGATTTAAGCCAAACGTTTACAAACGTTACGAAACAAATCCAAACCTTTCCCTTTTTAGTGATTCAAGTCAAACGTTTAAAATGTTACGAAACCAATCCAAATGATTAAAACGTAACGAAACAAATCCAAACGTTTCACCTTTTTAGCGATTTAAGCAAGACGTTTAAAGCGTTACGAAACAAATCCTAATGTTTTACCTTTTTAGGGATTAACGCCAAACGTTTAAAACGTACGAAACCATTCCAAACATTTAAAACATTACGAAACAAATCCAAACGTTTCACCTTTTTAGCGATTTAAGCCAAATGTTTACAAATATTACAAAACGAATCCTAACGTTTAAACTTTTATCCGATTTAAGCCAAACATTTAAACGTTACCAAACAAATCCAAATGTTTTACCTTTTTAGCGATTTAAGCAGAACGTTTAAAATGTTACAAATCAAATCCAAACATTTAAAACGTTACGAAATAATTTCTAAGGTTTGACATTTTAGTGATTTAAACCAAACTTTTAAAATGTTACGAATGAAATTCTAACGTTTCACCTTTTTAGCAATTTAAACCAAACATTTAAAAAGTTACGACACAAATCCAACATTTAAAATGTTACGAAACAAATCCTATTGTTCACCTTTTTAGGGATTGAAGCCAAACGTTTACAAACCAATCTAAATGATTAAAATATTTTCACCTTTTTTGCGATTTAAGCCAAACGTTTACAAACATTAAGAAACAAATCCAAACGTTTCCCCCTTTTAATAATTTAAGCCAAACGTTTACAAACATTACGAAACAAATCCAAATGTTTCACCTTTTTAGTAATTTAAGCCAAACGTTTAAAACGTTACGAAACCAATCCGCATGTTTAAAACGTTATGAAACAAATTCAAACGTTTCACTTTTTTATCGATTTATGCCAAACGTTTACAAACGTTACGAAACAAATCCAAATGTTTCACCTTTTTAGCGATTTAAGCCAAACGTTGAAAACGTTACGAAACAAATCCAAACGTTCAAAATATTACGAAACAAATCCAAACGTTTCACTTTTTTAGCGATTTAAGCCAAACATTTACAAACGTTACAAAACAAATCTTAACGTATCACCTATTAGAGATTTAAGCCAAACGTTTAAAACGTTACGAAAGAAATCCTAACGTTTCACCTTTTTAGCGATTTAAGTCAAACTTTTAAAACGTTTCCAAACAAATCAAAAAAATTCACCTTTTTAGCAATTTAAGACAAACTTTTACAAACGTTACGAAACAAATCCTAACGTTTCCCCTTTTTAGCAATTTAAGCCAAACGTTTACAAATGTTACGAAAAAAATCCAAACGTTTCACCTTTTTATCGATTTAAGTCAAACGTTTAAAACGTTACGAAATCAATCCAAACCTTTAAAATGTTTCACCTTTTTAACGATTTAAGCGAAACGTTTACAAACATTACGAAACAAATCCAAACGTTTCACCCTTTTAGCGATTTAAGCCAAACGTTTAAAACGTTACAAAACCTATCCAAATATTTAAATCGTTACGGAACAAATGCAAACATTTCATCTTTCTAGCGATTTAAGCCAAATGTTTACAAACATTGCGAAACAAATACAAACGTTTTACCTTTGTAGCGATTTAAGCCAAACATTTAAAAAGTCATGAAACCTATCAAACGTTTAAAACATTACGAATTAAACCCATAGATTTTACCTTTTTAGCGATTTAAGCTAAACGTTTACAAACATCACGAAACAAATCCAAACGATTGACCTTTTTATCAATTTAAGCCAAACGTTTAAAATGTTACGAAACCAATCCAAACATTTTAAATGTTTCCCCATTTTAGCGACTTAAGCCAAATATTTACAACTGTTACGAAACAAATTCAAACGTTTCACCTTTTTAGCGATTTAGGTAAAACTTTGAAAACGCTACGAAACCAATCCAAACGTTTAATACGTTACGAATAAAATCCAAACGTTTCACCTTTTTAGCAATTTAATCCAAACGTTTAAAACGTTACAAAACCAATCCAAACATTGAAAACGTTACGAAACAAATCCAAACGTTTTACCTTTTTAGCGATTTAAGCCAAGCGTTTATAAATGTTACGAAACAAATCCAAATATTTCACCTTTTTAATGATTTAAGCCAAACATTTACAAATTACGTAACAAATCCAAACGTTTCCCTTTTTTAGTGATTTAAGCCAATCGTTTAAAACGTTACGAAACCAATCCAAATGTTTAAAGCTTAACAAAACAAATCCAAATGTTTCACCTTTTTAGCAATTTAAGCCAAACGTTTAAAGCGTTACGAAACAAATCCTATTGTTTTACCTTTTTAGCGATTAACGCCAAACGTTTAAAACGTTACGAAACCATTCCAAACATTTAAAACGTTACGAAACAAATCCAAACGTACCTTTTTTAGCGATTTAAACCAAATGTTTACAAATATTACAAAACGAATCCCAACGCTAAACATTTCTGCGATTTAAGCCAAACGATTAAACGTTACCAAACAAATCCAAATGTTTTACCTTTTTAGTGATTTAAGCAGAAGGTTTAAAATGTTACGAATCAAATCCAAACGTTTAAAACGTACCAAAACAAATCTTAACATTTCACCCTTTTTAGCGATTTAAGCCAAACGCTTAAAATGTTACAAAACAAATCCAAACCTTTCACCTTTTTAGCGATTTAAGCCAAAGGTTAAAAATATTACTAAACAAATCCAAACATTTAAAACAAAACTAATCCTAATGTTTCACCTTTTTAGCGATTTAAGCCAAACATTTAAAACATTATGAAACAAATCCTAACGTTTCGCCTTTTTAGCGATTTAAGCCAAAAGTTTACAAATGTTACGAAACAAATCAAAACGTTTCACCTTTTTATCGATTTAAGCCAAACGTTTAAAACGTTATGAAACCAATCCAAACATTTAAAATGTTTCACCTTTTTAACAATTTAAGCGAAACGTTTACAAACGTTACGAAACAAATCCAAACGTTTTACCCTTTTAGCGATTTAAGACAAACGTTTCAAACATTACGAAACAAAATCCAAATGTTTAAAATGTTACGAAACAAATCCAAACGTTTCATCTTTTTAGCGATTTAAGCCGAATGTTTACAAACGTTACGAAACAAATCCAAACGTTTTACCTTTTTAGGGATTTAAGCCAAACATTTAAAAAGTCACGAAATCTATCAAACGTTTAAAACGTTACGAATTAAATCCAAAGATTTTACCTTTTTAGCGATTTAAGCTAAACGTTTACAAACTTCACGAAACAAATACAAACGATTGACCTTTTCATCAATTTAAGCCAAACGTTTAAAATGTTATGAAACTAATCCAAGCATTTTAAACGTTTTCCCATTTTAGCGACTTAAGCCAAATATTTACAAACATTACGAAACAAATCCAAACGTTTCACCTTTTTAGCGATTTAAGTAAAACTTTGAAAACGCTACAAAACTAATCCAAACGTTTAATACATTACGAATAAAATCCAAACGTTTCACCTTTTTAGCGATTTAATTCAAACGTTTAAAACGTTACGAAACCAATCCAAACATTGAAAACGTTACGAAACAAATCCAAACGTTTTACCTTTTTAGCGAATTAAGCCAAGCGTATATAAATGTTACGAAACAAATCCAAACATTTCACCTTTTTAAGATTTGAGCCAAACGTTTACAAACGTTACGAAACAAATCCAAACGTTTCCCCTTTTTAGTGATTTAAGCCAAACCTTTAAAATATTACAAAACCAATCCAAATGTTTAAAACGTAACGAAACAAATCCAAACGTTTCCCCTTTTTAGCGATTTTAGCCAAACGTTTAAAGCGTTACGAA
Organism: Mercurialis annua; assembly: GCF_937616625.2. Lineage (NCBI taxonomy): Eukaryota > Viridiplantae > Streptophyta > Magnoliopsida > Malpighiales > Euphorbiaceae > Mercurialis > Mercurialis annua. The sequence goes on from NC_065575.1 coordinate 29,657,295, forward strand.
ACATATCCTAATGTTTTACCTTTTTAGCGATTAACGCCAAACGTTTAATACGTTATGAAACCATTCCATTTCATTCCAAACATTTAAAACGTTACGAAACAAATCCAAACGTTTCGTCTTTTTAGCGATTTAAGCAAAATGTTTACAAATATTACAAAATAAATCCTAACGTTTAAACTTTTTTGCGATTTATGCCAAACGTTTAAACGTTACCAAACAAATCCAAATGTTTTACCTTTTTAGCGATTTAAGCAGAACGTTTAAAATGTTACAAATCAAATCCAAACATTTAAAACGTTACGAAACAATTGCTAAGGTTTGACCTTTTAGTGATTTAAGCCAAACTTTTAAAATGTTATGAATGAAATTCTAACGTTTCACCTTTTTAACAATTTAAGCCAAACGTTTAAAATGTTACGACACAAATCCAAACATTTAAAATGTTTCGAAACAAATCCTATTGTTCACCTTTTTAGCGATTTAAGCCAAACGTTTACCAACCTATCTAAATGATTAAAATGTTTTCACCTTTTTTGCGATTTAAGTCAAACGTTTACAAACGTTACGAAACAAATCCAAACGTTTCCCCTTTTAATAATTTAAGCCAAACGTTTACAAACTTTACGAAACAAATCCAAACGTTTCACCTTTTTAGTAATTTAAGCCAAACGTTTAAAACGTTACGAAACCAATCCACACGTTTAAAGCGTTACGAAACAAATTCAAACGTTTCACTTATTTAGCGATTTATGTGAAACGTTTACAAACGTTACGAAACTAATCCAAATGTTTCACCTTTTTATCGATTTAAGCCAAACGTTGAAAACATTACGAAAGAAATCCAAACGTTCAAAACGATACGAAACAAATCCAAAGGTTTCACCTTTTTAGCGATTTAAGCCAAACATTTACAAACATTACAAAACAAATCCTAATGTTTCACCTATTAGACATTTAAGCTAATCGTTTAAAACGTTACGAAAGAAATCCTAACGTTTCACATTTTTAGCGATTTAAGTCAAACGTTTAAAACGTTTCG